>NC_136073.1:749763957-750363957 GCF_964261635.1 Lissotriton helveticus
GCGCTTCCGGGTAGCCCTCGCAGGCAGCCTGGAATATCGAGGCCAGAGACGAGAGATACCATCCCTCATCCATGCTAGATTCCAGGTACAGAACTGAATAACCCCTCACAGAGAATTCTTTAGTCAGTCACTTGGCAAAACAAACTTAACTTAAACTGTAACTTTCTATTCCCGCCCACGCATTAGACTTAGGTCAGGTACACAGGGTAGGCGTAGTTAGAAACACCAGTTGAGTACGAGTAGTCAAATGTATTTGTGTATGTAATATATCTTATTCATTTTAAACCTTCATATGGCTTAGAAACCATATCAATGTTTTTACAGTATTATTTTATACTTCTGCTTTTAATGTATGCACTTTACTTAACCATAAGTATTGCAATAATATCGATCCATTTCTCTTGTATGAGAAAAGAGACTGATCAATAAATAACATCTTTTATTGAACACGCCCGTCTCTTCCTTTTCTCTACAATCTGATGAGACTAAGAATGCACGTACTGACTGAGTAAAATAAATTGCCTTTTGTTCACACGACTCTCGAGATACACTCTTGATTAGGGGAGAGCAAAGTTGTCATGTTCTATGGTTGTCAGAAACTAAATCCCTTCTTGTCTATCCAGGGAGGTTCAACTCCTCCTTGCCTATTCGAGAAAGTTTCTAGTGAACTCTGAGCTAGCTGGCAAACCCAAAACTTTAAGTCTAATATCGACAGAAGTAGACCTAGTTAACGTCTGGTCTAGGCCTATACTATTGAAGGTATTATTCCAATGCGCAGAGCCTATTGGGATAATAGGAACTACACTACATTATGTACCGCGCTGATGTCACAAACGCAGACGTCAGGGCGGAGTCATATGGTGCCCTTCCCCCCGGATCCAGTCTCACGCCTGGGGATAATTCTACGTTAAAGAATCTGCAGCTAGTAGTCTCTATCAGATACTGGAATTTGCTGTACCTCCAAAAGTCAGGGAGGACTGCCAGCACTTCTGCCAAGACTCAGGAACTCCCTTGGAGCAGCGAAGCGGATTTTCTGCATCCTGCAAGCGCCGAAAGAGACTAGAGATGATTTCGGACCCCCAAAACCAGACATTGGAAAGCACCACTGCACCCATGCTGCCTAGCCCGAGCTGAAGCAGGCCAATGGTGCTAGCATGGTACCCCGACCCTCCAGAGAAAGCCCACCTTGGATTTGCCCACTGTGGACTTCCTGCCACCACCTGCAACCTCTGTTTGCAGGCCTCCACTACTGCAAGTGCTCCCAGTTATGAAGATCTGACACCTGAAGACACCTCTGCATCCCTTGTCCCGGGCCTGTGGAGAAGAAGACCAAAGGTGTCCCCAAGCATTGAGAGACCTGAGCCTCCTTTGTGGTACAGACTAACAGGCTTCGTAGTCCAAGCCTGCAGCCTCTTTTCAACTGGACCGATCCCCATAAGATAACATTGGGCACAGATGCTGAAACGCACCTCTGCACCTGGCTGCCCCAGTGCCGACCAAGGTGACCTTTTGGTGCTGCCTTGGTCCTTGCCCCATACTCACCTTAAGTCCAGGAGATTGGTCTCATAAGTCGCTGTAATGTTCCTAAATGCAGTGCTTGTTTTTCCTCATATAGGATAACATTGCAGCTTCTGAAAAATCCACGGTGTTCACTTTTTGAATGCAAAAGTATTTCTCTTGAAAAACGTACCTCATCATAATGATTCTGGTGCCTAAACATATATAAATATACGTGTTATTTTTATAAATGGATGTGGATCTCCTTATTGAGGTGTGTGCATCATTTATTGACTATTGTATTCGCAGATGACCAACAATCCTCTCTGATAAGCCTATGGCTGCTCGACCACACTGCCCCCTAGAAGAGCACCTTGGGATTGCTAGAGCAAGCCCCTGTCCACTAGTAAGGGAATAGAGTGACCAATCAAGAACATAGGGATTAAAAAACAGCGAGTGAAATATGAGACGTGGGAGCGAGATTCATGAGGCAGAATTAAGATTAGGTACTCACTATCTATGGCTTTTGGTAGCGCTAGAATAAAGGGCTTTATAGGAAAGCTTTGGGCCACTTCACTTTTTTAAAAAAATGTTAAACAAATTAAGCACAGTTATAAATCCTGGTAGTTACCATCGAGTGAGGCTGGTGAGAGCTCCGAGATACAGACAGCCAATAAAGGGCTGCGTGGAGCCGAGGTTCCCCAGGGTTGAACGGGGTTAAGGAGGAAGCATTTAATAAGAGCCCGGAAGTAGTAATGGTTCCACGGCTCTGGTAAAATATACACAGAGACGCAGCTGGAGGGAAGCCTCCCGCAGCTGTGCTTTGAGTGAGCGATGCTCCGAACTGAAGCAGAGCAGAAAAGGGAGGAAAATAAGGCCTACCTGGCCTGGCGCCAGCCATGGAAAGAAGAGTCTGGGAGCCAGTCTCGGATTGGGGGGGGGGGCAGAGGCCGGGGATAGGAAGTGTTGCTGGAGCCTGTCCTCCCCCTCAAAGATTCCCCACGCGTGTAAATCTCATTTCCAGACAGGACAAGTGCCCACATTTCAGTCCCTGGTGGGGTGCGCTTCTTAGAAACTGTTCCAACGTGGCGTCTTCTCTGCCTCTCAGTCAGATTCACTGTGGGAAGGGCTTGCCCTGCGAGGACGTGTTTAATATCAGTCCCTCTACCCTCAAATTGTCTTTAGAGTCCTATTTTCCACAAGCAACCTAGCACAGTTTGTTTTACACAGATGTGTCTTGGTTTCTTAGTTAGCAGAGAAGGCGCAAGGTCAGCGGAGTTCAAAATTCTTGGAAGGTTTTATGCTGCAGGTTTCGAGGAAAGTTGGCAAAAGCTCCGTTTGGTGCTTTATTTAATCACATTTCAAATAAAAAAAAAAGGCAGAAACAAGTCTCCTGTCCCTAGCATCACAATCATATAGATCAGATTCTGAGTATCATGCTTCTAGATTGTAATCGAAATTACAATTACTCCCTGTCTCAATAAGCTATCACCAACTTCGCATTTACAACTTTAACAGAAGCTGCATAGGAGGCATCTTCTGGGAGCCGAGCTTACAGAGTACCGGTCTGCATCCTATTGAACTACCCAATGACAGCAATTCAACCTATCTGAACGCTCAGATAAATATGGGGCCCACAGATAGTTGGATGGTAACGTACATTCCTTCTGGTTTTGGAGGAAGTGCTATATTCCTAGAATTCACCAAGTAGCATGTCCTTCGTACTACTAACATTAAGGTGTAGTCAATTGCACCCGTGGATAATGCTCAGGATTTAGCACTGGAAAGATTTTACATTACCACCCACCTCTAAATAGGGCCCCCCAAATGGCCAAGAGTTTCCTCCATCTCTGGTACAGGGTATTAAAAACCCTGCTCAGCCAAATTTGCTTTAGGGAGAGCAACCCTGTTTGTCTTGGTCAACCTAAGCAAAGGCACCTTTTAAAAACTGGGTTTTACTAGTCGCAGTTGGGCTTAAGGATAGACTCATCGTCTTTGTAGGGAGAGTGGCTTCCAATGCTCTCTCCTAGGTGGGAAATGAAGCGGTATGACCTCCTCTTTTCTCACTTGCAAGAGCACCAAGGCAGATACACCCTGATCAGAGCGCATAGAGAACAGGCGGAGCTTATGGACACCTGGGCAAACACCGTGAGGGCTTGAGGCTCATGACCAGAAAATGGGAGTCGTTTATGGAATACAGAACGATTGAGAATTTTGAGAACACAAGCAAGAGGAGCTTACAGCACATAGACAGAGCGAGTAGTCGTGGATCCTACAGCCAGAGTCCGCGAAGACTGAAGTGGGGGCAAAGTCTCGTTTTGCTGGAAAAAAAATATTAAGAGGTAATTTTTCAATTAGATTTTGCAATAATAATTATGGAATTAAGTATTAAAAAAGAAGGCAAGAGCTGAAATTGTGTATGACTTGCATGGAAAACGAGTAGTTCCGAAGCAAGGCATTTCTATGATGTCCCTAAACAATATGTGCAGCAGTACATAGTCAAGGGTACAAGGCGCTATATAAATGCAGTTAGTAGCAGTAAAGGCACGCTAGATGCATAAACCTCATGCCGGTGTTCAAGGCAAATTAAATGAGTGGTTATCACTTGCAATGCGGACAACTAGTTGGGTTGGGGCTCAAGACCACCTTTCCTACATCTGAGGCTTGTACTCTTGCAGTCAGAGCTGGAGACTGCAGGAAGGATGTGTACAACCACCTTACAGTGCGGAGCGCCTCAGCCACACCTCTCCAGAATACTCCTGTTGCAGCCACCTTGGCACACCAAGAACAAGGACTATTTTTATGGTACCGTTGTTTAAGCCAATACTTGTTTGAATATGCTAGAGCCCTGTTCCTGTTTAATTTGCGGAATATAGCCTTGGTAAGTTCAATAAATACAGATCTCAGTGCAATGTGTTGTTAGCATAACATCATATTATGGGAGAATCCCAATCTAGCTGGAAGGGCAAATAGAAAAAGCACTTTCTCTACACAGACAAAAGAAGCACACAAAATAGAAAAAAAGGGGAAAAATCACACATACAGATAAACATATGGAGCAGTGAAGCTTTTAAGCCGACAAGAGAAATGAGACTGTATACACAGACAGGCATCAGTAAGATAATCTGGGACATAGACAGACACAGTTGTATAAACAGGCAGTTCTTACTAAAACAGCGTGCACCACTGCCAGACTGCACCCGGATGGGCAGGCAGACGCCGCTCAGACAGACCATCACTTCCACAGTTAGCCATACCGAGACAGCCAGACAAGGACGAGCCTTCTATGCGGGTTTAAGTTAGGAGAGTTCCCACCAAGGGCAGCCATGGATGGATACGTTAGGAGCGGGCAGCCAGTGCCAAGGCCAGAGGCTGCCAGCCTTGCCATACAGTTGAATGCCTGGCGTTAAACAAATACATTTGTTTCTTGCTGGCTCCCACAGCGTTCCCATCAAGTGTGTCCATGGCTGGGTGGGTAAGGAGTGAGGGGAAGCCAACTGCAAACGCTGCCAGTTAAGTCCTACAATTGAATCCACACAGTGCTAAATAAATACCTCATTTCCTACTGGTTCCCGGTTGTGGCAGAGTTCATAGCCTACCCAATCTTCTTCCTGGTGAGTGAGCACTGATAATAAGGCCTCATTCATACCTCCATGGCACCCATTGTGGGACTGGAGACCTGCCAACAGGAGTGGATAAACTGTCCCTTTCTAACTCTGGGCCCAATTCACTTTTTTTTGCACCAAAGTTCAATTTAGGTACACAAAAAAAAAACATTCCAGGGCTCAAATGGGGTCTCTTGAATGCAGAACAAGAATATGGTGATATTACACCCAGTGAGGGATTTATGACTAGGAAAAATACCCAAATATGGCAGGTTTTTCCAGAGTTAACAATTTACAATTAAGGGTTTAAACATGGACGTTTGGGGAATCAAGC
Source organism: Lissotriton helveticus (assembly GCF_964261635.1). NCBI lineage: Eukaryota > Metazoa > Chordata > Amphibia > Caudata > Salamandridae > Lissotriton > Lissotriton helveticus. The sequence continues at coordinate 749,769,394 of NC_136073.1, forward strand.
GGGTGGCGTTAAACACCCACAAAGTCTTAACACAGTACTTAGGTACTCTCCCAGCGGATTTTCTGGCCACATTTGTAAACCTAAATTTCTTTGAGAAAAAAGCTTAGAGCTTGCTTGCAACTGTTGTCGAGATGTTGCCCGTGTCCTCCAGATTGCACTTCTGTGTGGTGAGAAAAGGGGATTTTACGCCTTATCCCGCGGAGACTGCTGCCATTGCAGCAATGTTTGCTGCTTTCATGCCTGATGGCCTGCTGCCAGGCAATGCCTCTGGGAATCCTTGTACTAAGTTAGAAACCCCCACAAATGTAACTATTTCCATGCCATAATTTATTTTTATATCTCGTCGATCTTGTGGCCAAACAGATGCTCACCATGACATGAATGTTTAGCAGATGCACCTGAACGTCTGCAATGAATCCCGAGAATCTCCACCTTGCATGTCAGTTTGCAGACTAGTACTAATGCGCCCTGTGTAAGCAGCATCCGAAGCAGAGCGAATCTGTGTACATGAAATGATCTTATCCTGTAGGGCTATTTTCTTTTGGGGTTCACGAAGATACCATTTTTTGGTCTCTTATCATTGGTATCTACACATGTGTATTAGAGCTTTCAGATTAATATTATGCTCAAACATGGGATGCTGGGCTGGCCCAACTTCTGGGTACCCGACGCACGAGGTCTGTGGGTACCGTACTGTCAGCCATGCAGGGGCTGAAAAGCTTGCATGCCATAGTGGTTGGGTGGGTAGACACAGCTGGAAGCCCCTTCTGTGGCCACAAAGGAAGAAAAAGATGGACTGGGGTTGGTGAGTGGCCATGGAAAGGCCAAAGATCTGCCCGTAGCTCTGCTGTTCTTGAACTGGTCTAGCTCTGAGTCAGCTTCGTCTCCGAAGAGATGGGGACATCAAAGGGCATGTCCATGAGTGAGGCGTGGACACCTCCCGAAAAGGCAATGGTTCTCAACTAGGCATGGGGCCTATGGGTCAAAGACCATTAAACCACTCTGCCCAGTGAGCCGGTTGTATCCAGCCCACAGCATATGGCAAACCTAGATGCGTCTCTCCCATCAGCAAAAGCTTGGGAGAGTATGGCTTAGGCCTCCTCCGAGACAATAGGCAGCAGTGCACAACCGAGTCCCATAGCAAATGGGAGTATCAGCCCAAAAGGTATGCAGTGTTCACCGACAGTAGTGCCAAGCTTGCGGAAGAAAACATCTTTACCAAGGTATCTAGCCTCTTGGATTCCCTACCCAGGGGAGTGGTAGGGAATGCACCAGTATTTACTCTGGAAGTGGAGGCTTGGACCACCAAGCTCTCTGGGGTGGGGTTCTGAGTGAGGAAATTGGGGTGCCCTGGAGTGGGGCGATGACAGCAGGCAAGTTCTGTTCACAGGAGCCTCTGTGCGGGGCTAGGACCAGGCCCGAGTAGGACATCTGTTAAGGCTTCATTAAATGGGAGAAGCCGTTTGAAAGGGGTGACTCCCAGCTGAAGCACCTCTGACAGCCACAGAGGGCAGCTGAAGATCCAGGACGTCAGCTGCACACCTCACCGCCATAGCAAATGAAGCTCCCTCCTCCGTAGCCATGGTAGGAGGAGAGACCAAACCAGTATATGCGGGGTGTCCAGTCTACAAGCATCTGCCAAATGCTCACACCAGGGGTCTCGGTGACATCTACAGCTGGTATTCTTCAGGATCCAGTAGGCCCTCCCACTCATCCCCAAGTCCTAGCCCAAAGGAATAGGGCACAATCTGGATAGAATGGCTCCAGTCGGTGTCAGACAACGCCCACCCGGCTCCGTGTCGGAGTCAGGGATGAGAATGGGGATGCGCCGGGGAAGTCGCTAGTGGGACCAGCTCTAGGGAGGTCAAGGTGGCTCAACCAGTGCTGGTCCAGATCAATCCATGGATCCTAGTGGCCAGACTGGCACCAGTGGGAACCCTCTAGCGGAAGACCAGTACGGGCCTCTCCCAAAGGCGCTCCTGCAGGGACGGGCCACCCAAATATGAGGTGCATCACTCGTAAAATTCACCTAGGTAGGTAGGGTCACTCCGGCTCCTGGAAACGCGGGGTGGAACGGAGAGGGCCCAGGTGCAGGCTCAACCGCAGAGGGAGGCATTGAATGCCAACGCTCCCTCGTCTTAATGGATGGTGTCAACAGACGGGGTGAAGTCTAAGACTTCTTGTTCTTTTTGTGCTTGTGGGACTTACCCAAAGGCCCGGATGACTTTGAGTGCAATGGGGAGAGCTTGGAGTGGCTCTGTGACTAATCCAGGGATATTCTCCTTGACCGGGATCAAGACCATTGCAGCATTACACGTCTAGCAGCAAGGAACTTGAGGGACCACTCCCTCAGGGCCTTGGGATGCTTGGCGCGACAGTCAACACAGGTCTTGGTGTTTTGGTCACACTTGAGACACCAGAGGCAGACGAGGTGACAAGTGCCACAGAACCTAAAACCAGTCTTCCTTGCAGACATACCTGCCATATCAAGAGATGAGGTCTCAGAAAATTTTCAACAAAAGCCCCCAGACCCAACAACTGCTGCCTCGCATCACCGCACTCCACAGTGAGACCGTTCACCTCCATCCCTGGGCGGCGCCCTCACAGAAGCCAGCGCCACATTCTTCCCGCAGGCCATAACTTCCTCGAAACCACTCAGATGCCCTATGATCAATACCAAATTGCTCTGCTAACACGCCATCGAAGTCTGGAACACCATCTCCATCCTCGCCCACAACGTGACCTTCACACAACGATCTTGGAAGACCTGAACTTTCAACTCCACACTGACAGCAAAACCACAATCAAAGGCACCCTCCCATACAGAACCCCCAAGATCACAAACCGGCCTCAGCGAAGCCATCAGAGAATTTATCACCGGCTCAGCATCAAATCCGAACACTACGTCTTCCTTGGAAACCTCAGCTTACACCTGGACGAACCCCACAGACTCCAACTCCAATGACCTCTTGGAACAAATGTACATCGGCCTAATGCAGCTGGTCTCAGACCCCACTCACAGAGCAGGACACATGCTGGACCCTATCTTCACATCCAGCATGTGGAGTCAGAAACAGCCACAGTGGTCAGACCACGGAACTCACCTGGTCTGACCATTCCATCATCCACTTCACCATCGCTGGACAACCCTGTAGCACCCCCAAAAGCCACAGCGCCCCCTTCCGCAGCTGGACCAAAGTCACACAGCACAAATGGACTGACACCCTCAGCAGCATCCAGTCTGATGTCTCCACCAACTTGAATCAGGCAGAGGAGAACTTCAACATCTGGATCACCAGCGCCACCCAGAGAGTCACCATCACCAAACCAACCAAAGCACACAGATCCACCAAACGAGCCAGCTTGCACACCCCAAAACTCAGCACACTGAAACACAAACGTAAACTAATAGAAAGGAGATGGTGCACCAGCAGAAATGACACTGAGCTAGCCACTTTCAAGTCTGCCCTCACAACTACCACCACCAACTTAAAGTCGCAAGAAAGGAGGCCCTGACAAACTGCATCAAGGCCAGCACCAACCAGACTAAAGAACTCTTCACCATCGTCCGATAGTTCACCTGGCCATCTGCCACTGAAAACTTGATCCCCTCCTCACAGGAACTCTGCAACGCTCTAGCAGACCACTTCCACAACAAGATACCTATGATATACAGAAACTTTGACACCCAACCTACCAATCTCCTCAGCCTCCCCACTCTCATGATGACAGCCACCGACCACCTGCTGAATACATGGGAACCACTCAGCACACTGAACACTACTGCCTTAATGAACTCCATCCGTTTGGGAGCACCGTCTGACCCATGACCCATCAACTATTCAACCTCGGAAGTGACGAGTTTAGCCACCAGCTCACCACCACCATCATCATCATCATCAACGTCTCCATCACCACAAGCACCTTTGAGACACCTGGAAGCACTTAGAAGTCAGACCCCCTCCTCAGGAACCCCCCCCGTAGACCCCAGCGATCTCCAGAACTACTGCCCCATCAAGCTGCTCCTGTTTCCTGCCAAAGTCCTGGAGAAGGCAATCAACTCCCAATCAGGTTTCAGAGCCAACCACAGTACCAAGACTGCCCTGATCGGTGTGACAGATGGCATCTGCACCCTACTCAACAGAGGAGAATCGGCAGCCCTGATCCTCCTTGACCTTTCCACAGCCTTCAACATAGTCTCCCACCACACACTCATCAAACGACTGCACCAGATCGGAATCAAAGACAACGCTCTTAGTTGGATGGCAGCATTCCTCATGGGGCGCACACAGAGAATCTGTCTTCCTCCCTTCACCTCACATCCCAAGTGCACCATCTGTGGTGTCCCTCAAGTTTCATCCCTCTGTCTAATCATCTTCAACATCTACATGACGCCACTAGCAGACATCCTCAGACTGCACATCAATATCAACTTCTGCACTGACGACACTAAGCTCGTCTTCTTGCTCACTGCGGACCCCTAACCAGGCCCCAGTGCCAGTGCTCTTTTCCTCAAAGGTTAATGTGAATTGGTACACCCAATTGGCAAAATGCTTTAATCCCCTCTATAAGTCCCTAGTATATGGAACCAGTGGTACCCAGGTCAAGGGTGTTAATGGGGTCACCAGGGCTGCAGCACTATTTGTACCATAGTGAGTGATCAGAGTAACAGTAAAGACTGCAGAGCTGCTACCCTAGCCTGTACGAGCAGCTTATCTGCTCGAGGTCAACACTGCACACACCATGTGTGACAGAGTGCCCTCACTGTCTTGAGATATGTATTCACCCCTAAGGCAGGATGCATTATTTCAATGATAAATGTATATATGTAGAGACATATATAACTCTACAGTAACCTTGCCATTCAAATTTACTGTAAGTGAAAGGCTAACATGGGCTGGCTACTGGACAAAAACAAAGAAAGCCAGCTCCATGATGGCACCACCGAATTTAGTCGTGTTTGGTATCAAACATCGTGATTTTTCACCCCCAACACGATTCTCATCTCAAGGGTGAGCTGGCAGGGGGGCGTGGCTTGGCCGCTGAGCGGAATGGCTGCCTAACCTCGCAGCTCTGCCGACCGAGAACAAAATCCGTCAGAAATCCGTTCAAATCACGCTGTATCTCGGACCTGCAGGGGACCGGAGCTTGCTGCTGCCCTCCGCGCGGCCGTACTGAAAATTCGGAGTCGTGGTGCAAACGTTTGGGCGGCTAAAGGCTGCGGGACAATTGATGCGGAGGTGCGGCCTATTGCATCAAGCTAGACCGGGGACTAAAGTGAAGGCTGACTGGTGGACGGGGCGATTGGTGACCCGGCGGCGCACGGCACTGGGCCTGACTAAACAAGTACAAGGAGCCCCGGAGAGGTCTGTACCTTCGAGACCGCCTGGCGGATAGCTGAAATCGCGGACAGGGCTGCGTCTGTGCCTGCGGTGCTGGAGGCTGGAGCGGGAAGGAGCCGATGTGGCGTGACCGAGAGACCTCTGATACTGCTGCTGGCAAACCGGGATGCTGAGGACCGGGAAGAAGCGGAGGCGCGGGAGGGGCGCGCGCTGCATTATCACGCCACGAATTTGCGCAAATAAAGGAAATCACCTGAATTACAGCACATGGCAGTCTAAAGAAGACCGAGAACGGGGCGCCTCAGGTCAGCTGCGGACATTGCTGCGTGCCGCCATTTTGTATCGGTGAAGGTGGAGCTGCGGCCCTGCGCTCTTTGGACCTGCTATACCGTGACAGGTGGGAGAAGGCCAGGTGAGGGCTCCCTAACTCATCGGACTCAGGGCGCAGGAGTAACCAGATAGGAGCAGCGGCGCATATAACAGTGGAGTGGCAGTGTACAGCCTGTTCTGTTGCATATGAAAATGTGGAGATCCGCTATAGTAGTGGTCGGACTCTTCGGTAAGATACTTCCTTCCTAGTGGATACCGGAAGCTGGTGGCACATATGCTGGAAATTTAAGCGATGGATGGGCACCGCGAAGAGGACTGATACCTGGAACCTTGGCAGCCGCAACTGCGCCACAGGGCGCGATGCGCATTAAATACCTGAGTCCCTATTCGACTTCCCGCTAGGCAGCGGGGCGGACCTTTAGGTTTATGGGAGTTCAGAGGGTCTGCGCTGCCAGTACATCTATGTTACTTGGCATTTGACTGGCTCCTTTTGTGTCTCTGAACTAATTGGGGATCTGCAGCTTTTTTTGTGATAGAATAAGCGTCTGTGGAATTCGTGGGCGGCGTCCCCATAGCGATGTGAGGGGAATCTACTGACCTCTGCGCAGCATAGAGACAGGTTGGAGTGTAAAAGACCTTACTATTGCACGCTAAGTGGCAAATAATCCATCAGTACAGCACAGCCCCTCCGGGTAACAGTGGCAGTATTGGACGCTGAAGACCGAATAGGTTGCTACAAGGTCGGCTTACTAGGGGGGTGAATACACGGATACCTCAAACGTCAAAGCCGCCCGGCCCAGAACACGCTGACCAGGACGCTGAAGATGAGAGCGCAAGTCAGCTCCCGGCCGAGGATATAAGGTCCATGTTCCAGGACCTGAAAACGAGCCTGCAGGGAATTGTCTCCAAGATGGACTCGCTAGCCGCTCGTATGGATGGAATCACAAGCCGAATGGATAAGCAAGAAGGCAGGGTGAGTGTGCTGGAAACTCGAGTCACTGAAACGGAGGGACAGACTGAGCTCGAACAGAAAGTGAAAGGTATGGATAAAGTACTGGCACTAATCCAACGAAAGAATGAGGATTTGGAAGCGAGATCGCGGCGGAATAACGTACGCATAACAAGAGTGGCCAAATCCACAGACATTCCCAATATGGAACGTCATATTGAGACCATGATGAAAGACCTGTTTGGAGATGGCTGGTCACCGATGTTCTTGATCGAGAGAGCTCATAGATCCCTCGGCCCCAGACCAAAACCAGGTGCTCCGCCCAGGCCGATATTGGCCAGAGTCCTAAACTATAGAGACCGAGACACGATTCTTCGCCTGGCTAGGGAAAAGGACAAGATCCAATATCGCGGAAATGACATAGCACTGTATCCGGACTTCACCTTGCAGGTACAGGCTGCCCGCAGGGAGTTTATACCGGCAAAAAAGATTTTTCAACAAACAGGAACCAAATATGCGTTAATATACCCAGCGAAATTAAGGGTGCAGGGACCTGGCAGACCTACCTATTTTGTAGATGCAAAGGCGGCGCTTAAATATGCAAAGCAACTGGCCAGAGACCAGAAACAGCAGTCGACTCCGGAGCATCAGGACTCTACGGACAGGCTAAGTGACATTGAATAATATGTGTATTTTTGTGAAATGTGGGGGTCTGGAAATGTGTGGATGGAGGCAAAGGTACTATTATTCACCCCTGAGTATTGAAGGGGGAAGCCCTCATGTCCACTAGTGGGAGTCACCAGCACACAATAACACGTGACTGTCTCCATTAGCTTGTTACCACGCCCCGTAACAGGTGGGTCCTTGAGATGCAGGTGTGGTGTCAGCGCTCGGTCACCCGGTCACAAGAACGGGGAAGTATGGTGGCCAACCTGCGTACCCTCTGGGATGACTCCCGTTACTCAGACTTTATTTTGTTCTTGGTTATGGTTGTAGCACGGGGGTGGGGGGAGAGAGGGGCGAATACACGACTAGATTGGGGGGTTGGTGTGGGTGGGAAGGGAGGGAGAGTGGGATTGTGGACTTGCAAGGGACAGTTGGAAGAGAGGAACATCATATACAGCAGAAAATGTTAACCTTGTACACACACTGGGGTTGAATGACCATGTCTATAATGTTGGAGAGGGAAGAAGTAACTATTAAGTTCTTGTTATTTAGTATATATCTATTCTATCATATTCCAAGATACACCCACCGCTGCTTATTTGGGTAAAGATGCATGGACAACATAGAGGGTTTGGTTGTTATGTTTGTGTACACTGTAGTTGTGTCATCTTCTAGGATTACAAACATCAGACACTCTTCGATTGCAACAGTAGGACTAAGTGTTGTGAATTATATGTTAGACCCAGACCTTTCCTTGAACATACGGGGGTTGAATGACAGTAGGAAGGAACGATTGGTACATTCCTATTTGCTGCGAAAGGAAGTTGATATTTGTTTTATACAAGAAACGCACTTGTCAACAGTTAATTCACCCGTGTTCAGACATGGCAGGTGGGGAGAGATTGTGGAGGCACCTTACTCCATCTATGCTCGGGGGGTGGCCATATTAATCCCTAGAGGCCTGCAGTGGAAAACAAATTCCAAAATAATTGACCTGGAAGGAAGATTCATATTGCTCTTGGGCACATTGTGTGGAACCCAGGTGGTGCTTGTGAATGTGTATTGTAGTGTAGTTCCTATATTCCCAATAGGCTCTGCGCATTGGAATAACATAAACAGCAGTTTAGATGTAGGACTGAGGTCATCTAGGTCTCTACTGACTATGTTAGACTTAATTAGGTTTTCCAGCTAGCTCAGAGGTCACTAGAAACTTTCTCGAATGTTCAGGAAGGAGTTAACTTTCCTGATTAGACAAGAAGGGATTAGTTTCTGACAAACGCATAAACATGACAACTTTGCTCCCTCAGAATAAAGAGTATATCTCCAGAGTCGTGTGAAAACAATAGACAGCTATTTCACTCAGTCAATCGTGCATGCTTAATTTCACCAGGAGTGCAGAGAAATAGAGAGACGGGCGTTTTCAATAAAAGTCGTTATTTATTGAGCAGTCTTCTTTCTCATGCAAGAGAAATGAATTGCCACAATTGCAATACTTATCATGAAGTAAAGTGCGTACAGTAAAAGTAGTATTATGAAATAATACTGTAAAAGCATTGATATGGTTTCTTAGCCATATGATACTTTAAAACGGATAAAATATATACATACATAAAAACATTGACTAACGTATTCAACTGGTGCTTCTAAGATACGCTTACCCCGGTGTACCTGACCTAAGCCTAATACCTGGGAAGGAGTAAGTAAGTTGCAGTTTAAGTTAAGTTGGTTTTTTGCCAAGAATCTGAATCAAGAATTCTCTTAAGGTTTTAATCAGCTCCGTACCTTGGTTTATAGAATATAGGAGGTTTTGTATCTCTCTCTCAGGACTCGATCTCCCAGCAACCCGCAAGGGTGACTGGAAACACCTAAGCTTGAATTTCTCGGCTCGGCTTGAATTTCTCTCAGTGCGTCAAATGGGAGGGTCGGCTTCCTTCAGCACTCGCATCAGCTGGGCGTCGGGCAAGTAGATAGCCGCTCTGCTCCAAACCACCGTGTGTTTGCTGAAGGCAACGTCGGTATATTTATACCTGAAAGGTGCAGAGTTTGACGTAAGGTTGGACATAAGACGTCACTAAGAAATAACAGTTCTTTCTGGACTCCAGGAGTTCTTGAGCAAATCAAAACAAAAGCAGGGGGAATTCCCGGGCTGCTGGAGGCTTGGTTTGTTTAAAGAACGCGTTGTACTTTCTAGGAGTCTATGGGAGTAGCCTTGCCGTATTTGGACTGCATTGGCTATGACTAAATATGGACATGATTCTTATGCATTTATAAGGATATGTTTTGTTATAACCACATAAGGGCATGAATCGGGGATATCTAATTAGGGTCCTAGATAGACTCACAACACCCACTCCACGTATTAATGTCCATCATTACTAAATACTAAGCAATACTAAACATATAACGATGCATGTGTGTTTTCCAACCCACCCCAAAATACATAGATTGCATTTGAAATGGAGTATATTATAAATAAATACAAAAATGGGTATTTATACTGTACGTCTTTCAAGCAGTTGTATCATTCAGATAATGCATATATAAATATCGGCTGAATGAATTGCGAAAATTACATTTATGAAATGGCTCTTAATACAGAAAAGAAGGTCGAGACCATTTCATCACATATTTATACAATACTGTAAATGTGCTAGAGGCTAAATCAAAATATTGCCTCTAGTGTCTCTAATAGTAGAAGCTCTGTTCCTCAAGAATAGTTCTACTTTAAGCAGAGTACCATGTGCCAAAAAAAGGTAAATATTTTAGAAATGGGAAAAATAATTTCTCTTTCAGGGGAAAAATAGTTCCAATTGTTTTCAGTAGGTTTGTTTATCAAAAACTGAAGGCCGAATTCAGAGTTCAGTTAACGCTGTGTGCTCGTTTGTTTTAAAAGTTATTCTCGTTGTTAGGAGAGAACATCATATCAGACAAGCTTGCGAAAACTTGGTCTACAACAGTAGGTGAAAGTTCGACCAAGTTCGAAAAAGCTGAAATTGTGCATATGTGAGAATCATTGAAATCATCGATGTCTGGATCAGCAATGCTCACTGAAGGTTGTACCTGTGTGGTGCTGCTTTCATCTCGTACTTCACCGCCACCTAGTCGTAATGGTGAAGTCTTAACGAATGCCGTCATCAGAATAGGTAGCCGCTGGGGACAACACGTTGCATGAGCCGTTACCGAACCAAGCAAAGTATCGATATCCATAGGTACTGCTGATGGTAGTGTAAGACAGACGTCCAACACACATTCTTCTCCGCATAGCAGACATTGAAGCACAGGTAAGATGCAATCTTGCCAGATTGGTCTGAATGAAAGAAACCAGGTAGTACTCAGATCTCTTAGCCGGGCAAAGCCGAGGACTTTAGTGATCCGTTCTCTGTAACGTATGGCCAGCATTGTTTCTTCCATTGTAGCCTGAGTTTTGTCTGTTGCTTGGCTTGCCATATCGAAGCAGAAGGAACAAAGATAAAATTCCTGCTACGAGTCCCAAAAGAAGTCCACCAAATACGGAATGCACAAAATTCGGGATGATGCCCAGAACTGTTTCAAAGGGTGCTAACAGTCCCGAAAAAATTGTCTTAAATACATGTGCGATGCCACTGGTATCAGACATGTTCAAAATTTGACCTAACATTTCTACTAAATGTACGGGGCAATTTGTTGATAATAGGGAATGTATCTCTGCCGCTGTCCTTGCAACTTGCAGATCATACGTCTCTTTGGACGAGGTTAAAGGCACAGTTGTCTGTAAAAGAATAGACTTCATTCTGCTTAAAGTATCAATTCGAATAGAAGAGATATTCAAAGAGGGCCATATTGCCACCTCCATGTCTGGATTGCCGTTTGGATACAATACTTGCATACAGCAAATGACCCTGGAAGTAACGGTTACGAGATAGGCGTTTCCTGGCACCATGCCACAACAGCTGTGGTCACTTATTAGAACATAACTGCCGTTGGAAAGCTGTCTGAAAAAAGGCTCTATCTGTGTTGCAGGAGTACCGTGCAGGTGACATGAAAGGTTATTTGATGAACCTTCGCAGGCTCCATGCAAGTTAATACCTTGACACAGAAGTGTACCGCTTAGTGATTTTTTACAATTGTTACCACTAAGGAATACCTCTTTTTTCCCGTTACTATAACATTTGTGTGTATAAGGTAAATTCCAGATTGATTTGATGTATCCTTTACCCAACCTTTCATACAGGCCTGCTGGTATATACTTTTGGCAATATTTAAACTGAAAAGTTGTTATTGGGATTGTAATCGTTCCATGTATTATCCATTCAATGACAGGTCTCTCTGACATTGTCAATGGTAATCTCTCAAGTTTTTCAATGCTCAGAACCGTATAGTCTGCTCCTTTTTGTGCCAAACTGATTTGTTTATCGGTAAGGTTAAAGATAGAAAATAATGACGTTGTGTTGATTAGACGCCATGGCACGTAGCCTGAACGCAGGTTTTGCAACGTCCAGCCTAGCTGTACAATAGAACGTAATTGGGACTGACCATGTTGTAACATTAGCAAGTCCTGCTCCATTATATCAATAGCAGATGATACAATGCTGTCCAGTGAATAAATTCTGGAGGACAGAGTCGTTAACCCATTGTCCACTACAGAAAGGGATTTTTCCAAATTTATACGATCAATTTCTCGTATTTTTTTTGCAGTTTCAATTTGTGTTACTTTCCAAGCTTCGTTGTAAGCAGCGTATATACCGGCGTATATGAAACGTTTTTGACGCTGTTTGCGAGGTCCCAGTATGAAATCTCGCAAGTCAGCACCTTCTTTAAGTAAAGTCAAGTGTTGCTTAATTTCTGGCAGTGTGGATTTCTGTAGCCACTCAAGGCATAGTTTTCCTACACTATATGTTGTAACTATCCCTGGATGTTGTCTCTGGGAATATCTTGGGTCTGGCCTGTTCTGTTTGAACCCCTGTGTTTTGTTCAGGAATCTATCTTGACAGTTATTTGTGTCGGTGGGCCAGATCAAACATTTTTTCCAATCAGGATTTGTTCTGTTTTGGTGTAAAATATGGGATACGTCTATCTCCACATCTGTAGTGCTATTACTATCAGGTATGGGCTTTCTGAATAGACGGTTTGTTTAAGTCTTTTATCTTGGCTAAACCAAGACAGGTTGTTTGTTGAAAGGTGTCATTCAGGAATATTATCTGTTCTGGGATCATGCAGGCTCTAAATAATGCTTCTAGACCTTGTACCTGCCAGTCTTTTGAACCCCAGATGGTTTTTGTTTCAATGTTGTTTTTCCAAAATTCAAAACCAAATGTAGACATTTTATCATAACATTTTTCAGAATAAATCAATTTAGTATTTGTCAACATTGTTTACATTCCTGTCTTATTTAACATTTTAAAATAAGATGTTTCTGGATCACTGTTGTTAAACCCTGAGAAGTATGTGAATTTCTCATAAAATGTTTTCCAGGTGCCTTTTGGCGGCGTTGGACAATGTTCCCATTGATTATAAGGTAAAACATTTCTAGGTTGAGCAGATTTATGCAAATAGTGATGACCATAGTGGTTAAAACAGTACATTTCTTCATAGTTTGATGAACCCTGTAAATAATCATGTTCTGTAAATTTTGCTGACATTACTAAATCTGACATCATATTATTAATATTTTCAAAGTCCCAATCATGAGAGCAAGTACTTGGTGTAACAAAGTCACTTAAGGAAACCTTAAATTGATGTGGATATTTCAAGAGCTCAATCGGGCCATAGATTTCATAATCCGTTTTGTCCCATGCTACCCCACCGGGTATAGGATTGGCTGTGATGTTCACTGATGACAGTTCTCTTTTCTCGATGTGAGAGGATCTGTGAGGCTTTAGGACCAAGTTGATGTTCTGACTTGCTGTGTCCATTGTACTATTTTCCATCAATAAATCTACCCAAACATAAAACCATGATGAGCCAAAGCAGGAGGAAAAGTACACCTAACACAATCCAAAATTCAAACCATGGTGAATTCAGATATGTTTCTTTTAGTTGATGAAAGAGTTCAGTCATTTTTTCTTTAAAGGTTTTTGTTGCTGGCGTTTCTTCATGTTCACTTGGATCATCAGAAAAGTCATCGAAATTGATGAAGTAGCCAGATGCAGTTCTGTCAATTGTTGGAATTGCTTCCGGATTCTCATTAGTCTTTGCATTTTTCTTTGTTTTATTAGCATAGTCTGCGGCTACATCGTTGTAGACAGGTGTTTCTTGACAAACTGTTTTAATTTGGGTTTCATGAGGCACAAGTTCCATGGCTTTGTTGCATAGTCCTTTTTTATTCACTGCAGGTTTATCAAATGTGATTAGTCTCTCAGTTTGAACCTCTTGGATTGTAGCAAGATTTGGTCTTCTGCTATTTCTTGGGAGTCCACTGGGCCTACTACTTATTATTGGCCACATGATTGTGGTTTTACCAGGTTGATGGATACAACTCTGTTCTCGTTTTTACCAGCAAGTGGCGGTAGTACTACTGATCTTGTTCCGCTGACAGCTAAGACAGGTGCTGATTTTCTGTAAGAAGGCCCAAATTCCTTCTTTACCGCAATCTTTTCTCTGACTAGATCCCCAATCTTTGGAATCCAGACAGGTCTTGCTGGGACAGGTGGTTTTTCTTCAGTGGCTGTTGGCTTTAACTTTATGTTACTTAGACTTCTTCTTGCTTCATTTAAGTCCTGTAAAACAGCCAAACGATCTTTGATATCAAAGGCTTTTTCTTTTACCACTGAAGTCTGACAATCTAAGTCCTGGATTTTCATTCAAGTGCCGAACAATAGTTCGTAAGGAGTGATACCTTTTAGAGAATTTCTTGGCAGATTGTTAAGACTACGTTGGACACTTGTTAGATGTTTGACCCACCCATCACCCGAACCTAATACCCTCGCCGTTATAGATTGCTTTATGTCACGTTTTTTTCTTTCCACTACCGCATTTCCCTCAGGATGGAAGGGAGAAGAGTACCGCAATGCAATGCCCATGCTGGTCATGGCCTCTTTGTAAGGTCGAGAGCTAAAGGCAGGACCCTGGTCAGAATGTAGCATGCCAATTGCGTATGTGCAGATAAAGACTCGCAAATCTTTTATAACAGTTCTGGCGTCAGCCGAGCGCTGGGGCCTACATTTTAAGTGAATCTAGTCTTAATAATTATGGGAACGCATTTTTCCGGCTGGATTTCTGCGTATAGATAGCCTGATGCTTTCTAATAATGGTGTCCTAGCAACAGTCTGGTCCGGTTCACAACTGCGATCTCTGTTGCAGTCTAGACAATCCATTGCAAAGTTGTAAATTTGCAGGCTCATCCCCGGCCACCAGTATTCTGATTGTAATTCTTTTAGAGATTTCACGATCTCTTGGTGCCTCAGACCCTGTCCCATGTGTGCTTCTTGAATTAAGTAAGCCCTCCGGTTCGTGTTTGGAATTACTCTGTCCCCCACTCCAGGGATTTGAGCAAAAGGAACGGAGTTTGCATTAATTATGTATGTATTACTGACTGGATAATTGAGAGGTAATGCTGCATAGTCGCCTTTTAATGAGGCTTTTACTGCCAGCATGGTTTCTCCATCTATGTGTTTTTTAGAACGCTTTTTTGTGGCTACCGAAGCCGGTTGAACCGCTGCCGCTGTGGCTCTGTTAGCCAATGAATTCCCTGCAACGTGAACGCCATCACGTTGATGACTCAGTGTATGTATCACGTGAGTCTTTTGTAGTTGTTTCTGCAAAAGAACTACCTGTTCCCAAAGTTTTTTATGCTTTATTGTGGCACCAGTTTCATCTTTGTAACCATTTTTGATCCATGTCAGCATGTCATTATTGTAAGACCGGACGCAGTAATGCAAATCGCACACTATTAGTGTGGGGAATTCGCGATCGGCATTTTCAAGCGCCATCTTTAAAGATCTTATTTCAGCTCGCTGAGCTGTACAGTTTCTGAGTGATTCAGTTTTGGTGATTATTGGTCTGAATTTACCTAAGCGCCAACGACCTTTAACAATCGCACACGCTGCATTGTAAGTTTGTTTTCCCACAATGTAGTGTTGTGCAAATCTGTCTGTGTAGATTACGCAGCTATATTGTTCGAGAGGCAGAATTTTGATTGGCAGAGGATACTCATGTTCGTATTCTAGATCTTCTAGTTTTTTCATTTTCGGTTCAAAAGCGTGTTTCACGTCTTCTGCAGCAAGAGAATTTTCCCATTTGTTAGATCTGGGGGTCTCTAATTGGCAGAGGTAAGTACCTTAGACCAAGTAGGGACCCTTGCTTCTAGTCAGGGTGAAGGAATACACACAGTAGATAACCTCCGCTCTCCCTCTAGGTAGCTTGGCGCGAGCAGGCAGGCTTATCCCCAAGGCAATGCGTATAATAGTTGCACTTAACACAACAGTAATCCCCAATCCACTACAAACTGAGACCACACAGGTAAGTATATTTTATAAAAATACATAGCTTTATCTAGTTTCAGCAAGGTAAATAAGGTAGTTGCACAATAATCACTTTATCAATAAAATGTTGCTCTTAATCTTAATGGTTGCAGTACTTGTAAATAGGAAGTTTCTTATCAAAACGATAGTCTCAAGTCTCTTGTCTTTTCAATACCAAAAACGAGTGATATTGATTTATGTTATTTTAGCTCTAAAAACGAGCATTAAAAACAGTGCCCACTTGTAGTTTTATCTATGGGCTTCAAGCGCTGCCAATGCGCCTTACCGTGGGGTCCAGGGACTCTTTCTTTCCCCCGGCACAGCCTCGTTCTCTAGAGGGCCCCAGGCGCACCGCGCCAAGCAGATCGCACTCGTCCCCGCCCCGGCCGGTCCCCTTTCCTCTCCCGCCCGCTCTCGACAATCCAACGAGCGGCGGGGGAGGTGGTGCTGCTCACCTTGGGGGGACGGCAGGCCAGGGGTGCGGGACGCTCTTAGATTCCCTCGGCGAGGTCGGCTCTCGCGGACAGGTCGTCTCCTCTCCTCCTTCTCTCCTCGCCTGGACCAGCCAATCCCGTCGCGGCTCCTGCGACGAGCCCCTCTGGACGGGAGGCCGCCAACCAATGGCAGCGCGGCCTCGTCGATGACGCTACGCTCGAACAGCCAATCCCGTCGCGGCTCTGGTGAGGGTGCTCGGCTCTCTCACCCAATCAGAGCGCGGCGGGCTCGATCTTCGTGGCGTCAACACCGGCCAAGTACGGGGCACTTCCACGGGAGTTCACGGACCCCGGGCTGCGACGGTGACACGGCACACAGTTGTTTTCAGTGCTTCTTGCACTGGGGAGGCCCACAAGTCTCCGATCTGCACCCCCACACGTGTCGATGAACACGTCGATCTCGGCCACACAGCAGGCTGGGTCAGCGCGGCGCCCTCACTCAAATTAGAGAGCAGCCAGTGCGCTACGCAGTCAAACTACAGGGTTTCACGATCTCTTCGCCACACAGCAGCTTCAGGGGGCACAGCAGAGTCTTGTAGTCCTTGGGCAACCTTTATGTCTCTGGGTTGCAGACAGGAGGCCAGCTCTTCTCAGGCCCTTGGAGATTCAAGTTGCAGACACAGCAAAGTCTTGGCAGTTTCAAGCAGGTAGGGTCACAGCACACAGCAAAGTCCCTTTCTCCTCCTCAGCTTTCAGTTGCAACAGCAGAACAGGTCAGCCCTTAGAGCACACAGCAAGGCAATCTTCCTTCAGTTCTCCAGCAGTCCTTCTTCCAGCAGAGGTTCCTTCTTGATGGTAGAATCTGATTTCCTGTAGTCAGGGGTCCTTCTCTTATACCCCAAAAAGTCTTTGAAGTCCTTTGAAGTCTTTGTGCAAGTGGGCCCTGAGCCCGGTCTAAACCAGTTCTGGGTGTAGCTGAGGCACTGGGGGTTTCCTGGCTTCCTTCTTCCTCTCAGTATCAGGGACAGAGGTGACAGTCGCCCAGCAGGGGGGTGGAGCCAGCTTTGTGGTCAGGCAGGCACAGCCCTGTCACTATCAGGTGTGATCTCCTCCCACTTCCCTGGCAGCAGATGCTGCCTTTCATCCACGGGCTGACTCAGACAATCCTCTGGGGGCTCTGCAGCCCCTGTCACACTCAGGCCAGATAGTCAATCCACAAACAGGCCCAGGCACACAGAAAGGTTAGACAAGAGAACAGCCACTTTCTAAAAGTACTATTCTCAAACACAGGATTTATAAACAATCTTCACTAAAAGATGTGTTATTAAATTCTGAGTTCAGGGATATCATTCACTCATGTCCCATCTTGTTCCTATGGGAAGTTAGGCTGATATCCATTGGGACCAGCCTCCCCCATGTTACTCTATGGAAAAGACAGCCTTACAGCAGTGAGCACACAAAATGGCTGCCGCTCACTACCAGAGCATGTGACCTGCACTAGTACATGCTCTACCTTATCCATACACTGCACCCTGCCCAGGGGGGTACCTGAGCCTTCCATAGGGGTGACTGATGTGCACAGACGGAAGGGTTAGGCCCAGCCAGTGGGGACACTGGCCAGGCAGACATGGCAGTCACTGACTGCACACAGGCCCTGCGCTGGCAGGCCTGAGACACCATTTTAGGGCTACTCATGTGGGTGGCGCAATCTGCGCTGCAGGCCCACTAGTAGCATCTGTCATCACCAACCCTGGCACACACAATGCACTTTACTAGGGACTTCATGGTGATACAAATATGCCAATCAGGTATACCAAATCAATATGACAATTTACAGAGGGAGCACTTACACTCTGGCACTGATCAGCAGCGACAGCGTGTCCAAAGCATCTAAACCAGCAAAAACTAAATCCAGCACAGCATCAAAAATACATGAGTCAGAGGTAAAAAGATGGGGGAAAAACCACGCCAAAGGTGTCAGGTCTAACACCATTGTATCCATTTTGGATCTAATGCCACAGTATTTGGAATGCGTGGTCTTGTTAATGCCTCAAGGGCTGATACTGCTGTTAAAACAGATATGTTTCTCCCTTGGACTAGGACTCTTTCTTTTGCTACAGCAGTTTGAACCGCAGTTAGAATTTTTTCAGTTGAACTGAATTTCATTTCAGCTTGTGTGTACAAGTGCGATTTATAAGCTATTGGTACCGTTTCTCCCTCATTAGAGTTCAGGTACGTGAATCCGCATCTTCCTGGGATGACTCGGATTACAAGGTTGCGTTCATTTGCGCGTGTTTGCAGTTTTGTTTTAGTTAACATGTCTGTTTGTAATGATCTTAAAATTTCTGAGTGCTTCTGAGTCCAATTAATTGGTTTGAAATCAGGTTTTATTAATTCATAGAGAGGTTTAACCCTCTCTGTATAATTTAGAAGGAGTAGTTTCTGTCCTGTAACTCCAGTTCTGTAGTAGGGGTATCTCTGTTATAGTCATAATCTAGTGAATAGTCCCGCCCATGTGCGTGGACCCCGGAGCAATCAAAAATAATCTCTTACAGTGTCAAAAAATGCAGAAAAGCATAGACACTTAAGAGAGAATTTAAAGACAGATAATGCAGCCTAAAAAGGCTACACTGTCCAGTACTTCAACTAGAAATTCCACCATAAAATCCACAAAACAGCAAAAGCCTGTACAGATTTCCCTTGCTTTACCAGCAAAATCCCTCAGGAATGATAGAGAGAAGAACCTGGACAGACAAGCCCCATAGGCTGCCATTATGTGGCTCAAAACAGGATACTGTGCCTTTAAGAGAATCTTCCAGAACCTTCTCCCAGTATCCCAGAATGCATAGCAGGTCCAACTTAGTTTCAGTTCTTTTTGAAGGCGTAACACGCCAGACCTGTAGCATTCCATAAAGGAATATGTCTCTCTCCACCGGGGAGGAGGGAGGGCGCTTATGACTATAACAGAGATACCCCTACTACAGAACTGGAGTTACAGGACAGAAACTACTCCTTCTGTAGTAGGGGATCTCTGTGTATAGTCATAATCTAGTGAATAGAATGGCAAGCCCATCCCCACACCAAAGCGGCGGTGGAGAAAAGAGAATCAACACCACTATTGTGCGAACAGATTTCGCAGCGAAGCCTGTCCAACCTGAGCATCTGCCCTAGCATCAGTGTCCAGGCAGTAATGCTTAGCAAAGGTATGAACCGACTTCCAAGTGGCCGCCTTGCAGATCTCTGCAATCGGAACATTACGGAGCAATGCTGTCGTGGCAGCCTTGCCCCTGGTGGAATGAGCCTTAGGCTTACCTCCTAAGGTCTTATTAGCTGTTTGGTAACACAGCTGTATGCAGGACACAATCCACCTAGAGATAGACTGCTTAGAGGTCGCAAGACCCGTCCTGACTGATCCATAATTGATGAACAATTGGTCTGACCTACGAATATCTCTGGTTTTATCCAGATAGAATTTCAGCACCCTCCTAACATCCAGGGAAGGCAAAGACCTTTCCGCTGGAGATGAAGGATTCTGAAAGAACGTAGGCAAAGTGATAGTCTGGTTGATATGAAAATCAGAAACAACCTTGGGAAGAAACTTAGGGTGAGTACGCATAACAACCTTAGCAGCATGAAATACAGTATAAGGTTCTTGGCAACACAACGCCTGAATTTCACTCACCCTGCGGGCCGATGTAATGGCCACGAGGAACGCCGCCTTCCAGGACAGGTGCTGCAACGAAGCCTTATGAATAGGTTCAAAAGGCTCCTTCATCAACCTGGACAGCACAACATTCAGGCGAAGGAAGCCTGACAGGAGGGAATACTTTCTTCAAGCCTTCCAAAAAATCTTTGATCACAGGGATCTGGAAGAAGGAAGTCTGTGAAGGGCATTTCCTGTAGGCAGTCAAAGCAGCCAGATGAACCTTAATGGAATGGACATTAAGGCCAGACCGCGCCAGATGTAGCAGATATGGAAGGATGACATCCTCCTTGCATGTCGTAGGGTCATAGTTTTTAGACTTGCACCAGATGCAAAACCTCTTCCAATTGTAAGCATAAGAAGTCCTAGTGGAAGGTCGCTTAGCCTCCTTCAGTATGTCCATACAATCCTCTGGGAGATTCAAATGGCCATATTGCACTATTTCAGGAGCCATGCCGCCAAACTCAAAGACGAGAGGTTGGGGTGCACCATCCGCCCCCCGAACTTCGTGAGAAGGTCCGGCCTGCACGGCAGCTTCATGCGAGGAAGGAGAGACCGGTGAAGCAGGTCCGTGAACCACCACTGTCTGGGCCATTCCGGGGCAATCAGAATCATCTTCGCCCTGGATTGGGAGAGCTTGATGAGAACCGTTGGAATCAGGGGAATGGGTGGAAAAGCGTACAGAAAGCTGTTCGACCATTTGATCCATAACGCGTTCCCCAGCGTCCCCGGCTGGTAGTATCTGGAGGCGAAGTCTCGGCCTTTGCTGTTTTCGGCGGTGGCGAACAGATCTACGTCTGGAGTTCCCCACCTTGCGAAGACTTCTCCTAGTACTTCGTCGTTTATGACCCATTCGTGGTTTTCCTGAATCAGCCTGCTCAGCTCGTCTGCCTGAACATTCTGCACACCCGGCAGATGAGTGGCCGTTATCGAGAGTCCTCGGGCCAGAAGCCAGTGCCAGATCGCCTGCGCCTCCTGAGACAGAGTGCGCGATCTCGAGCCCCCCTGCTTGTTGAGGTAATACATCGTGGTCGTATTGTCCGTTTGCACAAGCAGAGAGTCGGTCCGGAAGGACGGTTGAAACGCCTTCAGCGCCAAGTGAACAGCCCTGAGTTCCAGGAAATTGATGTGGTACGTGGACTCCGAAGGGGACCACGTCTCTTGAATCTGCAGGTCTCCGGAGTGCGCTCCCCATCCCAGGAGAGAGGCATCCGTCACGATCATCTGTGTGGGAATGTCCTTGTGGAAGGGAACCCCTCTGAGGAGATTCTCCGCCGAACACCACCACTTCAGAGACTGAAGAGCATGTAGAGACAGTCGTATCCTGTCGTCCCAAGATCCTCTCCTCTGGTCCCATTGATCTTCCAAGCACTCCTGCAGCGGTCTCATGTGCAGCCGCGCATGTGGCGTCAGGAAGATGCAAGAGGCCATCGATCCCAGCAGAGAAGACACCGTCCTCACTGTCGTGGATGGAGTGGACAGGAGAGCCTGAGCCTTCCGAAGGAGTGATAAACCTCGCTCTTCCGAAGGAGACACGCTTGCCGACAGCGTATTGATGGAGGCTCCCAAGTACTGGATGCACTGGACCGGAGTTGGAACAGACTTGGACATGTTGATGTGCAACCCCAGCTTGTTCAAGAGAGCGCACGTCTTCTGGAAGTGTGCTTGAGCTTCCGAGAAGGAGGAGGCCTTGATCAACCAATCGTCCAGGTACGGGTAGACAAACACCTTGTTCTTCCTCAGGTGTGCCGCTACCACTGCCATGCACTTCGAGAATGTCCTGGGCGCAGACTTCAGCCCGAACGGAAGTACCGTGTACTGATCGTGATTGGCGCCGACTTGAAATCGCAGGAACTTCCTGTGTTTGTGTGCAATGGGCACATGGAAGTATGCATCCTGTAGGTCTATGGCACAAAGCCAGTCTCCCCGTTGCAGCGGAGGATAAATCTGATGCAACGGCAGCATGCGAAACTTTTCTCTGCGAATCCATTTGTTTGCCTGTCGCAAGTCCAGAATGGGCCTGAACTCTTTCTTGTCCTTCTTGCGGACCAGAAAGAACCGAGAGTACAGACCTTTTCCTCTTTGAGACAGAGGTACATCCTCTATCGCCCTTTTCCTTAACAGGATGTCGGCCTCCGCCTGAAGCTCGCGCAGTTGATACTGCGAGCTGATCGGAGGAATCGATGGAGGAGGGCTGGTGAAACGAAGACTGTATCCATTGCAAACAATATTCAGCACCCACTTGTCCTGAGTAATTTTTCTCCACTCTGCCAGGAAAAATTGAATGCTTCCCCCCACCGGAGCGGGTAACGGACGAAGGGGAAGTAACTGCTCAGGGTCGAGACCCAGCCGGGCCCTTGGTCGCGGTAGAGGACTGCTGTGCACCTCTACCCCTCTGACGTTTTTGGAAGGGTCTTCTGTACTGCTGCTGTTGTTGCTGCTGCTGATGTTGCCCAGAAGACTGTCCCCTTCCTCGACCCTGCGACCCAAAACGCCGTTGGAATTGGCGGAAGGGTTTCTTATCTTTGGGCTTCTCCAAGCCCACCGCCGTCAGGGTTTCCGCCTCGGCCTTCATCCTGGCCATCTCGTCATCTGCGTGTTTCCCGAAAAGGGTATCCCTGGAAAACGGCAGATTTGCCACACGTTGTTGCGCCTCAGGTTTAAGCGACGTCAACTGAAGCCAAGCATGGCGCCTCTGATTGATACCGTGGCAGTATCCATGCGCGGCCAGCAGGGAGATATCCGCCGCGGCGCTAATGGCCTGGTTAGAAACCAGCATCCCTTCCTGGACGATCTCCATGAAATCCTCTCTCCGGTCGCGCAGAACGAGGTCCGCAAACCGCTCCATGGAGTCCCACAGTGCACGGTCGTATCGTCCTAACAACGCCGAGTCACTGGAGGCCTTCATCGTTGTAGAGGACGTCCCACACGCTTTTCGTCCAGCAGAGTCAATCCAGCGGCTCTCCTTATCGGGAGGCACGGTGGAGGCAGGAGAGGTGGCATGGAGCTTCCGAGCCGCCGTCACAATCACCGAATCCGGGGTCGGGTCCTTCCGCAAGAAAGCCGGGTCCGACTCAGGAGCCCTGTATTTCTTCAAGAGCCTGGAAGGTGCAGCTTTCACCACCGCCGGCGTAAGGAAGAGTTGTTCCGCCAGCTCAAGTAGACCTGGCACCAGAAGCAGTAGGGGGCGAGACAGGTGTTTCTTATGCAATGTCTCAAAGATCACGGAAGTTGAGGGCGTAGGAGCCGTAACCTCGATCCCCAACTTCGCCGCCCCGCGCAGGAGAACCTCCTGGAACGTGCCAATGTCATCAATCGGGGACACCCTCGTCTCCGGTGAATCTGACAACGTAGGTGAGTAGGAACGGGTCCCCGAGGCAGAACGAGACCGGGACCTATGCCTCCTATGTCGATGCCTGGATCTCGAGAAGGATCCGCGTCCACTCCTCGACCTGTCCCTTCTACCTGAGCGTGACCTCGATCTCTTGGGTCTGGGACGCTCCGCCGGCCTCCCCGGGTCGGACGTCTTGGGTTTAGGAGGAACCTTCGACTTAGGAGTCTTCTTCGGAGGTGTCGGGAGGTTGGGCATCGACACCGATCTCAGTGGAACCGGGGGAGGAGGAACAGTTGGAACCGGGGCCTGAGGCGCCGGTAAAGGAGGCAACGGAGGAGGGGGTGAAACCCTCGGAGGCGGGCCCTTAGGCAAAGGAGGCAACGAAGGCGGTGCAGTAGGCTTCCTCGGGGTATACACCTCGGAATATGCCGTTCCCGGGGAGCCACCATCCTATCCTGACTGTGGGGAGCCCCCCACAGTCCTGGGCCTGTCCTTACGACCTCCTGACGTCGACGATCGGTGCTCAGACGTCGATCGTGGTTCCTTTGACGGCGAGCGGCCCTTCGGCGTCGACCGTTTCACACTCCTCGGCGTCGACCGGCTTCTCCGCCTCGACGTCGACCCCGACCAGATGGACGAACCTCTAAATCTCGACGACGGGCGATGACGCCTCGACGGCGACCTCGACCGCCTCTACGTCGACCTCTTCGAACGCCTCGACGTCGACCTCTTCGATCGTCTCGACGTCGACCTCTTCGAACGCCTCGACGTCGACTTCTTCGGCGCCGGAGACCTCCTCCGTCTCGACGGCGACCTGGACGACGAGGATCCCCTCGACGACGACGATGTCCTTGTCTTCGACGGCGAACGGCGGTGTCGCCTCGACGGCGAGCGCCAACGCCGGGCCCTCCGATGCCGTCCACTCGACGCCGACGGCGACGACGAGGAGATCGACACCGGGTTCGACGGCAGCCTGTAAACGTCCCTCGACGTTGACGGGCGACGTTTTCTCGACCCAGAGCCCTGGGGAGACCGGGAACTGGCCGTGGACCTTCCTCTCGACGTCATGGTCATAGCAACTGAACCAGACGGAGACCGTGGACGTTTGCTGGACTTCCTGCCCCTGGGGAGCCCCCCAGAGGCCTCAGCATGGGCAGCAGAAGCCCCTCCAGACCCACCTTGAGCCTTCAGTCTTCTTTCTTCAAGTCCCTGAAGTCTGATTTTTCTCCTGTCCTTCAGGGTCCTGCCAGAGAAGCCTCTACAGATCACACACTCCTCTGGGATGTGGGAAGAGGGAAGGCAGAGGATACACACCTCATGGGGGTCTGACTTGGCCTTCTTCCTGGAGCACTCTGGGCATTTATCAAATAATGCAGGCATTATGGACAGCCAAAGAGAGCAGAAACCCAAGAAGAAAGTCACTAAAGTACTTTAAAAGTACACAAAATCGAAATTAGTGAAAAACACCAACAAAACCCTTGAAAAGGGAGAGCTCAATGCTCCAGGGTCCTGCTTGCAGGAGCCGGAAAAAAGAACTGAAACTAAGTTGGACCTGCTATGCATTCTGGGATACTGGGAGAAGGTTCTGGAAGATTCTCTTAAAGGCACAGTATCCTGTTTTGAGCCACATAATGGCAGCCTATGGGGCTTGTCTGTCCAGGTTCTTCTCTCTATCATTCCTGAGGGATTTTGCTGGTAAAGCAAGGGAAATCTGTACAGGCTTTTGCTGTTTTGTGGATTTTATGGTGGAATTTCTAGTTGAAGTACTGGACAGTGTAGCCTTTTTAGGCTGCATTATCTGACTTTAGATTCTCTCTTAAGTGTCTATGCTTTTCTGCATTTTTTGACACTGTAAGAGATTATTTTTGATTGCTCCGGGGTCCACGCACATGGGTGGGACTATTCACTAGATTATGACTATACACAGAGATCCCCTACTACAGAATGTATGTTCTTCCGAAATTCAGGAAACCTAGTATTGATTGCAAGTTCTTCAGCGTTTTTGGAGCTTGGAGTACAGCACATTTCTCTAAGAAATTGTCTGCTAGGCTTTTGCCTTCACTTAATAATTCATATCCTAAAAATAGGACAGTTAGATGGGCAATTCGTGACTTCTTAAAGTTGAATTTATACCCCCAGCTGCGAACCCAAGTATTATGGTGTTCACTCTTTTCAAGTGTGTCTCCAGGTCGTCGTCTGTAAGATAGATGTCATCGACATAGGATAATGCCTCATCATCATATATTTGTAGTAACTCTGTTACCCTTGCTGAGAATAATCCTGGGCTATTCCTGAATCCCTGTGGGAGGCGACAGAAATGTTTTGCGCTCCCATTGTTGAGAAAGCGGTCAAATACTTGCTTTCAGGTGTAATGTTTTGACAAAAGAAGCCATTTGAGATATCTAATGTCGTTTTATATTTTTTGCGCACAATGTTATTCATTAGTGCTGCACTGTGTGAGTTTTGTACTGCAAAAGTTTTGCAGCAGGAGTTTAGGTGTCTGTAGTCCAAAACTAGACGATATGAATTGTCTGGCTTGGAGACAGGAAACAAAGGATTGTTCATTTGTGAGGTGCATGTTTCAATCACCCCCTGATATTCGAGTTGATCTAAGATCTCCCTGACTTCTTTTTTAGCTTCTTGCTTAACAGGATACTGCCTTTGTGCAGTGGGTTGATTTTTTAACTGAATTTTGTGGTGAGGAGAATCCTCATCCCATCCTACATGATTTTTATATAAGGCAGGGGCTTGGGCAACTGCCCATTTTCTAGCAAATGTATATTTTTTATGAATTGGAATGTGATTTGAGAAGGCAGGCATAATCATTTCTTCGCCAAGTGGGCACTCCCTGACAAACTCTGGTGGCCAGTCTTTTTCTGCTAGAAGGATATCGTAGCCTTTCGAAATGTTATTCCAAAAGAGACCCTTTATTTTCCTAGTCTTGTCCCCCTCTATACGTAATGTTATTTCGTATAATTTATGGGGTTTGCCAAATCTGATGTCTGCAGTTTCCACCTGAATGTACTCATTCGTGTCCACTGTCTCCAGAAGATTCATCAGGATCTTATCTTGCGAGCTATGGTCACTTCTGCTGCGCTGTCTAGCACTGTCTGGGCCCACTCTCCGTTTTTCAGTTGTGTCCTCAGTATCCTCGGCATGTTTTATTTTAATACTAGCTACCTACTTTTTTGGAAATTGTAATTTTTTACTTTGATGAGCAGGTTCCTTGTCTTTGGACTTGACGTGCTCTTCCTTGTGTTCTGACCATCCTCTTCTTTCCGATCTCTGTGAGGAAGTCTGAAAAGATCGAGAGGGACGTGTATCGATATCTTGATATCTGTCAGGTTTTCTTAATTTATCCCTATCTCAAAGTTGTATCTTTTCTCAGAGGGCTCCCTCTGGGGAGACTTGCCTCCTTGTTCTGGTGATCTATTTCTCCGTTGAGGAGATCTTCCTCTGGAGCGGAATCGTTTTTCTCTGGGAGTTGATTGTTTATTACCCTCCCATCTCTTTTTTGTAGTGTTGGGATTATTTTTAATAAAGTTTTTTCAGGATTCTCAGTTAGTTGGGGTTTTAGTGGTTTCCCACCCAAACTATCTCTACCTAGTTCTTCATAGGATTTTTCTATGATTCTGGCAAGTTCAAATGGTTGTTCTGCTATTTCTGTTTCTTTCAATTTCTGGCGGATCGCCACAGATGCTGCTTCTCCTTTTATGTTGGCTAGTAGTATAGCCGAGACTTGCCTAAAGTCTTTTAGTAATTTCATATCTAGAGTTAAAGCAGGTTCTGGACCGTATTCATTTTGAATTTGTCTTAGTACGTCTGGTATAACCGCCATAGACGGAACACCATGTGTTTTTGTGTAGATCGAAGCAAAGACTGTGCCCCAAGTGTCACAGTCCTCCACATGTGGTGCGATCCCCATTGGAAGACAGATAGTCAGAATTCTGTGTTTCTTATGAGGTGTGGTATCAGGAGATACCGCCTCTTTTTGAGTGATTTTCTGAGCTAACCAGAATGGAATCTGTTCCGTTTTGCGGGAATTTTGCCAATGGCTGATTGTATATTCTGTGGTGTGATTTTATTTGTGTTCCCCTGATGAGGGGTGGTCTGTGGAATTGTTATTATTGGTTGGACTGTTGAAGTCTGCATGACATATTGGACCAATTGTCTGTGTATTTTAATTAGTTGTTTTAGCTGAGCTAAGAGTTCTCGGTCTGACATCTTTTCAATGTCAGGATGTGGTGTGAGGCTGGCTAGAACCGGCCACGTGGCTCCTGGTCTACCTAGTGGACCGAGCCTGGTGATGTGATTTTGATGTTTTAGGGCGCCATTAAACCAGAGCAGGTGCTCTTGGTATGTTAGTGGAATTTCAACGTCCTCGAAAGGAGCGTATTCCTCTGGAGATTCCTCTATTTTGTAATAGTGAAAATCTTGTGTCACAGCGTTTGCTGCTGGAAAATGCATCCATGAATAGAATACTTCTGTCTGCCGATATTCATGGGCCTCTACCACAAATATGACTGTACCACCTCTTGGTGATAGCCCATTTTCTATAAGTTTAAGAGTTATAGTTCTTTTAACATTTACCGGAATGATTATAGCATTCGGGTCTTCATCTCGGAGACTTGTGTCATCCGCTAGGAGTTGAGCTGCTATTCTAGCTTTCTCCCTTTCATCGTCACTTTCCCCCATTTTACTGACAAAGTTTTGTTGCAGATCAAGTTTCAAGAGAAACAAAGATTAGGTGCACAATATTTTGGAACACTGTATCCTTCAACGTTGACCAAACCAAAAACTAATACATAGGAATCTCTTCCTACTAAGTTCCGGCGGATATTAACCTTTTACCCACTCCAGACGTCTTTTGGGGTTTTTACGGAAAAAGGGGTCTGTGTGAAAAGCACGACTGAGTTACTATAGAGTCTTGCGTTAGATTATCGCCTTACCAAACGTTGGGCGCCATGTAGTGTAGTTCCTATATTCCCAATAGACTCTGCACATTGGAATAACAAACAGTAGTTTAGACGTAGGACTGAGGTCATCTAGGTCTCTACTGACTATGTTGGACTTAATTAGGTTAGCCAGCTAGCTCAGAGGTCACTAGAAACTTTCTCGAGTGTTCAGGAAGGAGTTAACTTTCCTGATTAGACAAGAAGGGATTCGTTTCTGACAACCGCATAAACATGACAACTTTGCTCCCTCAGAATAAAGAGTATATCTCCAGAGTTGTGTGAAAACAATAGACAGCTATTTCACTCAATCGTGCATGCTTAATTTCACCAGGAGTGCAGAGAAATAGAGAGATGGGCGTTTTCAATAAAAGTTGTTATTTATTGAGCAGTCTTCTTTCTAATGCAAGAGAAATGAATTGCCACAATTGCAATACTTATCATGAAGTAAAGTGCGTACAGTAAAAGTAGTATTATGAAATAATACTGTAAAAGCATTGATATGGTTTCTTAGCCATATGATACTTTAAAACGGATAAAATATATACATACATAAAAACATTGACTAACATACTCAACTGGTGCTTCTAAGATACGCCTACCCCGGTGTACCTGACCTATGCCTAATACGTTGGAAGGAGTAAGTAAGTTGCAGTTTAAGTTAAGTTGTTTTTTTTGCCAAGAATCTGAATCAAGAATTCTCTTAAGGTTTTAATTAGCTCCGTACCTTGGTTTATAGAATGAAGGAGGTCTTGTATCTCTCTCTCAGGACTCGATCTCCCAGCAACCCGCAAGGGTGACTGGAAACACCGGAGCTGGAATTTCTCGGCAGGAGAAAAGACAGCGTCTCTCTCAGTGCGTCAAATGGGAGGGTCGGCTTCCTTCAGCACTCGCATCAGCTGGGCGTCGGGCAAGTAGATAGCCGCTCTGCTCCAAACCACTGTGTGTTTGCTTAAGGCAACGTCGGTATATTTATACCTGAAAGGTGCCGAGTTTGACGTAAGGTTGGAAATAAGACGTCAATAAGAAATAACAGTTCTTTCTGGACTCCAGGAGTTCTTGTGCAAATCAAAACAAAAGCAGGGGGAATTCCCGGGCTGCTGGAGGCTTGGTTTGTTTAAAGAATGCGTTGTACTTTCTAGGAATCTATGGGAGTAGCCTTGCCGCATTTGGACTGTATTGGCTATGACTAAATATGGACATGATTCTTATGCCTTTATAAGGATATGTTTTGTTATAACCACATAAGGGCATGAATCGGGGATATCTAATTAGGGTCCTAGATAGATTCACAACAGTATGGCCCTAATACGGACTGCCCTTCGTTTTTTCAGAATGTGTGGCATCAGGTGCATGTATGCGGCCCAGCGGCAGTGCTTTGGGGTGGCGACTTTAATGTAGTATTATCCCCTTCAATTGACAGACAAGGGGTGCCTCGGGAACATCACCCCAGGGCGGCGGAAGTAGTAGGTGATATTATGTCAGAAACAGGACTGATAGATTCATGGAGGGCCTTTCATCCGGATATTCGAGTGGGCACATGTTTAACGGCACATAGACATGCATGGTCGAGACTAGACTACTGGTTATTGTCCAGAGATTTACACTCTACGGTGGTGGATGCTATTCACCTACCGAGGTCACTATCTGATCACGCGCCTGTGATGGTGGCACTTACCATACCACCGCAGTATATACAACCATTTAGCTGGAGGTTCCCCTCTCGGGCACTGCTGGACCAGGTATTTCGTGAAGAGCTTCGCGTTAAACTAATGGAATACTTGGAGCTAAATGAGGGCTCAGTAGAATCGCCGGCACACTATGGGAGGCTTGCAAGGTTGTGACAAGAGGTAACTTCTTGGCTCTCAAAACAGGGGTACTTAGATCCATCAGAGCCACGCCGGAACGATTAGAGAAGGATTTAGCGGGTTCGGAAAATGCACTGCCGGTAGATCCATAGTCGTCCACACGGGCTGAATTCAGGGCCAAACTCACACAATATCAGGATGAGGCCGAAAGAGAGACTGTCTTTCTTCACAAGCATGCTCAGGCTAGGAGGTATGGAGAGGGGGACCGTGCAGGAAAGACACTAGCCTCCTTGCTGCGTGCACCCAGAGGATCGGAATACATTACTCAACTGCGTAATGCAGAAGGTAGGACAGCTAGGACACCACTGGACATACTGAACACGATGACAGACTATTACAGGTCGCTCTACTCCTCTCAGACAATACCAGATGAGAAGGTTATATCGGAATATTTGAATACAATCGCCCTGGCATGGTTTAATGATGGTGCAAGACAGTATATGGATCTCCCGATTACAGTAGATGATGTTCGGGAAGTGATAGCAGGGATGCCAGCTGATAAGGCCCCACGTCCGGATGGACTGACAGCAGCTTTTTATAAAGAATACGTAGATATATTAGCACCCAGATTGCACCGGGTATATATAGAATCGATGGAAACAGGTATTCTACCGCTAACACTATGGTAGGCCATGATAATAACCCTTTTGAAGCCCAATAAGGATCCGGCCTGCCCCGATTCCTACCGCCCTCTTTCGCTAATTAATTTAGACGCAAAGATATATGCCAAATTACTGGCGGATAGATTGAAACCTATGTTACCCCAGATTGCTCTGTCTGACCAATCTGGTTTTGTTCCGGGCAGGTCAACTTCCCATAATCTGAGAGTGCTGTTTGGATTATTGCACTATTTAGATCCCCAGGTACAGGCGGATGCCGCATTATTAGATGCCACTAAGGCCTTTGACTCTCTTGAGTGGAGATTCTTGTTTGCCTTGTTCACGCGAATGGGGTTCAGCCCACTGTTTATACAGCAAATAGGAATACTGTACAATGCCCCCGCGGCACGAGTGAGGGTTAATGGCCAAATTTCGGGACCAATTCACATCACGAGGGGCACCAGACAGGGCTGTCCTCTATCGCCACTATTGTTTGCTATTGCGACTGAGCCCCTCGCAGCCCGTCTGAGTCAACACCACACGCACCGTAGCATTGGCTTCACCTCGAGAGGCCTGCTTATCTCTATGTATGCCGATGACATGACCTTTTATATGATGAACCCTGTTGATAACTTTGATCCACTGATGAGAGTTTGTGCGATATGGTGGCCTCACAGGGCATACACATCAATTGGTCAAAATCAATGATGTTGCCTCTAACGGACGAAACTAAACAATGCCATACCGAATTTCCCATAGAGTGGGCGACGGACGAAGTCAAATACTTGGGCATTCGATTCAGTCGGTCAATACAAGAAATATGGCTGTCCAAATATGGTACAGCAATGGACTGGCTGGAAGTTAAGGTGCAGAGGTGGAAAACACTACCGCTCTCTCTGACGAGTCGTATAGCAATAACTAAGATGGTAGTACTGCCGAAATTGCTTTGTTTGTCAACATCCCCTTGGCACATACAGGACACTTTTTTAAACGCCTGAGAACTGTCATTTTAGAATTGGTCTGGGCGGGAAGACAACCTAGGGTTTCGTGGAATCTTTTAACGCTTCCATTTAGCCAAGGGGGCTTGCAGCCCCTGATTTTGAACTATATGCCTACAATGCACAGGCCCAGTACCTGCATTACTGGCATCGCCCCATCCCTTATCAGCCACAAGTGGCAATTGAGAAGGATGTGGCAGCACCTACCCGACTTAATGTGACTGTATATCACCCGTATAGGAGATCCCCAAAGGATATAAACACGGTTGAAACAGTAAGATGGGCATGGCTGCATATAGCTAAACGTGCTGGCATTACGGAACTCTTTGCACCTTCAATGCCGTTAGGGGAAACCCGTTACTAGGACCATTGACAGACAAGGCGGTGATGGACAGAGCACACAAATGCGGACTAGTCACCGGAAGCGATTTATACCCAGACTCCTCCTTTATTTCCCTGCAGAAGATGTGCTAGCCAAATGACCCTACTGCCTCTGAAATGTTATTTTACTATCAGCTGAGGGCGGCATGCAAAGCTAGATATCCAGATTTTCCAGCGGCACCGCCAACATTGTCTGCACTAGAGAACCTTCTAACCAATAGTTCACCTCGCAAGTTGATAACGCGCATCTATAGTATTACCCAGGACACTGCCCCTGTGCTACTGTGTCCGTCGAGAACAAACTGGGAAAGAGAAGCGAATATAGTCATAACTGATAAACAATGGCTTTTCTGCTGCTCACAGCTGGAAAATCTATCACCCAATTACCGGCTGAGACTCATACATTTGAACTATTTGCATAGAACTTATCGCACAACGAAACAGCTCTTTCGTATGGGCCTTCAAAACGACGCAAACTGTTGGAGATGCAGGGAACAGGAGGCAACAATCTTCCATCTGACATGAGAATGTGAACAAAAAGGGAGATATTGGATTGAGGTGCTGCGGCACATAGGGCACATTGTTCAAATAGACTTGCAAATAAGTCCGCTTATGGCACTGTTGGGATTCGTTATGGATATACCTTGTGGTTCACGCAAATTAGTGGCTCTCTTGCTATTACTGGCCAAACGGCAGATTGCGTTGCACTGGAAAAGAGCAGATCCACAGAGTAGCGGGATGGATAAAATCGGCTGTATATTGCAAGGATCAATTAACATCGTATTGGGAACTTAAGCCACAACGCTCCAGACCTGCGGATATATGGGAGCCGTTTGTGGGGTGGCTGGGCCGCACGGGTTCAGACTTGTGTGCGTAAGGTATGGCAGGGTAAGCCAGGGTGATATATATTAGATATGCATGAGGAGGAAGTGTTGGATGTTCATGCAATGGGACATATGCGACACATTATACAAGGGTGGGTTGGATTGAGTGCTATGGGCTGCATAGGTTGTACCTTGCTATTCTGGGATTCTACCAACTAGCTTTTACGTAGTGGTGGGTTATGAGGTGATTGGAATGTAGAGCTAGGAACTTAGGAATTGTTATAAATGTAAACATTAATAGTGTTTCTTTCTGTTTAATAGTCTAAGCATCACATGTATAACCGCTAACTTTGATTTCTTTGATATAACATGCTGCCGGATAGCGGGAACTGTCGGCTATGTGGCTAAGTACTGTGGAACCGTGAGACTATACCATTACGTGGCTGCCTGCCTCCGGGTGGTTGGCTTAAGAGCGGTGTTAACTATGTGATCATGAAAAAAAAAAGGTGAGCTGGCATGCACTCCGGGGACACCCTTAGAGAGTTCCCACCAAGATACTGAGTCCCTTGCAGCTTGGCGGGCTTACTGAGCCGCTTGCTGCCAAAACAGAAGTCTTAACTTTTGCTGCTGAGTGCTGTCACTCCCAGAGGATATAAGTGAAAAGGCCTGAGCAGGGAGGAGGTCATACCTCCAACCTTTCAGGATGGCTAGTGAAATACTCATCAAGGCGGGGATCCTCAAAGGCCTCACCGCCTCTGATATGCAAGTGACTTGTCTCCCATTGAAGACAAAGTCCCTTCCCCGCCCCCAGGCACTTGTGTTTACAAGCAGGTGGGAAATTAGAAATTCAGGTGTACACCCCCAAAGGCTAGCCACACCTCTCCGTTGGGCCAGTGGTCTGTACAGCCGAGGATGGCCTGTGCGATCTTAAAGCGTCCTAAGAATAGTGGGTTCTGGGTAGGTTGGTGTCACACACCCACCAGATGTGGTTACCTCAGGGGTGGATTAACTGCAAGACTGGTAGCCTATTGGCTACTAGCCTTCACAATCCTAATCACCCCCTAAATTCAGGATTTAAGGGTGCCCCTGACACCAGAACTCCAGATCTGCTCGGAAGAAAAAGACAAACAAGAGACCGTGTCAGCACAAGGCAGGACTCCACAAAGAAGAGGTGGGATGTACTGCACCCGTGGCAGCCCCTCTGCATCCAGGACTACGACTCATCCCAGACCAGAGACCGGTTCCAAAAGGAAGGTGAACCCCTCTGCAACCAAAGACTTCACCAGGACTCCCTAGGGTTAGAGGTACTAGTCCCCTGCAGTCAGCAGCCACAAATCATACTTCCCAGATCCAAATAAGGACTGTCCGCTGGGCTCCGTCGAGGACCAGCCCGAATGTATCTGGTCAAGTGCCTTCTGGGAAGCGCAGTCCTGAACCCCAGCCAGTCTCAGCTCTTTGCAGCGTGCCCAAGACTTGTGGAAGAATATTTGATTTGTCACTGCATTTGTCGTGGCCAAGGTTTCTTGGTGGTCTTGCTGACTACTTTACTCGATAAGAAGAGGGAATCCTTTGCTCCGTCAGCCCTATCCTTCTGCTGCGCAGTTGTAGAGTACATGCATCCCACACCTGTCTGCTGTAGAATGCTTGTAAAGTCAGCTCCTGTGGTCCCATTCAGCACCACGGATAGCTAGATACACATCTTCACCCGAGACGCTGACCTAGGTAGAGCGGTTCTGCCTGGTGATTCCTGGTCCAGGGGTCCCGTCAATCTTCACCCCCCAGGGGCTCCTGTTAGCTCGACCTGCGAGTATCGGTTTGCTAAGTACTGCTTGTTAGCATCAGCGGCTCCCGTTAAGCACCAAGGACAGCCAAGTCACCACTGCACCCAGACTCCCTGGGCAAGGTAAAATAGTTCCGACTGTCGAAGCTTGGTCTGTGGACCCACAAGACCTTAACTCCAAATTGGTACCGTGGAACTCAACCCATCTTGTGTTTTTCCCCAGTGACCGCAATCTAAAACTTGACAGCTCCTCAAACTATTGATTTTATAATCACTGTAAATTCTATAACTCCAGTACATACTACATTCTGGTGTCTAAAATTATATAAAATAAGTTCTATTTTTTTTAACTGGTGTCAGATTTCTTTCAAGTCGTGTCAATTACTTATCGTCAATGTTGGTACTGTAAAATGCTTTACACATGTTCCTCTAAGTAAGCCTGTCTGCTCTTTGTCACTCTACCAGGACTGAAAGAAGGATTACTAGTCAGAATCCGAGGGCGACTTTTGTGTACTGTGTCAATATTATATTGTAAGGCCTCCCAGCCATACCACATAATATTACCACTGTGCTACAGGCATTATGCAACTCTCCTTTGGAGTCATCAGATTATTATGTAGGGCCAGAATTACCGTCTATTCTAAAAGGTGAAGGTGACATACAATTAATCTAAATGGAACTCCCTTACATAGTCAGTGGTTATCCTGAAAACACTGCATGGCTTCTTCCATCCTGGACCTGCATTGCCCACATTTGCCCTAGGGTCTCTACTCTATTTTTAATAAGGTGCTAGTTAAAAGATATACTACCAATCACTTTAGCTGTCTTGCAGAAATGAGTATGCAGATCTCATCTTAGATTACAGACCCATGGACCAATACGTTTCAGCACTTTCTAGCCTTTGAAGGAGGCTTCAGATGCTAAAATAGAGACTTTAGCAGTCATCTTTCAAAAAACATGTTTTGACATATATGTTAATTACCATAACATAATGCTACCTTTACAAATGTACTCTACATGAGACCATAATTATTGAATCAACAACAGAATAGTATTTCTTGGTACAGTTGGAGGTGGACGTAAACAGCAAAGAGTGCTTACAAAAACCAATTAACAACTCTATGATTATTTTCACACCACATTGATTGCTAATTTGCAAATCTAGAAAAAGTAGAAGGTGACACGGTGCAGTATAGCGCTTTAATCTCAGTCACTTCACTACACAGACTACTAGCATCCCACAAATGAATCACTTCTGAAAGAAGCTCTTGGTCAAGTCAATTGCTTAATGCTCATCACAAAAACTATGTATAAACTACACAAGAACATGGATAGATCTCCTTGGCCTGTTTGATTTTTGTGTAATCATTATGTATACAAACACGCGCAGAAGATACGTCTCGGAGAGAAAGCAGGAAGTAGTTGTAGATATACATAGCCAAACGCTACATTTGCACAACTGTCAAAAAGTCTAAGCCTTTTGGTTGATGTGTCCATGCATAGCATATATGTATACAACTTCAAACCGGATGTCCTCTATGGCCTCTAGGTTTACACTATGTACATCAACGTTAATCTCACTCAGCAACCAATCCCTTCGTCACTATATGTCATTCCTCACAGTATTCAAAATAAATGAACTTTTCCCTTGATAAAAACGAATGGATGAATGCATACATCAAAGCACTGTACGCCGTCCTCCAGAAACATGGATAATTTTGAAATCATTAGTCGTGCTCTGTGGCTAGAGTAGCAAAGCACCAAAATCGACAAATTCCCAAATCCCCATCATCATCCGGGATGACGGTGGCGCAGCTCGGGAGGGGTTTTGCTGGTGGGATGTTTGGTAATGGGCTAGGGGTGCAGTAAATGTGGCGTGAGGATCCAGGGTCAGTGCATGAATCTGTGTATATATACACATTGTACCCAAGGATCAAACACTGTTAGATTTTCTACTTCAAAATTTAGCATATCATAATATTTCACCAAATTCTTCAAAGCACATGACAATAACCATACATTGAGTACACCTTCACATACTGCCAGTCCATTACAAAAATATATTAATCAGTTAATTTGCTACACACATCTCCTTGCAGCATTAAATTACTATGTAATCCTGGGAAATTTGTTTTGCATATCAGTTTTTTTTTATCCCCATGTTCCTCTTTATAGATTCATAGAACTTATTCTCAGGATGTTCTTTTGGTGGTATGTTTTACAAGAAATAGGACTTTCTTTTTTTACGATACAATATACAAGTCAAACAACTGCAAAACACTCTCCCAATTGCAGAAGTTCAATTTCTTATGGAGCCGAATATATCGTTTAATGCTTTCAAAACCACGGAAAAAATGGTCGAGCTTCCGATTCAATTGAAACATCTAAGCAGTGAGCCTGCATCTGGATGGATATTCCACTTTAAAAGAGATCTTTTAAAGGATTATCCCTTAGTTAAACTTTAAGCTAAGACAGGTTCCACGATGGGTGGATACTGGATTGTTGGCATTATAAGTACGACTGAATTTGCTATGCAGTAAGGTAGTCGTGAAACCTGAGTAATGAAGTTAAAGTTACTCTAAGACGCACAGGTTTAACTCTAGAAATCAATGAAAGTTCCTGGTTTAGACAAGAGTATTTCTATCACCTTTTTATCTTGCTATACCTCTCACAAGTATTACATAAATGATGATTATGTGTGGAAAGAGAGCACTAGACCACCCTTAACCCTCCTTTCAGCAGCCAAAGTCATTCCACCAAATTGAATTCATGGCAGACTCCCCCAAAAAAGAGAAGGAACAGCCCAATATTACTATCTGAAGGAACCACAGGTCTGACGTTATTCTCTAGACAAGATTGAAACTTAATGGAAGGATATGAATTAGATACAATATGTACACTTCATCTTTGTATAGCCATGAATACACGTAGGTGTTGTATATAAGGTTATTGTATGTGGTGCCTCACGTCGGTCTCGTGCTGCTGTAAGGAGATGCATGGAATGCACCGAACTGCGTTCGATGTAGCTTGCGGCAGGGACGGTTGACAGGCGGAGCTGGCGGTACGGAGCAGGCTGGGATCCTCTAACTATGAGAAATAAATCTGGATTCAATCTTATTCAATAGTGTGCGTGCTACTTTCTACAACAGTAGGTAATACAAAATTAACCATTATCTCCCATTCAGCTAAATAGTCTTTGTCTAACTTGGCCTACTTAAATACCAGATAGCACGGTAGGCCAAATTGCTGCAATAACACTGAAGGCGTAAAGTTGAATCTCCAGAACCACAGCCCCATCTAGACTGGTGACTGGCATGAGGAGAATGCCTGACTACTGTTCGCGAGCCTACGCCTCAGCCACAATGCATCTGCCAATGAGCTGCCACGTTCACCACTGTCAGTATTGTGTACTGACCCCCAAAAACGGTCACTCAAATTAGCAACTCCTAGTAAACAGGAAAACATGATAGAGAGAACTCAGTGTGAACACATAGCAACTATATATAAAACATATATACATTTTATTTAGTTTTAAAAAAAATACTTTTTCCATAAATAATCAGACAATACATAATTACAATACAACACGGTGTCGACAAATCGTATACATCATATAAAACAACATTTAATCAGGAAAGGGTTGGACAAACATCAATACATTTATATAAATCTAAAGTCAAAATTGGTGGTTACGTAATGCTAATTTGAGTGACCGTTTTTGACTGCCTAGGGTGTTTGCCCTCTATTGTATTATTACGCTGCCCTAGGAGTTCTAAAGCATTTGCAAGGGGTCCTATGTATATATATTTGCATTGAGCAATGCGTGCTGATCCAGCCCCTTCCACTCACTCCTTCCATCACAGGTTAGTTCACCTCCCCAGAATCCGTAGGCAAAAACCCTTATTGTTCCTTAATGTGAAATGGCTGGCTTTTCGTTGGGCACTGATGAAGTCAGGTATGTGCTTCAAAAATTACTTCAAGACACCTCTCCCTCTTAATCATTCACTAATACAGTGTTTTTTTATGTTACATGCATCTGGTTCTCTTGGTTGATGGCAGGTCAAAGAGGCCATCTAGTGTTTGATGTCACAATGCAGGCATCAACGTAGAACAGTCTGGAACGCCTATTATTGACAAAGGTTAGAGGCGGTAAGACTGGCTAAAGAGTGCGAGTTGTTTCTACAATAATGGCCCACTGAAAGTAGCTTAGATTAAGCTACGTCATCATTTGTAGTGTCAGCAGGGCAAGAGGGGGAGGCGGGACGGGGACGCAGATCCAAGAAAGAAAGACTCACATGGATAGTTTAACATTTCTTTAAAGATATAAAAGTTAACAAATCAGTGTTTACAAACAATGAAAGAAAATAAATATTGAACACGAAGAACTGAAGTTAGCTCAAACAGTTAACAGTTTATCACAGAAACAATGCCCATGTATCACCCTTGGAAAAAGTATTAAAGTGCACAGTGTTTTTTTTTTTTTTTTTACTTACATCCAGTCAGTCCTGCAGAGAACGTGCTAGTCTGCATTTTCCATTGCCCACCAAAACACCATGGTCTTCAGTGACCTATCGATCAAAAGCTCTTTATGTATGTAACCGGCATCCTCAGGTGTGTTCAGGGACAGCCCAGAGAGAACTGGGAAGGGGCACAATACACTTAATATAGGCAAGCGGGCAGAAAAAAAAAATCCCTATTTTAATTAAGCCCAAACTCTCGTTCCAAGAAGTTGCAGATTATCATAAACAGGTACTTTTGCACATTAAATGTCATAACCTTGTCAAGAAACTGTAGGAAAGTTCAGTGTTAATTTTGGTAAGTAAAGCATTCTCAAAAGGACCCATATTTTTAATGGTAGATGAATACTGCTCCCTAGTGGGCATGCCCTGCATTCATCAACAAATGTGTTCCACTGTTTATCCATTCCATATCTTGCAAGCGGTGGGGTTTTCTCAGACATTATAATCAGTGGTCGAAGTGCATAAACAAAAAGTAAGGGAACTGTAATGTGGTGCACTATGGGGCAGGGCAAGTAAGCATGGGGGCTGGGTCAAAGGAAAGGCTAAAAAAAAAAACTACATTTGGTAACTTTTTTTGGGCTCTCATCTTCAGGTATGTACATATACAATACCACAGCTTAAATGTAAAATAAATGCAAGTTAAATTAATCAGTGAGAAAGACATTATTGTCCTTTATGAAACCTCTAATAGTTAATGCACTGCAGAGGTCTACGCCTGTATCCAGAGAGCCACGGAATTGAATCCTGGTTGGAGCAGGGGAGAATAGTTAGGGGATAACACAGGCTTCCGCAGCCTCTGCGGCGCAGGGGGCTGTGTAACGCCCTTATAAAAAGCACACACTTCACATCTCAGCTAGTTACCCCTTTCCGATATCACTCAAAAAGAATAAATCTGTGTCATCAAGAAGTGTCAATTGATTCCATTAATCAACGCCAATACTGGCATCGGAGCTCCTTCACATTTGCAGATTGACCTGTTGTACACATTTACATTTCTTACAGGTAAGCAACAGGGCCTGGTCTGGGACTGTAGCATTTCAGCTCTCTGAATAAACGGTCCTGGGACGATTATCTTTTCACAGAAAATAGGGGAACTGTTTTTCTTAAATTAAAAATTTGTGGCCCGCTTTGACCACTGCATTAGATACATTTGTTTGAATGAACATTTTGTGCTCCATGAAGCCTTTTAAAATTGCCAAGAGCAGAACAAGTCTCAAACTTAAAGAACAAACAGAAAACCAATATGGAACTGGACACAAAAGAGCTTGTGAAAAACAGGCCGGAGACACTTAAACAATAGGTCGTCTGTGTGCAAATCCTGTCCTAATGGTCATACGGAACAAAGCTCTTCACTGGTGCAGCTGACAGAAAAGTGAGCAAATTGGACATTTCATGGCAGGTCTGTAGTAAATCAAGAAGCCCACTAAATTGACAAAAGTTAGGTAACTTGACAGGTGATGCTTAAGTGTCCCTCCTCAGGCACGCACGCTGGCATGCTCTACATCAATGAATGTACATCATCTAATGGCAACGCAAAGAAAAACATATCCCACAGGACCAGAAGTACAGGAGGAGATCAGCTTTAGGTGGCTGGTGTTCCCCGAGGCATTTAATGGGATTGCATATTTGAGTTTCATTGTGACAGAATCAAGGACACAGAATCACACACACACACACACACACACAGAATTAAGGACACAAAAAGTGACCGTATGGCATTGCACCAGACTTTTAACCGGAAGTCAAAGGCACTCACTCATCAACACAGAGTTGGGCTACATCATGATCACGATTTGAGACTCCCAAACAACGAAGCTGCCTGTGTAAAAGTGGTGCCATTGCTGCTTGGCCTATGCATGGTGAGGTATGGAATGAGAATGTAATGCCCTTGTGCTAAAAAGTGTCTGCTGATCATCATTAAGGTTACAGTCTGTTCAAAATGGTCTCAAGTGTGCACAGCCATAACAGACACAGAGTACTCCGGGTAGAGAGCTATGAACACAAGGCGAGAGGGAAGTTCTAATGGCACACTGTACTGTTGGGCCACCTCCTAGAACAATCAAGTAGCTCAGGGCTAGTAGTGGCTGGAATCATCCTTATGGCTCCACCAGTTTATCTTTCCGTTTCTCCCTTTTTTATTTAGAACATCCTACCCTAAGTGGGTGGAATTTTCTAATAGCCTTAGAGCCCTTCTGCATCTGGCAATATGATTGTTCAAGGCCCTTTCCCTCGTTATATGCTCTTGCCTGCTGCTTGGGCCTATAACTCGGGTTCAGGGCCTTTAACACTCACTATAGCCCTTGGCAGCAGATTATAAGGCTATATTACTCTTTATGCATTTTATATTTTGAT
Organism: Lissotriton helveticus; assembly: GCF_964261635.1. NCBI lineage: Eukaryota > Metazoa > Chordata > Amphibia > Caudata > Salamandridae > Lissotriton > Lissotriton helveticus. The sequence continues at coordinate 749,810,864 of NC_136073.1, forward strand.
GCAGTTTAATATGATCATAGTATCTCATGTGTAGGACAGGACAATTATGAACATAAACGTAAACGTGACGTTAGACTTTAGACTTTAAGACAGTAGGATTTTAGTTTTTTTCCCAGCAGTCTTCAGTCTTGCTTCCCTTTTTTAGACCGATTCCTGTCACTATCCCCACAACATGGTAAAAAATCTAGGTTGGAGGGAAGGTGGAGTGTGCTCCCTCCCAGAGGCCAAAGACTACCTCCCCTTCCATCGGCACACAACCCAATCAAGATCACTGGAGGGCTAGTCCTAGCCCCCTTCCCAAGCCTTTAAGTAACCTGAACTGCTACCACTCCAAAAGGCACTGCTAGGCTATCTGCAACCACTCCTAGAAGCACCGCTGGGGTGTTTGCCACCACTCTTAGAGGCACTGCCAGGCTGTGCGCTACCACCCTAAAGGCTCCACTAGGCCGACTGCCACCACCCCTAGAGGAACCTTTATCTTTGCTCAAACTTTTGATTTTAATTCTTATTCATGCCGTCACCACAATGGTCATCCGCTTCTCATCCTCATCTTTCTCTATGCTCCACATTAGTGTTTCGAGGCAACCAGGAAGCTGCACTAAGCACTTTTTTAAGGTCTCTAAATATATAACGGCCTGTGTTTGAGGGAGGCATTCAAATGGCAAAGATTTAAGGGAAAAATAGCCAGGACGCGACTTGAGTTCTTACTTGAAAAATTCAGGTAAGGAACCATGCAAACTGCAAAGGACAGAGGGTAGGTACAGTCCAGGAAGTAGGAGAGCCGAAGTGGAAAGCAGTACGAAATGGAGCGAGCTGGCTACCAAGTACTTAAGAACCTTAGGGTGCCCCCACTCTCAAAGAAGCGAGTACCATGGCACACGCAATAATGTACAGCACTTCATTGTCTCTAACTAGGTTCACAGTGTATATATATATATATATATATATATATATATATATATATATATATATATAACACCTACTTAAATATCAGAAAAACGTAATTAGTACCACTATTGTACCAACCTCACCCCACCCTGAAAAGAAAAGCGTAGAATAAATAAATATTTACTGTTCTAATGATGCTCCATTTACAGTAGTATACCACAAGAGAATTCTCTTAGATCAAACATTCTCAAGAGATACTTTAGTGTAAATAAAAAAAAGCATCTCTAATTACATAACTAACCGCTAACTGAAAACAATATCTTCTTAGCTCTAAAATAATAAGTGCGATTATACTCCAACTCCACAGACTTATGAAAAACAGAAGCACTGAGTCGGCTACGCTGGGAATCAAATCTCCGACCTGTAAAAGTTACACAGGATTCAGTTTAGGTTTCCAGCATTCAACAACCTGTGACAGTAGAATCGAGATACACACTTCTAATACATATTTCGTCACATGCAAGCTCACTGATATCCACACCATTAGCCATATGAAAATACTTTATCTCTCTTCATATAGAAAGGATATCAAACCTTTGCAATTACTTTCTCTACCCCAGTGTTACTTTCAGATGAAGGTTAATTCAGCACATCAGAGCACACAGCGGTCCCTTAGGATTGGAGCAGTACGTAGTAAAGATCTGAGACGTAACTATCACCGCCTGAAAATACTGACGCAAATTCAGGAAGAACGCAATTTCTTCCCTGCAAAAATGTAATTTAATGGGTAGTGTCTAGAACAGAGATAGCAGAAATGCAACCAACTTGTGCTAGCTTGCCGCAACCTACTTTGGTTACCAGCATCCAACCACATGAAGTTCTAATTGTCTGGTTTGGTACAATAACGTTCTATTAAACAAATCCATCTGTCTTGAAGTAACATTTACTAAAATCCTCTTGGCTATTGGGTTTAGCCTTCCTTTAGGTCCACCGGCTGTGGAACGCCATCACTCTGCCCTTGCTTAACGAGGAAAAAAAAATAGTTAAGTCTTTGCACGAATACACAAACCTGACGATTTCCAAATTAAATCCTTCCCCTGTGTAGTATTAGTTGGTATACCTCTTCTGTGCAGACATAGCTGTGGAACGAACGTGTCTAAAAAAAAAACCTCCACACAATTCATTTGACATTTGGCTTGGAATAAGGCAGTGAGAGCCAGAGAAACAAATACTGTTCAATGAAAATGAATATAGTGAGTTCAGAATCCCTGTTTAATCCGGCATCTGCTAGGATTCACAGTCTGGAGGCGGATAATTCAACGTGCAGGTCAGAAAGTCTGCCTTTCTGAGCTCTGTTAAAGCACAGAGAAATGCATTATGTAGATTTATTTTTAACTTAATGTATAATGTCCTTAATTAAACATACAAAGTACTTGTCTCAAAGATGATAAGAATACTAAACTGCTAGCAAACTAGTCTAAATAGACTATTCGTTAAAATCTTTTCGAACTTGATAAAAAAATAATTTAACAGAACAAACACCGTGTGAAACTGGGACATGGGAACAGCGCCTTCTGGTTAGGGGTTGCAGTGAAGAGGAAGCCGGGAAAAAAACATTTTCTCCAACTAAGACCTATGACCTTATTTCAATAATTCTAGATCTCTGATTCAGGCAAAAGTCCAGCTTTCACTGAAATTGAATATTTGGAGTTTTCTGTACTGACAGTTCCTCAGGGTTGTTGTGGTGGACCCATTTCACCAGGTAAAACCTGATGAAATGTGTTCTGGGAAAATAGCCAGAATCCAAGAAAAGACTGCAGACAGATTTCATATTAAATCACCATTCCTGAGGGGAGTTCTTGTAAATTGTGTCATACTTTCGAATCCCTGAATTACCAAAGCAGGATTCCTTCTTTAGTTGTAATATAGCCCTAAATGCTACTATAGATTGTTCTGCACAGAAAGATTGCAGACTTTACAAAAGTAAAAGCTTGTATTTACAATACGGCATATAGCATTTTTATGCAACATAGTGCTTGTAGCCATAGAAAATGTAAGGTAGTGATACAGTTCCAAAACTTCACTGCTGTAACAGGAAACTAAGTACTGACCAGATTCTGAAGTGAATGCGTATGTGTTACAACTCAACAGACATGACAGGCTCGTACCTCGTCTGACTCCGTCGTACACAAACCCTCCTCAGTGCATCAATAGGAACATGACCACAGGTCTGGGGTCCACGTTATACAGTGCAAAATCAAAAGTCCAAAACCCCATCACAGACGTCATTACAAAATAAATAAATAGAAACAAATCAGTACCCTGAAAAGGGATTAGTCAAACTAATGGGCAAAAAAAAAAAAGACATACAAGAAGGGGTCATACTTTCAGAAAACAACGCTAATTTCTCAATGACTTAGAAAGGGACACCTCTAGGAATATTAATAAAAGTTGACTAATGACTCCAGGCTTACTAGGCCTGTGTGGTATGACTTATCAAGGCAGAGGCTGCTAAAGGGAAGAGTACAAGAGTACAAATACAGTTCTCCTTGGGATCGACAAGTCACACGGGGCACACCGAGATGCAACTCCAACCCTAGCTCTCATTCAGCAGCATTCAAGTTAGCACTATGTTTGTTTTCCCCAAAATTCGAACCGGATGTAACAAGAAGAAATGGGACAAGTAAACTTCTGTAATCCATGGATTTGCTGAAGGAAGTGATGCCAACAAGAACCCATCCAGGGGAAGTGACGTCACAGATCGTAGTCTGGGATGCGACTGTAGGAGAGACCTCTTGATGAGGGAGGACTGTTGCACGGGAAAAACCAGCAAATCACATGACCTTTAAAAACAAAGAATAAACGTTTTGTAGAATTCACATACACACCTGAAGAAACAACAAAAGCAAAGCAAGGCTGGAATGTTTCCTCAAATGAATCATGAGACTTATTTTATGTGGCTTATGACCATGAGTAACTTCTCTACTAACAACAAATGAGCGTTCTTGTTGGATGTAGAGAAAAAATACTTTTGACCCAAAAATTCACACACGCTAGGAATATTAACTACCTTAGTCTTAACTGCATCTTTTCTCGCATGACCATGTTCAATTATTGAAGATCTCAATGGTGCCGTAAACAAGCCATTTGGAAAAACAATATATGGTTTTAAAACGGCTCTGCTTCAAAAAATCCCAAAGTCCAGTGAGGTGATGGTTTCAGAAAACCTGGAAGCATTTAAGAAATACAAAGTTTTTGGGGAATAAAAATCTATTCTATTCGAAGATAATCCCTGCAAAGATGGTCTCTGTGACCGGAATGTGGAGCAGTCCCAAAAATGGACGAATTTACTCCGCATGTTGAAGTTGCAGTAAAAGCTATTAAATACTGAATTTCAAAAATGGAGTCTAGGTTAACGATTTAAGACTGTTTGCGGTATGACCAAATAGCAAACTGGTATCTTCTAAAACAGCAGTTCTTAACCTTTTCACCTCCATGAACCCCCAAACAATTACGCTGGAAGACGGGAACCTCTGTCTATGCAATTCCTATGATTTGACCCTCAAAACAATATATACAAATATAAGTAATCATTAAACTAACACACAATTTATGGAATTTATTACTTAATTCACAGAGAAATAATACTAGAAATTTGAAATTGGAAGGGGAAATTCTGAGCTTTTCAAAATGCAGTTTTATTTCTAAAAGACAAAGCCGTTGGATAGTCACTAGATCATCATTTTGCCTTTCCTCGTCATAACGCACACTGTTTTCAATGGCGTACACCAGTGCTGCTTTCAGTGGAGGCCAGCAGTCGTTCATACTAGAGTCCGTTTGCAGGACTTCTGCTAATGCCATGAATCCAGCTAATGACACCAACTTAACTTTTAGCAACCAGTTTCAAGTTATTCCACATTTACAGTGTTTTGAAAAAAACTTTGAATTTTGCTTTCTTTATGTGTATATACACACACTTGATTAATCTGCTAATACAAGGTAATTTTACAATTAGTTGTGCACTACCTGAATTGGCGTTACAGACTTCAGGGGTCCATGGACTACAATTAAAGAAGCACTGTGCTAACAATATGCTTGTATCTCTGAAGAGTTCCGACAGAGGCCTTAAATCTGGACACACCTTATACACTAAAACTCGAACATTGAGTGTAGTATTCTCAGAAGCATTAGCGTGTAGACTATTGTAGACTAGTGCAAAAAGCACAATTGCATTAGGTGTGACAAATGAATCCTTAAATTTTGTATGGCAAGTGCAGAGTGGACCTGGTATTACAGATGTGTTAAAATAATGACCAGAACCAAATTAACATACCACAAGAGCTTAGGTTCAAGGCAATAATGGGTCTATAGGATTTAGGCACTGGCACACATCAAGACAACGGTGCTGGATGGTTGGGACACAAGCAGCACTACTACTACTTATGACTTTCGTTGTATTCAATAGTAACATGGGTTTCTCACAGGCTGCTTTCAATATATTTCACGAATATGGGGATTATTTGTCTAATGTTCTTGTATAAGCCAATATGCTGGTATTCATTTTTTTTAGAAATATCTACATTCTTTCCTACCTCTACCAAACACCTCTCGTAGAAGCTCCATCTTTGGTTTACGGGTGTGAGGTACATCACGTTGAGCATCTTTCCTAAGACTGTTCTTCACCCTCTCAATTGGCGTTTCATCTCTAATGATCGAGCCCACCTACAATAAATCAAAATGGATACCATTGTAAGAACTTAAACCAAGAACTAATAAAAAAAACAATACTACAGTTGGTAAAAAATTCATGAGGAAACCTATATAAATAAAAACATTTTATGTATTATGTGGACATAATCTTACTGTAGAGAATAATGTGGAACATGTGGTGTTTAGATGAGCAAATATGGCTATTTGATCAGTTACTTTAATCAAAAGCAGGGTGTGAGTTTAAGGGTACACCCGTCTTTACGGAGACCTGCCTAAGGGACTATACTCAGCTTCCCAAAACGGACTTAGTCTAAAAAAACAAAAGAGAGTAAGTCCCTACATATTGACTGGGCCATCGGCTCGATAAGCCAAAGGCACATGCTTTATTTAAAAGGGCTCTCACTCACCAGTTGTTTGGTGACATGCTTCATCATAGAGACACTTCGATACTCTGGTATCAGGGACATACTGTGACATTTAAATAAAAGGGAGCATGATTATAGGAGTGAGGGAGAGTGAGGGAGGGGATCACAAAGGAAACATTTGTGATTTTAAAATTGAATTCACAGTGCCCTGGAATTCCCTTTATTCTTCGGTCTGTTTTGGAAAGGTTAAAAACTGGTGTGGGGTGAGTCGGTGGGCTGGGTCGCTATTATTCCTCCATCCACTATCGTCTATCGACATGTTACACCCAGACTCCTCATACTTGCAGCATGGTATATTCCAACCAGAGCTCGCATTCTAAGTTCAAAATGTATAGTGGTCCTTAAATACACATTTGGACAATTTTGTTATGTATACGAATTAGTTTAAAAAACAGCACATTCTTAGTAATGCGACGTTCGACCCTACAGAACATAAGGTGAACCCTTAGCATCACAAAGCAATTCATTATACCCCAAACACATAGGGTAGATTTCAAGCTACAACAAATCATAAACTAAGAGGTTGAGTGCACAAAATGGGTGAAATTCAAGCTACTATGCATTGCTCAACTTGCATTGTTTTTTAAATTGTCTTGGAAATCAAACCAGGACAGTGTGGAAACTAGTAGGCACATATATAATATAGGATCAATAATTAGAATGAATCAGAGAGACCTACATTCTATTGGCTGCTTAGGAAATTAGAACATGTTTCAAATACCAGGAATTTTGTTCTTTCTTGTAAGTCTTAAAATAAATAAGGCATTATTACATTTGGGAGAGATATCATGTTTTGAAAAACTAAGACCCTACATTGACTTAGACATCTGTGGCTCTTTGGTGATGTAGTACCTAGGGAGTTGCAATGCCCAGAAAAGGAAAGGTATGGACGAAGGATACTGATCCTCTTTATGTGTTCTAGGCGAGAGGTGAAAATGTTAAGGCATGTGCTAGATCACTGCATCACGGAGAGAGAGAGACCATGGACGAATTGAGTTTGGAGGCACGCCGCTAATTACCTGGGAGGATCTGAGGAAATCATACAAGCACCAACAAGTATTTAGTGACACTTAGCATTTTTAGGGTCTCTTTATGTCTCGGTGCACTGCAACCTAGCTTTTCCTTACTGGGACAGTGGTGAACGAACCCATGGGAAAGGATTGGATCTGTGGAATTATTCAAAGCAGAGCCACAGATCTATCATCACTCCTGCCCTTACAGTGAACCTTTCCAATTGCTTGGAGACTGTAGTCCTAGAAGTAGAAATTGAATGGACAGTAGAAAAGAAATATGAAAAGTGTTTTTAAATGTGCAGCTTTCAGATATGTCACAGTGATTAACTTGTTAGTCATTTTTGGTTGTTGATATTTCACGCATAAAATGAACTATAAAAAATTAATTTATTTCATAGATGCCAAAAGTCTCCTTCATTGTGTGCGACACTCAAGCAGGTATCCACAATCTTAGTACTGCCAATTCTTTAGGCCACTGTGATGCAAACAGTAGTACACGTGGAAATTGTCTCTCTTCTGTCTGTGTGATAGGACACCACATGCATAACTAATAGTCCATGCTACGTGGTACTTCTGGAAAAATCCAGAAAATTCCTATACATTTTGACAAATATAAATGATTGATATGGCAGAAATAATTTTCTTGAAGATCTGAACATTACATTTAGGGGCAAACACAGAAAGAGGGAGCGCATGTAAACAAATGTAATCATAAACTGTACAATATAGGATTCATTACAAATAAGAGGAGAATAATACAGGACAAACATCATGACATCAGTGATGCTTTGTAGAATTTTTTTTCTTTCATTCCTTTCTTTCTTGTACATGAAAAAGGGACACAACCACGGCCAAGGACACATTTGGCTAGGTTTCTTGGCCGTGTTCATTTGTTACATGTGCTCTTCTTTTGTGTTAGCCCTTGGAGTAAGCGCTTTTCAATTGAGTGCGGTTAATTTTATCACAATCGTTGAATTTGTGTTTTGGATTAAATGTAGGAGGGACTCTTTTATTGAGTGCTCATATTTATGGTATGTGAAGACTGTCATCTTCCTGGATGCATAAAAACACTTGATCAGGTGAAATGGCACTGTACATTTCATACTATGAATTGGATATCTAGGTTTGCTAACACAGTTCTATCACTGAATCAAAAAGCGGTGTGGGGCACGCCCTATTTAATCTGTCAGATGCACCATGTAGTTCTGGCAGACCACCCGCTTTATCACTAATATCTAGCAAACTTTTGGAAATTAGGTTCAATTTTAACCAAAATCGTGCCTCAAGACAGGTGGGATGGAATACGATTTCACAACAATGACTAATACTTTGCTTTTCCTGTCAACATACAACCCACGTTACAATTCCTCATAAAAACTTATTTTTCAGATAGCCGATTCAGGATTGCATAAATTGACACAAGCATTAGATATAGCTAATAAATTCTATCGAAACAATGAACAAGCTTTGGACATAAATTGGGTCAAAATTGATTTTGTTACTTTCAGGTATGGTCTGAAAAGCAACCATTAACAATCGGACTATGCGTAGTCCTAACAGTCATGCTCCTGCACACAAATACACGCTTTTAATTATTCCAATATATTTATGTGGGTATTCTACAATAAAGTGAAATGTAGACTGTATCATTTTCTATTGGATGAGATACTAAAGGAATTAGAGGAATGAGGTAGATCGGATACATTTTGTAATGATGTCACGCCTTTTTAGTCACCAGTCTGGCAATCGTAGGAGACCTAATTCAAGCGCTATCAAGGTTATTTATACTAAGAGTACAGACATCAAAAAGGGATAACAGATGTTAGAGTGCGTTAGCTGAGTGAAATGTGGGGAAGATTTCCGCAACATGATATTACTCGTATTTTAGTAGCCATAGAGTTTGCAATCCTGTTAACTGAAATAAGGGTATTAACAAAATCCTTTGTTGAAACAATTTAAGGTTTAAAAGCTACTGCACTGATCAGCAGGTCGAAAGGTGATCTATATGGTAGGGTCATTGGGCCTCATTACAGAAGTTCTAACATAAATTCTACCATGGGAGTAAATATTATCTATACTACTATTATAAAGTAAGAACTGGGAACCTTTGAGGCGGGTAAACTCGGGAACCACAGCACCAATGCAAACACCCGATTCATTATTGTAATTCTCAGGGTCTGCAGATGGACATAGGCTATATAAAATAAAAAAAATACGTTTATTACAAAATATTTAAGATTTTTAAAAAAGTAGTCCCTTAAAAGTAGCGCCGGCCGCGACCTGCGTGCTGACATCAGGAGCGTGGGGAGGAGCGGCGTACACGAGCGCGAGGAGGAGCGGCGGACATAAGCGCGGGGAGGAGCGGAGGACAGGCGGGGAGGAGCGGTGAGGAGCAGCGGAGGACAGGTGGTGAGGAGCAGCGGACAGGCGGTGAGGAGCAGCGGACAGGTGGTGACGAGCGGCGGACAGGCGATGAGTGGCGGCAGACAGGAGCGGTGAGGAGCGGCAGACAGGAGCGGTGAGGAGCGGCAGACAGGAGCGGTGAGGAGCGGCGGACAGGAGTGGTGAGGAGCGGCGGACAGGAGCGGTGAGGAGCGGCGGACAGGAGCGGTGAGGAGCGACGGACAGGAGCGGTGAGGAGCGACGGACAGGAGCGGTGAGGAGCGACGGACAGGAGCGGTGAGGAGCGACGGACAGGAGCGGTGAGGAGCAGCGGAGGACAGGCGGTGAGGAGCGGAGGACAGGCGGTGAGGAGCGGAGGACAGGCGGTGAGGACCGGCGGACAGGCGGGGAGGAGCGGTGAGAAGCAGCGGACAGGCGGGGAGGAGCGGCGGCAGAGGTAGGTGAAGCAGGCGCGGGTGCGCTCACAGGGCAGGCGGGGGCCCTGAAGCCGGATTGCTCCCAGACAAGGTAGGGACGGGCTGCTAGTACTTTTATACAAATTAAAAATTATTATTGTGAAAATGGGTGCATGTGCATACACATTGCCTCTCTGCGCCAGGACAATCGAGTCAGCTAAATAGGACAGCATCCCTGATATAAAATGAGTTAGTAAACTCTCAAGCTAGTTCACACAATAAACTTTGAGATATGAAATCAGGACCAGAAAGAAGACTTAGCAAAAATTAAGATAGGTATTCTCAGCTATACAAGATAAGGCTTGTTCTTCACTTTCAAATACTCTTTTACATCCCTCTTCCTCCCTTTGTCATTGTTTTTAGTCGCTTCCTCCTTCTGTGTGTTTCTCTATTTATCTCTGTCAAAGTCTGATGAGGAAAAGTAAGTGCTAGTCCCCAAAATGAATGCCAGTGGGCCCCATCAGCAACCACCGGCTCAAATTAAGCACTGATTCCCAACATTACAGGCAGCTGTCCGTCCTGCCTAATTCTGACATTTTAAAAAGCTCTTCATGCCCTTTGCAGTTGTAATCCATCAATACATTCAGAATGTACATGTATCAAAGTGCACTTTTAGATTTCATTGTGAATTTCAAGGATTCGGTAGCAGTTTGCAACAACTTTTGCACAGCGAGTTGCAAGGCCTTCCAATCTACAGTATGCCATCTCAATTCCAAGTTAGTGTGTTGCTTATTTCGAATATATGGGCATAAACCCAGGCACCTTCCACTGTGCCAGACTGAAAAGGCAAAGTCCCTTTGTAAATCAGACCCATACAATTATAACTTCAATAAACAACTTAAACAAAGTCTCAACGTAGGCGAATTACCACACAAAATAACCTAATTGTAAAAAGCATGGACAGATGAGTAACAGTAAGAAAGGGCAGCTGTACAAGTGTGCAACTGGGAGGCACTGAAATGAGGAGACTATCTGCATCTGCTGGTCATCATGCCTTCCTTCAAACAAGACTGATCAGAATAAAGAAAACAAGGCACAGATGTATACCAACCTGATCAAAAGTAACAAAAAACGCAAATAAACCAAGCACAATGGACTCCACCAGCAGAATGATCCAGTGCACTCTAAATGGAAACAAATGGAAACAGAAGTTAGATTTTCAGGAACTCCCTACATTTTACCAGTATATCTGACCTGGCACATCAATCGGAGCGTGAGCTCTGCGGAGCATACATCGCTGGCCGACAGAATTCGCATTTCAACAACCCACTCTGCACACTTATTGTAGCTTCGTTACTCCTGTGGTTGTTGAGAGCCAGCCTCAGCATTGAGATCGTAATATTGAGACATCCTAACGTTCACACCACAGGTTTCGCAGTCCCTTCCCCCACCCCATCCAGCAACAACGAACTAGCCTCTGCTGAGAAGTGTTTAGTGCAATGTGTGGGGCTGGGCACAACCCTGGACACCAGGCATGGAGCAAGCCAGGAGAGGAGCAGCGAGTCGCTAAGGCACAACATTGTCAAACTCTCATTCCCGAAAGATTCCTGCGCGGTGATCCAGGAAGAAGGATGACCATCCCTGCGCAGGAACTTTTTTGAAATGAATGACTAACATTTTACCTTCCCATCAAGGCTATTTCTCCTTGGATATCATGGGAGGGCTCAGTCTCAGAGAAACAATCCTTTCCACTAAACCATCAACTTTTTAAATGGCGTGATTCCCCCATCCCAACTTCATACAGCCCAACTCAACCCAGGACCTAAACACCAATAGCCTAAGACCCCACATGTAGGATACAGTGACAGATAGTGGTTTACCTCCTCCTGGCTCAAAGTTATTTTTTGACGCTAAGCAGCATCTAACAAAAGGGCTCTGATTTCTGCACTCAAGACACACAGAATAAAAGGAAAGGCACTGCTCGAAGGGAGGGCAGGGTCTCCCCTTTCAAAGGTGCCAAAAGGAGTCATGCACTAGGTATGGGTGGGGCAATGATCCCCAAAGATATGCATACTCCCTAGCAGACAGTCATCATGGCTCCCCGCATCCACCAACAGAATTTGTCCTCCCCTCTATCACCCCTTGATCTAACTCGTCTCTCGGGGAATGGTGTGCCACATGTAGGTGCTAAGGATGGGTCGGTGCAACAAAGCCATACTCATTTAAACTAGTGTTGGCACCAGAGCCATGGAGGACTATTAGAGAGGGAAGACAGCCTCAACTACTTTTTCCTGGGACTAAAGCCCTCATTAAAAGACCAGTGAGTTCTCCTTTCCAACGGTCAGAAAGGAGTTTTAAAAAAGGATCCTCATCTTCCCAACAGCTCTTCATACCCTTATGCATCTAAATCACTATTTACACATAATGAATTAACAAAGACTAGCACATTTTCTGCAAAGAGCAATTGTCCAATCAGCCTGAATTTCCAAGCGCCAGATAAAAACAGATCCCACATGTGTGGAGGGAGAGACCACATGGCAGCGAAAAAGATATGTCAACTGTCTTCAAGAAGTCAGTCTTCCGAGAAATGGGCTTAGTGTGATGGGTTCTTGTGTCACCAGGCATGGAGCAACCAAATATGTTTTTAGAAAACTAGAGACCCCAGAGAATGTCGCGAGTTGAGAATTCGGGCTGCCACATTAGACTTCCTTACCCATAAAACCCCACAGATTTCAAGCATTATTTAAAGAAGTATTCCTCATATTTACAAACCGTTAAAAACTAAAATTCGCAGCCCACAGCAAATGTCCTACCATCAAGTATTTTCACACCTCTCTTTACACAATAGCATATGTTCGCCAAAAATGCTACTCTGGAGGATTTCCAAGTCCTCTAATTCTTCATGGAGCATACAAGTGCCAAATACCATTTGGAAATCAAAATTAAGCAAAAACACGGAGAACATTTATGTTGGGAATTCAGCAGTACTTACATGTGGGTGATTCCATTCTTCCAATATTTGATTTCACCCAAATCAACACAATGCATCATCGTTTACCCAACAACCATAACCATGCCTGTTCCTTATTGGGCAGTGTGGAGTATTTCTGGTGCCCTAATGTCAATGTCCGATCTTGGATTACTCTTATTTCCCATTGAGATCTGAATCCATCTTCTGTGTCCTACCACTGTGAACTGCACTGGTGACACAGCCATCTAAAAGTAAGCCACCCTCCTACCACCACCTCCCCAACATTTACTAAGCTACTTCTTAAACGTATTGGGGCTAGGGCAGACCATGCCAAGCCTGCCTACCTATAAAAACACTTTCAGCTCTTTGGCCCTTAAGCATGTGAATGAGCTTTTAGTCATTACAATAATCACAAATATTTTGTGTTTTTGACACATAGGAAACCCTATTCTTATAACCAAAGGATCTTGGAACACAATATAGAAAGGATTTGTGGCACATCACCATCAAGAAAGCACTAGAATGCTAATAAGAAACACTTTTAATACTACATTTGTATATCCGATGCATATGGCAACAAAACGTTTAGACTTGTGGGCACCTGTTACGTTGTTCATCGACACAAGTGCCAGACGTTCTCTGTCTCCTACTCCTCTACAACAAGAAGTGACCAAACCTCCATGTTGACATTATATAGTTTAAATTATACTCCATTTTGTAATGTATACTTTTGAATATCATGCACGTTCCTTTTTCATATCGTTTTTTCATATAATATTGTTATTTTACTTACACATGACATGTGTGACTGTTCAACTCACACCCTTTTGCGTTTATTAATTCCAATTGATATATTGTATGTAACTTTTATTTTCATTGTTTTTATATCTTCTGCATTAATATATTCCTTTATCTTAATAAACTCACTTTTGAACATAAAAAACAGAAACATTTAATGCAGGAACATAGTATTCCATCAATGGTATGAGCATACCCGCTCCTACACTCTCCTCTGTAGAAGCTGTAGTCACCCCCACTTACATTTGGGCACGGTTATCAGGAGGTACTGTCTTTTCCATCTCTCCAGAAGGCCCCCTCACCAAAGGCCATAGCCAGGCAGACAGCAGCAGGCCCATTGCATACAGACTCAGTACACCTATGGAAGAGAAACACATAATCATCGGCTAGCGGTGGCCTTCGTAAGCATTTTGAATGGTTGTGTAGAGGTCACAACAATGCAGACAAGAGCAAACGTGACGCACACTACAACCAAGACCACCAAACCAAAAGCTAAAGAGATGCCCCATGAGAGGACAAAAAGTCTGCAAATTCGAATGCCTCGGTCTACAACATTCTCACATCATGATGAAGATGATTGCAGAAAAATTGCCAATTGAACATTTTACTTCTTTTTAAATCCTGATCACAATCATGCAAAAGGGGAATAATAATATCTAAATTCAATATTTTACTGGGGTTCTTCTAAGGAAAGCTAATCTGGCTGGGTGACTAGTTTCCTGATCCTCGTTACCGGTTTTGAGACCTGTGGTTCTCTCCTTGTATGACCCATCTTGATGGGGGCGACTACCCTCCCTGTGCCATGTGTATTTGCCTTTTCAGACTGCCGTCACGCCTTACATTTGTAGGCACAGCGAATCACTGGTAGTTTCCTTGCAGTATGCATCCTTGTTTCGCCTTCACTGCTGCCAGCAAGTTTACAAGAAGGGTCTGTCATTCTCTGTATTCAGGAATAGAGGGTCAGAGTTGAAAGTGAGATGTCCTCTAATGAAGGAGTCGGGGACGTGTGAGAGATAGAGTGGACAATGGGGCACCAGCCTGGGAGAGGAGGAGGGGATAGACAAATAGCTGCAGGAAAGGAAAGGTAGTCTCCATGAAACAATCTCCCACAGTAGGGTTTGATTACATTTTATATTTATGCATTCGTACAACACAAATTTCATTTATAGGTATAAGAGTGTTGTAAATAAAACAAGGTGAAGGTCCGCTACTCCCTTATATGGAACATGAAAGGTTTAAAGTACTCCCATAACCAGTGGAAAGCAATTGAGTTAGAAAAATACAGAGGACAGAAGCAAGGGGTGGAAATGCAAGAACAGAAAAAGCAGAAGGTAATTATTCATTATCATTAAGATTATCAAATTAAAATCATTAGGATATCATTATACATTTGAGAAAACCAGGTCTGCGAGAAGCAGAAGAGAAGTGACAGATTCCTCGGAACTGGATTCTCCCGTTGTAGAGAGCAGCTTGTCACCCATGAGGGTATCCAGGCACTGTGGAGGTGAGTGTAAGCATGTAATAATGCCGGGACTGAGAACAGGCAGTCTTGATTGCCCCACAAGCAGACTAATTGAATAGCCAGGTCTTCGGCTTCTTGCGGAATTCAAGAAGTAAAGAGGAGGCCCTGATCTTTTGGGTGGGATCCCATTCTAGGATTTGGCAGCTAGGTATGAAAATAAGCGTGCTTTCATTCTGCTTCTGTGACTGAGGGGTATGTGCGAGTGAGAGTGATGCGGAGCAAAGTTGTCTGGTGGGTTGATGGTAGTGAAGCCGGTGACTGAGGTATGCAGGTCCTGTGTTGTGTAGTGACTTGAACGTGTGTGAGAAGTTTGAACTGGCAGCACTTCTGGATGGGGAGCTAGTGCAGCTCTCAGAGGAGTTGTGTGGGTTCCACTGGGAAGGATGACAACGAGTCTGGGGACAGCATTTTTGATGGTTTGAAGTGTATGAGGAAGATGGGTTGGGAATATAGTGCATTGCCATAGTCCAATCTGCCCGTGATTAGGGCCTGCATGATGGAAACTGGTGTCCAATGGGAGCCACCTGCTAGAATCTGAAATGCCACACATTTATTATTATTATCAACACTTATAAAGCGCTCTATCACCTAGCAGGCATCCTGGCGCTAACATGTGTGTGCACAGTAAGACTGATGCTACGAGGATTTGTCAGAATAACCAGATTATACAATGGGAAAGAGCCAAGTTTTTAGTCTCTTCCTAAATTGAAGGAGATCCTCCAGTTGTCTCATCCCCAGTGGAAGCTTGTTCCATAATCGAGCAGCAGAGGCACTAAAAGCTCTACCTCCTGATTTTTTTTTTTTTTTAAATCTTGGCACCTTCACCATTCTAGCTGAAGCGGAGCGGAGGCTCCTCCCAGGCAGATTTGCTGCTGAAATCCAAAGTGCTACACTGGCACTAATAAGGAAGTAAAAGGAAGCAGCAGACAGGTTGCCCACCAGTACATGAACATGACCAATTTCAGGAATAAAGATACTATCTTGTTCAGACCCTCTTGTTTCGATATTGTCTATCTCCAATCGGGCAGGTTTTGTTCTGTTTCTCCATCTGACCCCACAGTAACACTTTATAAGTAAGCTCAATTTGACACGCTCTCATCACTCCTGGCCTCAATAGCCATATTGGTTACTCTCCTGCTGGTGGCTCTGGGTAAGGAAAAACTCCACAGCCCATTCCAGTCAGGCCCGTGCTGAGGCAGAATCAGGCCAAGGAATGTAATTTAATGGAAGAGAGAGCGCCGTTCTGCAGTGCAGGTTGGTTATATGTGCTGGTGGCTGCAGTAGCTTCACAGTTTAGTCAGGATCACTGTAAAAGCCCTGACATGACCACTTCATTGATGTACTTAATGAAGCCTATACACGCAGTGCTACCTCTGATTAGAGGTCAGCACAGGGGTTGAGCTGATAGCATACTTTCCAACATTGTATGGGCATAAAGGCATTTTTTGCAGGTTTTCAATGCTAATGTGCTTTCCAACATTGTATGGGCATAAAGGCATTTTTTGCAGGTTGTCAATGCTAATGTGCATAGTTATTTTTGATACTTTGATATTTTTAATCTTGATACACCTTATGCACCAAGATTAAGCTGTATTAGAATGTGCAATGGTGTTAAAAAGTTGATATATGTCTGTGTAAACTGAGTACAAGTATACAGACCCATTTTGGCTTGCCTTTTGGCCAATCCCTCTCGTTGTTTTGTCTTGTGTTTTGTGGGTCACGGCTGTGCCCACTTGTTAAACGCTACTTATTAAAAAATATTATGAAAATAAATTCTTGTCCGGCTGGACAAAAATCATACTTTCTATTTAGCGTATGATTATCACCCCTTGTTTATTCTTTTAGAATAGGGACCACTGTTCTTTATAAAATAATGTGCATAGTTATGGCATCACAGGAAAAGACATCACATGATTATTTAACCAGACTGTGATAGGACATGAGACAGACATCAAAACCCAAGAAAAGACTTTGATAGACATTGCTACCGGGTAGAATAGCCACGCTAAACAAATTGAGATCTCTTTCTGTGCCTCAGAGAAACAAGGCAGAAAATAAGGAATTAAATCAGACTGTGATATCATAGGAAATTACAGCACATGACACGAGACCGACCTAAAATTTTTATTTTTTTAAATTAAAAAAAATTTTCAAAAAACTTTGATGGACATTGCTGCTGGGTATAATGGCTACGCTAAACTAATTGAGAATCTTTCTGCACCTCAGAGAAACAAGGAAGAATAAAAAGAAATTATATCATTATTAATAGGTGTGTGCTGTAAACTCCACTCCGCGGGCGGAGTTCGGCCTCTCCGTGCTCCACTTGGAGCGCAGTTTGTCAAAAACTCTGCAAACGCCACGTGGTGGAGTTTACCACCGCTCACCGCCTAATACTTCAACCACATGCTCGGCAGTCCTGTCAAGTGTCACGCAACAGGTGTGACACTCCCGCATTTCAGTGCGGTGTTCCGCATCACCGCACTGAAATGCATTGTCACGCATTTTAGCCGACTCGCGCCACCCTGCTCCTGAGTCCGAGACGTCAGTGCCAGCAGCTGCTCTAGCAGTTCACAAATAGTTAATCATGCCTGTTCTCAGCGCGTGGGCTGAGTGAGAGCGGGGGGGGCGGGCAGCGCGAGACGGCTACAATGTAACAAACTGTTACAATCGATCCTCGGTGCTGGCTCCAGGCTGGCGCTGTAATTTCCTGCAATGCCGCCGTGGCTTAAGTTTGACAGACACACACAGGTAACTGGGGGGGGGGGTCGTCCGCCCTCTCAGCGATGCCGTAGCTGGCTATAATCCGGATATTTTTTTATTATTAGTACAACGCTAACTTGGTCTTGCCGTCACTTCCGGAGGAAGTAGTGCAAGTGTGAGCGCACACTGGGAGCCAGAAGTGGCGGGCTATTTAAATTAAGTGGAAGCCCTCTGTCTTCGTGGCGCGCAGTTGAGCGCCGTAAATAAAAACCGCGTTCGGCCAGCGAGCCCAGAGAGACCGACGGGGACTCACCCAGTGACCCCCCTCATCCCCCGAGTGATATGTAACCAGCGGCGGTCTGGCGACAACAATGCCAGGAGGAGGGTACACAGACACAGTATCGACTCGCTGCCGGTGCCCGCCGCGCATGAAGGCATTTGTGATCATCGTGGGCGGCGGTGCCGGCTGCGCAAATATACATGTGGAATAATATAGCTGGCACAGGAATCAGGTGAGAGCCTCTATAATCTTAGATTTCATTTATATTAGTTTATAGCGTGAACGCATGAGACAAGCAGTTGAGTTCACGTCGGGTTTGTAACACAACAACTTTCATTTTAAAGTGGATTATAAACTGACATTTGCTTTATGATAAATAGCGATCCGAGCGCTGATAACCCAGGCCAGATTCTGCCGCAAGATTGGCGAGTGCTTGCAGGGTGCTGCACTACAGATGTGCGGCCGCGGGTCCTGAAAGTGATTTAGTTCAATGTATGAGTTCTAATGTGTTAAATGAAATGTCCCAGTGCCTCTGCTGCTTCCAGTTTTTGTGCAGGCCCCGAGCTGTTTCTTTCAGGCTGGCACCTTGTTGTTCCAGGTTGCGCTGGTGTGGAGTTCCGGCTTTCAGGGCCCCCCTCTCTCTCCATCCTCAATTTGCTTTTCTTTCGTATTCTGCAGTCGGCTTCGGATTTGTTCTTTCGATGGTGAACATTTCCAGGGGGTGGCATGGGGGGGGGGGGGGGGCGAGGCAAGACAAGGCGGCAGTCGCATACAATTTAAAATTAATAACAATATTAACTATCCTGCAGACCACAGACCACATAACCTGCATTGAAGGTGCCCGTCAGCTGTCAAGTTTCCTAGGTCCATGAGCGGGTATTTCGGCCAGTTTGGGCTTTTTTCTTGGAATCTGGGAATAGCCAGCATAAAACAGTCTACAAGTTCCAGAATTCTGAGTAAAAAAAAAACGCTAACTAGTTATGCTTCGAAAACTAAACGTGGCAGACTTTCTTTCCCAGCTGATTAGTATTAATCTTGTGTTGTCCCATCGTACGGATAAAAGATTAGAGCTATCAGGTTCTAAAATTGAGAACTTTATTTACCCCTTATTTCTCTGTAGCGTGTGGTTTTATTTCACCCATTAGAAATGCATAACGTTAAGTACCAGAATGCTAAGGGGGAAATAGGAGTTCGTTAGCTGCTAGAATCTGGAGTGACGTGACCCGCAGACTGCTTACAGATTGCTGCAGCAGGTGCTCAATTCACTGAGAAGTCTAACAATTAATATGTAAAAATCAGGCTTCCAACAAAAAATTCTGCATGGGGGTACGTTTTCACTATCTATGGTAAATTGTTGCACATAACTTGCATGAAGAGCCTCGGAGATTGCTTTTACAATTGCTGCTGCTTGTTTGGTTGAAATATCAGTTGCTTTTATTCGTGGTTTACTGACAAAAACAAAGGGACGTATTTATGAAGGCCTTGCGCCGCCGGTGCGTCACTTTTAAAATGGGAAACAGTGACGTACCGGCGGCGCAAGGCCTTCATAAATAAGGCCCAAAGTGTAATTTGATTAGGGTGTAGTTCGAGGCAGGTGTATGTCATGTTAGCTAAGTCAGACATACGAATGTCACCCCCCACCCTCAAATTACAGTGACTCACAAATGACTAAAAGTATGTTATTTTCAACACGTTTACATCTTGTAGTCAAATAGAATATTCTAAATGCTTTGAAAGCAGGAACGTGAAAATAAGAAAGTTACTGCTCATTTGCTTCAGGTATGGCAAGCCCTGTGTTTTTACTCGTGTGTGTTCCCTTAAGAAATTAAAGCATTCTGTGAGTTGTAGTCTACGTTTGCTTCGATTAACTAATACATCTGGTAATCATTTACAACAACAAAGTCCAGAACTGGTTCAAAGTGTTTGGTCTGGATGAAGTGGTCTACCATCAGACCCAATTGTGCCTTTTGTTAGCAATGTAGACCTTGCAGGTATTTGTAATGGTACTAATGTATGATTATAGCAAAGAGGCCAATGATAGAATGTTCACTTAGAGTTGTGGATTGTCTGTAGATTATTCTGACTGCATGAGTGCATGCATGTCTCATGCTGACAGGCAGGGTCAGTTAGTATGCTCAATTTTCAACTGTGGAAGTTAGTTGCACTATACTCGTCTTGGGACTGGCTCGGTGAGAGCCACCTTCTGTGGTGCAACTTTAGCGTTTGAACTCAGCGTGCTGAGTATCACTAAGTCAGCAGACTTTGGAGTGTACAGCTCTGTTACAGGCTGCGGCTCATATGATCTCTGCTGCTGCCAGTGGGGCTGGACAGGTAGTGTGCGGTGCGGCGGACCACTCTAATGATTTTTACAGGGTTGAAGATAATGAGACAATTTGTTTTTGAATATATGCAGCCTGGCTGTGATCGCTGTGTGTGCATCAGCCTCACTCTCCTGAGGCTTGCTCAATGCCGTGCTGTCTGGTGGGCTTGCTGTAGACTCAGCGAGCCAGGTAACTGCTGCCCTTCCATTTCTGGTGCTTTACAGCAGTTTTAAGATGTCCTTAGAGTTTACAGTTGCTCAAATGGGTGTAATTTCTGATATTTATGTTTCCCGCTCGTCTTCATTTTGACAACGAGAAATTGTCACTCAGTCACTGAAATGTCACTCATAATTACAATGAAATTATGAAAATGTCACACATAGCAATCTGAAACCTTGGCAGCTATGGCTCGGTGAGGCCTCTGCAATAGGCAACGCTGCTGAAAGAAGAGCGTGTTCTCTCCATGAAAAGTAAAGCTCCTCTATAGACGGCAAAGATGAGCACAAGAAGCCCTGCACACATAATCAGAGACCACCAGGAGGTTCAGCCTGTTCAGAAAAAAGTGGAAAAAGGCAAACGCAAAACAGCGCGAGTCAACCTGGCACTAGCAGCGAGGCGGAATTTTTAGCCGCCTGAGCAGCCTCAAAGTCGGAAAGCCTCGGCTCAGTAACAGCCCCCCCCCCCCCATTCCCCCCCTCCCCCCCCCATGAAGTTCAAAGTGCTGGCTCAGACCGAACTACACACAGGCACAGGCGCTTTTTTTTTTTTTAATCAAAGAACGAACACCAGAGAGGTTGAGTCTCACAGAAAGGGCAGCACGAGGCACAAACAGTTCAATAATAACCTGTCCTGAAATAAATAGGATCCAGCCAGGGGCAGGAACCGCCGAGACAGAAGCCAAGGCTGCCTTGTTTAAGAAGGCAGCCTGGCCCTCACCTCGCAGGCACCGGGAGGGTGGGCATATGAGGCAATGAGGTGGGGATGAGCAGCGCCGCAAGTGTCGGCATGTGAGGCACCGTGAGAGTGGGCATGTGAGGCAAAGTGAGAGGGTGTGTGAGGCACTGTGAGGGTGGGCATGTGAGGACCCATGAGAGAGGGTATGTGAGGCACCGTGAGAGTGGGCATGTGAGGCACAGTGAGAGAGGGTGTGTGAGGCACTGTGAGGGTGGGCATGTGAGGCACAGTGAGAGAGGGTGTGTGAGGCACTGTGAGGGTGGGCATGTGAGGACCCATGAGAGAGGGTATGTGAGGCACCGTGAGAGTGGGCATGTGAGGCACAGTGAGAGAGGGTGTGTGAGGCACTGTGAGGGTGGGCATGTGAGGACCCATGAGAGAGGGTATGTGAGGCACCGTGAGGGTGGGCATGTGAGGCACAGTGAGAGCGGGTGTGTGAGGCACTGTGAGGGTGGGCATGTGAGGACCCATGAGAGAGGGTATGTGAGGCACCGTGAGAGTGGGCATGTGAGGCAAAGTGAGAGGGTGTGTGAGGCACTGTGAGGGTGGGCATGTGAGGACCCATGAGAGAGGGTATGTGAGGCACCGTGAGAGTGGGCATGTGAGGCACAGTGAGAGAGGGTGTGTGAGGCACTGTGAGGGTGGGCATGTGAGGACCCATGAGAGAGGGTATGTGAGGCACCCTGAGGGTGGGCATGTGAGGCACAGTGAGAGAGGGTGTGTGAGGCACTGTGAGGGTGGGCATGTGAGGCACAGTGAGAGAGGGTGTGTGAGGCACTGTGAGGGTGGGCATGTGAGGCACAGTGAGAGAGGGTGTGTGAGGCACTGTGAGGGTGGGCATGTGAGGACCCATGAGAGAGGGTATGTGAGGCACCGTGAGAGTGGGCATGTGAGGCACCGTGAGAGTGGGCATGTGAGGCACCGTGAGAGTGGGCATGTGAGGCACAGTGAGAGCGGGTGTGTGAGGCACTGTGAGGGTGGGCATGTGAGGACCCATGAGAGAGGGTATGTGAGGCACCGTGAGAGTGGGCATGTGAGGCAAAGTGAGAGGGTGTGTGAGGCACTGTGAGGGTGGGCATGTGAGGACCCATGAGAGAGGGTATGTGAGGCACCGTGAGAGTGGGCATGTGAGGCACAGTGAGAGAGGGTGTGTGAGGCACTGTGAGGGTGGGCATGTGAGGACCCATGAGAGAGGGTATGTGAGGCACCCTGAGGATGGGCATGTGAGGCACAGTGAGAGAGGGTGTGTGAGGCACTGTGAGGGTGGGCATGTGAGGCACAGTGAGAGAGGGTGTGTGAGGCACCGTGAGAGTGGGCATGTGAGGCACAGTGAGAGAGGGTGTGTGAGGCACCGTGAGAGTGGGCATGTGAGGCACCGTGAGAGTGGGCATGTGAGGCACAGTGAGAGAGGGTGTGTGAGGCACTGTGAGGGTGGGCATGTGAGGACCCATGAGAGAGGGTATGTGAGGCACCGTGAGAGTGGGCATGTGAGGCACCGTGAGAGTGGGCATGTGAGGCACCGTGAGAGTGGGCATGTGAGGCACCGTGAGAGTGGGCATGTGAGGCAAAGTGAGAGGGTGTGTGAGGCACTGTGAGGGTGGGCATGTGAGGCACAGTGAGAGAGGGTGTGTGAGGCACCGTGAGAGTGGGCATGTGAGGCACCGTGAGAGTGGGCATGTGAGGCACAGTGAGAGAGGGTGTGTGAGGCACTGTGAGGGTGGGCATGTGAGGCACAGTGAGAGAGGGTGTGTGAGGCACCGTGAGAGTGGGCATGTGAGGCACAGTGAGAGAGGGTGTGTGAGGCACCGTGAGAGTGGGCATGTGAGGCACCGTGAGAGTGGGCATGTGAGGCACAGTGAGAGAGGGTGTGTGAGGCACTGTGAGGGTGGGCATGTGAGGCACAGTGAGAGAGGGTGTGTGAGGCACCGTGAGAGTGGGCATGTGAGGCACCGTGAGAGTGGGCATGTGAGGCACAGTGAGAGAGGGTGTGTGAGGCACTGTGAGGGTGGGCATGTGAGGCACAGTGAGAGAGGGTGTGTGAGGCACCGTGAGAGTGGGCATGTGAGGCATAGTGAGAGAGGGTGTGTGAGGCACCGTGAGAGTGGGCATGTGAGGCACCGTGAGAGTGGGCATGTGAGGCACAGTGAGAGAGGGTGTGTGAGGCACTGTGAGGGTGGGCATGTGAGGACCCATGAGAGAGGGTATGTGAGGCACCGTGAGAGTGGGCATGTGAGGCACCGTGAGAGTGGGCATGTGAGGCACCGTGAGAGTGGGCATGTGAGGCACCGTGAGAGTGGGCATGTGAGGCACCGTGAGAGGGTGTGTGAGGCACTGTGAGGGTGGGCATGTGAGGACCCATGAGAGAGGGTATGTGAGGCACCGTGAGAGTGGGCATGTGAGGCACAGTGAGAGAGGGTGTGTGAGGCACTGTGAGGGTGGGCATGTGATGACCCATGAGAGAGGGTATGTGAGGCACCCTGAGGGTGGGCATGTGAGGCACAGTGAGAGAGGGTGTGTGAGGCACTGTGAGGGTGGGCATGTGATGACCCATGAGAGAGGGTATGTGAGGCACCCTGAGGGTGGGCATGTGAGGCACAGTGAGAGAGGGTGTGTGAGGCACTGTGAGGGTGGGCATGTGAGGCACAGTGAGAGAGGGTGTGTGAGGCACTGTGAGGGTGGGCATGTGAGGACCCATGGGAGAGGGTATGTGAGGCACTGTGAGAGTGGGCATGTGAGGCACCGTGAGAGTGGGCATGTGAGGCACCGTGAGAGTGGGCATGTGAGGCACAGTGAGAGTGGGCATGTGAGGCACAGTGAGAGTGGGCATGTGAGGCACACTGAGTGGGTGTGTGAGGCACTGTGAGGGTGGGCACGTGAGGCACCATGAGAGTGGGCATATGAGGTGTCATGAGGGTGGGCATATGAGGTGTCATGAGGGTGGGCATATGAGGTGTCATGAGGGTGGGCATATGAGGTGTCATGAGGGTGGGCATATGAGGTGTCATGAGGGTGGGCATATATCTGTGCATCAATAACATCAACGTAGGCATTTACGATGTGCAATAGTATTATCATCGAATTACTAACTAAATCCCTACCGGAGGACAGGTTTTCGTGGCTTCTGATTTTGTTGCCTCTAACTATGTAAAGTTACAGCTTTCTGATAGAAGAATACATGCTCTTTTTGTGACCGCCATGACAGACACCGCTGAATGGAAGTTTGCCCGATGTAGAAGCCAGGAGTGTGCTTGGCTATCATTTATATTATACGCAATGACCAGCCCGTATTAATGATGGAACAGCGTCATCTGGTGGCATGATCTCTCCTTACACATCGAATGTGAAAAGGAACAGGCATTGATTTACTCCTAGTCTCACTGTTGGGTGGTCAGTACGATTCATGATTTTAATGTGCTCTTTGGACCTCACAAGTAATAACGACGTGTTCTATAAACAGCAATACATACATGCTACTGGTAAAAACGTATGTAGCTCCAAAGATAAAATAGCCGGGGTGGCTTAATCTCCCTTTTGACAGTAGTAACAGGCTAGGATATCTATTCACTGCTCACCTTTTTGTGATTGCTATGAAACGCGAAATTATGTTGAAAGCACAGATAAATCTGCACAACTCATCAAAAGAAACTGACATAAAATATAAGAACGCCTTGAAAAATAAACTTCTATTAAATATAAAATACAAACAATCTACATAAAGTGTCAAAAATAAGCATCCTAAAAATGTTCCCTCAGCCTCCTCATCGACAGACCCATCAATGTGATACTCGCGGCGAACGCTGCGGAATCTCAGAGTTTTTCAGTAACTCCACGGAATTCTGAAGAGTGAAACTCCACGATCTCTGCCCAGGCCTAATTATTACTGCCCTTCCTTATTCATCAAGAATGTGGTCTCTAGATTAGCAATTCTGTTTCCCGTGCTATTCATCCAGTGTGTTTTTAGCATAATCCACTGGGGCCATTTTCACCCTTCTCAATACCCTCAAATGGTTCATGGTTTCCAGCTTAACCTACCTGCACCCAAGTATTGTAGTTCTATCATTAGAGCAAAGGACGAAAAAGTCGTAATGAGAGAAAAGATAAGGGAAAGAAGGTAAGGAAAAAGGTAGAATAGGAGGGTGATAACAGAAGCAAGAGCGCAAAGGAAGGTAGTGTGTGAAAGGGTCAGAATGGAAGGGTGAGGAGAGGAGCACGGATGAGAGAAAAGAAGGAAAATGGAGAGAGAGAGGATTGCATATGGCAAAATATTAGAGGAGAAACAGGAGGGAGCCGAAAAAGGAGATGGATAGAGAGAAGAGGAAAGGGAAAAGCTGTAAATAAAAATTAAGGGGAAGGACAATAAAAAAAAAGTGAGCAAAGAAATGAAGTAAAAGGGGAGGTGTGGAACCAAAGTCTCAGACATGAAAAGTTTGGCAAGAGATTGAAAACAGTTGCATGAGAAGGAAGGTGCGGTAGAAAAAGCAAGACAAACGGGGGAAGAAGGGAAAACAGAGGGTGAAGAGTGAAGTAAGGAAAGATGGTCGGAGAGAGAGAGTGAGAGCGAAAGAAGGGAGAGTGAAAGACAGGTGGGACAGAGAGGGAAAGATTAAAGGAGAGGCTCAAAGCTGTACTGACCATGTTTAGACTTGAAACGCAGCTTTAAAACTGAGGCATGGAGAAGATAAATCTACATTCTGGACAAAGCCACATTAAACCAAGCCTGGCTCGCAATGTGGAGGGTCAAGGCCATAAGGCAACTGGCATACAGACTAAACACGTGTTGTCTTCCTCTTGAACACGTGACTATTTCCCCAACATTGTAGCAGAGATAAAAGTGCATACTGCAGTTTCTGTAATAAGACAGGGTGGTCCCTCCACCCTGCGCTGGCAGCCATTGATTATGAACACACGGTGTCTAGGTGGCTTCCTGGTGCAAAGGACGCTCTTGAAGTGAGGCCAAAAATGTTCAAGTGAAGAGTTCAAATGCTTCTGAGCCGTGCTTGAAATGGAAAAACAGACGTGCAGGTACTCTGTGCCAAAGTACCTGCTTGTTTCTGAGAAGTGCTGGTACTCTCCAATTAAAAGTATAATGTCTCTCTTGAAAAGTGCAGGTACTCTCCCTCTCAAAATAAAAAAGTGCTGGTACTCAGTACCGGCCCATTTCAAACACTGCATCTGAGACAACCATTTCACCCTGACTGTAGGAAACACTAAGTTAGGGTTTAGCAAAAATAATGTATGCAAAATAGCTTTGCTGTCACTTGGGCACTTCTACCTCTACTTTAGGTACGGATCTGAGGAGTAGAGAAAAGAACCCGCTAATTAATGATCCACACACTTTCATGGTCTGTTATTGTGTCATTCATATGTTTATTGGGCGGGGAGAAAAAAAACTGATGAGAGGACAATGTGGCGCGGGGGGGAGGGGAGAGAGCGTGAGAGAGAAAAAGAGAGCGAGAGAGAGAGAGAGAGAGACAGAAGGAGGCGAAACACACGAAGGACTGAGCATAAGGAAAAGGAAATTAGCTAAAAGCAAGCAGTGGAAGGACACATCTAAATTGGAAAAAAGTTTCAGAGTCGGAACCGGCACAAAACTCACAATGCAAGCCACTGAATAAGAAGCAGGAAAATGACAGTGACAGTAAAGCCAACTAATCGTAATCAGTGGGTGGGCTGCAAGCCCCTGCATGTTCTTGGTAAGACCACAATGTCATTTGCAAGCAGCAAGCTTCGCCGACTGGTAGGCTCGACCTACAGGACTCAACAGTCCCCTCTAGAGGTGTACAATTAGAATTATCAATTTCCCACCTAAAATGCCTTCCCGACGGCATAACCGACGTGAGTAGTGAAGTAAAACAAATCATTACAGGTAATGCTAAAGAAACTAGAGGGTGGAGAAATGCCGACCAACTTTCAGAAAACTTAGCAAAGAGTCAGTGACGCATTCATCACGCACAGTGGCGTAACGAAACTTGAGGGGGCCCCCCTGCAAAGCACATGAAGGGGCCCCCCCCGCAGCGCGGCCCACCATGCCTCCCCCCGGCGGCGCGGCCCACCATGTACTACTTTGCCCTACTTCCCAGAAATCTAGCATATTTTGCTTTGAAACCTTCAATATTTAAATGAAATGCCTCTATATTGAATGAACCATGACAGATAATTTAAGGAAACAAAGACAGAAAAGTCATAACAAATGAATACATACATTTTGTTTCTATTGTAACCTGTTATCAGTATTTTGTCACCATAAAACTGTAACGTGGGGACTTGTAAAGTGCCCTGTAACCTTCTGGCTCTAGTCATGCTACAGAACAATGCTAATACATTAAAACCACACATGGAGATTTTATTGAATGTTTTCCAAATGCCGGCCAATAGGGTGCAGCCTCAGCTGCCCCTGACGATAGAGGAGCACCTGCACGATCACCAGCAGATGGAGCACACAGAGGTAACTCGCAAACTAACGCTGTGGTGCAAGTGACTGACAGTAGACCCCCAGGCAGAAGCGCGCAGATGGTTAAACAAGACTAACTCCATCACTGTGGGGAACTCTAGACAGAGAGTGTGTTCCTACTCAATTCGGCAGAGAGATCCCTATAAGTCATCCTCACTACTACCTTAAATAGTCTCAGAAGTACGGCAGACCGACTGGCTAGGAGATGCTATTTCCAGAGAGAAGGTGGAAGCCTACCATCACTCACACAATTTAGACCCTACCACGCTCATTCTTGACATCCTTCTTCCCCAATAAAGACCCTGCTCCTGGGAGTAGCCCTTCATGTCTCGTGGACTCTTTCTTACCTAATAAGCATGAAAAAACAGTTCCCCAACATCATAGAAAACCCTACCTTGTTACGTGAGGAGTGGCTGAGTAGGTTTGAGGTGTATAGAATGAACTGGGCTGATGTAATTTAATTGTTGCATTTAGTGGCACCTAGTGCAGTGAGAGACCGATTGGTTGAAAAGCCAGCTTGTCCGAGATAGGCCCCGTGGAACAATGGTGCCCTGAGTACAGCAAAAGTTGTGTTGTTGAATGCAGTGGTAGATGTGCATCCAGTGAAAACTGGTTGGACCAATATTTAAAAAAGCAAACAAAATAAGGGTGAATTGGCAGCAGATTCTCTAGAGAGTCTTAAGGATGTGTTTGAAAATTATTCAGGTATTGCCAGTCCAACCGAAATGGATCAAGAAACTCTAGGTGCTGCCTTTGTACAGAAATTGTTACCAAAAATTGAGAAGTCAATTGATGACAAAATTGGATAGCAAACTGAGAAACTAGCCGAGTTAGGGACTGTTGCTAATCACGGTGTGGCTATACAAGAGAAAAAGAATACTGATTCGCAACTAGTACCTTTTGCAGAATATGCAGCAGAGTGTAATGGGAAGACGGTGAGGGGTCTCCATCAGGGGAAACAAAGAGGGGAAAGGACAGAAGAGCAGTGAGGAGCAACAGGAGGTGCAGAGTAGCAGCCCAGGTGCGGGAGGGTCAGTTTTGTCTGTGGTCAGTTGGGAAGGTGCTGACTGTGCCCGGAATACCCCGATTACTCTAGATCAGAAAGGTCCCTATGTCACTTGCATGATAAATGGTATACACACCTACTACCTTATTCACACAGGCACAGGCCACTCTACTCTGAAAATTTCTGAATTCCCATTATTACTTCTCTTGGACTTGTCACAGGTGCAGTCTGTACTTCTGGAAAATCTATTCTTCACCTACCCCCCCCCCCCCCCCCCCCCCCCCCCCACTCGAAACCCCGGCCCGAACCACTCCCTGGCCCCTGCTACCTATCCTCCTGGACTGTGAAAAACTGTCAACTGAGCACAGACTCTCTCACTCACCTGAGGCTGGGGGCCGGGGGCTTGCTGCTGGTCCGACCTGGGCCTGGCCTGAGGATGCTGCTGCAGCCTGCAGCTCAGACTCTAGGGCGGCGGCGGCGCGAGCGCAGGTGATGGGCAGAAGGCGGGCAGAAGAACTTGAAGGCAGGCAGTAGCTGAGCTGAGGGGGGGGGGGGGGGGGGGGGCAGCGCACAAGGCTAGCCAGGTAGGGACCGGGCAATTTAAATTATGGAAAATAAAGGCAACAAGAACTGCGTCTTCGGACAGTCCTGAGCGTGGGCGGGCCTGGCTTTGTCTTCTTTTGACTGTTGACTCTGGCTATGCGCGCCCCTGATGCACCTTACTCTAACGCGCATTTGCGTGTGAGCTCATTGCGCCACCAGCGATTGCGCATGTGTTGTACCCCTGTGTCGACAAATGTACAGGGCATTGGTCAACACTCACCAGTCACTCTCCAGCCCTGTCCCCGCCCCCCACGCGCATACGCGGCGGCGGATAGTGAAAGTCAGGACTGACTCTCATAAACAAGTGTGTGCGCGCCGCGCCCGCGCCCATCCACCCTGTCCCGCCGCCATTTCATGATCGTCGACAGTCGACTGATAAGTGATAAAAATAATAATAACTGGCTGCTCAGGCTGCTCATGGGGCCCGCCACCATGGCATTTATAATTGCATGATCATGCTTTCGTTTTTCCGCATCTCTCAGTGGCGAAGATCGAAAACATTTCTAACACAATCTAGCATCTGCTTGGGCTGTGTTCAGGAGCCTCATACTGTTCCTCCGCACCGGGCACTGGGCACATTACACACTGCACACGTCATGACAGCAATTTCAAACTCTGCTCGGCGAAGGAAACAACAGGATGGGATGGTTGGCACCGAGCCAGCGCTACGAGGCATTAGCGAAGGCAGATTGGGCGCTATACAAACACTCAAAACATAAGATAACAAAATATGAAACAAGTAGGTCAGTGTGCTAAATGAAGCCCTTCACAAAAAATGATCTGAGCAGGTATATGTGCTGTTTTTTGTTGTTTTTTTATAGTGAAGATCAGCATATTGACTTTTATTAGTGAGCTCGAATTTGATGTAAAGCGGAATGGGAGCACAACAACCCGCTTTACAAATAGTAGCAATGCAGGTGCAAGCCTAGCTATGAGCAGGGACACTGGGATTATACAGTTTTGAAGTCGCTGCATTTTCTGCATTTGCCGCAAATTACCATCTGCTGAAGAATCTGCAAATTGTAACCATGCAATTGTTCCGGTGACGGGCCCCGGCCGGCCCCCCCCCCCCCCCCCCTCACCCCCCATTTCGAACTTGACTCGATGGGGCCCCGGCCGGGGCTCCCGCACCATTTGGAAGACTCGGGAGTCGGGCCCCGGCCAGGGCCCCGCACCATTTCGAAGACTCCCAGGCAGGGGCGGGGCACCGCCCCGGCCGGAGCCCCCGCACCATTTCAAAGCCGGGGCCCCTGCACCCGCACCATGATTTCAAAGACGGGCCCTGGGCCTGCACCCGCACCATTTCAAAGACTCACAGGGGCCCCGGCCGGGGCCCCTGCACCATTTCAAAGACTCGCAGCCTCGCAGGGGCCCCGGCCGGGGCCCACGCTGCGCACCATTTTGTCTGAGCCTAATACTGTGTGGCAACATGTCAGGGGCCCGGGCGGGGCCCCCTGGAGCACAGGGCCCCCCCGCAACGCAGGGGCCTTGGAGTAGCTAACGCTCAAGGTACTGATGTCAAGGGAATTGGTAATCTGTAATGCTAGCAAACGCTTCCCTAGGGTAAACCGTAAACGCCTGGCCACAAATTAGGCTGCCAGTGAAAAGTGTAGCTAGGTTACCTTTGCAAAAGTACCTTTTATTTCTGGTGACCCTACGACTAACCCAGAGGGACAGCCGGTCAGCCTTTCGACATTTACAAGTCTGTGCTGCTCCGCTATCACACAACAGCACCAAAGGGATGGGCGAGGCCCAATCATGTGACCAACAGCAAGAACCGAGGTTGCATTTCAGCCTTGGGGTTTCATTCACTACAATGTTGATGCTGTGGAGACCTACAAAGGAGGCACTCGGAGGAAAACAAAGGAAGCAGAACTATAGACTAGCAGCACAAGCCCACACCCAGCAAGTTAACTTGGCTGTTCCCCAGGAGTAGAAAATGCAGAGACCAATGCATCAGTAAAAAACACCAAGAGAAACTCAGACTATCAGGAACCACATAACCAAAGATTGAACTAGGGGTCCCACAGACATGAAAGCTCAGCATGGAACCAGAGCAGACGGAGCACTGGCAGACCAACGTGTGTCAGGCCCAGAGGCCGCAGCAAAACAAACCGTAACCACTGACCAAATCAACTCCCAACCAAGAAACAGCAGTGCCATAAGATGCCACCACAGAAGAAGGGCCCATGATTTTCAAACTGTTACACACTGTACACCAACTCTAACATAATAGCAACCTATTTTCTAAAAGAGAAGCTCAGTTCATACCAGCCTATTATACTGATTTCTGGGCAAATTTGCGCCAGGTGGCATTCCCTACTTCAAGGACACCAAGAGATGGTGATAGTGCGGTTCTCCTTTTTGATAATCAGAATCTGCGGTGCCTGTTTGGTATAAAAAGAAATCATGAAATACTGGAAGCAATCATTCGAGACACACTCTAGTACTGCTGTCCTTCAGAAAGGCCGTAGCTTCTTCGACGCGGCGCAAATTACGCCGCGGTGCGGCGGAATATGACACGTGCGCAGTTCGGACAGCCCCCGCAAACGAGCACAGTGACGTCGGACGGCCGGGGGCTGTCCGATGTATCAAAGAGGTTTAGATAGGGTGACCAGGCGTCCCGGATTTGTCCGGATAATCCCGGGTTTTCACCAGCCGTCCTGCCAGATTTCAGCAATTTTGGCTCATGTCCCGGATTTTTAGAGGGGGTCAACAAACTAGTGAGGGGCAGTTATTGGGTGTTCTAAAGTTGTGCTGGTGAGCAGCTGTTATAAGTAAGCAATTTAATTAACAGGTATGGTGCTGGTTTTAGAAATTCCATTTTATTTACTTTCTTATTGCTTCTTCTGTGTTGCTATGTTGATAAGAGTTGTCATTCTGCGCAGCACCCTTGATGTAAAATTGTAGTCCTATTTTTGCAAAATGTCCCGGTTTTTGGTTCTTACGATCTGGTCACCCTACCATAAGAACATATTTGTTTACTTCCACTTTGTTTCATCCTGGTTACCTAGTCATACTGGTTGGTCATTAGCAATCAAGAAACCGGCTGACGTAGCAAAAGTTGGTCTCAGAAAGTACATTTGAATATAACTTCATCAGATGTCTATCTATCTGCAAAAGCTCAGAGCGTTGCCTTTCATTACGATTTTACAGCACGTGTAACTTCATACTCTAAACCTTTACGTACCTGTGTAGAAAAGGAACTGGATGAAGTATTTCTGATTAAACTCCCCAACACAATTATTGATCCTGAAAAAAACACGAAAATAGATCATAAATTGATGCTTTCTATTTCAGTCAAAAATAGACATTACAAGAGCTAGCTACTGCAACTCTTGCAGGTGGGTATAAACAGTCAATTTAGTTTTGCATCCCACAAAGCAAATGAGAGCATGTTAATGAAATCACTTTAAATGCAGACACTCATCATTCACAATTCCCGAATTATTGAAGCAAAAAGTGACAAAGTAAAGGCGCCCTATATTTGAACCAAAAACAAACAAAATCAAGCCAAAGTAAGACATATTTAATTATTTATGCATTTGCTTTTAATCATGTATACACAAAGCCAACTCTTGCAAAGTAGCCTGATTGTACTATCACTCACTTATAAGGTAATTTGTATATCTAAAATAATTCTTAAGCTAAACGAACAATTGCCTCTAACAGCAAAATTTACATTTAAGACATATAATTTGATTTCCATGTATTTGATAATAACAAAGTAATACAAAATGATATTAACAGCACACCAGGAATTTTTCTCAGATTAGGAGGCCACATCCAGTAAAAAAGAACCTTTAGACTGATAGTCAAAAGCATAATCTACTGGTATCATGTCATAAAGGCATTACAACGGGCCATTCTAGAGTAAACTCAATGTGTGGTATAATGGCGCCTTTGAGAAATATTCCACTGATTCATATTCGCAGGGATGCTATGGGGGAGTCAGCATACATTATCTAAAGTTGATTCTGTGCGGATTTCAATTGTAGAACTGCAAGACATGTATGTGAAGCTGGTCTCCGAAAAACAGAAAAGCATGTTCCATAACACACCACTCCTAATACAATGGTTATTCACTGGCTACACTGTGCTAACATATTTCCACAGTAGAGCTCTCGCAGTAGAAGAGTAAGCATAACATGAACTTCATGACCTCCATAGTATACACACAAATGGAAATACCTTGAACCTATCCAGATTGGTTTTCAAATGTTTGGCATGCAAAAAGAACCCACCGGAAATCGGGGGGTACTTCAAAAAGTACAAAAAAATGACCAAATCTTTTAGGACAAAGGACTGTACAAATGTGGCCTGGGTAAATGTATAATTTGTAGTTTTTTTTCTAACTGAGCATAGTAGTTTTTTCTAATTTAGCAGTCTAACCTTTGAAGTATCATAGTTTTTAAAACATCTACCACCATAGCAAGTTATTCTATTTTAGACGACTTAAGAAAATGCAGCCGATGGTTACACGGCTAGATGGGTTTGGAGAGATAGAGGAATAACAACAAACAGGTAAATTCTATTTTTTTATTATTTATAAAGTTTTATATAGCGCAAACTGGATCCCGAAGAATATCAGAGCGCTTTACAATTTGAGGCAAAGGTAACAAGTCAGAGCATTAGTCTAACATGGGGATTCTAATGGGCATTGAGATAGGGTCAGGACAATAAAATCAGCATGGGGGCGAAGAGACTCAGTGTTTGCTCAACATCCTGTAATTCTGGGCTTTCAGTGACTTTCAGCCATGCTGACCTGCAGATGTGCTACTAGACAACATGGCTAAAAGTCATTCACATTGAGATGGCCAATATCTCGGGCATTGCTGAGACCTATTGGCTTCCCCAAAACAAGTAAGTATTCTCTAAAACATGATTTGGGTTATGTAAATAATTTTATGGGCAGTGCCACTTTAATGTGACTGTCAACAAAATGATACCTCTCTCAAACATCTTTATTAATAGCTGACACATTTTACCCTATTTATTTTTTGTCTTTTGGATGTGATTGTTATTTGTTGAGAGTAGCTCAAGGGTAATGACTTAAGATGTGCAAGAGAAACTAAAGGATTATACAGCGGTACTAATAAAGAACATTTGTGAAACAGACAACTTCAGGGCATGATTAAGGACAACTTAGGTGTAGTCTGGCGAGTTTTTTTTTTTATTAAGAGTAGTTGTAGATAGGGCACCTTTTCCATCCGTGGGCGTTCCCGTATTGGCAAAGTAGAGTTCACAAGTAATGTTTCCCTTGACACAGCATGGTTGTTATTTGTCTGACAATACACCAGCATAGGCGAGGGCATCCCTCCCATTACGAATTTCAAGTGTACTGCCCGACATACCGATTTTTTCCCCTTGACCTGGGTTTGGATTTTTATTAAACAACTCCTACTGTTACCTTTGTCTGGAGATGATTTGAAGACTTCGCTTCCTGACATTACCAAACATTTCTTCCTCGGCAGAAAGGACAGGTGTAAAGTGCACCCAAGAAATCTGCAGTGATTTTGTACATTTGACAAAATATGTGAAAACAATTAATAGAATGTGATGATTTTCACAAACTGATTAGATTGTTTAATAACCACATACATGGGATCGCTGCATCGTGTTGCATGCTAAGCTGAGTATCTGCTAAGGTGATAAGGAAGGGAGGCATTTGTGTACTGATGCAACTGAACGTATAACTGGAGAAGAGGCACATGTCTGAAATTACCAGGGGCAGTGGTGGTGCATACGTCGCACACAGCGTCGGCACGTGCTGCAGTGATGTGCTCGTGGAGGCCTGTAAGTTTCACATCGACTACACACGGTCCAGTCCTCATTCCCCTGAAAAGGAAGTACATATGTATGTTACTTTTAGAGTTCCTTGAATATTTTTTAAGAAAAAAAAACATTTGTGCGTCAACTGCACTTAACATTAAATTCAAAAACATAAAAAGTACATTAATCAACCTGTGTACAGTCCTATAAACTGAATGTCGTGCCTAAAACAACTTGCTTATTAAACCCAATGCCCACACCATCGCAATTCTATGCGCTACTACATAATCTTTTAAAGTGCCTTAGAATATGACAAACAAAATAAAACATTTAATCACATGCTAAAAGTAAGCAAAAGTGACCGTGCATAATAAAGTACCTAATATCCTAATCCTTTGTTACTAAAAGTCCTATCAAACTTTCTAAAGTGCCTGTGCTTTTTAGAACTATATTTTGCTAAAAAATGAGGCTCCCACTACAGTGAAGTTGCCTCATATTTTCCTATAGCATGCCACTTTATTCACTTGAATGAAATCCAAAATTCCCTTTTGCTGTCTTCAACCGGTTGTACCATTCCAAGAATGTGGGGCTGGTTGAAGATTTCCAGTATTTTGTGATAATAGATCAATCCACCACAGTCAAAATAAGAATTGATTGTTCACTTTCTTTCCCATAAGCTGTTGGGTTTGCAAAGCCCAGTAGTGCCAAGTAGTGCTTTAAATGGGCCGGGACTAAGTACCGGCACTTCTACATTTTCTGCGCTTGAGTACCGGAACTTCTCCTTGTCCGAAGAAAGTTTTGGTACTCATGGGACAGCAAAGCAAGCTCAGTGAAAAGGGTATGTATAAAAAAAGCACAACATAGCTGACAGCAAGTCGATCAGTTTTCGTGAAGCACTCTGATAATCGAGTGCTAATCTACCCTTACAATGTGCTAATTGAGCAACGGCCTTTATGCATGAATTCAGAACTGGCAGGGAGTGTGGGAGGGGCCAGTGTCACACTGTGAATATTTACACAGTGTCTGTCCACTCAGGCTCTGTGGAGCAATATAGGTGTGTGAACAGGGCCTGCTAACAGGCATATCTTGTCACTCGTGGGAAATCTAAGAGAAGGCTTCCTGCTGGCATAGCGGTGTACAGCATCACTTGTTTAGAGCCAGAATTGAGGAGGAAGGTGGTGATAGTGACACTGAGGCAGATTGGGTGGGAATCAAGGTTTATTCGTGTGGACGTCAGCAAATGTAACTGTTTCTAAAACACATGTACTGATAGTCCTGTCTGCATGCACAAGGGCTTCTATATCACTGTGCAAGTTCTTGCATGAGTGAGTGTTGTCTACAGTGCCCAGCATGACAGAAATATAAGTTGCAAGCCCTGCATTACCATGCTCTGCCCTTAAAGTGCAAATGAAAGGTTTGCTTGTAGCAAGTGCTAGACCACTCTCACCAGTGCAGAATGCAGTGTTTCACCCGGATTGCATTTTGTTCTTTAGAGGCTGTTTTCTCTTGGGTTAATGGGGAGGCTGTGGGAGAGGTAGAGGATGGCAAACCTGCAAATTAACAAAGAGAGACCAGTCAGAGCCAAACCACGAAGTTTGGCTCGGCCTTAAAAGCCTCTGTATAGGCCAAGCCTTGAAAACATTATTTCATTATTACATTGAAATAAAGGTGCATTTTTATCACGTGGAAGCATTTTTCACCTTGGTCATAAGCTTATATCACAGCATTGAGAGGAGTTTGTGCTCCCATCGTGACGACAATGCCATTAGTGAACTAGGAAACAAGTCACTTTCCGATGCACATTATATCTGGAAAATGTTCTTCTCATGAATGAAGCAACATTCTAGTGTATTAAATCTAACAAAAGATGTGATTGTGCAGCACACACCCTGAACACATGCATTTGCATATATGTTTGCTAATGAAGAAAACGGAGGCTTGGTGAGATAAAATATTTGTTTCCGGTCAAACAAATTTGGCCATGTGGGGAAGCCGGGATTGATCCCAGAATTTCTGCTTTCACATTGTTATGTTATGTTATGTTATGTTATTTGGATTTTTTGAGCGCACAGCTGCCCCAGCTAAGGGGCATCCCGGCGCTGTCTCTAGAACAGATAGCACAACCAATAACACAGAAAAAAGTAGGGAATGATTAATAAGACAAAGGGAAAAGATGAGTTTTGACAGCTCTTCTGAAAGCAAGAAGGTCCTCCAAAGAACGAATGTGGGCCGGGAGTGCATTCCATAGTTTGGAGGCCAAAACCGTAAATGAACGGCCACCCAATCTACATTTTTGGAAGCGGGGAACAAGTGCCAAATTTTGGCCGGCAGATCGAAGGCTGCGCGAAGGAGTGTACAAAGACAAAAGGCGCTGAAGTATGATGGGAGTATTAAACTTAAGAATTTTAAATGCAAAGCAGAGGGCCTTGAACTCTATACGTCTGGTTACTGGCAGCCAGTGCAAGTTGGAAATTGTGCTACGGACTGAGCAGAAACGCGGCAGGCCCACCAGGGCCCTAGCTGCTGTGTTCTGCACTCGTTGGAGTCGCAGGACTTCCGCCTGGTTGGCGCCCAAGAACAGTGAGCTCGCGTAATCGAGCCTCGATAGTACGCTAGCTTGGATCACCATCTGGCGGGTGGGAGCATCGAAAAATTTGAGGATAGGCCTCAACCCACGCAAAATGCCGAAGCACATGGATGCCACCTTCTTAGTATGGAACGAGAAGGTTAGTTTGGAATCCAACCAGACGCCAAGATTTTTAAGTTCGGAGACAGGTTTTGGGGGGGGGGGGGGTCCCAGCTCCTTAGGCCACCAGCTGGCACCCCACAGATCAGGATGTTTCCCCAACACCATCACCTCAGTTTTGAGGGCGTTGAGTTGTAAACAGTTGGCCGTAAGCCAGCTAGCAACAGCCCTCAAACCATCCGCAAAGTTCGATGCCAGTTGGTCAGAGTCCCCATTAAGAGCCACCGCCAACTGGGTATCATCGGCGTATGATACCATAGTGAGACCCCAACTCTTCGCAACCTCCGCCAAAGGTTGGACGTATAGGTTAAAAAGAGTGGGCAATCCAGCTTCTAAATGGCTGTTTTTTTCTTTTGCTCCTGTATTACAACATAGGTCACTATTTTGTCTTTATTCATTGATCATATATTAGAGTTTTGCTGGCAGTCAGAGGCACCATCAAAGTTCAGTTCATTTTAGGCTTGAGGGTGCAAAAGGACCTGGAACTGAGTAAGAGCCAGGCATCCTAGCTCGAGCTTCAGCAGACTGCCCACCTCCAGAAAGAGGGAATCAGACTTTACAGCGGGTAAAGAGCTTTGAGGCAAAGCTGTGCCCTCTAGGAGGACTTGGGTGATGTCTGCTAGGTGGCAATAAGACAAAGGGATAACCATAGTTAAAGGTTTCCAAAAATGTTAAAGAAAATAGCTTTTGCAAGTCATATGTAATTTAGGTGTTGCACCATGAGAAGCCCACTTTAATATTAAATGTACCCTTTTGTACATATAATGACAAAAGGAATACTCTAAATATACCAGAAATGCTTTAGTATTATTATGCACATCTGAACACCAATTAAATCTCAATCAAAATAAACGTGTGCCCCAGGCCAGGTCCTTTAGTACTGCCCGTAGCCACGCCCCAAATCCCACCCCCTTCTCCACATCTTAATTTGGGGAGTACCTGCACTTCTTTCCCCATTTAAAGCACTGGTGCCAAGGAAGGCGACGGATTAACCATCTGTTCCCAATGATCCCTCAATACCTCGTACGACCAAATCATAATCATCCAATCCCCTGGTTTATCATACATGGGGCGTTTCCTGCTGGCCGACTGAAACATTTTGTTGAGTCTAACCTGGGTCGAGTAGAGCATCCAATTGTTATAAAACACAATTCTGTACAAATTCTCCCCTCTCAAAGAAAACCCAAAGCTGAAATACCTCTGCCAAAAATCACTACAGCAGCATTCTAAGCTAATTTTGTGTATCTGACCCAAATTGCTATTAGCTGTACTATACATATGTATTGAATAATACAACATTCTATTTACAAGTTATTACTCACCTGCCCATCACATTCTAGTTTCCACTATCTGGTTTGAAGCAAGCAACCTAACCAACCACACTGCAAACATTAGTACAGCAACCTTTGCCAAGATGTTTCTTTGCCATAAAAAGGTTTTTGTAAACCATCATATGTTTAACATATAAATAAAAAGTAAAAAAAAAAAAAAGAACTCTAGAGTAGGCCATATTCTTAATTTAATCAATTTGTACATTTGCACCGATCCGGTAATGAGAGTAAACAATTTTTCAAAGGTATCCAGCAAAGAGCAGAAGCTTGTCAGTTTTAAAGCATTCAAACTCCCCCAACATCCCCCTCCCACTAAACTGGAATCACACATTACATCGTCTCCAACATGCAAACTTGCAGACAAGAAGGGACAGTCTTACCCGCTCGCTCATTCGCGGTGTGCCTCCATGGAGGACCGAGAAATCTATCGCTGTCACAGGCAGAGGCACCCGACCTGCCAAAGAAAGACAAGGGGTAAGGCATGAAACATTCTACCACGTTCACAAGCGGTCTGACTAACATGAAGTGTAGAAACTTTACTGCAACCAAGCTTCGAAAAGCTGAGTTCCTTGATCATCAAGCGATCACTGCTTAAACAAGTAAAAGTATACAGTCCCCTTCGAATTATATGTACCACATATACAATACATCACACAAACATTCTATCCATCCAGGTGGACTTTTAACCATGCTTTAGCCCCATGCTATCCCTGTAGCACAAGTTTGACTGCTTCAATTAGAGCAACCTGCTTGTTCTATACTGCAGAGAAGGAAAACAGATAGTTACGCTTTAGGCTTGTTCGTGCTCTGCCAGCTTCTCAAGTTGCCAGGGTATGCCTAGACGTGTGTCCCTTGCTCACTTTGTCACTGGATTCAAGATAGCCGGGCTGATGAGGGGTGTTACCCCAAAACCGGTCCCAGGATACTTGTTTCAGGTCCAGGGAATACCTGGCTTGGCAGTTGGGCTGGACTGTTCGCATGATGAACTGATCAAGACTGATTTGCATATGGCTGGATCTCAACTGGGGTAGCGAAGTGAGCTAAAGAACAACTGATGGATTCAACCCAGATCTATGACTGAGGATGATTGTCGGAAATGTTTTAACGCTCCGTCCATCATCTCTTTGTGTTTGCTTAGCTTCTCAGGTTGAAGCATATATACTTTGCCAAACTTTATTATAATAGCAGCATGCACTGACTGAGTCAATTGTTTTTTTTGCCTTCTCACGTGCTATATGACCAAAAAAATAGAAGGAAAAGACAACCTTTATAGAACAAACTAGGGTTTGTAGTGTAGTGGTCTCCTGCATATGAAGTGAGGTCCCACAGCAATCTAAATATCTTTGTTAGCAATTCCAGTATGGGGCTAATGGTTTGTAAACAGGCACTTCGGATTAACCTCTGCTGCTACCCATTTTCAAATGGTGGAAAGAAAGGTATTGGCCAAAGTATACAAGGTTCTGCTCTTCCAGCATGCATTTTGGTTCATGGAGAAAGTATAGCAGAAAAAACAAGATTCTGTTTAAGTGTTCAAAACATTGGAGGAGAGAGAGTTTACCAGTTTTTGTGGAAGAAAACCAACAATTTAGAGTAAGCTCCGTAATATACGTAAAGTCACACTAACTAAATGGAATGATTCATCTTAACACCAATATAATGGGAGCAGTAGGTAAAACGCCTGTGCCGGTGGATAATAGCATTATTAGAGATTTGTCAGAAAGATCTGAAGAGTAAGAAGCTCATGAGAGATAAGATGAAAGGATACATTTTGCTTGAATAGAAGAGCCACCTAGCCTTTCAGGTCATCAAAAATGAAATAGTATGGGCGTGGCTGACGGCCGATCAAGGTGGCCGCCTAGTCTCTGAGCTCCGGGGACGGTCCAGCCCTTTAAGTCAATCCGCTCATTAATCCGTCTCCTTCACTGCTCCACTGGCTGGAGCGGATGTCCAAACCCAAGCGGCATTGACCGGAGGGACTCCGGTAAAAATCAGACGCTGTTCGCGGCTGCATTCGCCCCCAACGAAGAAACGGCCTGTGTGTAGTGGGCGGACTGGGGACTAAAGCGACGGGCAGCGCCCGGGATAGACGCGGGTGCAGCGCGGTGCCCAGCGCGGCTGGCATCCGTAAGTGTGAAAAGAACGACGCCGGGCCCGCCTTCCACTCGCGCCTCAACTATAAGACTGTTGGCTCCTTCCCCCGCGGGAGCCCCGCTGAAATTGCAGTCATTATAGCCTGGAGACTTGTGACCGGCATTGCCACCGGATGCATGCGGCACACTTGGGGATCGATCGGCGATCACCGCACGCACCTTGGATAAACACTAGTAAGTGGCAAGAACTGCTCTGGTGCCACTGCTCTCCACACGCTTATACTGCCTCATCTCCCCACAGCTTCGAGCATACTGCCATTGCTATTACTGCGGCCGGAAATCATTTGCCGCTTTGAACTGAGGCACGGCCTTGTGAAGCTGCACCCTGTCCGCTGGCGCAGACGTCCTGGCGAGTGAAGGGGACTTAGAGCTGGCGGCACGCAGAGGCCTGGTGGTGGGCACCACAGAGGTGTTGGCTTAAAACAGGTCGAGGGAGCAGGCTGCACTACACGGAGAGGAACTCTGGTAGCTCTTCATCCTACCGAGCCATGGCGGGCAGGGGCCCGCGGAATCAGGCCGCGCAGCTCAAACTCGATAAGTTTGCGTTCGACAAAAGCTCACCTCAAACGTCGGAAGGACGGCCGTCGCTGAATAAGGCACCGGATGGTGAAAGTCCCAAAAAGTCACACTCGAAGACATTATGAAAGCTCTCGCTAGTGTTCAGACCACGGTAGGAACTATTTCCACGGATGTCTCCTTGTTGCAGGCCGACCTCCACAAAATGGCGGATAGAGTGAAGGAAGTGGAGATAGTTGCGAAATCTCTAGTTGTGGATACCTCAGAACTACAGACGACGTTTGCACAACTCGAAAAAGAGAATAAGGTGCTCGCCGAAAAGATTGATGACCAGGAGGGTCGTGCAAGACGGAACAACGTAAAGAATTATTGGTATTCCGGAAACTGAAGGCGCCCAAGCGATGGATTTATAGGTTGAAGACCTGGTTGAAACTAAACTACAACCTAAAGGAGTCTCCCATTTCTTTTCAGTGGAACGAGCCCACAGGGTGCCTGGAGGCAGGCCTAAGCCGGGGGCACCCCCAAGACCAGTACTCGCCAGGCTTTTGAACTTCAGAGACCGAGACGCAATTTCGCAAGCGGCAAGGGTCTCTCCTCCCATCCGAATATTGAATTCCACGGTCAGCTTCTTCCCAGATTACACTGCAGCTGTATCCAGAGGCAGGCGAAATTTCTTTGACATAAAAAAATTGCTACGAGAGCGGGAGCTTCCTTACTCTATGCTCTTCCCTGCAAAACTCAGAGTGGTGGCTTGTGGCCGGACATGGTTCTTTGAAACGCCGGAGGCGGCACATGACTGGCTGGAGGAATGGCATCCGGTGAACCATACCGATCGAGGGAATGGATCTCGCCGTCGCAGAGATGGATAAGATGATCCTGGGAAGCAGAGTTCTAGAAGCCAAGAGTCAGACCCGGTGACGCCACTGGAGGAGGAATAGGCCGAACTGCGGTACTGGCGTTCCCCGGCGCACTGAGCGGCTTCATGGACTATTGTGACTGAGCCGTCTAGCGGTTTTGGACTGAGGCGAGCCTTAGAGGCTGAGAAGGGCTGGCGCCTCGTTGAACTGGTTACCCCCGACAAGCAAGTATCGTAGTTATGGGTGGGAAGAAGCACTCTGCTGAGTTGGGGTGGCAGGCAGTTGTAGGCTTGCTAGGCAGGGAGGCAGGGAGGGTGGGTGGGGTAGGGTAGGGAAGGGGTAGGGAAGTAACTGTTCTGTTTACTTGTTTTGACTTGGTTGAGAGTAATGTTGATGGGGCATCAAACTGTTTCACTAGTGGATCCCTGCGGGGCAAATGTAACTCAGAATGTTTGACACCTTTTATTATCTTTGATGGCCACGCTTGTTTCACAAGAGCTTAAGGCTCC
The DNA here is from genome assembly GCF_964261635.1 of Lissotriton helveticus. Classification (NCBI taxonomy): domain Eukaryota; kingdom Metazoa; phylum Chordata; class Amphibia; order Caudata; family Salamandridae; genus Lissotriton; species Lissotriton helveticus. Next base: position 749,854,185 of record NC_136073.1, read on the forward strand.
CCAAACAGCCCTAACTATACTAACATGGAATGTCCGAGGGTTGGGAGATAAAGTGAAGAGAGGCTTGGTGCTACAATATTTAAAACGCTGTAGCCCTGCGGTGGTTCTACTACAAGAAACGCACCTAGTGGACTCTGCTGTCAAAGCTATGGAAAGATGGGGGTATAAAATGATGGCATATACGGAATTTTCCTCAGGTTCTAGAGGCACGGGGATACTTATTAGAAAGAATTTCCCAATGGTGATACAACAGACACGAATGGATGACCAGGGCCGCTTCGCGGCACTTACATGTCAGTGGGAGGGGCGGTTGTTTAATTTTGTCTCTGTGTACATCCCACCTGCCCTTCACGTACAGGCCCATTCCGCTCTCACGGCATTCCTGCTGACACTTCTTGCTGCGACACTGTTGGTGGGGGAGAATTAATGATATACTTGATGGCACAGTAGACAGATATCCTACTAGACTGGAGGCAAAGGGTGGGCGACATCTCCTTGGTCTTGTGGACACCCTAGGACTCACGGATAGCTGGAGATACAAACACCCTGACGAACAACAATACACTTCCTACTCCGGGGTCCATAATTGTCTCACACGCATTGATTATTTTCTGGCATCCGCAGACGGTTTGCAGGGAATAGAGGAGGTCATTATTCGTCCAAGGGGCATATCAGATCACTCCCCATTACTGCTAAAGTATACCCATCACCAGACTCATAGAAGACGTATGTTCCCGGTTCATGCCGGTTTCCTTCATGTGTCGCCTATTATGAACAGCCTCACAAGCACTACCGGACACTTTTTCCAGGAAAATGCTGGTTCGGTGGACTCCCCCAGTACGCTCTGGGAGGCATATAAAGTGGTCCTACGTGGGCAAGCAATGGCCTCAATTACAGATCACAAGCGAGCGCAGCGAGCGGATTTGGCCAGACTTGAAGCAGACCTAACCACTGCAATGACAGAACAGGCGGCACACCCGTCTCCGGGGGCCACCCGCGAGGTCCAACTTAAGCAAACTGCATTTGTGGCGTACCAGAGGGAAATGGCGAAAGGCAACCTCCAAACAACTCGGCATAGAGTATATGAGACGGGAGACAAAGCAGGGAAGATGTTAGCCTGGCTAGATAGAAAAGAAAGAGCGAGCAGGGTTATTGCAAAACTGGCGTCTTCCACAGGCTCCTTGATCTCTGATCCTAATGGTATAGTTAATATCCTGGCCGATCCTTATGAAAAAATATATGCTCCCTAGGCGTCATATACGGCTGAGAAGGCATACGAATATGTTAAGGACCTGGCGATCCCTCGACTTTCCCCTGAAGCGGCACTCCTGCTAGAGGCAGACATCACTACTCAAGAAATACAGACGGCAACCTTCTCTCTCGCGTCTGGTAAGGCGCTGGGGCCCAATGGACTTCCAGTGGAACTGTATAAAAAAAAACGTACAAACAACGGCTCCATTCTTATTGAATATGTTTAGCGATAGTCAAGGCAGGTGAGTTGCAGAGGGATCAGCGGCTTGCCACGATTGTCGCACTCCATAAACCTGGCAGACCAGAGACGGGCTTCGCGTCCTACCGCCCAATCTCATTAATAAACGCAGAACACAAGATCCCAGCCAAGCTGCTGGCGTTGCGGTTGTCTCCCCACCTTGGTGAATCCAGACCAGTCTGGATTCATGCCACACCGTAGCACGGCACTTAATTTGCGTCGGCTCTACGCGGTCCTGGCGCGCACAGCGTATATCCAGGAACCTGCAGTCATTCTCTCTCTGGACGCTACTATGGCGTTCGATACAGTGGAATGGCCTTATTTGTTCGCTGTACTCCAGCACATGGGCTTCGGTCCTAAGTTCTGTGCCTGGATCCGTCTGCAACAATAAACCCTTGGCGCACGTGGCTGCCAATGGGCACACCTCACGAGACTTCCCCCTAGGCCGAGGCACGAGGCAGGGATGTCCGCTGTCTCCGTTACTTTTTGCGTTGACTTTAGAACCGCTTGCGATCTGGATTAGATGGGAGCCCTCTATCAAAGGACTGTGCTGGACCGACGTGTGGGAAGACCGCATATCCCTATATGCGAATGATATTCTGCTGTACCTCACTTCCCCCCAAAAATCTATTTTGGAACTGTTGAACGTATGTGAGAAGTTCGGTAGAGTGTCGGGTTATAGGATTAATTGGTCCAAGTCCATCCTTTATGTCCTGGCTAGCCCCCCACCGGAACTGCCCGCGAGCTGCCCGCTGCGAACTACTATGACAGCATTCAAATACCTGGGTATATACGTCACGCCAGACCCAGGCGAATTTTATACTCTAAATCTGAGACCCCACTTAGAGCGGTTTAAGCATGACGTTAAGGTATGGCAAGCTCTCCCTCTTACGCTTTTGGGTAAGGCGGCACTATATAAAATGATGGCACTCCCGCGCTTCCTGTATGTCCCTGAAAATGCGCCGTTTTTGGTCCCTGGCCGTACTTCAAAGCTATAGCTGCAGCAGTTTCCAATCTATTGTGGGGTGGGAAACCGGCACGCATCGCACAAGATAAGTTAATGAGAAGCTGGTATGATGGAGGTATAGCGCTTCCTAATATTGAGCTATACTATTAGGCGGTCCATCTTAAATAAATTACTGGCTGCATACCCCACAGACCGAGCCGGCATACCTTGCTGACAGACAGAGTCTAGAGTGCTGATGGGAAATCTATATTGCCGTCGCATGCCACCAGGCCTAATTGGTCCTACTCATCATTCTGTGCAGCTTTGGTATAAAGCGAATAGGCGTCTTAGATGTTCTGGGACTATCACACAAATGACACCGCTGTGGGACTCATACAAATTGGGCTTTCTCCGCAACAGTAAAGGGTTCCAGGCCTTGGACTATATAGGCATCTCTGTGGTGGGTGATCTCTGGAAGAAAGGAAAGGTGGTAGACTTCTCCCACCTGCAAATACAATACGAAATGGCACAGACAGAGAAGTTCAGGTACTTTCAAATTCGGCATGCACTTCAATCGGCCATTCCGACGGGTACAGACTTGCAGGAATCCTCCCCTCTAGAAGACAGACTTCTGACAGAACACATGCCGGAAAAAGCCACTTCTTTGACTTACCGGAAATTGATAAACAACCTTCCAGACTTGACGTCCAAACTGAAACAGAACTGGTCCATAGATGTGGGCACCTTAGATGAGTCCGAGTGGCAGGAGGCCCTCTCATCTCCCCGAGAAACAGCAATACCCTCCAGGTTAAAACTGGTCCAGCTTAAAATATTACATCGTACATACTACACCAGAACGACATTGTACAAGATAGGGAAGGCAACACATAAATACTGTCTACGAAACTGTGGGGAGGAGGGGACATTCTTTCATATTATTTGGACTGTAGGTACATGGGTTTGTATTGGACAGCGGTAATGCGTACAATTTCCCAAACTATAGATGTTTCCTTATTGCCGGAGCCCCGACGCTGTTTGCTGAACGTATGGGAGCCCAATGATTTAAATCACCGGCAGCAGGACTGGGTAATGTTGGGTATGTTGGTGGCAAAACGTAATATCGCCATGTTATGGGGCTCAGAAGTGCTGCCTACACTCCGAAAATGGTGCAGGGATATGGATGAAGCGATAGTGGCGGAGAGAGCGGTGTTTGTCCACCGTGGGTGCCCTGGGAAGTGGCAGAAAATCTGGGGGACCTGGAATAAGTTTCGAGGTTATATTTGTCAGCCACCAAGCATTGAAGAAGATGAGATTACATCAGAGTGATGTAGATTGAGAATCTATAGATGATGATATTTTGAGGTGTCAATATGATTATTTTCCTATGTAACTCGCATACTGGACATGGTTACTTTGTGTTTGCAATATCCACGCTACATATTGTTGCAATTATGTGTATCGTTGCCCTGATTGTTCTCTTAATAAAAACATTTAATTTTTTTTTTTTTTTTAAATGAAATAGTATATGAACCCTCTCTCGGACTTTAGGATATGAGGCAGAACATTATATTTGCCTCTGATGAAAGGGCAGGGAGTTGTTATGTTGAAGGAAACAGATAGGAAAGATAAAGTATTGCATAGACATCATGAGCACGCAAGAAGCAAAATAAGAAAAGAGTCATTTTTATGGGGCTCCACTTTCACTGTTCAGATGGACTATAAGCAGGGCATTCGCTGGTTTCTTGCAATAGATCAGCTTGCCGGAGTATGTTAAGCTGGATGGAAGGTACCAAGGGCCTGATCTACTATGCATTTTAATGGTCGTAAATGCTCCAATTCAGCATTTGTGACTGTTAAAATGCCTTTTCTTTTGTACTAATCCCTTTTGAGAAAAAGGGAAAATTTTTCGGACTCTAAAATAGGATTAGGAATGGATATCAATTTAGTATGTTGTAGGGAGTGTTGTAGGAAGGCTTCTAAATACCTATTTGTATTGGTTCAATGTTTTGTGACCAAAATCTGGTAGCTAAATATGATTTCACTGACAACTCAAAGGAGGTGGTAATTCACTCCCAAAAGGGATGAGATCCCCTCGGAACATTTTCTCCTTACTATGATTCAGAATTTTTAGAACCAACCTATTAGTACATGGGTCTGCTTCTAAATATATGTACTAGTCACAATTTGCTAACAGAATTTTACAACCAGATATTTGTCTCGATCTTATTTTTCAAGCAGCATATCTGCCAGAGCCAAGAACCAAAGCAAACCATGAGACTGCCCGTTCCACCTGCCAGAAAGAGGGGACGTTGAATACAGATTCCAAAGTCATGTGGATGAGAGTGTCAGTGTTGGAGAGAACACTGGGAAAACTGGATGCTGTGGATTAAGTGCTGAGAAGTGTAATGAAAAAAAACGATAGTGAGATTGCGCAATACAGGGAAGGGTTAAGGAGACAGAGTGTTCTACAATATGAAGGATGAAATGAACATTAGGGAAGAAAGCTGTTGAGCCATGGCATGAAGGATACCTTCAGAAGGAGGGAGGGGAATTACAGATAATATAATGCATGAAGTTGACTTGTTTATATGTCTCAGTACAGCTAGGCTAAGAATGAAGTACTGCAGGCCAATGATGGCCGTGTTAATAGAAGATCTGGAATTCAGTGTGCTGTCATTGAAAAAAGCGACTGAGGACAGAGGCTGCCTATCTTCCGCTGCACTGCCAGCTATGAACTGGACCAAGTTAAGATTGGACAATGTACGTCTCTTTCAATTGGTGCTTCCAGCAGTAAAGTAGCGATTAATTTTCTCAAGCATCAGTCCACAAGACATCGGGTTCCAAAGAACACTGTACCAGAGAATGGTGTCCCAATCGGTTCAGAGCAATAAAGACATTTTTGAAAGTTTGTAAGTGGCACATTACAGAATAGCATTCTATGCAGCTCAGTCAAACTGACAACTAGATCGGATGAACTCTATGGTAAAGTTGTGAACATAAATGTTGTTGGCAGCGAGAACTTCAGCAACAGTAGTGTGGGAGATACGGTGGGTACATTTCATGAACACTAAGGCTCTGGGAGGTGTATCACCTTTTGAAAAACTGAAAGGCAGGTTCTATATTATGGCTGTTCGGGTTAAAAAGTGGGGACAGAGTAAGTGAACGCAGCACTTAGGGCTGAAGCTTTTGGAAGGTGTCTGGCTAACTAGAGGAAGAGTATGATGAGAAGATTTATGCAAAAATATGCAGGTGGAAATCTGGAGCGTGGATTGGATAAAACAAATTCAAACTTTGTGCAGACAGGACATCCGCGCTATTCCGAGCCTTTTAAAACTAAAAAGAAGGTCACGAAGAGTAGTGTTGTCTCAAAAATGGAGTGGAAGGTTATTACACATGGTTGTGGAAAACTGACATTGTGAATGAACGCAATTGTAATGGGCTGGTGCAGAGGAAGGAAAAAGACTATGGAGAGGTGAAGAGAACATCATGGAGTGAGAAATCCGACCGTGTCAAGAATTAACCTGATTGGGTGAGGGTCTATACCGTTGCCATGGTTAATTCCTCATTAAACTTCCCTTTGGTGAATGCTACAACTCTTAACCTTCTGTGCATGGTTTTGCAATATACCAAAAGATTAAACAGGTTAGTTCTTGTGTATTATTATGTATATAGTTTGCCTGTAAGTTTTTTTGCCTAACGTTGCAATGTATAGTATTTAATTTAATTTCCGTGCCTATGCTGTCGGTGTATAGCAGAATTACCATTAAGAATAATGGGGTCACCCGGTTTCCCTCGGAACCTGGGTATGGATATATTAAGCTATTATTGGTTCCGTTGGGTAAGTGCTGAAAATTACTTTTTTAGAACCTAGATATTCCTTTACAAGCAAGTCATTCATTTCACTTTTTGTCACTTCAGTTACTTATTGAATTGTTTTTGTATTGCTACTGTGTTTTTGTGGTTTATGTCTGACATCAGGTATCAATTGATTTCGTAAAGACTTTTATGTGATAGATAAAAAATTCTATGAGAAAAAAATCGTATCTTTTTGGTAAATTGTTGAAGGTGTGCTGTATCTAGTTTTGTTAATCATGATGAATGTATACATTTGATGTATATTGTGCTTTTAAAGTAATATCTAGGTTGTAAAAAGTATTTTTCAGCGCTTACCCAACGGAACCAATTGTTGCTTTATATATAGGAGAATTACGTCATTATCAGAATGTTAAGTTTTGAATTTGGAGATTCTTTGTCAGTTACATGGATTGCTGCAAAGCTGGGACGTTCAATGCACTTTTTTTTTTTAAAAACGTTTTTTTTTTTAATCAGAGTTTTGGAGTTAGGAAACACAAGAGCTTGTAATACGTTTACGAACATACAGCCGTTGAAAGAGTCATGGATAGCACAGCAGCCTGAAATTACTTCTATTAATTCCTCGAAGCGGGTTAAAAAAGTGTCCGCCCACAAAGACAGAAACACAGGTCGTGTTATGTTTGTCCTATGAGACATAGGTCCTGTGTGGTGGTGATTTAACGCGAAAGCAATCTAAAGTAGAGTACATGAACAAGCTAGACATCCTTCTACAATAAGTAGACTTCAAGGCGCCATCAACAGAGGTTTTTTCTTGTAAAAGTTTAGAAAACAGAGAAAATCACCTGCCAGCCCTACAGACTGTGGGGAGAGGAGCTATGCTGAAAGTAGATGCTTAGAAGATGGAAACTGGTTTATTATACCTGCAGAATCCCATCAGCGGAAGATCACCAGTGGAGCCTTTTATTATACTTACCCGTTGCATGCGTCGGACGGCCGGGGACCACCCGATTTGCACACGAGTGGAATTAACCCTCACCAACGGGGAATTCCAGCCCCGCCCAAAGGGTTAATATCAGTTTCAAAGGGTACATTCAGAGAAGTGGCCACTTATGAAGAGGAAAGATTACAATATGGTATGTTGAAGACCAGCTCCACGGAGTTAGGAATTTGAGGGTCGCTGGACTTTAAAGTATACTTTCTAGGTCTATACCAGTCAAAAAAAGACTATGCATTCTAGACCATATGATAAGGATGGGAAAGGCAAATTATATGAATATTACTGTTACAATATACTGTGTGGCATCTAGGCCAAACCTCCTAGAGAGAGAAAATATAAGAAGGGGAATCTTGGAAATATTCTAAGAAAAGCAAGGCTCCAAAATTGAGCAACTTCAAGTCCAAGTTTGATGTTTTGGACATTGTTTTTAGCTATTTCCCATCATCAGTCTAGTTCTGCAAAGGATGCATTCGTAAACATGCATACGCAAATGCATAGACAAGAAACAGCAAACATGAATATGTGTATATGCAAAATCACAGAGAGGTTATAGAAAGAGCCTGATTGGGAGCCGGCCACGCCCTGCACTACCATTTATCAGGGGCGAAAGCATAGATAATCAATCAGACATCATGCACATCAATGCCTACATTTATAGAGAGCAAAAACATAAAGGAGTCGATTTGAGCTGGAGTGGTTGTGGACTTTGTCCACTGAACAACTGCCAGGGTGGTATAAACTAATCCGTAACAACGGATTTCCATCGATTGATCCTTCGGGATCTTTATTTGACTCATTAGCTAGTGTCTATTTGACAGCTTTGTGGTCACACACAGATACAAAAAATAAAATAAAATGTTACTTACCCGGGTCAGTGAAAACCGCCCTCAGGTGGCTGACCAGGATCATTAAAGTAATGATATGGATGACAGTTGTATGGATAGGAAACAATACACTGGAAAAAAATAAAAAAATGTCAGAAACAAAGAAAGAATGAAAACAACTGCATAGATAGCTCGTTTAAACGTCGGAGTTATATGCATTATCAGAAACTGAAAACAACTCGGGTGGTTATAGGTCTTGCCGCATAACATGAAAATCAGGAATGCTGATCAATGTTCAAAGCAGCTTTGCCTCCTAGTGTGGTATGTTATATCGGATAACAGTATTCAATGTACGTCCGTCCATACTGGAAAGTTCACGGCCTATAGATATCCTTAAAACCTGGCAACAGTGGAGCCTTCTATACCTATGTACAAAACCTTAAAACAGGACATTGCAACTCCAGAATCTAGCCAGCTTTCACACAGAAAGGGTACAACTACCTTGAAGGCCATAGTTATTTCATTAGAGGGCACTAGCTGTTGGCAGAATAATGAGGTTCATACTACCAACACATAGCACATCGTGGGTGCACGTAACAGAAATTACCAGGGCCGCTGGAATCATGCGAGGGAGCAGGCGTGACGGTTTTCGCCCAATTACAGATTTGACAAATAATCCATCATTTGGTGCATTATATGCAGATTTAAAGAAAAAAAATATTTCTAACTCAAACGCTCAAAAGTTACTAAAAATGCAGTGACGTGTTGTGGCGCAGTGGAAGGCAATTTGCAAAGCTGGAATGGACACCTTTCTATTGCTTATTGCAATATTTAGATGTTTAACTGGTATTAATGAGGTGCAACTAATGCCCAGACAGTGTTACCAAGTTTAAAAAATGACGAAATAATGAAGTAATAATATTACAAAATATGCTGCGTTATGCTGCATAATTTGCCTGGATAATTTACTCAATCCTGTCGCATGATTTGGTCCTCTCATAATCCTATGGCCCCGACTACTTTGTTGAGGGTGAAACATCTGAATTTTCTGCTTCACCAACTTGCATTCATGGAACTATGGTGCCACCATGTGTTTATTTTAGGTATTGCAAGCAAGCCACACGTGTTGGTATTGCCATTAATTGTTTTTATTTGCCAAAGTTCTTAGTGACTTAAATAAAAGTTATTTAAAGGAAGCCAAAATGCTAGATACGATGCTAAAGTGGAGCATTTGTATTTCTATATTTGGAAGATGCCACTATACATAGATTAAATGTAGTAAATAGAAGCTCTATTGTAAAAATAGCGTTCTGTAATAATTCGTACCTAGTGGTTCACATTAATCCAAATATTTGCTGTTGCTCCCCCAATTAATCAGCCAAAGTGGAGCTCCTATTTGTGGCCCAGTGTTGCAGATGCTACTGACTTCTCAACACTGGAGCAGTGCAGTTGACTGCCAGACCAAGTTCAGGAGGCCACGGGGCAAGCAGGGTGCATTGATTGCCACTGGTGTCCTGTGGTCCGTCCAAATACAGCTCTGCAAACTGGGCCAAATACAACCCTTTCCGCAATTGACTCTCATAGTAGCCAAGGTGAGCAGTCACTGGGTTTTCTGGGATATGTTGCGAGGTACCCAACCTCAACAATAAACCAACAGACAGGAAGCAAGAAACACAGATCTTTACGTTGCTGATTTGCATCTTTTATAGCAGATCACATGTGATGATGTGAGCACAGTGTAGTAATAGGAGTTGAGATTGGCAGTCACTATCATAATTTTAACATTTTTCGTTATTTGTGCTGTTGACGTAAAGATCTGTGTTTCTTGCTTAGATACAGACCTTTAATGAAGACGCGTTTCTTTCAGTTCCAGAACATTTTTTGGCAGAGAGGGATTTGTTACGAGGTAGCAATTATCTAGGGTAAATGCAGTGGTCTGAGGGATTGTGTGACAGGGGTGTTTATTTAAGGAAACCTGATTCACAGCTTGCAGTGCATATGGCTTGATAAAGCATTTCGTTCCTTCCCCAGAGCCTGCCATCCACCAATTACAATGCTCATCGGAAAATCCGTTGCTATAAGCAGAAGCACAGTGCTGTGCAGTCTAGCTGAGAAATGTTGCTTTGGACACAATAAGATCTCACATTGCTAAAGTAGACGACGTGGACTACTTCAACCATGTCCTCACATTCAATAATTGTTGCTGACAGCCCTTCTGGTCTTGACGTCCTCTAGGGCCATTCTGATTCCATCTGTGAAGTCCAACACAAGAACACTGCCAACGTCCACTGCAGTCCAGAAAATAAGTACTTTCAAGCTGAGAATAAAAAGCTTTGAGAACTTCTATTTTTTATGTATGGGGAGACAATAGGTGTGGTGACTCCGCATTAAGTCCTCTTCTCCTTGTGTGCGAGTACCAAAGGCAAGATAGCGCTTCATATTGAAAGGTGGGATTTGCGATACGGCTATTGATTCAACATCATTCACAAATATGGAAAGGGTAAAAATCTAGACTGTTCACCACTCTTCCTCTTGGCTAACTTTATTTATTTACAACAGCACCGCAAGAGATGGGAGCAGCCAAAGAGGTGGCAATGCCTGCTGGAATACATAGAAACAAATACTGTGAAAAATACTAGGAGAATAAAGGTGTTTGAGTACCTATTGAGTGATGAAGGAAATATAGAAACAGAGAGGACAATGCCCCCAACGAAGAAACTAAACAGGAGAGATTACATCTCCAGAAATGAAGGACATTTGGTGTTATACTCCAATGAAATTCAGATTCGGATCAGAGTTCTAATGCTTGACGAAACTCGGGCATCAGCTCAATGGATTAGGAATCTTGGGTTTCAGTTCAAGTGACTACCTACATATTCCTGTTCTACAGGTTATGACTCAACACCCCGAAGAATCACTTCAAAAAAGTCTCAGTGGATGCAGAGTGAAGAGAAGAAACAGGCAGCAACGACAGAGGAAAAGCCAGAGAAAAAGAGGCACAGAACCTGCTTTGCCGGGGTGTTCTCTTGGGGAAGTCTTCTTGTTAAGGACGCTTTGCTAGCTGTTTTCTATCCTCCCTTCCAGCCTTGCCAGTACATATCAAACTGGCTGCTGTAACCTTGCTAACTTTACTGACAGGCAGTGTTCTGGTTGTATGAGGCTGCCGTGGTCCTGATCGCCTGCCATCAACATACACACCCAGCTCAGGTATGCACAGAGTGAGTGAGAGAGTGTACCTGTGTGCAATTAAATTGAAGAATAAGATGAGAGCTGTATCACCAAGTGTCAAAGGCGAAACGATTGTGTCGGAATAAGAAATGTGGCGAAATTAATTCACTGCAGGTTCAACATTTTTATGCTACTGTTTCCCCCTGTTCAACACTTTCTGGGACAGAACAACTCCTTTTACCACATCATTCACATCAATGGTCATGGTACACTTAGCATGATGCGACCAAGATGGGAAGGCAGGAGCTTTAAAGATAGCTTGTTTTATAGATTTGAACGCCCTTTTGTGTACCTTTAATTAGTCAAATTTGATTTTTTCCAAGTGGACCCGTCATCATAGAGAAGCCAACCTCAAACCTTTTAAAATATTCACAGAGCCCAGAAATGGTCTTAATTGTATATATTTTTTTCAGGGCACCCATTTGCCTAATTGGTTTTTACATGTTCTCTTTTGGCTCAGTCCCTTTTGATGAAATCCTGTGACCTTAACGTTCAACAGTTGCAGCTAGTGGCCTAATGCACCTTGAAGTAGCCCCCTGCAAAGTACATGCAGGGGCCCCCGACGCTCCGGATCCAGTTCGAAACTCTCAGGCTTAGGACCTTCCAGTGGCAGAGGAGGGCCCCCACACACCACGGGTGCTGCAAGGGCTTTTGTTACACCCCTAAAGGCTCGGGCCACCACTAACCACATGCTCTTCAGAAAACAGATCAAAACCTGGTTGCTCTCCTCTATCTAACTTACTCTCACCGGCCGCGCTGCTGCATTTCCTGTCATGTCCATAAGCGCTGGGACGCCCCGTTGTTGGGGTAGCCATGCGCTATATAAATAAAATTAACATAACATAACATAACACCACTGGTTGTAGCCAAGCCAAAGAATGTGCACTTTTCTCAAAGAACAGTCATTGTCTTACCCAGCAAAATAGACAAACCGCCTTCCAATCTTCAATTGAGTTTTTCCATTATTGAATCAAAAACCAATACATCATCCTGGAAGGTGCTCACTCATTGCATGTTACCAAATATAGACTCACAGGTCACACCCCTAAATCTACTTCCTCACTCACAACTCACCTTTCCTTCACCTCAGCCAGTATCAAACTCGGCATTCCTGGCAGCCCAAGGGTCCACACCACTACAGCTCGTGCTCAAAATAGGATCCATTCACCAACAACATACTTAACAGCCCAGCTCAGAACTCCAGCTCAGTCCAAAATATCATCACTAATCACTTCCCCTACCTACCAACTCCTCCAGCCATCATCCCACATACAAACCACACTCTTTTCCCCTCCCAGAGAGCCAAGCGAGCTGTTCATGGTACCAACTCCCACCATCCAACATCCGCTCGTGCCAAGACGCTGATGACACAAGTTCAAAGGGGCCCATTCTACTCTTACACCAGCCCCATTTTTACCAACAATCTACTAAGACATCTCAAATCTCACTCCCACCGACTTTCACTCTATGACTCTGGACAACCCTAACCCATTCAATATGAAGCAAAACACCCACACTCCCTCGTCATTAAATCAAATGTCCATGACCAAGCTAAATGAGAGACTTACACGCATTGAAAACCGACTAGAGGATGTATTACAGGGTCTCAACAATATCACAATAAACCTAAACATTTTCAGGATCCTGCCTATCATCCCTCCCTACATGCAACAGCAGACAACTCCTAATACAAGCCAAGATACAGCCACACTGCTGGATCACAAAGCCTTTCAACAACAAAGCACAGAGGCTTAAAGAACGAGTTGTGTAATGTCTCTGAGCGAGGCAAGGCACCTAGCCAAATCCTACAAACTGGTATCTAATAGAACTAACCCCTCCTTTAAGATCCAGGTTATCACTGGTTTAGAGAAAAACACCACACCAACAAGAATGACTAGACCACCAGCACACCTCATCAATATCCCCTTGGACGGGTTACCCTGCGCTGGTTCACATCCTTCCCTCAAAACCATTCTCAACCAATAAAATAAGCAATCAGACTTCTGATACAACGGCAATAACCTGGGGTGTCCCCCAATGCTCTGTCCTCTCGCCCACTCTGTTCAATGTCTACATGGAACCCCTCACCATCATCCTCAACCAGGCAAACATCTCCTTCTATCTATATGCAGATGACATCCAGCTCTACATGGAAATCTCCTCACTAGACAACTGACACTGGTTAAATGACACCTTCAAAGATGTCCAACACTGGCTAACTCAACCACCTAAAACTCAACCAAGTTCAGACAGAAATTCTCATCCTTTCAAAGACAGATCAGTCCCCTCGGATGGTAGAATGGTTAAACGCCATAGAGGCTCTCAACTGCAATCTAACCCCAGCTGGCTCCACCAAATCTCTAGGATTCACACTGGACCCCAAACTGATAAAAAAAAGACCACACAAAGAATAGTGTGAAGACTGCCTTCTACAAGCTGAAACTTCTCCACAAAATCAAACCATACCTACCAACGAACAATCTCAAATCTGCCACAAAAGCGCTGGTGTTGTCTACTACGGGAACTCAGTCATCACAGGTTTGGCCAAATCCTACCTTGCACCCCATAGAACAAATCTAAAAGCAACAGCCAGAATAGACACAGGAATCAAACATTATGACCACATCTCCCCTGACAAAAACCGAATTAGCTCCAGATTGAAGGTCGCTGCAGCTTCAGAGCTGCCTGCCTTACTCACCAAGCTCCTCACACTGGGAAACCTGCTTACCTTGCCACAAAACTCAAAAAGGTGGAAGGTGCTCAAAACTTTTCTGGCACTCTATGTCCAGGAGTTCTCCACCTAAGCGAAAATGTGACTAAGGCGGAACATTCCCACGGTGATACTGGCAACAGACAGCAAAGAAATGTCTCATTGGGTAGTGCTCCTTCCTAACTCAGGTGCTTTCCAGGGTTAACATCAGTCTGAAAATGCAGATGTATGCAGATGTATATGAGCAAGACATGCAGTTGCTGCGGACAGCAGTGGCTGATGGAGAAAAAAAGCCTTACTTAACGCTTCCAGGGGAACTAGACAAAGATGCCCCTGGTCACTTCACCTCTATTGCCCTTCTAATTGAACTGGTAGTGCAGAGGATAAGCCACACTCAGGAAGTGGAAGGAATGTTTTTTGGTAGAATGTTCCTCAAGATACACCTTTTTTATGCACGACATATTACTGACATTCAACACAGAGAAATCTGTGCCCAGAGGGGTCACCATTTTGCAAAGATCTGGAAAGATGTCAGGTTTTTAGTTGAACTTTGAGATGGCCATAATGATTGTGGAAGACCAAAAATCAGAAACAATGTAGAGACAAGAGGCATTATCTGCCTATAAATGAGTCAGAGATAGAATCTGGTACCCTGGTATGTATTTCAAGCTAATAACCTATGGCCTATATAAAGAAAATTATCCCACTCTACTTGGAGACATTACACTGACCAGTAAAAATGGAAACTGTGTTTAACCCACGCCTGTGTACTAATGTGTTACTTAAAATGAATATCCTCCAAAACATTCCTGGTGGCTGTACCACTGTAGTGTAGTTCCTATATTCCTGATAGGCTCTGCATATTGGAATATTATACACTATAGATTTGACATAGGACTGAGGTCAGTATGTCTCCATCGAGTACTTTAAACTTAATTGTGTGTGTGTGTGCCAGCTAACTCAGTGGTCACTAGAAACGTTCTCGAATGAACAAGAAGGGATTAGTTTCTGACAATAGCATAAACATGACAACTTTGTTTCCCTTAGAGTCGGAACAATATCTTCAGAGTCGTGGAAACAATAGATTACAGTTTCACTCAGTCAATCGTGCATGCTTCGTTTCTACAGAGTTGCATAGAAATAGATAGACGGGGCGTTTCAATAAAAAGGGTTTATTGATTAGTCTTATTTCTCATGCAAGAGATATTAACTGCTACAGTGGTAAGACAGAATGAGAAGTATAATGCGTACAGCGTGAACAGGAATATAAAATAGTACTGTAACAGCATGGTCTATAGCTATGACATATATAAAAATGCATACATAAATAACACAGGCTAAAATACTCAACTGGTGCTTCTAAAATAATTCTACCCCAGTGTACCTAACCTAAGTCTAGTACGAGGGAAGAAGTAGGTGCTGTTTAGCTATAGTTTAGTTTAGATGTGCCAAGAATTGCCAAAGGTTTCTCTAGGCTCTAATCAGCTCCATACCTTTAGAATGAGAGAGGTTGGTATCTCTTTCCCGGGACTCGATCTCTAAACACTGGAGCTGGATTCTCGGCGAGGAGGATGACAGCGTCTGATCAGTGTGTCAGTTAGGGAGTGGACTTCCTTCGTGACTTGCTGTGGCGAGCCATACGAGCAGGTAGGTAGCCGAAACGCACCGAACTGTGCCTTGCCATAGCAAGTGAAGGTATATTTATATCTTAAAGGTGTTTAGGAATGCCAGTATTGACGTAAAAGTCGGGCATAAGAACGTCATGAAAGAACCCCGAAAGAATAGATGTTCATGCATAATAAATGAGTTCTTGGAGAAATCAATAACCAAGCAAGGGGAAGTCCTAAAGGCTTAAGAGTCTGGTTTTTCAAGAACTTGTAGTGACATAGATGAACGGATGTAAGTAGCCATGCCTGTATTTGGGTAGCAAGGACTATGCCTAAATAAGGGCTGGAGTTCTATGCCTAAATAAGGGCAATGAAGAATTGTACCTATATAAGGGCATGAAATGGGAAATTCATACAGAATCTAAATCGATACACACCATCACAAACTGTGGCCCACTACAGAAGGCCTGGGATACATTTTTCAAGAACAGTAGGATACCAACACTACCAAAACCATTGATGAGGAGTATCAAAAGAGAGGGGGCGCTTGAACTCTCAGACACTAGGGAATTACACTGTGGCCAAACTGTGGATCGTGAGAGAAACAAAGAAGTATTGGACTCCTTGGGAGTTGGTCCAATTAGATGAACCACTGTGGGATCTGCTTTGGATCCCCCAAACACCATAGCCCGGTATCAGGTAGTAGGGCATGTTTCCCTAAATTATAAGGCAATAAGGTTTAAAAAAAAAATAAAGGGAATCGCATCATTCCTGTCACCATATGTGCCGCTACTACACAATTCAGATTTCACACCACCACACATGGGGGAACAGTATGCTAAGTCGAAAACAGGGGACTATAGGATGCTAAAAACACATGGTCAGCTAGCAGAAAATGAAATATTGTATTTGAAACCTGCAAGAGGGAATTTTGGGAAGTCACAGGGAAGGACAAAGACATTTCCAACTTAGGCAATGAGCCGTTTCACATGAGAATAGGGAGGCAGCTACAAGAGAAGTGACACTTAAAAAAAATGTTATTTACAATTTAACAGATGGGTCAATCACTAAATTACACGCATTTCTTATATAGGGCAGGAAACAAGGAAAATGCCCATAATGACCGAAAGGGCAAAAATGGAGAGAGTAAAGGATTGGAAGATGAAGGAAGTAAGCTATGGCATGACAATATGGACAATACAAATTTTTAGGTGAGAGAAACCTGGTATGAGATTATGTATAACTGGATTATGGCCACTCAAAAAATTGAATACATGTTCCCCTCGGGCAGAAGGATGGAAGGAGTTGCATTGCACTTGTACAAAGCTAAAAATATGCTTGAAAGAGATGTGATGCCTTATGAAAAAGATGTTCGGATTCCAGATACCCAATGACTAGAAGGTGAAATTCTCCGGAGTGTGCCCGGCCTCTCTGGAAGGTCTGACCAAATCTGACTGGATTTCTACATCCCATATTGTACTAGCAGCCAAACACTAGGTAGCACTAAATTGGAAAAAGACCAGACTTCCTGATATTCTCAACTGGTCTAGAAGACTGTAGCCCGTATTAGCAATGGAACTGCTGACACATGCTTTGAGAATTAGAGACAGAGATTTAATTCTATCTGGAAACCCATCATTTATCACCTACCAAATGACACATTTGGCATGACGTGCCCCAAAATGCAGAGGGCACAGTACGTATAATAGAAACCAAACACTTTCACAGGATTGGAGCCCAAAGAACTAAATGTACAGAGTGCTTGTGATTAGTCAACCTCCCTGCATACATTATAGGATAAGAAATGTAAGGCTCAATTAAACAAGCATTTACAATGCAATGGTCTCGGCATTGTTAAAGTTAGAGCTATTGGCGTTGCTCATGACATTTTTATTTATGTTTTTGTTTTTAAAACATAAATAAATGGCATTTTCATTTACAATGCCAATAGCTTAATCGCTCGCAAATGCGAGACCTATTGCATTTGCACTCACACACAGAGCCACCCACACAAAGCCACCCACACACACATACAGAGCCACCCACACAGAGCCATTCACATAGAGCCACACACACAGAGCCACCTACACACACACAAAGCCACCCACACACACACACACAAAGCCACCCACACACACATACAGAGCCACCCACACAGAGCCATTCACATAGAGCCACACACACAGAGCCACATACATACACACAGAGCCACTCACAGATAGAGCCACCTACAAAAAAAGCTACCCACACAGAGCCACACACACACACAGAGCCACACACACACAGAGCCACACACACAGACAGACAGAGCCACACACAGACAGACAGAGCCACACACAGACAGACAGAGCCACACACAGACAGACAGAGCCACACACAGACAGACAGAGCCACACACAGACAGACAGAGCCACACACACACACGCAGACAGAGCCACACACACACACGCAGACAGAGCGCCACACACACACGCAGACAGAGCGCCACACAGACAGACACAGAGCCACACACACAGACAGACACAGAGCCACACACACAGACAGACACAGAGCCACACACACAGACACAGAGCCACACACACCGAGCCACCTACACACACACAGAGCCACCCACAGATAGAGCCACCTACAAAACAAGCATTGAAAATGCAATAGGTCTCGCAATAGAATAGTTACACATTTTTCGTTTTGCAAATGGATGAGTGGTGTTGCGTGGATGAGTGGCGTTGCGTGGATGAGTGGCGTGTGTGAGTGGCGTTGCGTGTGTGAGTGGCGTTGCGTGTGTGAGTGGCGTTGCGTGTGTGAGTGGCGTTGCGTGTGTGAGTGGCGTTGCGTGTGTGAGTGGCGTTGCGTGTGTGAGTGGCGTTGCGTGGATAAGTGGGGTTGGAATGCAATAGGTCTCGCATTAGAAAAGTTCTAGTTATTGGTCTTGTAAATGACATAATTATTTATTTTTGCGTTGTTAAAATAGCTATATTGATGGCTTTGTCATTTACAAAGCCAATAGTTATAACATTTGCAAATGTGACACCTATAGCATTTGGAATGCAACATGTTTTGTATTTACGTGACTTATATGGCAGCTCGTCGTTATGCTACATCTCTAGATAGTTTTATCTTCCGCAAATGTGACACCTATTGTAACACAATATGTGTTGTGAGGGTGAGTGAGGGTGAAGGGTTGAGGGTGAGGTGTTGAGGGTGAGGGGTTGAGGGTGAGTGAGGGTGAGGGTGAGTGAGGGTGAGGGGGTGAGGGGTTGAGGGTGAGTGAGGGTGAGGCTGAGGTGTTGAGGGTGAGTGAGGGTGAGGAGTTGAGGGTGAGTGAGGGTGAGGGTGAGTGAGGGTGAGGGTGAGTGAGTGTGAGGGGTTGAGGGTGAGTGAGGGTGAGGGTGAGTGAGGGTGAGGGGTTGAGGGTGAGTGAGGGTGAGTGAGGGTGAGGCTGAGGGGTTGAGGGTAAGTGAGGGTGAGTGAGAGTGAGGGTGAGTGAGGTGTTGAGGGTGAACGGTTGAGGGTGAGTGAGGGTGAGGTGTTGAGGGTGAGTGAGGGTGAGGTGTTGAGGGTGAGTGAGGGTGAGGCGTTGAGGGTGAGTGAGGGTGAGGCGTTGAGGGTGAGTGTGGATGAGGGTGAGGGTGAGTGAGGGTGAGGCTGAGTGAGGGTGAGTGAGGGTGAGGGGTTGAGGCTGAGTGAGGGTGAGGGTGATTGAGGGTAAGGGGTTGAGGCTGAGTGAGGGTGAGGGGTTGAGGGTGAGTGAGGGTGAGGGGTTGAGGGTGAGTGAGGGTGAGGGTGAGTGTGGGTGAGTGAGGGTGAGGGTGAGTGAGGGTGAGTGAGGGTGAGTGAGGGTGAGTGTGAGTGAGGGTGAGTGAGTGTGAGTGAGGGTGAGTGAGGGTGAGGGGTTGAGGGTGGTTGAGGGGTTGAGGGTGAGTGAGGGTGAAGGGTTGAGGGTGAGAGGGTGAAGGTGAGGGTGAGTGAGGCTGAGGGTGAGTGAGGCTGAGGGTGAGGGGTTGAGGGTGAGTGAGGGTGAGGGTGATTGAGGGTGAGGGGTTGAGGGTGAGTGAGGGTGGGTGAGGGTCATTGAGGGCGAGTGAGGTTGAGGTTGAGGGGTTGAGGGTGAGTGAGGGTGAGTGAGGGTGAGTGAGGGTGGGTGAGGGTGAGTGAGGGTGAGTGAGGGTGAGGGTGAGTGAGGGTGATTGAGGGTGAGGGTGAGTGAGGGTGAGGGTGATTGAGGGCGAGTGAGGGTGAGGGTGAGGGGTTGAGGGTGAGTGAGGGTGAGGGTGATTGAGGGTGAGGGGTTGAGGGTGAGTGAGGGTGGGTGAGGGTCATTGAGGGCGAGTGAGGTTGAGGTTGAGGGGTTGAGGGTGAGTGAGGGTGACTGAGGGTGAGTGAGAGTGAGGGTGAGTGAGCGTGAGTGAGGGTGAGTGAGGGTGAGTGAGGGTGAGTGAGCGTGAGTGAGGGTGGGTGAGGGGTTGAGGGTGAGTGAGGGTGAGGGGTTGAGGCTGAGTGAGGGTGAGGGTGAGTGAGGGTGAGGGGTTGAGGCTGAGTGAGGGTGAGGGTGAGTGAGGGTAAGGGGTTGAGGGTGAGTGAGGGTGAGGGTGAGTGTGGGTGAGTGAGGGTGAGGGTGAGTGAGGGTGAGTGAGGGTGAGTGTGAGTGAGGGTGAGTGAGGGTGAGGGTGAGTGAGGGTGAGTGAGGGTGAGGTGTTGAGGGTGAGTGAGGGTGAGGTGTTGAGGGTGAGGTGTTGAGGGTGAGTGAGGGTGAGGGTGAGGGTGGGTGAGTGAGGGTGAGTGAGGGTGAATGTGTGAGGGTGAGTGAGGGTGAGTGAGGGTGAGTGAGGGTGAGTGAGGGTGAGTGAGGGTGAGTGAGGGTGAGTGAGGGTGAGTGAGGGTGAGTGAGGGTGAGTGAGGGTGAGTGAGGGTGAGTGAGGGTGAGTGAGGGTGAGTGAGGGTGAGTGAGGGTGAGTGAGGGTGAGTGAGGGTGAGTGAGGGTGAGGGGTTGAGGGTGAGTGAGGGTGAAGGGTTGAAGGGTGAGAGGGTGAAGGTGAGGGTGAGTGAGGCTGAGGGTGAGGGGTTGAGGGTGAGTGAGGGTGAGGGTGATTGAGGGTGAGGGGTTGAGGGTGAGTGAGGGTGAGGGTGGGTGAGGGTCATTGAGGGCGAGTGAGGTTGAGGTTGAGGGTGAGTGAGAGTGAGGGTGAGTGAGGTGTTGAGGGTGAGGGGTTGAGGGTGAGTGAGGGGGAGGCTGAGGGGATGAGGGTGAGTGAGGGTGAGGGGTTGAGGGAGGGTGAGGCTGAGTGAGGGTGAGGGTGGGTGAGGGTGAGTGAGGGTGAGTGAGGGTGGGTGAGTGAGGGTGAGTGAGGGTGAGTGAGGGTGAGTGAGGGTTAGGGTGAGGGGTTGAGGGTGAGTGAGGGTGAGGGCGATTGAGGGTGAGGGGTTGAGGGTGAGTGAGGGTGAGGGTGATTGAGGGTGAGGGGTTGAGGGTGAGTGAGGGTGAGGGTGAGTGAGGGTGAGGGGTTGAGGGTGAGTGAGGGTGAGTGAGGGTGAGGGTGAGTGAGGGTGAGTGAGGGTGAGGGTGAGGGTGAGTGAGGGTGATTGAGGGTGAGGGTGAGTGAGGGTGAGGGTGAGTGAGGGCGAGTGAGGGTGAGGGTGAGGGGTTGAGGGTGAGTGAGGGTGACTGAGGGTGACTGAGGGTGAGTGAGGGTGAGTGAGGGTGAGTGAGGGTGGGGGTGAGTGAGGGTGAGTGAGTGAGGGTGAGTGAGGGTGAGGTGTTGAGGGTGGTTGAGGGGTTGAGGCTGAGTGAGGGTGAGGGGTTGAGGGTGAGTGATGGTGAGGGTGAGTGAGGGTGAGTGAGGGTGGGTGAGGGAGGGTGAGTGAGGGTGAGGGTGAGTGAGGGTGGGTGAGGGTGAGTGAGGGTGGGTGAGGGTGAGTGAGGGTGAGTGATGGTGAGGGTGAGTGAGGGTGAGTGAGGGTGGGTGAGGGTGAGTGAGGGTGAGTGAGGGTGAGGGTGAGTGAGGGTGAGTGAGGGTGAGGGTGATTGAGGGTGAGTGAGGGTGAGGGTGAGTGAGGGTGAGGGTGAGTGAGGGTGAGTGAGGGTGAGGGTGAGTGAGTGAGGGTGAGTGAGGGTGAGTGAGGGTGAGGGGTTGAGGGTGAGTGAGGGTGGGTGAGGGTGAGTGAGGGTGAGTGAGGGTGAGTGAGGGTGAGGGTGAGTGAGGGTGGGTGAGGGTGAGTGAGGGTGAGTGATGGTGAGGGTGAGTGAGGGTGAGTGAGGGTGAGTGAGGGTGAGTGAGGGTGAGTGAGGGTGAGTGAGGGTGAGTGAGGGTGAGTGAGGGTGAGTGAGGGTGAGGGTGATTGAGGGTGAGTGAGGGTGAGGGTGGGTGAGTGAGGGTGAGGGTGAGTGAGGGTGAGTGAGGGTGAGTGAGGGTGAGTGAGGGTGAGTGAGGGTGAGTGAGGGTGAGTGAGGGTGAGGGTGAGTGAGGGTGATTGAGGGTGAGTGAGGGTGAGGGTGAGTGAGGGTGAGTGAGGGCAAGGGTGAGTGAGGGAGGGTGTGATGCAAAAGCACAACATCTGAATCCCTGAGCTTGTGTTTGAATAGAAGATTGGAATACATTCTGAATGGCGTGCACTGTTAAAGCTTACCAACGGCCGGTGCCATGCTCTGCTAATAAGAATTAAGCTGCAAAAGCGCCTCACTCATGAGCCTGCACACTTCATTTCAAAGCAATATAAAGATGACTTGTTCCCGAGAATGTTTTATGGCTGCCTCGTTGTCGCTCTTGTACTCATCCGACCTTATTAATGTGTCTGGTATTAACAAAATAATTTTCTTTTTGCCGATCTTGCTTTATTGCTTTCCAAATTTAGAAAAAAAAAGAAACGATAACGAGCTGGCAAACAGGCTAACACACTCGTCAAGCCAAGTTGTTTTTATTGCTCATCACAAAGGAATCAAAATGCGCTCCGAGCACTTTCAATGCAGGTTTCCGTGATTGCCCGAGACAGCGTTTGCCCAACAATGTCACAGAGGTCAGCCGAGAAATAAAATATGATATGCTTTTTTCAAGAAAGCACAACATCTGAATGCAGTGTCCGCGGTGTAAGAAGAGCCCTGGGGGAGGGAGCGAAAGGGATGCACTTGCAGAACAAAGGCAGACCTTCTGCTAATTGACTGAAAAATTAGCACGGCCCCCTGTGGGAAGCACGCAGGCCAGCAGCAGATGGAGACACTTCGGACACTGTTGCAAGCCAGGCTCCCCACAACCTGCTGTGAAGCTGCCCGCAATTAAGGGTCACAACACTTTCTTGTTTAACAGAACACAAGCAAGATGAGAAAAATAACAAGCATTGACCGCCAGTACCACTCATTTTTAGCCAGCAGCCCTTTTGTCATCAGACTTTCACCTTGATCAGGAAAGAGGAAATCATTAAATAGAACAAGGGAGGAGAGAAGGAAAGGTGACAGAGAACTGCTGGAGGAGCAAAGAGGAGAAAAGAAATGCACACGGCGGGCAGGGGAGGGGGCGGAGCGGGGAGAGCGGCATGTGGGTGTGAAGAAGCCGGGGCCTTTGAAGTGAAGCTAAGCTTCACTTCAAAAGGTGTCGGAGGAATGCGGCTGAGGGAACAGACGGCGATTGCGGCTGAGGGAACTGATGTCCACGCGCTTTTAAGCTCAATGCACATGCGCATTGAGCTTAAAAGTCACGGGCACTGCAAGGAATCGCCACGATTCCTTGCAAGTTAGTTAAAGAGTGGTTAAGCCGCAATAGTCTCGCAAGCTCGATGCGCATGCGCATCGACAGGCGAGACCTAAAAAGCTACCCACACAGAGCCACACACACACACCACACACACACACACACAGACAGAGCCACAGACAGAGCCACACACAGACAGACAGAGCCACACACAGACAGACAGAGCCACACACAGACAGACAGAGCCACACACACAGACACACAGACAGACAGAGCCACACACACAGACACACAGACAGACAGAGCCACACACAGACAGACAGAGCCACACACACAGACACACAGACACAGAGCCACACACACACACACAGACGCAGAGCCACACACACACACACAGACGCAGAGCCCAACACACACACGCAGAGCCCAACACACACACGCAGAGCCCAACACACACACGCAGAGCCCAACACACACACGCAGAGCCCAACACACACACGCAGAGCCCAACACACACACGCAGAGCCCAACACACACACGCAGAGCCCAACACACACACGCAGAGCCCAACACACACACGCAGAGCCCAACACACACACGCAGAGCCCAACACACACACACAGAGCCCAACACACACACACAGAGCCCAACACACACACTCAGAGCCCAACACACACACTCAGAGCCCAACACACACACTCAGAGCCCAACACACACACACAGAGCCCAACACACACACACAGAGCCCAACACACACACACAGAGCCCAACACACACACACACAGAGCCCAACACACACACACACAGAGCCCAACACACACACACACAGAGCCCAACACACACACACAGAGCCCAACACACACACACAGAGCCCAACACACACACACAGAGCCCAACACACACACACACAGAGCCCAACACACACACACACACACACAGAGCCACACACACACACACAGAGAGAGAGCCACACACAGAGCCACACACACACACACACACACACAGAGCCACACACACACACACACAGCCACACAGAGCCACACACACAGAGCCACACACACAGAGCCACACACACACACAGAGCCACACACACACACAGAGCCACACACACACACAGAGACACACACACACAGAGACACACACACACAGAGCCACACACACACAGAGCCACACACACACACACAGAGCCACACACACACACACAGAGCCCAACACACACACACACAGAGCCCAACACACACACACACAGAGCCCAACACACACACACACAGAGCCCAACACACACACACACAGAGCCCAACACACACACACAGAGCCCAACACACACACACAGAGCCCAACACACACACACAGAGCCCAACACACACACACACACACAGAGCCCAACACACACACACACACAGAGCCCAACACACACACACACAGAGCCCAACACACACACACACAGAGCCCAACACACACACACACACAGAGCCACACACACACACACACACACAGAGCCACACACACACACACAGAGCCACACACACACACACACACACACAGAGCCACACACACAGAGCCACAAACACACACAGAGCCACACACAGGGAACAGAGGGCAGAAAAACAACGAAGGAACTGAGGGCAGAATCACAATGAGGGAACAGAGGGCAGAAAAACAATCACGAGGGAACAGAGGCAAGAAAAGCGACCACTCAACAAGGGGGCATCGGGTGCAGGGAGAGCTTACCTGCGTTATCCAAGCTATGGGCCGGGGGTCACATAAGTTCCTCCTCCTCAGGATCCTGCGTGCGGGGCAATCACAGCGCTCGCTATCCAGGAAATGAAAAGGGAAAGCTCGGCCAAGCCAGCACCCGGGGCGCGGGAAGGCGCTGCGCGGGCGGACGGGGCAGTCAGCTCATCGGATCCAGTTCAGCGGCAGCCCGTGGAAATCTCAGCGCAGCCTTCCATGGCAGCGCCACCAGGCCAGTGCCAAGAAGCCAAACAACAATCCACACAAACAGTGACAAACTGTGCCTACCCCCGGCGCCAGTGACCAGGAGAGACTCAGCACCGGCTCGGGCCCTGCAGAGCAGAGGGACGTGTGCTGCACTCGCTGCTCCCAGGGCTGCTGCACCTTCCTGCCCGCCTCCTGCCCCTCCTCCTTTCACTCCCCTCTCTGGTGCATGGGGTGCACCCAGCTCCGCAGGAAGGACAGCGACCGCAGGTACCCCTCGGAGCTGCAGTTACAATCTCTCCAGTAACATGGCGGCCGGCCTGAGGAGCGGGAGAGGGAGGGAGGGAGATGGGCTGCCACAGAGCAGGAGGGAGGGAGCGTGTCAAAGGGAAAGTGCTGCTCCTGCAGGGGTGATCGCCGCACGAGTCACTGGAGCTTAAGTCACTCCACCAACTCCTCTCCCACTGTGGCAGCAATGATTG
The DNA here is from genome assembly GCF_964261635.1 of Lissotriton helveticus. Classification (NCBI taxonomy): domain Eukaryota; kingdom Metazoa; phylum Chordata; class Amphibia; order Caudata; family Salamandridae; genus Lissotriton; species Lissotriton helveticus. The sequence goes on from NC_136073.1 coordinate 749,879,898, forward strand.
CATCTCCCGCGCACTTCCAGGGAGATGTCATGACGTCAAACAGCAAAAGTTAACTCTGCAGTGACAGCCAAACAAAAACAAACACACAAAGACGCGGGCAGACGGGCAGCAGGAGTCTGTAAGCCCCGTCCTTTTCGGATTGGGTATGTGCTTTTCTTTAGAGAAAGAAACGAAAAAACCACGCCCTTCAATCCGAAAAGGACGGGGCTTACAGCGAAAAGAGATCGTCACAGAGACCTCTTCTTCAATGGCTGGCCGCCGTTTAGGAGGCCAGCCAAAGGAGAAGAGGGGCGGGTTTAAGCCTCGCTACTCTTGAGACATAAGATCTCGCCAGCGAGACTGCGCATGCGCAGCCTACGCTAGCCGAGACCAAAAAAGCACCTATGGTACTGGTGAAATCGGTTAAGGTGATGGGAAGAAATAAGGTGGGAGTGATATATTTGCGCTGTGAGCCTGCTGTTTATCATTTCAGGGAATAAAGTCTACTATGTAACTGAAAGTCTGGTTTTCTTTTATGAAAATTAATTAAAATGCCCTTGAAAAAGTTGAATTATGCTTGCAACACTCCACCAAATATATGAATGACAATCTTTAATTCTTTACAATTACTTGGAAGTTAATGACGGATTAGTGGTGACAATGTAAATAAAGTGAATGGCACAGATGTAAATATCCCACTGGGAAATAAAGGAATTAGACAAACAAGCCTCCAGGTGGCATCCTGACAACACTTTGCGGCTGCCGATTGTAAACAAACTACTGGGTGATCATTTTTGCACAACAAATAAACTAGAAGACGGCATAGAATCACAAGCCTAGATAACTGTCAGTTAATTAATATGTATGAAGAAGAACACAAAAATGCGTGTTCACATTTGTCCCGGTGGTTGTCTATGAACTAAGTTGGCACGTGATACTGCACATAGACTAAAGACAAGGTTAAGCAGATCAGATGTCCCTGAAGGCTCGCTAGTTGGCTATCAACAACAAGCATTTGCAATGCAATAGGTCTCGCATTGTGGTTCTGAAAATCTGGACCCTGTTGTTATCCCAATATCGAGGTCCAATACCCGTGTCACAAAATATCAACGTACCAAGACGATTTTGGTGTCCATGAACCGATAATGATTAGGACATCATTCCTATGTATTTGCGTCACAATCGAGGGTTGCCAACACCCCTAAATCGTAGTTTCCGTCCCAATCCCCTAGACTCCATTTTGTGAACGGCATCCATCTTACGTCTTGCCCTCATGTTAAGTCAATTAAAGGTCGAGCTTGATCCAAAAGGACACGTCCACCTTCCCTGACTTCCCCCTGACCTGTCCCAACTGACTCCATGGCCTTAAGCCAAACCTGTTTGGGCAGCTCCTCGCCCAGTGGCCGAATACGATAGCATCAATGCATAACATTCCACAAACCATTCACTACATACAGACCATGCTTTCTGCAAACATGCACCTGTCCACGTTCCTTGTTTATGGCCAGTTTTATGACTAGGAGGTGCCCTTCTTTATTGAGGTTTCATCGATATCTGATGGGAGTCCCGGGCCAAACTGGGTAATCTATCACGAACTGGACATCTAAAATGTGGGCTTGCTTACATGACTCCGCACTTTGTATTATTGCAGAAATATGTTTATAGCCATATCATAAACTCAAGAATTCTTGCTCGAAGCCATTATATGTGTATATAAGGAGAAGGCTGGTTCTGTAAAAACGAACAGTCTCCTGAGAATACATGACCCGTGTTTGTCATGCTTCTAGGACACGTGTTACTTGGTAGCTACCAATAAAACCTGATCTCTGACTGCGACTAGAAGACTCATTGTTTCTGTGGTCCGGAACAAGGGAGAACTCAGAGGTCTTCGGGTGTTATCCCCTGGCACCACCGGGTTCCTAAAAACCCGGCACCTCAGTTGGCGCCCAACTCGGGGCGATATCAAGCGGCGACGGTCCAAGCCAGATGTTCGTGAGGAGCTTCGTGTGAAAATTCCGGAGGACGGCCAGCCACTTCAGCGACCCCTGTATATCGACGTGGTTCCGAAGGTCTTTGCTGCGAGGTTCCCCGCGTCCAGACGGCTACGAAGGACTGCTGCCCTGACTAACGCCTTGTTTTGGACCCAGTGATCCTTGGTAGAGCGAAACGATAGACGAGTCTTCTAGCGACGTCACCGATCTTCAAATACTTCAGTTAAGTATAAGTGGAACGTCTCCCAGTCCTTAGTTTGTCCTTAGTTTTTGGTATCCTTGAGATACGACTTGATTTGGTACTTGCAAGCCCCAAAGCCGAAGGACTCGTGTTTTCACGAGAAAATATCGTAATAGATAAACCTTTGAAGTTTGAAGCTAGACTAGTGAGCGACGATGCCTGGTTTTAGCAGACTTGGAAACTTGTTTTGTCTTGGTTATAATAAGGACTCCCGATTAGAGGATTCTTGTCCGGTTCCTCCAATTGGAACTCCAACGTATGAGCTCTATGTAAAACATGGCGTAGGTCCTATCACATATAATGAAGTGTGGATAAAATACACCCGTAAGGATGGTGTTTTAAAATGGCCCCAATATGGTAGTTTCGACCAAGAAATATTAGATAACCTAGAGGTCAAACTGTTCAAGAAGAAAGCCCGACCGGCGATGTTTGACTCTTTCCGCTTATGGCGTAAAGAGGCCAAACAGAAGGAAATTAAATTAGAAAAGAAGAATAAGAGGGAAAGAGGTATTTCAGTAATGCAAGCCGCGATAAAAATTTAAAGACAACGAAGAGGATCGAATAAGTGAGCAGTTGCACAGGCAACGTAAAATGGCAATAGATAAATGCTATCCTGTTTTACCATCTCTTCAGCAAGAGACAGTAAAAGAGCGTGAAAAAGATCCATTAATGGCTCATTTGCTAAGTTCGCCACCACCCTATGCGCAAAATGCCACAGCACCTCCGCAACCTTTAGTTGCACCTCTGGTAGCTGTTATACCAGCTCCTCTACAGCACTCACCAGCTACTCTTCAGCTGGCTTCTATTTCTCTAGTGCAGCCTCCTCAAGGCTCACCAATCACATCTACTTCTCCTACTGTTCCTTCTACAACTTCGCCTAGCGCACCTTCTGTTTCTTCTGATACTAGTTCTGCGAATGCTTCCGTTTCTGCTTTGCGTGACTCTGTTCTGCCACCAGTTATTCCTCCGCTTTCACCTTTCGTCTGCCATAAAATGGCCAGCATTGTTACTAACATTCCTTCACCACTGTTTCGGTCGCCGAAAACGACCCCTAATACGGGACAAAGACAGTTACGAAGCCAAATGCCTGATTATCAAGAGAGGGAATCCCTGAATAAGTTAGCACGGAATTGGGCTCTGGATACAGCCAGATATGATGTAGAGTCCGTCATGAACGTTTTCAGTCAATGGGATGAACCGACGCAAAGATATGTTTTTGAACAGATGTGTGTTTTTCTGTGTGAGGATTTGGAAGATAATGGTCAATAGAGCAACGCTCGAGAGTTGTGTAATGTACGATTTAAATTTGGGAAAGGCATGATTATAGGTCCCGATGTCGACAAAGCAGTTGAGGTATTATTATCATATCGAAGTACAGGTGGTAACTCTGGGTCATCGTCTGAATATGGTATGTCTAGTAGGAAAAGAGCGAGACAGTACCCCATGAGAGAGGTTCCTCCAGTTTGGAGGGAAGGTGATGCGAATGCTAATCCACCAATTCTGCCCCATTTCCAGCGTGTATGGGTACATGTCCCATGGAAAAGATCAGAAGTATTAGCACTCAAGCAGTCACTACCTGACCCTCGTAAGAACCCAACTGGGTATTATAAGGAGTTATCGCAAACTGCAAGCTCATGTATAATGAATTTAGCGGATGTAGACATGTTATTTGGGAACGTTGTTCCACATCCTTTATGGAGCAAGATACGTCATACGGATCACGATCAGGAACTAGGTGACTCGTGGGCGAACATTGCGACCACAGATGCTAGACAAATCGGTGGTTTTAAACCTGAGCCGTTAATAGCCGAACTTCCCGGTAGAATTATAGCGTACATGAAGACAATGCCTGAAGTACGCGTAAATTGGGACAAGCTATCAGCGTGCAAGCAAAAGAAAGATGAGAATGTGTCTGACTTTTTCACGAGATTTGAGGAAACTTTCACCGACCACAGTGGTCAAGATATGGCTACCGAGGGTGGCCAAAGATGGTTTGTGGATAAGTTCGTACATAATTTGCTCCCTGAACTATGTAATAAACTAAAAAGACTCAGAGTGCTTGGGCTGTCTCTACGTCAGCGCAGATTTTAGCTACGGCCCAGTACTATGAAAATAGGCGTAGGGACGAGCTAGACAAGGCAGATAAAAAGACGAAAGATTTGAAAACTAAGGTTCTCCTCCAGCAGGCCTATCCGCCTCGCACGGCTAGTCAGCCCGACTATCAACCACGACAGCAGTATTCGAGGAACGCGCAAGGTAACGAGTTTTCCCATCAGCGTCCTACATATGGCCCGAATCAATGTGCGTATTGCAAGGAAGAGGGTCATTTTAAAGGTAATTGTCCGGCTCTTGCGTGACGTTTAAACGGTGCTCAAGGTGTAAGGGGAAGAGGTGTTCAGCATGCCCCTAGAGGTAGAGGCCGTGGAAATTTCACTCAGAATTCAACTTCTTTTCCGCCTCAGAAATCCATGAATAGCTTTGACCAACAGAATAATTCATCGCCTAAGTCAGCTCAGTACTATGCTGACGACTATTACGCCGAACCCGAGAATGAGGGTAATGATTGCTAGGACAGCCATGGACAAAGAGAGGGAGTTGTTTCAGTTCCGGTAGATCAGAATGGACCTTATGTCGAGGTGATTACCTCAGGAGTGTCAGAGCCATTTCTGCTGGATACTGGTGCTACAAAAAGTTCTATTATGCACTCAAAACTTCCTGGCGCACCTTTGTCTGGCGAAATGAATGTCTCGGTAGGTTTCTCTGGTGCCCCTGTTAGAAACCCGATCTCTAGTCCTATATCCCTTTCTGTTGGCCCATGCGAATTAGAAGCACCCCTCATTTTGACAACAGGTTGTGGTGAAAATTTGTTAGGTTTGGATTTACTAAAAAGGTTATATGCGACCTTGTACTGTTCTCCCTCGGGAGTACAACTTACTTTAGGTAAGAAGGTCATTTCTTCGATGTATTTGTCAAAGGAAAATATTCCAACTGAATTATTGTCACTTCCTGATATACTTTGGGCTAATGGTTCTAATGATGTAGGTCGTTTGGAGATAACACCATATGTCATAACTTTGAAAGCCGACGTTAGGTTGCCACGTATTCCCCAATACAAAATATCTAGCGAATGCGAAAAAGCATTGTTGAAAATTGTTTATGATTTGATTGATAAAGACGTCATCGAAGAAACAACAGGAAATGTCTGTAACAGTCTGGTTTTGCCCGTCTTAAAACGCACTGATCCTTTACAACCGCCTGCATACAGATTCGTGTACGACCTCAGAGAAGTGAACAAGGTAGTTATTCCACAGTTTCCAGTCGTCCCCGACATTACTGCTTTATTGACAATGATTCCAGCTTCAGCAAATTGGTTCTCGGTGATTGACCTGAAGAACGCTTTCTTCCGCGTCCCGATTGCTGAGGAAAGTAGAGACATTTTCGGCTTCAATTTAGGAGGACGAAGCTTCCGCTTCACGTGCGCTCCTCAAGGCTACTGCGAAAGCCCATCAATATTCAGTCAGGCCCTGAAAACACAACTGGACACGATTATTCTACCAGATGGTTCGACTCTGATTCAGTACGTAGACGATCTGCTGATCGCCGCAGACACTGAAGAAATTTGCAAAAGAGCTACGTTGTCATTATTGCATCACTTATGTGACATGAAGCACAAAGTATCCCTTTCCAAACTACAATTTTGCCGACAAGAAGTAACCTACTTAGGTCACATCTTGTCGAAGGAGGGAAGGAGACTGACACCAGAAAGAATACAGGCAATTGCAGAACTGAGTGCCCCAAGGACACAGAGAGAAGTTTGAGCCTTTTTGGGCATTACATCGTACTGTAGACAATGGATACCGAATTTCTCACTACTAGCTAAACCCTTGCTGGCACTACTCCGTAAAGATATGCCCTGGTCTGAAGATTGTCAGACAAGTTTCCACAAGTTGCGTGATGCATTGTGTTCGGCTCCTGTGTTGGGAAACCCCAACTACAGTAAGCCTTTCACATTATATGTCCATGAGAAGGAAGGCTGTGCATTATCAGTCTTAACACAACACTTTGGGGAAAAACAGCGCCCATGCGCGTATTTTTCGGCAACTCTAGATCCTGTGGCTAAGGCACTACCAAGTTGTCTGAGAGCCACCGCCGCAGCAGCTGTCTGCATTCGACAGTCTGCTGGATTAGTCATGAATAATACTCTGATTGTTATGGTTCCACATGCAGTAGACATTTTACTAAACAGGACAAAGACACAACACCTTACTAGCGCTCGACTATCCAGTTACGAACTTACACTGCTAGCAAGTCACATACACATAAAGAGGTGTGATACACTCAACCCTGCTACACTATTACCCATCCCGACAGAAACAGACAAAATTGATAACCATGACTGCTGCTTCAGGACAGAAGAAGAGACAAAAGGGAGAGTAGACTTACAGGACACTCCCCTTCCTGAATGCAACGATACTTTATGGGTTGATGGTTCATGTTTCAAGTTACCGAATGGTGATACGACTGCCGCATATGCCGTAACAACATTGCACACCATTATAGAGACCGCACGTATTTCCCACAACTCTGCACAAGCTGCGGAAATTATTGCACTTACCAGAGCATGCGTGTTAGCAAAAGGAAAGCGAGTGAATGTGTACACTGACAGCCAATACGCCTTTGGCGTGGCTCACAGTTTTGGGAGATTATGGCGTGAACGTGGGTTCCTTACATCACATTGTGCAAAGATACAACATGGTCAGCTAGTTAATGAGCTCCTTGAATCACTGACCATGCCACTACAAGTTGCCATTATAAAATGCAGTGCACACAAGAAAATTCAAGATGATGTTGGCCGCGGGAATGCATTTGCAGACGAGGTGGCGAAAGAGACCGCAAGAAACTCGATGAGTCGAATGTATGTAACGGGTCCCGCTAGATGTATTGCTGATGTGGGAATGTGTGAGGACACCATTGAAAGCGTGAAATCTATACAAGCTGAGGCAACTGAGAATGAGTTGAATGAGTGGAGAGAAAGTAAGGGTAGATTGGATGCGAATGGTTGTTGGGTCGAATTATCGGAACACCAGCGATGGCTACTACCTAATGCATACGTACTTGCAGTAGTAACAATGGCTCACGGCATGGCACACATCAGTTCGAAAGGAATATGTAAGCTATTGGTCCCAGTATGGCAGAACAGCAATATCCCAAAATATGCAGAAAATGTGGTCAGAAACTGTATGATATGCCTGAAACACAATCCCGGTAAAGGAACTCCAACTCCAGCTGGTCATTTTGCGCCTCCTACGTATCCGTTCGAGGTTTTGCAGCTCGATTTCATCCACATGGAGAGGTGCAACAATCTAAAGTATGTGCTCGTTGTTGTTTGCGCCTTTTCAAGGTGGGTGGAAGCGTACCCCCTTAAGGACAATACAGCCTTGTCAACTGCCAAAGCCCTTGTCAAAGAGTTCTTCCCGAGATTCGGTATGCCTAGAATTGTCTGGAGTGATAATGGAAGTGAATTCATAGGACGAGTGATGAAGAGAGTGTGTGAGTGTCTAGGCATACACCAGAAATTCCACGCTGCAAATCACCCCCAATCAGCTGGATTAGTAGAGTGCTACAATGGCACATTGAAACTCAAGCTAGCCAAGATCCAAGCCAGCACGGGTCTTAAATGGCCTGACGCCTTGCCCCTAGCACTCTTGTCAACTAGGATGACTGTCCATTCCAGATTAGGTCTTAGCCCTCACGAGATAGTGTTTGGCCGCCCAGCCAACGTCTGGGGCGTGTCAAGACCAAAGAAACTCAGTGACATAGAACACCCCGTACTGCTTGATTATTTGTGCGAATTGACAGCTAAATTGCGTGTTTTACACCAACAGGTTCACAGTTCCTCTCCGCCAGCCTCTGACGATCCAGGTCATACAATCAAACCCGGCACGTGGGTCTTGGTGCGGAACTTCCAGCGCACCAGCAACGGACAGCCGAGGTGGACTGGACCATATTTGGTGCTTCTTTCCACGAGGTCCGCTGTTCGGGTGGACGGCAAAAAGAACTGGGTGCATGAGACCCATTGCAAACGGGTCCCTCTGCCCCTTCTATACGACCGGTGGGTCGATAAACGACTTGCCAACTCTGAGACTGACTCCGTACCTCGTTTCATCCCTTTCAGCGATGCACGTTTAAAAGAGACTGGTACCGAAAAGGAGAGTGATCGTATTTTGCAAGGACTTGTGTCACCGTCTATGCAGTTGGACACTACCGAACCTGAGACATTGTTTAAAGACCACACCGTACCTGAGAAGCGACGGTACGACCTGAGATCTAGCCCCAGAGACTAATAAAACTTGATCTAATGTGATTTCCCTTTTTCCCCCCAAGAACTATTTTTGATCTTTCAGCTCTCTCGTCCCAGGGAACTAGCTCATTTTTGATTTTCGAACCGCCATCCGGTTCCGCTGCTAGGGTCGCGGTTGAAGTGTAGGGAGTGGAACCAAGGAAGTTTTAGGTCCACGGTTCTGGTTGGTCCGAGGGAGTCACCCCGGACTGAACGGAGCGCACTCCCTGGCAGAATCAACCTACCACCGCGGGCAGCAAGTAGAGGATGGAGTTTCCAAGGGTAGAGAGACCTGTCAAACCTACGAACTTTGAAAAACAATTGTGTACTATACTGTCCAAGAGAAGATTTTTAATAATATGTGTTTTAATGCTGTGTAGCACTGTGATGCTTTTGATTGGTTATGCTCTATTCGTATTTCGAGTTTCCCTATTCTCAAATGACACTCTGCCAACGCCTCCTCCCACTCTCTCCCCACACTCTTTTCACCCTCTACCTGAACACGAGTCTGCCAGAAGACTCGAATTTGTAAATAACTCTTTCATCCAACTCCTACACCAACACCAGTCTATAATGAACACATCAAACTGTTGGATATGCGGACTCATGCCGCACACAACTGATAAGGGTATCCCATACTTCATCCTGCCATTTAGTTATTATGGTTCTCTGTGGGCTTTTCAGACCATGTTCCTATTCGCCCTAGAACCATACCCGACCCGTTCCACTGAGAGCGATTCCAGTAACAAGGCACTAATAGCAGGGATAAGAAATATGAGTAGGGATATCGACACATATCTGACTATCCCCAAAGATGAACTGACTCCATACACTCGCTGGAACGTAACCAAACATGGCGTTTACCTGATCAAGCAGCAAAGAAATCCCGCCCAGTTTGGATAGTGCCCCACCGAGGTCACTTATGTTTACAAGGTATTGGTAGGGATCCCACAGCACAGTTAGGAAAGAGCATTTGCACAGAAACATATGTGTTCGCTTCCCGAACTTCCCCTATACTCTTAGCAGCCAAAGGCACGTATTTCGTCTTCCACAACCAAGCCTATACATGGTTACCCCCTGACTTCTCAGGCACGTGTTTCATCTCATTTCTGCTGCCTCCCACCTACACGGCCCGAGCAGATTACCATCGGACAAGGACAGCTAGAGGTGTCGTGAGTAAAGACGACACCGCGGGTCAGGAATTCGCTGACTTCGCAAAAGGTTTTCTGCCATTTTGGGGGCCTATGGTGAACAGCAGGAATATTCGCCAGTTAGCAAGGATAGTTGAATCCGCCGTGACTACAACGGCCGGAGCACTTGGCAATTTGACAACCGAGCTTCAGTCGGATCGACTTATGACCCTTCAGAACCGAATTGCCCTTGATATCATACTCGCCGATCGTGGTGGTGTGTGTAGTCATCCAATCCAGTTGTTGCATATTCATCCCTGATAATGCGCCGACAGTATACCAGGCCATCTCTAAACTACATGAAATATCTGGTTCCCTTCACGTTGAGAAAGGGGATTGGTCCTTGCTAGGGTGGTTCTGGGAACTGATCACCGGCTGGGGATGGAAAGCACTGATCTTCATTGGGATGATCTTAACACTTCTGTTTATGTTCTGCCTGTGTGTACAGTGTGCTCCTGCACTCTGTGGCCTCTGTGCTACTTCATGTGTGCGGAAGCCTGTGTCAAGGGACGAACTGAGCAACAGAATGATGTTACAGCAGCATCTCCACGAATTCCTTCATACAGATTTGGACTCGGATTAACATGAGTTATTGCCTTACATAAGGGCAAAAGGATGGTCTGTGGTTCTGAAAATCTGGACCCTGTTGTTATCCCAATATCGAGGTCCAATACCCGTGTCACAAAATATCAACGTACCAAGACGATTTTGGTGTCCATGAACCGATAATGATTAGGACATCATTCCTATGTATTTGCGTCACAATCGAGGGTTGCCAACACCCCTAAATCGTAGTTTCCGTCCCAATCCCCTAGACTCCATTTTGTGAACGGCATCCATCTTACGTCTTGCCCTCATGTTAAGTCAATTAAAGGTCGAGCTTGATCCAAAAGGACACGTCCACCTTCCCTGACTTCCCCCTGACCTGTCCCAACTGACTCCATGGCCTTAAGCCAAACCTGTTTGGGCAGCTCCTCGCCCAGTGGCCGAATACGATAGCATCAATGCATAACATTCCACAAACCATTCACTACATACAGACCATGCTTTCTGCAAACATGCACCTGTCCACGTTCCTTGTTTATGGCCAGTTTTATGACTAGGAGGTGCCCTTCTTTATTGAGGTTTCATCGATATCTGATGGGAGTCCCGGGCCTAACTGGGTAATCTATCACGAACTGGACATCTAAAATGTGGGCTTGCTTACATGACTCCGCACTTTGTATTATTGCAGAAATATGTTTATAGCCATATCATAAACTCAAGAATTCTTGCTCGAAGCCATTATATGTGTATATAAGGAGAAGGCTGGTTCTGTAAAAACGAACAGTCTCCTGAGAATACATGACCCGTGTTTGTCATGCTTCTAGGACACGTGTTACTTGGTAGCTACCAATAAAACCTGATCTCTGACTGCGACTAGAAGACTCATTGTTTCTGTGGTCCGGAACAAGGGAGAACTCAGAGGTCTTCGGGTGTTATCCCCTGGCACCACCGGGTTCCTAAAAACCCGGCACCTCAGCATTTACGAGAGTTTGAGCCATTGGCATTGTAAATGACATTAGCTTACAGTCTTGCAAAAGCGAGACCTATTTGCATTCCAAATATTTTTTTTTGTAAAAGTGCCCCATGCTGTGCTTTCAGGTTAATGGAGGCCGCGCCATTTTCTTTAGACAAGCCGGGTTTAAAGAAAGCGGTGGGCCATCATTAAAGTGAAATCATAGTATGGGGCGCTTTAAAAAAAAAAAAAAAGCATTTCGTTGTCAAGACAGGCAAATGCTTTCTTTTGTAAAAGCGCCCCATGGCGCAGTTTCACTTTAATAGTGCAGCGGACCATTCTTTAGACGTGGCTTGTCTAAAGAAAGGGGCGTGGCCTCCATTAACGTCAAAGCGCAGCATGAGGTGCTTATAAACAAACAAAAAAAATTATTAACCCATTGGGTGCATTGGACGGCCCCTGGCCGCACGACGTCACAGTGGGCATGTGCGGAGGACGGCCGGGGGCCGTCTGAAACACGCTCACTCATTAATTCACCAGCACAGCAGCGGAATTCACACCGCGGTCAATGGATTAAATAGAAAAAAAACATGTGGCCGCACCGGAGTCGTGCTGTGTTATTGAAAAAAAAATATATATATATATATCTTTTGGAGAGAGCATGTCTTCAACAGGAGGCAGGTGAGAACCACTTAAAGGAAATAGTGCTCAGAGGCTCTAATTAAAGCCTACTGAGTAACAACACACATAAGAGGGCCAGCCTTATGGGCGGTTACAAGCTGAGACAAGGGGGTACGGTACTTAGGCGGGACTACAAAGCCTATTGACCAATGAAAAGCCACAGTAATATAGGCCTTCTGAGAAGACATCTATGGACTTTGCTAGGCTGTAATATAGTCAGGCCTTCAAAATTCCTTTATTCAGCACAAGCCACAAAAGCATAAAATTAATAATACATACATCAACATTCTTATTAAAACTTGTACAAGACCAGAAAAACCTGTCAATACAATAAAAAGTTAAAAAGGTTACAAAATGGATCACCAAACACAAAGGAGGTACCAGGGGTAAGTTTATCGACCCTAACTGTTAAGCCCCCTGCACAGAATTGACACCAACCTAAAATTAACAGAGAGTCCAAATACAAACAATGTACCCAAATATACAAAAACAACAGGGAGTAGTTTTAACATAAACGAGTTCCCATCAGTCTACCATCGAGACCGCCCTTCATCATCTGGGATCTCTTGTGCATATATCTTATCACATTCAGGGGTAAAAAAACCTGTGCTGGCAGATGACTACGCCATGCGCAGGAAAAACCACAGTGTTGTTGCAGATGTGAAAAGAATGGCGTGTCTGGTGGAGAACTGAATAGCAGTGCTTAGAAAAAAGTGTGTTGTGCAAAGAAAGAGAAAAAGGCTCTAAAATTAGGTAGTGATCGGGAAAACAATTTTAATAGACACCCTCACACTCCTAAATCAATAAAAACAGTGCAAAAAGTGGTTTAACAAATGACCACTAAAAAAGATGTAAGGTCGACATGTTTCTGCAGACAAACGGAGTCTAGAGATCTCCTGCTGCTTCTTCAGGACCATTAGTGCTACTGCTAGATCAAAATAACGTAAACCATATCACCTGGAAGTGTATGTATAATCATCTTCTCATCCTAAGGGTAGGAGAGAAAATATGGATATGAGGGTACAGTGTCATGAATACAAATAAGAAAATAACATGCACATTGTGCCAACGTTATTATGTGCTAGTCGTAAGCCATTATTGACCAACACTTAGACCGTCAAAATCGGTCACAAATCACCAATTCAGCAAATTTGTAAGTTTGAATTCACTCACCCACGTGATGGGAAGGAACAGCTCCACCTCACCTGGCACGAGCTCAGGTAGTGGATGCACCGCACTATGAAAAAAACAACAGATAAAAAGATGTATCTACATCTAAATATGTTCCTAGACTGACCAGTCTAAACATGCGCCACACCAAGCGTCTCAATCCTGCCAGTGCCAGGAAACATCACCTGGTCACGTTAGCTGCTTATTGTAAATAGATAAGTGGTTATCGGTCGATCGGCTCAGAAGCCAAAAAACTCGCCGAGCCACATCTCACACACGCATGCACACTGACTCACCTCTCCGTCGGTGCACCGGTCGTCCCTCTAAGCTCTCTCGTAGGGAGGAACCGACCCGGTGCACCGGCGAGGTATAAATGCCTCTCACTTCCGCACTCGGCGCGGGGCGTGTTCCGACGCGCTTAGTGCGTAGTGACGTCAGGCGCGCTCCTCCTGATGGACGCGCTGTTGGTAACGGGAAATGTAGTTCCCAGGGACATTGTCTGCCGCGCTGATGCCTCTCTTACTCCCGCACACAGTGCGGGGCGTGTTCCTACGCGCTTAGTGCGTGATTACCTCAGACGTGCTTCTACTGATGAGCGCGCTGTTTGTGTCGGGGAGTATAATCCCAGAAGGACATACTCTCTCATGCTGATAGATCGAATCCTCATAGAGGGACGTAAGTGAATTAAAAAAGTGGTGAGAGTTAAAATGTCGCTAGTTAATCATTTCATCACCTCTGGTATTCTTTAAATTAATCATATTATACATAAGGAAAAGATCAATGTCCGCACTCTTATGGCACGAGTTGGAGAGGACCGAATGGAGTAAGGATGAACAATATCCCTGCTCCTTCGTTCAATCATTAGGAGACAGTTGGACATGGTAATAACGATACTCTGATTGTCATCCCTCCATAAGGATGTTTAAAGACCAAATCTTCCTTTGGACATAACCATGGTAAACTCGCTATACATGTCAACCCTGATATGTGCTGAAAATTAACTACATCATATCTCAAAATGGATATGACTTTTACAGTGGTGACCATCAGGCCACTAATCAAGCACATATCGTGTATTATCATAGGGATATGGGTTGAATGAGTATGTTAGTAAAACATAACTTGCAATTAGAGGGACATCCAAGGGATTTCTTCATTCAGCCCACATTTATCACTTCGAAGACGGTAGACCCATTTTTGTTCACATTTGAACAAGAATTTGGCGGTGTCAGTTACAGACGGGGGAATCCATGGTTGGTCTAATACCGTCCAAAAGATGTCAGTAGGTTGGTGGCCCACCTGCAGAAAATGATTCGTCAATTTAGTGGCTTGTTTACAGCAACGAATCGAACTTTTATGTTCAGAAATTCTGAGCTTTATCTTTCTGGTGGTCATCCCCACGTAGTTCAATTTGCAAGGACATGTTATCAAATAGATCAGGTTCGAACTATTACAATTAGTGAACCGTCTTAGTTGCCAAGGTCTGTCGGTGCCTATATCTATGGTGAGTGTTTTGGTCGTTTGGGGACAGGCCGCACAGCTACCACAGGGATGGTGTCCGGTAACTGCGGGCATGTCCCAAAGAGTACCGACAGCCCGTGGAATCATGGTTTTAGGCCTGGTATGAACCAGCTGGTCTCTCAAATTTTGGCCTCTCCTGAAGGCAAACAGCGGAGGAGGTATAGAGTCAGTACCTGTCCTGAGGATTTTCCAATGTTTGTTAACAATTTTTTGAACTTTGTTAGAGATTGTGCTGTATGTGTTTACACAAGTAATTCTCTCTTGTTGGTTTCTAGGGGGTGTTGGTTCCAACAAACATTCCCTGTTATTGTTGGCAGCCCGCTTCTTGGAGTGCTTGATGAGACGTTTAGGGTATTTTTTATCTTGTAAATTTCTTTCCAGGGCTTGGGAGTGTGCAGGTGTGGCGCCGCGGCCAGGGCGACTGACGCTGGAATCTGGGGACCACGGTTCGATCCCCGGCTCCGGCGGCAGGTTAGCCCAGCACCATGTGACTCTGGGCAATAGCTCGCTTAATCTCCCCGACGGCCCCCCAGCGCCTAGAGACCCTTATGGGTGATTGTGCGCTTTACAAATGTGGACTTTACTTTACTTTTACCGAAAGCCATTTTAGTGGAACAATTCCTCTGAATACGGAGGAATTGCCCAAAGGGCAGATTATCCCTTAACGCTTTGGGATGAAAGCTGTCATAGCTTAACAAGGAATTCCTTGCCATTGGCTTTCGGTATAGCTCAGACTGTAGACCCCCTCCTGATGCAGAAATTAACAGGTCCAGGAATGCTAGTTGGTGTCTATCAAACTCCATGGTAAATTTCAGGAATTGATTTCTTTCATTCAACCAAGTATGAAATTGGCGGAGTTCATCTTCCGTACCTCGCCACACGACCAAAATGTCGTCTATATACCTTCTCCATACTCGCAGGCACTGTAGATGGGGATTAGTGTCTGCGAGTACGTGTGTTTGTTCAAAGGTATGGACATACAAGTTAGCGAGACTAGGAGCAAAAACACTTCCCATGCTCGTCCCGCTAACCTGTAAGTAGATCGATTCCTCATATTGGAAGAAGTTCTCAGTCATGGCGATGGTCGCCAAAGTCATGATGGATCAACCATTAAAAGGAAAGTAGAGTTGAGTGGAAAGTGATGAATACATACTACATATCGGAAAAGTCCAGGTTACATAATCTTATAAGTACTGTAAATTTCCAGATGTGCAAGACTGATCTAATAAAATTGAACACAGCGTAAAACATCTTCAGAGACTCCAATTTTTGTAAAAACAGCAATGCAATACATTTTTGTCTAATATTATCTGCTCGTAGGCAGTAAACAAAAAAGTGCCAACGTGGAGTGCTATAAAGTGTACCGAAAAGGATAAAGTAACTGGTGCTATGTTGTGAAAGTTGATCACAGAAATAAATGGGAAGGGAAGCAAGAGCCTTAATGCCGGAAAGCACACAAAAAATGAATCTTACTTATTATGAAACGAGTTAAATAAAATATATGCATGTTTGATATAAAATTGAATAAGGTTGAGATGTTAAGAGATGAATGTGCTACTACTGTCTGCATAGAAATGGCCTTTAAAGTACACGTCTTTAAAAAGTAATTACAATAGAGACTTTTCAAGGATTCCTTAGGAACAGACACCAAAGACTCAGGCTTAAATAAAAAATATGCTAAACCCATATTAATAAAGGTCAGCTTTACACATCTAAACAATGGAATTGCATCCACATTATCTAAATCAAAATTGTCCTTGAGCAATAGCAAAGAGAATCCAGCTGCAGGAGTTCGCCAAATTTGATGCCATAAAACCAAGATAGCACCACGTATTGCATTCTTAAAGTAACTTTCCCCGGTCTCATTATGGCACATCATAGTAGAAGTACACTGGAAAACTGAAAGCTGCCTATGTAAAAAAAAAAAAAAATGTAAAAGCTGTTCTTGACCCTCTGGAGCGATTCAGTATTTCTATACCCCTAGACTCCTTCCCCATACAGGCGCTTAGAATACATTTATAATGTTATAAATGTGTAAAAGTTCTCTGATGCAAAATCAAAGAGAATCTAAAAGCAGCTCACAAGTATGCAACCAACAATGATCCCGTCAAGCTGCACAGCCAAACCTCGTTTTGAATCCAATTAATCAAATATATCTGTATTCTTTAATTTTTCGCCTCTTTTTTCACCATTCTTATTCATCCACTTTTAACTTGTACTTTCAATTCATTATATTCAATCTCTATGTATCATCGCTGTTCAAAAAAGCGCAGGAGTCCTCAATTGGTTCCACATGCCATATTTTTATTCCAACAACCCAATGCATTTCAGGAATGAGATCCCTTCGTCAGGGGTATCTATAAATACAAGTACACATATTTGTTTTAACTATCTTGAGTAGCATCGTAGAACATTATATATTTTATCTCAATGTAAAAAGCATTACTAATCAGTTGTACACAAAATGTGTATTACAAATAACCAATGCTTGAGGCGCTGCTAATTATACCCAAAAGGTTACCTCCAGCTTGCTGTATTCTATTCTTACCCCAACCTAGTATTTCACACATTCATTATGGCGCATCAGTTGCGAACTCCAATCTACCTTCCCCGATTTCTTATATATGTTAAAGCTAGTTACATTATGTCAGCCAACACTAACACTGACAAACTTTACTACGCTTACCTTGGCATGCTCATTCCTCTAGCTTCTTAAAACCATAATATCAAAATTCCACATCCATTATCGCTCTACGTGTCAAATCTCATTTGATGCATCATTTTGTTGCCGTCTATAACCTGTATTCAATGCCAAGTGAAATGTTAAAAACGTACTCCTGTGTGTTCCCGCGCTCATTAACTATCTCCCAACCAATCAATTACACTTGAATGTGCCAAAATTCAAAGGCTGAACATCAACAAAGGACCATAGCGTCTATGCTCTTCCTATTGTTTCACTACATATCCCAAGATGCAAAGTAACCCATACCTTTCCTCCTGATATTTTGCATCAAAGCACCGTTAACCCCTTCACATATTAGATTTAATAATAGGTGCATACAAATCTGTCTGATCAAAACATTTATACATAACAAAGTCTACTTGATTAATTTTTCTATGAAATGTATCTCAAAGCGTAAAAGTTCAGCAGGTGAAACCAGTCTCCTGTGCCGTTCACGGTATTTCTCTTGATCGTTGGTTCATATCTTCATTTATAATAATAAGTGGTTTAGTTGAACTTTTTCCTTTGCTTTTTACCCATGGGTGCAATCTCATGTGAGACGAAAAGGTTCATGTTCATGAAATTAGAAAAATGAGATGCACACCTATCTTAATCCAATATAAACCGTCTTTTTACTCCTTTCATTTTTTAGCGGCATGCAAAGCTTGCCCCGCGCTTCGTCTCGTTGCAATATAACAACTCACAAGAATGGAACCAACATTGAACCTGTCAAGCTGCACAGCCAAACCTGGCTTTGAATCGAATGAATCACATTCATCTGTATTCTTTATTTTTTTCCTCTTTTTCACCATTCTTATTCATCCACTGTTAACTCTGTGGAATTGCATACCTCTCAGATTAAGCAAATTACCTAATTTCAGAGTGCAATCAAACAAAATACCTAAATAGTTAACATTCCTCACCCTGTCAGTCCTAATTCCTCCTATAATATGAAGTCTGGATTTGATCTTAGTCTTACGCGGTGCACCATGCTGAATGATTTAGTGTGGTTCACTGTAAAGTCACCTAGGATACACCCGACACACACCACAAATGTAACTAATTAAATGAGTGCAATCCCCATCTAGGCTATTTCTAACATGAGAAAAAGAATGTATCTCAATATAATTTTCTGAGCAGATCCACAAGAGCTTTCGCAATCCCTGTATCTCTCAGCATAGCCCATAATTTCCTCTGATTAACTGCTTAGAATGCACATGAGAGGTCCATAAAGGTCATGTGAATGATACCTCTCCTGGCGTTCACGTATTTCCTTAAAATAGGAAAATGGTTAAGGCACTGCTAGACGGTTCCTATGCCTTGGCGAAAGCAAAATTGTTTGTCAGGAAAGATATTTTCTTCCACTCAGGTCACGAATTTCGAGAGGAGGACATGTTCTTATTGGTGGAATCTAATCAGGAGATTGGGCGGTAAGAAGATGGCTGACTTTGGTCTACTTTTCTAAATATGTGTGAACATTTTTCTGTAGGTGCCTTGAGATACTGTTAGACATGTTGGCAGAAATATTTTCAATCTGATGATGTTACAAGGATTTTAAATTAATAATCTGAAGGTATAGAGAACTTTGTGGTTGATTTGGTGGATTTGTTAAACAGTGAAACACTGTTCTACATAAAGATTAAGTCTGCTTAAGGCGGTGTGAACTTGGCTTCAAAGCAACCTATTCTGGTAAACCATAATTACTACTGGTAAATCCACAATGATACCTAGCTCTGCTATTATGCTGATACACTTCCTAGTCACTCTTTGCCATAGATCACAAATGTGTGAGAATCAAGAAGAAATTTTAAATACAGCTTTTATTAATATAATTTTAAAGCAAATATTAATGTAGGACTTATGGAATATTTTCATTTCCAAAACAAAAAATATGAATGAATCAATGACTGTCAACATCAATGAGGTCAAGCAAGTAATTCAAGACCGTTTCAAGGAGATCAAGTACTGGCCTGTTCAAAATGATCCATGTGAACTTTCATCAACTGAGGAATTGTTGGATCCTGAAGGAGATCCCACCGGACACAGTTTCTATAGCTCACCCTGTACTCAACCCCTTCTTCTCCATCACTCACGTTCCTTCTCACCGCCACTATTTCCATTGGTTGATCCTGAACCTAAACCTGTTCACGTTTGGTCGCCTCACACAGTTTTTGCTGCATTACCAATTCCAAATTGGTGTTTCGCTGGGGCAAAGAGGTGGTGGCACCTGGACAGGAGGTCATTATTAACCTACTGAGAGGACACTATTGATGCATGCATCCAAAGAGCCTGTAGACAAAAAAACCAAGAGGCAGGTAAATTCTTAAGGAATCTGGCAAGAAGCAGACTAGAAGGCTCAGCCAGGGATCTTCCTATTTTAGAGACAACCTAAAACTGTGAAAAGAATTCCATCATCATGAAAGAAACAGGGAGAGGATATGGCTTAATGGCTAACGTGGCCAACCTTGAAGCTGAGGAACCAGGATCAAGTCTGGCAGGAGGCTCTAACATCCTGTGATTGTGGGTAAATCACTTAATCTCCCCATGCCTAAAAAAGATGAATGTCTCCGTCTATAATGTAACTGGTGTTCATGTAAAGTGCTCAGATACCTTTGGGTCGAGTTTGCACTATATAAAACTGAAGAGAAAAAACAGAAGGAAGCCGCAGGATGCCAATAAGGGGGGGGGGGGGTATTTGTGATACAACAGAAGCATTTAACCCAAACTGAGAGAAAATCCTGCATTTTTACACACATCACATTAAGAAGAACTGGTCTATGTAAGCCGTATTAAGAATGGACTATATTAACAGATTGCGCTATATTTACATAATAATACATTTAAGCAAAACACTAAATTTAAACCTGGTGAAAAGCAAAACGTGTTTAACTTCTAAACACCGTTAGAAAAATATGTACGAAAAGCATATATTAAAATCCTAAGTAAATGATGAAAATGGGCCTGGAGATAAAGGGAACTTTACTCATTAGCATTACAAACATGTTGTGTAATGTAAACCGGTGCTCATGTAAAGCGCTCCAATGCCTTCGAGTCGAGTTCGCGCTATATAAAACTACAACAACAAAAAGCACAAGTTTGAGAGTCACACCCCCTGTTCGGGAATAAAAACCACATAGTACGGTCCAGCTGTCAGTTCCGCATTTAGGAGGGTCATACCACTTCAAACCTGAAAACTGGATTTCGAAAGTTGCCTTAACTCCACTAAAACCCCAGTAGGTGCACCGGTAATGTATCCTTATATGTTTTGAAAGAAGAATATACCTTCTGAGTTTACAATAGGTGGAGACTTTTTGAGCTGTCAAACTCCCCTTCCCTAGAGTACGTAATGGTACTGTCGGCTGTCACTTCCGGCATACCCAGGGATATACCATGGAGGACGCCGTGGGAGCATTCTGAGCGGCTGTCCCTCACCTGTCAGC
Source organism: Lissotriton helveticus (assembly GCF_964261635.1). Classification (NCBI taxonomy): domain Eukaryota; kingdom Metazoa; phylum Chordata; class Amphibia; order Caudata; family Salamandridae; genus Lissotriton; species Lissotriton helveticus. The sequence goes on from NC_136073.1 coordinate 749,900,671, forward strand.
GTATTTGAACAGCAGGACGTGCCGCAGCATGACGTAATCTGCATAAGCCAAGCTCAGGTACACCATAAGGAGGCAAAAGAACCCGCACCCGTCCAGGACGCAGACGGCCATCTGGGCTGCTGCACCCCTCGAGCAGGTGAAGGCTGGAGCCTCTGACAGGCTCCAGCCGTTGTCCCTCGTCACTTCCCGGTGTTTACAACCCACGCGCGACTCGACTGAATGGAGTATGTTACTGGCGGGGGTGTGGACTGGGATTAATGGCCACACCTTCTCGGCGAGCCCCCGCCCCTCGTCGGCCTCCCTACCCACGCCTCGTGGTATTTCAGTGTTAGCCGCGCCTTCGCTTCTTGTTTTTAACCCCTCCTCTCGCCAGTCACGCTTTCTCCATGGGTTTTCCATAGCCACGCCCCATACCTCCTCCCGTCATGCCTGCGCGTCTCTGAAACGTATGCACGTTAGCGCACGTCCTTACGTCTCAATGACAATGGGTAACAAAGAAAGGCTGTAATTGTTTCAGCGCAGCGCAGCAGCTGTGTGTGTAGATGGGAAGGTTTCAGCTCTGTTTTTAACCCACCGTATCCGTGTTTTCTGTGTTATAAGGTATAACGTCTCACATTATGATCGTAGGTTTCGTGGCCAATTCTGTGTCACGACCAGAGACTCCGATTAGGCTTCTCTTTTCTTAACTATTTTTTAACAGCAACCATAATCACAATAAACTTTTGTAAAGTACTACATTTCCAATGATTCTATATTATCACATGACCAGCCATAGAGCCACTGCCCTATGTAACATTTCATGCATGTCACAGTATCCTTTTTAGGTCTCGTCGAGACCTTTAGTGAGTGGGCTTTAAAAAGCCGACCACAGCTTTTTGGGTGGCATAGAGCGTGCGGTTATGCGCACAGTTACAAGCAGAGGCGCCATCTGGCTTTCCTCTCGCTCTCCCAAGCACGCGCCTCGCTCTGTCTCTCTGTTTTGCTCGTGCTTCAACTCCCCCCCCCCCCCCTGTTTTGCTTGTGCTTCAACTCCCCCCACCACAGAGCGCGTCTCGCGGCCGCGGGTCTTGTTGCTCCTTCTCTCTGACTCCCTTTGTTTGTTGCCCTCCATGGTCTTTGTCCGTGCTCCATGTATGATGTACCCTCCCTCTCTGTCCGTTCTTGTAGCGCCTTGTCCCTTCTTTCTATCCGCTGCCATCCTGCTTTGTCCCTTTGCCCTCTCCCTGGCTCCGTATTCTCTCTCTGTCCGCTTCTTGGTCCTTTGTCCCCTTCCCCATTCTGCTTCCTGGAGCTTGTCGCAGCTCTTTGCCCGCTCCTCACCCCAGAGGCTTCTCCGTCTATCTGCTCTTAGTACCGTCCTCTCTCTGTTTTGCCCTGTCTCTGTCCTCTGCCGTCGCACCCTGCCCACTTCCTCTGTCCGCTCTCGTTGCGCCTTATCCCCTCTCTGGCCGCTCCGCGGCTATGTCATCTACCTGGCTCTGTGGAGACTTCCGGCTTTCCCATATCAGAGTGTGTCCGAAATTATTATTTTTTTCAAACTTATCGCTGCGTGCAAACCACTCTTGCCAGGGGCTGTGGAGCAGGACTCACAAATACCCTCGGGCCTGTGTGTGTTGTGGTGGAGGGTCAAGCTGATTGGGTGTCGCAGCAAACTTTTTTTGTTTTTCTCTCTAACTTTGGTGGGGGCAGCGGAGGCGTGTCATTACTTAATGGTGTCTGCTGGGTTATAACTGCTCTCAATTGTGGAAAAGTGGTACTGTATGTGTGAGAACATGGGGCTTATTCGCTGTATGTAATACTGTCGGGGTGCTCTGCCTGCTCTTGGTAATGTGAGAGGGATTTGCCTGTGTCTCTTGCCCTCTCTCCCTTCTCGCCCTCTCCTTTTCTCTCTCGTCCTCTCCTTCTCGCCCTCACTCTCTCTTTCGCCCTCTCCTTCTCCCCTCTCGCCCTCTCCTTCTCTCTCTCGCCCTCTTGCCCTTCTCTCCCTCGCCCGCTCCCCCTTCTTTCTCTCACCCTCTCCCCCTTCTCTCACTCTCCCTTTCTCTGTCGTCTCTCACTATCACTGCCTTTCTATGTGGCGCTGCCGCTCTCCCTCTTTTCCTCTGCCTGTTTTCTCCTTTTTAAGATCCTTCCACATTAGGGGACACAGAGCGTTCTCCCCCTCTCCCCCCACACACAGCCCCAGCGCCCGCCATTCTTTAATTGTTCCCGATTCAGAGAAGCCAGGGGTGCTTATTGGAGACCCTCAAGAAACTGGCACAGTCAATCCTCGGGGTCCATTTAACATTGTTTTTTGCGGGGAGAGGGCGTTGGGAACACTGGAATAAAAAATGCATGCCTGTCCAGTTGCAACCTTGATGCTTTCAGTCCCTTTGCATTACATAACATCGGTTCCATTGAACCCCAAACGCGCACACTGACCGTTCATTCAGAAGGTGGTGGACTTCATCAAATCGTTTACCTGGCCTGGAGCCGAACAGGAAGGGTACTTTATTGCTGAACCACCAGCAAGGGAGGAGTCAAGGATTCTAAAACTCATTTTAATTGACCACGGCAGCCCATCAACGAAAAAAAATATTCAGAATAACAATGAACCCTCTCCAAAAGCAACAATTTTTGCAGCACATGCATAAGAAAAGGATACTACAAAGCAGAAGGTAGGAAATAAAACAAGCATTTGCATAGCCAATAGGTCTCGCTTTTGGGACCTTATAAGTATTTAGTTATGCAGCCCAATATCCTTCGTGCAACAACATCAACTGTTGCATGGCTAAACACTTATAAGGTCCCAAAGGCGAGACCTATTGGCTATGCCAATGCTTGTTCTTTGCTGCTTTGCAGCCAGTTAGGTGGATTTCTGATTACTCTCTGTGTATACATCTGCATTACTGCATTATAGGTCTATACTGCGTGTACTGTTGATTATAAACTTGCTATTGTTTGTGCCTACTGGTAGCATGAGTTTTCATCGATTATTAATGTTTAGTGCCGCACGGCGTCGCCGCGGTACTGGGTGAGAGAGTGTTTATCCTCCCAGCAGGGCGCTTGCAGCCTGCGCCTGATGGCGCTTGTGGAGCAGAAGTTTAGGGTGCGCTGTCCTCTTTTATTATTTCTCACGCTAGGCAGCTTGCGCATGCACAGCAGCCATCTTGACTGCATTTAGGTACTGGGACACTTGAACTGAATGCACGGCAATGCATATAAATATTTTCCTGGTCCCTGGCCCTCATGTTGCTCCCTACTGGCGCCCTGTGGCTGTATCTGGCTCAGGGATGGGAAATTGTGCAGAGGCTAGAGCGTTGTAGGCAGGCACTCCCTTCACCTTCTAACAGTGATTTACGATCTTGCCTGCTTTGGGGTAGATTGCTGCTCCGCCTTATTGCTTTTATGTGGTGCTTGATAGATTCCCCTTACGTTACTTGGTCTGTCCTCCCTTCCTCCAGGGACATTGTTTCTCTGCTCTGCAGAACCTAATTCAATGGCAGAATATTATGAGTAGGAATATTACTACCCTGCTGGGTCACTCACTGGAGCAAAACCTGGTTAAGGCATTAGATGTGGAGGCACAGCACTCTGTTAACAAGTCCCTTATCAGAGCTATTGAGCCTCTAAAGCACCATCTTTGTGGCTATGCCAAGCAACTAGGTAGAGTGCTATGCTAAAAGACACTTAAAATACAGTTAAAACACCTACATAAATTAGGGAACACTATGCGTTGGGGTACCCCTATTATTAGCATGACCTCCTCTGTAATCCCCTAGTATATAATAGGGCAGGAGGATTAAAACTACCTCTTACAATGCGCCACAGGGCACGTTTGCACACTGGTGAAGGGAGGGAGGGCTGAGCTGACATGTGCAAACAAGTCCTGTGGCCGTTTTAATTTGGTGGATAAAGTCCCCTTGAATCCTGAGTGTCCTTTGGGTACAAGTAGCCCACCAGGTATCTCCAGTTAGCGCCACAGAGCTGCATTGCAGAGAGGTGTAAATAGGTGTAAATAGCCAGAAACCGGTCCTTGGATGCTTGATTCCGGTCTGGGAAAGACATGGCTTCGTAGTTCGGACTGGACTGTTCCCATGAGGCACAGGGTCAGAGCTGATTTGCATATAGCCAGTGTCTAACCCAGGGTGGTGTGGAGTGCAAAAAAAACCGATGGATTCAGGCCCAGATCCTTGTACTGGGGTGAATGTATGACATTGTTCTACATTCTGTCCATCAACTGTGTTTTTTGCCGCTCCCTTCCTCCAGGGACATTGTTTCTCTGCTCTGCAGAACCTAATTCAATGACAGAATATTATGAGTAGGAATATTACTACCCAGCTGGGTCACTGGAGCAAAACCTGGTTAAGGCATTAGATGTGGAGGTACAGCACTCTGTTAACAAGTCCCTTCTCAGAGCTATTAAGCCTCTAAAGCACCATCTTTGTGGCTATGCCAAGCAACTAGGTAGATTTCTGGCCCCCAGGTGCGAGCCAAGTCCAGTGGGAAATCCCCTAAGAGCCCTCTCGCTGCTGACTTTGCGAGACTGGCCGACTCGCTTAGCTCGGATCATGATTATAGTGCTTCTGGTGAGTGGCCTTTATCAGATCCCTTTCAGGATGATGATGCTACCTCTTCATCTCGCCAGAGCTCTGACCAGGAGGAGGCCACTGGACTCAGTAAACGAAGACGCAAATCACACCCACCAATCCCTGTCCTCAACTGAAACTGCTTACGTTTGAGCCAGCTGAAATTGTTCACCCTAAGTCCACTGCCAGGCTCCCGCTTCAGGAAGTGGCCGACTACATGCATTACCATTCATGCCAAGCCTTCGACAAAGAGGTGTTTGCGAGACTCCTCTCCGAATGTCCCTGGCCTGATTTACCGGGGAAAGTTGGAGAAACCACCAAAGTGGATCTTACCCTTGTCACATACCTTAAAATGTTTTTGAAGGATCCCAAAAAGTGGATTGACAGGGCCTGGGAATCCTGCCTGGTCAAATTATTGGATATGTCCCGGCCTCTGACAAATAATCTGAAGCTGGGGTTCCGAGCCAAGGAATCGGCCATCGCCATTGACCCTGATTAGCTGAAAGGGTGGGCACAATGTGCTGTCTGCCAATTGAGTAATATTGTTGGACCCGGTCCTTTGGGCAGGTTTACCCCGTGACTTTTTGCTTTTTCCTAGCCTGTTTTTGGAACCTGGATTGGTGATTGTAGGCCTCTGCGCACTTTTTCACTGTGGTACAGTGTAAAGTGCGTGTGCTTTCTGTGTATGGATGGTGAGTGACCTGCCCTCCCATAGGAATGAATGGGGAATATGTATGCCCATGGTAGATTCCTGATGTATGGGGAGTGCAGGGGCGAGTTTGATATGTATGAACTCGTGAGAATGAATGCTGCAGAATGGTGTATGCGGCATGGCTGTGTGTAGTCTAGAAGCGCCACTTTTAGAAGTTGGCATAATTGTGTAGTGAGTCTGCTAGCACGTGATTGGCTGATGGGCCTGGCCCAGGCATGCCTGGGCCTGTTGGTAGATGGACTGTCTGGTTTGAGTAGGACAGGGTCTGCAGGGCCCCGGAGGAGGGGGTCTGAGTCAGCCATAGATGAAAGGCCCCCATCTGCTGTTAGGGAGGAGTGGAAAGAGCTCTGGTGGTGCCAGGCTGTGTCTGTCGGCCCACCCTGGATGACTCTCCCTCCCGATGGCCCCCTGTCACCTCTGACCTGAGGCTGACAGGAGAGGGAAACCAGATACTCCCAGAGTTTAGGGCTCGCCTTGCACGAAAGCTTCAAAGTACTTCAAAGGCATTTTTGTGTATAAGAAGGGGCTGTTCCCCTTCCAAAATGTTCTTGTCCTTGCTCTTGTGGCTGACTTGGATCTACCCGGGGTGGGCGCTGCCCAGCCCCTGGATACCTGGATTCCTGGACTCCTGGGGGACCCTTCTGCCTGCCTGGGCTGAAGGGGGGACTTGGCTTTACCCCTGGGGAAGTTCTGGGACCATGGCAGCATGGAGAAGCTGCCTTTTCATGTGGAGAGCGCTGGAGTTGGTTCCTAGCGCCTGGAGGCGCTGTGCTTCGCCTTGAGCGCCTGGGAGCGCTCTGCCTGCTGTCTAGCGCTTTGGAGCGCTTCATTTCCCCCGAGCGCTTGAGAGCGCTTTCTCTGGACTCTCTAGCGCTTAGGAGCGCCTTCCTGCTTGCTTATAGCGCTGGACGCGCTGAGGATTCCTGCCTGCATTGATTTAATTATCTACGAGTGCCCACCTCGATTTGCCGCGGAGAAAAACCACCACGAAGGGGCCGCGACAGGATTGGCCCGTGGATCGTCGTGTCATCGGCGAGGCCGCGCTGCCATTGGTTGGCGGCCTCGCGTCATGAGGGGCTCGTCGCAGGAGCCGCGACGGGATTGGCTGGGCCACCCTGAGGCCGGGGGCACGAGGGATGAGGCGGAGGAGAAGCATGGCGGCGGGTCGGCCGGGCTCCCGTGATCTGAGGGAACCCGGCGGCCTCTGAAGAGGCGTGTGGTCGGCTTCTGGGGCTCCCGTGTGCAGAGGGAGCCCCGAGTGAAGGAGGAGCGGCAGGCGGAGACTTGCGGCGGGGGCGCGAGGCACATTGGCGGTGCCTGCCCCACCGCGAACGAAGGAGAGCCCCGCCCGCTGCCGGTGAAGAGACCCGGTCCCAGGGAGGGAGACCGGGCGAAGAGGAGCCCCCGCCGAGAACAGCCCGGTGAGTCAAGAGGGCTGGGGGGGCTCCGTGATGCTGCTGCTCCGTGAGGGAGCAGATGGGTTCTCGTGGTGCCGGTCGAGGCACCAAGGAAGGGCGGCCCCGAATGGCAGTGGGTCGCCCCACCGTGAGCACAGAGCCCGCGAGGGGCTCTTGAGGGCCCGCATTGCTTCGCGTTGGTGCCGGTTTAGAGGCACTGCTTCAGGGCGGCCCCGGATGGCAGCGGGCCGCCCCAACGGTGTGTAGAGCCCGTTTGGCTCCAGAGAGGGCCATATTCGAGAGGGGGGGGCTTCGGGGCATATTGTCGGTGCTCGTCCCCTCCTGCCCCCGAGTGTGAGGGCTAGAGTCCGGTGAGGCTCCGGGGGGGCATCATTGTTTTAAGAGCCTGTGTGGCTCCAACGGTTGGCATGGTGCTTTAGAGCCTTTGTGGCTCCAACGTCTGGGGCATGTGTGATATGCCCAGAGCCTGGGTGGCTCCAGCAGTGGCGCAGTTGGCGCCTAAGGGCCAGTGAGGGCCCTGGCGCAAGTTTGTTGTTCTCCAGGTGCCCAGCACTTTGTGGGCACCTGCCACGTTTAGGCTTTTTGTACTTTGAGACTGGCACCCTGACTTTGGACTCAGGGCGTCTGAGCCCCAACAAGGCCGTTGGCCTAGGGACTGCCACAGGTAGTGGCTCATGTGATAGTATTTGCCTAATGTGAGTTTTGCGCATTGTGATGTGGCGCTAGGAAATGTAATGCATTTAGTATGATTACGCACCTTGATCTTACACCTCTGAATGTTTTTAGCCATCATGTGATTCTTGCGCTATTGCTTTACTCTTGACCCCTCTGAATGCGTAGGTTTATGCATCATGTGTCTTACTTTTCCTGCGCTGCACCTCTGAATGTTTAGTCATCATGTGTCTTCTTGCGCTGCACCCCTGAATGTATTTTATTGCATCATGTGCTTTATTCTTAACACCTCTGAATGCTTTAGGCATCCTGTGTTTCTCTTTATTACTCCTCTGAATGTAGGTTATTGCATCGTGGGTAATGTGTTCTTTTCTTAGACCCCTAAATGCTGTGTGATACTTAGGGGGTTGTTCTTTTAGTACAGGTGGTCCTAGTGAGGTCCTGGTCCCCTGCGTGACAGTCTCCCAAGGAGTGTAGGGTTGCGTAGGTGGTACTTACCTGTCCCCAGTAGTTACTGGGTGTGATCTATAACTGTTCCTTTGTGGTACAGTGATTTTATACACTTTTATTCTAAGTTCTATAAGTATTATTTCTATTTCTAGAAGTGCTGATTATGACAGTGGCCTATGTGGCTCTGTCCTGTGTACATAATCCCTTGTGAATATTGCCGTGCCAGTTGGCACAATGTACATGTGTGATTTCTATCTGATATGTTTTGACAATACAAAAGTTATTTTAATATAACCTTGTGTGGAGTCTCTTTTGTGGTGTGCCTAGTATGTTGTTGCTGTCGTGCGCTGACGCAAATGCTTTACACATCGCCTCCGAGTTTAGCCTAGACTGCTCGCGCCATGCTACCTAGAGGGTGAGCAGGGGTTATCTTGGCGTGTGACTTCCTTGCCCTGACTGGAATGGTGGTTTCTGCCTGGCTTTGGCATCAGCCTTAGCCTACCAGAAATAGCCGGTTTCCAACAAATATTAATTGCGCTATGTCCAGCGAGAGGTGAAGGTCTATTCTCCAGAAGCTAGACCCCAAACTCACTGAACTGTCATCTTCAGGGTCAGGCCCGATTTAGCAGGGGTTGCTGTTTGGCCAGCTGTTCTTAAAAGCCCTCTTTAGGTTTCTTGCTCCCATCAGCAACCTGGACAAAGCTCAGGGATCCCTTCGCAAGGTTTTCAGACCGTTTTTTGTCAGGGCCGGACGATTTCGAGGGCGTCTGTTCAGCCGTGGTTACCAGCAAGGCTTTCAGAGGGGTTAATACCAGCAATAGCGTGGGGGATACCAAAACCCTAACAAATCCATCTTCTACCTCTCACGGCGTTCCAATCTAAATCAATTCTGGAAGGGCCCCTATGGAGGACCCCAAGGAGCTTCTCAGGATTCAGGGACTACAGGTGAGACCTATTTTGTTTACAGAAGTGGTTTTTGCGGGGCAGGATTCAGTCATTTTTGCACGCTTGTAATCGCTCACACAAGATGGTTGGGCTCTAGAGAGAGTGCAGGGCTATAAACTAGACCTTTACAAAAAAAAACAAGCAGTTCTTCTTTCCCCCATAATGTCTTTTTCCCATCAAGAGCAAGATTGTATCTCCTTCGAGGCTCACACCCTTCTGCAGAAAGGGGCCTTGATGATCACAGATCCTCATGCTCCCGGGTTTCTCAGCGGTGTCTTCTTGGTGGAGAAAAAAGGCGGCGGCTTTCGACTCGTACTAAATCTCAAAGACTTCAATGGCTGGATTGTATACTGTGACTTCAAGATGGAAGGCATCCATATATTCCAAGATCTTCTCCGATAGGGAGATTGGATGCTCTGACTGGATTTGAAGGACGCATATCTTACCATCCCCAATTTCCCGCCTCACCGATGCTTACTGCAAATCATGTGGCAAGACGTCTGTTACGATTACAACGTCCTCCATTTCGGCCTTTCCTCTGCCCAGTGGTGCTTCACAAAGCTCCTGTGGCCGGTGGTAGAGTCCTTGAGGGCTCAGGGTGTCCTTCCGAATGTTTACCTGGATGACATCATTATCATGGCGTGCTGTCCTCGTCTGGTTGTCACTCACCTGGAGTGGTCGATCACCCTGCTCTAGGAGTTGGGATTTATTGTGAATGCACAGACATCGATTCTGATCCCTTCCCGACGCATAGAGGTTCCAGGGGTTTAAGATCGATTCTCTCTGCTGCCAACTGATTCTCCCCTCTGCCAACTGATTCTCCCGCCCCAGAAGAGCAAGAATATCAAGAAGGAGTTGAGATCGATTCTGAACAGGCAGAATGTATCCTTGTGATTGAATGCCCGAGTAGTGGTTTTGCTAGCCTCATCGATACAGGCCATTTTTCCTGGCCCCTGCATTATCGTGTGCTGCAGAGATTCAAAATTTGACATCTCCTGGAAGGCTTCAGCTATGCCGAATAGAATCTCCTCAGAGGAAGGGAGGTCGGAGATGCCTTGGTGGTTGGATAACATGGACGCCTGGAATGGCAAGGCTACCTTTCCTCAACTCCTGAAATTGTGCTCCAATCAAATGCCAGTCGTTGGGTAGCCATGTGCAGCCCAGTTTTTACAGGGGTCGCTGGTCTCAGGAGGAACTTTCCCTGCATATCAGTTGCTTGGAGGTCCTGCCGGTTCCTTTGCGATTCGCAGTCTCTCGACTGTCAAGATGGATTACTGCATATTGCTTCGCATTGACAATGTCTCAGTGGTTAGCTATGTGAACAAACTGGGTGGGACAAAATCTGACAGATATTACCTAGGATTTTTGGCACTTTAGCCTATAGCACCGAATCTCAGTAGTGGCAGAATATCTCCCAGGCCAGAACAATACGGTTGCGTATTGGAAGTCCTGACATCTTCGGGATTTCAGCGACTGGAGGCTCCATCCGAGAGTATTCCATGCGCTGAATCATCTCTGGGACCCTTGCATAATAGACCTGTTTGCATCGCAATCTTAATCATCAGATTCTAATCTTATTCAGTTGTACCTGGATCTAGTTGGTGTGGCTGGTGCTGTGAACAGGGTTCTGATCCTATTTGAGCAGATTAATCTTTGGTGATTAATTTTCTGTCTTCCCTTGCCTCTGCAGGTATGGCATACAGACGGTTAATAACTTTAGATCTGCCATTTTGGCCGATCATGTTCCGGTTGATAATAAACCGGTAGGGGAGCATCCCATAGTGTGCAAGCTTTTGAGGGGCATCAGTATGGCCCGTCTGCCTCTTCCTAAGTACTCTGTGTTGTGTGATGAGTCCATTGTCTTACGGTTTTTAGATTGCTGGCCGGACAATAATTATCTGCTGCGGAAGCAGCTGTCAGTCAAACTTACTATGCTGCTCTGCCTCGTTTCATGCAAAAGAATGGCTGACGTCCAAGCTTTGGATTTGGCGGGCCGCACTTTATCCCCTGAAGGGGTTTTCTCTTCATTTTTAGACACACCAAATGCAATACTTCTTCCATTTCTTATTCTGCCTTTCTGAATAATCCCAAACTGTGTGTGGGGCAGTGTTTGAAGGCATACAAGGTGAGTGCTGCAGAGTGTCGTACTGATATGAGGGGGCAATTGTTGATCGCCTTGTATAAACCATTTCGCCCAGTGACCCTGGCCATGCTTGCAAGATGGGTGCGTTGGCTTGTGTGTGAAGCAAGCATTGATGTGCCCATTTTTTGGGACCATTCCATGAGTAGTGCAATGGCTTCTAAATCATTTGTAAGGAAGCAGACAAGTGTCTCCACCCAATAGAATTATTTGCCCTAGGCACTAGCCTCTCTGATATTATGAAATTCACCGACTTGTCGGCAGAGTTTACATTCAAGGCATTCTATTGTAAACCCATTGTTGATGTTGCTTTTGTTGTGGTGGCTAAGCTTTAAACAAAGAAAACAGAAGAAGATGATGGACGGAGCACTGAAACTTTTCAGACACTCACCCCCAGTAACAGACATGGGTTGAATCCATAGTCATTCTTTAGCTCACTTCTCTACCCTGGTTCAGACCCAGCTATATGCAAATCAGTCTTGACTATGTGCCTCATGAGAGCATTCCAGCCTGAACTGCCAAGCCAGGTCTTCCCTGGACCGGAGACAAGCATCCTGGGACCGGTTTTGAGGTAACACCCCTCAGCAGCCAGGCTAGCTTGAACCCAGTGGATAAGTGAGCAAGGGACACACTCCTGGGCATTCCCTGCCTACATAGGGCAAACAAAGCAAACACAAGGAGATGATGGATGGCGCACTGAAATATTTCAGACATTTACCCGTCACAGATCTGGGTTGAATCCATCATCATTCTTTAGTTCACTTTGCAACCCCAGTTTAGACCCAGCTATATGCAAATCAGTTGTGACCTTGTGTCTCATGGGAACAGTCCAGCCCGAACTGCTAAGCCAAGTCTTCCCTGGACCGGAAACAAGCATCCTGGGACCGGTTTCGGGGTAACACCCCTCATCAGCCAGTCTAGCTTGAATTCAGTGGCAAAGTAAGCAAGGGACCCACATATGGACATACCCTTTCAACTTAGGGTGAACAAAGCAAACACAAGGAGATGATGGACGGAGCACTGAAACTTTTCAGACATTCATCCCCAGTCACAGATCTGGGTTGAATCCATCATCGTTCTGTAGCTCACCTCGCCACCACAGTTCAGATCCAGCTCTATTCAAATCAGTCTTGACCCTGTGCCTCATGGGACCAGTCAAGCCCGAACTGCCAAGCCAGGTCTTCCCTTGACTGGAAACAAGCATCATGGGACCGGTTTCGGAATAATACCTTTCATCAGCCAAGCTAGCTGGAATCTAGTGGCAAAGTGAGCAAGGGACCCACGCCTCGGCATACCCTGCCAAATTAGGGCAAACAAAGCAAACACAAGGAGATGAGTACATCACCATGATGGCCTCACAGTACCCAGGGATGTTTGGTACCAAACTGCTCTTCTTAATAAATCCACACTGAAGTCAGTGTTTCAAAGCTGACTAACCACCAGCTTTGAAGTATGGACAACTGCTTTCAATAAAACTACTTAAACGACGAGTCTGAGGGCCATTCTTCTGCTCTCAGAATGTCTATCAGCCTGGAACCCAAAAAGGGAGCCTTAGAGGCCTTAGCTCCAGGAGCAGTGTGCATCAAATCGGCTAACATCTTTACCTGCCTTTGCCATAATCCGTCTGACCAACCTTTTCAAAGTTGCTGCAGCAACTGTCTTAAAAGGCTTTTGTACAGCAAGGAACAGCTGACAATTTGGATCAGCATGTAACAATCTAATACAGTCCTCATAAGCTTTAAAAAATTTACCACACATAACTTCTCATCATGAGGAAAAGCCAGATAATCTATAGAATTAGAAAATGTTTGTAAGGTCTAGAGACAGCAAAAGAAACTCCCTCTAGAGCAGACGTCTTCAAACTGTGGGGTGCGACCCACAGGGGGGTCGTGGAGTTCTAGGAAGGGGGTCGCAGATTCCCCAGCTTTACTTGTCCCTGCAAAAAGACAGCTGGGATCGCTAATTGAGATCGTTATCAGCTGCTTGCCTGAATGAAAGGCAGGCTGATCTCCCTTCTGTGCAAAGCGAGAATCACTTGTGACTCCACTCATTCCGGTTTCAATGAGATCCTCGTGCTCCAGTAATCTGTCAGTATTGCTACACTTTGGGGCATCCATCTCTCTCCTGACATACCATAATAAGCTGTTAAATATACCGCACAGCCAGCATAGCTAAAACAAATGCATTACACCAACAATCCAAACCACGGCATCCAAGAAAGATTCTCTTCTGCACGCAAAACATGTCTTCAGAGGCGGCACAAACATCCCTGTAAATGTGTAAAACAGAGTATAGTCGGAACTGCGTCCTCTAAGATCGAGGCAGCCTGACTTTGCTCTTGACATCTGATGTGTATATTGGGGCTGAGCAGGTCGCAAGTTCAGCCAGTACAGGAAAAACAGGTCTGTATGTGGCAAGATTCTACTGTGAGCTGTTACAACTCACTCTTTCATCCTTCCAAGGTCGATAATATAACTGAGTTTCAATTGTTTGATATGGGCAGACCTAAAGCTAGCACTAAAATTAGTTAGTAACTTTACGAGTCATTTTAGCTAAGACCTGTAGGTCGACTAGAGAAGAAGCTGTGGGACTGAAGGCTGGATGGGTACACATTTAGGTGGGAGACAGAATATTATGAGTAGGAATATTACTACCCAGCTGGGTCACTGGAGCAAAACCTGGTTAAGGCATTAGATGTGGAGGTACAGCACTCTGTTAACAAGTCCCTTCTCAGAGCTATTAAGCCTCTAAAGCACCATCTTTGTGGCTATGCCAAGCAACTAGGTAGATTTCTGGCCCCCAGGTGCGAGCCAAGTCCAGTGGGAAATCCCCTAAGAGCCCTCTCGCTGCTGACTTTGCGAGACTGGCCGACTCGCTTAGCTCGGATCATGATTATAGTGCTTCTGGTGAGTGGCCTTTATCAGATCCCTTTCAGGATGATGATGCTACCTCTTCATCTCGCCAGAGCTCTGACCAGGAGGAGGCCACTGGACTCAGTAAACGAAGACGCAAATCACACCCACCAATCCCTGTCCTCAACTGAAACTGCTTACGTTTGAGCCAGCTGAAATTGTTCACCCTAAGTCCACTGCCAGGCTCCCGCTTCAGGAAGTGGCCGACTACATGCATTACCATTTATGCCAAGCCTTCGACAAAGAGGTGTTTGCGAGACTCCTCTCCGAATGTCCCTGGCCTGATTTACCGGGGAAAGTTGGAGAAACCACCAAAGTGGATCTTACCCTTGTCACATACCTTAAAATGTTTTTGAAGGATCCCAAAAAGTGGATTGACAGGGCCTGGGAATCCTGCCTGGTCAAATTATTGGATATGTCCCGGCCTCTGACAAATAATCTGAAGCTGGGGTTCAGAGCCAAGGAATCGGCCATCGCCATTGACCCTGATTAGCTGAAAGGGTGGGCACAATGTGCTATCTGCCAATTGAGTAATATTAATTGCGCTATGTCCAGCGAGAGGTGAAGGTCTATTCTCCAGAAGCTAGACCCCAAACTCACTGAACTGTCATCTTCAGGGTCAGGCCCGATTTAGCAGGGGTTGCTGTTTGGCCAGCTGTTCTTAAAAGCCCTCTTTAGGTTTGTTGCTCCCATCAGCAACCTGGACAAAGCTCAGGGATCCCTTCGCAAGGTTTTCAGACCGTTTTTTGTCAGGGCCGGACGATTTCGAGGGCGTCTGTTCAGCCGTGGTTACCAGCAAGGCTTTCAGAGGGGTTAATACCAGCAATAGCGTGGGGGATACCAAAACCCTAACAAATCCATCTTCTACCTCTCACGGCGTTCCAATCTAAATCAATTCTGGAAGGGCCCCTATGGAGGACCCCAAGGAGCTTCTCAGGATTCAGGGACTACAGGTGAGACCTATTTTGTTTACAGAAGTGGTTTTTGCGGGGCAGGATTCAGTCATTTTTGCACGCTTGTAATCGCTCACACAAGATGGTTGGGCTCTAGAGAGAGTGCAGGGCTATAAACTAGACCTTTACAAAAAAAAACAAGCAGTTCTTCTTTCCCCCATAATGTCTTTTTCCCATCAAGGAACAAAGAAAGGTGCCCCGCCACTTACTTTTTATCCCACACTTAAGGAAAAGTTGAGAACACTGTTTGTCGTACTCAACTAGGTATTTTTATTTATACCAATCAATTTTTAATTTCAAATTCTATTTTGTCAAAACAACCTTATTATGGTCAGACAAACACATATATACAATATACATTCAACATATAGTGTGACTTATATACATAACAACGTGTTGTCACAACAAATATTATTCACTATTGACAAAAAAATTAAATGCAAAAGCTTTTCGCAACAGACAATAATATTTACAATGTAATAAATGAAACACACATTAACAAATGAAAAAAGACTTTGTGCAAAACACAAAATTGGTGATAAAGTAGGAAAATTAGGAAAGGAACGTGAAAGCAGATTCAAAATTAATTGTCAGCCAGCAAATGCTGGTTTCCAAATTGTCCTTTCTAATTGGCCGACGCGTTTCGAATCCAGGAGATTATGTACCGGATTCTCATCAGGGCACAATTACTCTGTCTGTGAAATTTTTTAAAAAAAGAGAAAAAATCACGTTTCAGTATTTGGGATGAAAAGACAGGACTCCCTATGACGTGACATACAGCAAAGGGACCTACCGGGTCTTCAGCAGAAACAAATTCGAGTTAAAGTTGTGAATGCAGGCTGGAACGGCTCCAAAAGGAGTCAGGGGGGCAGAACTACCTGCAATGAGGTGGATTAACATTAGCGCGGCTAGAACATATAAAATGCAGAGTTCGGTTGAATAGAGGACTCAAAAAATGCACATACCGTCAGCTACTTCTCTGCTAGACGGGGGCAGTCGCCTTCAGATGTAAAATTAAATCCTTCTGTAGATTTTCACTGAAGGATAAGTCCGGGCGCTGTGTGTAGACAGTGCGGGATTAATATGTGTGGCTGGAGTTTACTCAAACAACAAGCACTGAGCTAGGTGGCGAGAAAACATACCTTCAACTTTCAATCGCTAGGCGCGAGGGGACTGGTTCATGCCGGTAAACTTTACTTCGATGGCCAGCGCGTGCAATTTTCGCCGGGCTCCGATTCACTGTAAGCAAACGGAACCGGGTTAGTTTGTTTGCGCGATGAGCGAGAGTAAACAAAGGGGGCGGCGTGGCTCCGCAGGAGCGGTGCTTACCTCCGTGTTACTCGGTGAACGTTTCCAGCATACTGCATAGATCCAAAGATGGGCGCCACCGATGTTGCCATGAAAAAAAGCACACCGCTGTGCGCTGGGGTTTATGGGATTTGTAGTTCTAGCTGCGCAACGCATCACAGGAAAAATTCCAGGCGATGTATTAATTGAGGAAATAATGAGACAAGACCTGTCCGGGCAGCAGGACTGGAGGCACAACTGGTTCATAGTCTCGCAATTTCGGACAAACTATTCAAGCCCTTACGAACACTGTTAAATTTCAAGATTAGATATGCTTCCTTTTCAAGGAGCAATCTGTCCAGATCCGCGTTATTCTGTGATGGACGTAGTGTGTACAGTACCGTCCACCGTAGCTCATTGGCATCGTGTTTGGCAGTCAAAAAATGCTCCACCATGGGGGCAGTCGTGATTTTGTTTTTAATTCGGGACCGATGTTGGCAGATGCGTGTGTTTACTTGTTGTGTAGTTTTGCCAATGTAAATTTGGTCACAAGGGCACTGCACCAAATACACGACATTCTTGGTTTTACAATTAGAGAATTCTTGATGTTTCCATTTCGTTGCCCCATGCTGGAACTCGTCACCTTCGATAGTATTTGGGCACACAACACAGGTACCACACTTGTGGTGTCCTGTGATTGGCTTCAGGTTCCACTGGCTTAGTAGATCAATTTTCTTTTTGGGTAATGACACGTCTGCTCTCATAATATGTTGTCCCACATTTTGATTCCTCTTGTAGGCGAACAACGGACGCGGAAGCGGACAATCTAGATTCGCCATTAGATGCCAATTGTTCAGAACAGTTTTTCTTATTGTGTGTGTGTCAGGTCCGAAAGTGGTAACACAGACCAGTCTTTCCAGTGTAGGTTTGGGCCGAACTTGTAGGAGTGTTTCTCGGGGGGTGAAGCGAGCTCTTTTGAAAGAGTGCTTCAAAAGTTTCTTAGGATACCCCCTTGTTTGCATTTCCTGACAGAACGTCGCTGCGTGAGACGTGAAGTCATCCAAGTGGGAGCAGTTCCTCCTTATGCGCAACAATTGCCCATACGGAAGGTTGGATTTTAAATTCCTCGGATGGGCACTTCTGTGGTGCAGGATTGTATTCCTGTCAGTGTCTTTTTTAAAGAGGGACGATTTTAACACCCCATTGATGTTTGATATTTCTACATCAAGGAAGGTCATCCTTTCATTGCTCTGCATCATTGAAAATTTGATGTCAGCATGCCTATTATTGAGCCAATCATGGAACGCTACCAGCTGGGTCTGGCTCCCCTGCCACAGGAGCCAGACGTCATCTATGTAGCGGAACCACTGCAGGATGTGCTGTTCAAAGGGGTTACTATTGTCCACAAATTTTTGCTCATACTGGGCCATGAACAGTACGGCCATTTCAGGGGCATAAGGACACCCCATCGCCGTACCCTTGACCTGCATAAAGAAGTCCCCATTGAACGTAAAGTAGTTCTTTTTTAGGGCAATTTCTGCCAGTCTCAAAATAAAAGAAGTGGGTACTTGGTGAGGCCTCACTCTAAGGTTCAGATAGATCTCCATCACCTCTAGCGCTTCTTCTTGTGGAATTTGCGTATAGAGGGAGGTTACGTCCATTGTGACCATCAATTGGGTGTCTTGGTCGAACTCAGTGTCTTCATCCTTCTGCAAAAAATCCGTTGTGTCACGTAAGTATGATTTGACTGACTGTAAAAACGGTTTCAAAAAGAAATCCACGTACTGCGAAAGCGGTTCAAGACAGGATTCACATCCAGACACAATTGGACGTCCTGGGGGATCTTGAAGGCTCTTATGGATCTTTGGCAGGAGGTAGAGTACTGGGGTTCTGGGAATTTTTTTTAGAAGATATTCATGTTCTTTTTTGCCCAGAAAACCACCATCCAACCCCACCTGCAATGAATCAACAATGAGTTGTTGGATCTCTTTGACAGGGTTCTCAGAAAGACGTCTATACCAGGTTTGATTATTCACCTGTTTATTGCCTTCTGCTAGATATTGGTCACGAGACCACACCACCACTGCACCGCCCTTATCGGCCTGTTTGATGATAATGGAATGGTCTTCCTTAAGGGCTTTGATCGCTGCCTGTTGTTTTTGGCCTGTGTTTTGATGTACAAAATGGCGGCCCTTTTCAAGTTTGTCGATCGATGACAAGAGGACCTGCTCAAAAGCGAGGACTTCTTTAGGGATATTTTGGTTGGGGACAAAGGTGGACTTATTACGTAGGCCAGTGACCTCTGTGGAAGGCGGTGAAGGATGGTTCCCAAAAAATATTTTTAAACGAATTTTGCGGCAAAACTCAATCGCCTCTAATTTGAGTCTTGTGTAATCCGTTTTGCGGCCAGGTACAAATTTGAGACCAAGCGCTAGGACCGAATGTTCTTCAGGCGTTAATTGTCTATTAGACAAATTCACCACAGTGCTGGGGCTCTCTATGATTTGTATGAGCGATTCCTGGTTCGCATCTCCCATGGTGGTTTGAAGCGAGTCTTTGGCTGTTGGCCCTGGTCTAAAAAAGCCACCTGTTTCTTGTTTTGATTACGATTGTCCGAGCTCGATGAATCAGAGGAGGACGTCTCCGAAAATGTTGTGAACCGGTTTCTAGACCGGCCTTGGAACGTAGATAACACTCTCCGGGATTCTTGTTGTGTATAATAGTCCTCTTTCAGAAAAGGATAAACCTGCTCTATTTTGAACGACTTGACGTCTCGCTCATATTTGAAAGTTTTGTCATTAATGGTGTTGTCCTTGAAGGTCCTAATTTCCTTCTCTATTTTTTCCAGGAGTGCCTTGGCGTCCGTCACTGCCGGACTAGTCTTGATCGTCTCAATTAGTTCCTCAATTTCTTTTTCCTCCTGTAAGCACAATCTCTGTGCTGTTTCAATGGTGTGGACCATAAGGTCCCGGCTGCACTTAGTATTGATATAACTAAAACCTTTTTTATATTCTGCGTCGTCAACAAATATCACAGGTACATTCTTTACCTGTAGGCCCCAGGGAATTGTACCCCCTTTGAGGTGCCTAAGCAAAAAATGTCCATGTAATTCTGTGCGAGTGTGCTTTTTTTGTAAACGTATCAGTCTATCTGACTCGTTTTGCTGTTTTGCGGTAGTGCTGAGGGTCACATTTGAAAAGGGAGAAGAGTCAATGAGGTTCTGAATGTGGTTTTCACTAAAAGATAGTGTGTCTTTGTCTGACATCCCTCAGCACTACCGCAAAACAGCAAAACGAGTCAGATAGACTGATACGTTTACAAAAAAAGCACACTCGCACAGAATTACATGGACATTTTTTGCTTAGGCACCTCAAAGGGGGTACAATTCCCTGGGGCCTACAGGGAAAGAATGTACCTGTGATATTTGTTGACGACGCAGAATATAAAAAAGGTTTTAGTTTTATCAATACTAAGTGCAGCCGGGACCTTATGGTCCACACCATTGAAACAGCACAGAGATTGTGCTTACAGGAGGAAAAAGAAATTGAGGAACTAATTGAGACGATCAAGACTAGTCCGGCAGTGACGGACGCCAAGGCACTCCTGGAAAAAATAGAGAAGGAAATTAGGACCTTCAAGGACAACACCATTAATGACAAAACTTTCAAATATGAGCGAGACGTCAAGTCGTTCAAAATAGAGCAGGTATATCCTTTTCTGAAAGAGGACTATTATACACAACAAGAATCCCGGAGAGTGTTATCTACGTTCCAAGGCCGGTCTAGAAACCGGTTCACAACATTTTCGGAGACGTCCTCCTCTGATTCATCGAGCTCGGACAATCGTAATCAAAACAAGAAACAGGTGACTTTTTTAGACCAGGGCCAACAGCCAAAGACTCGCTTCAAACCACCATGGGAGATGCGAACCAGGAATCGCTCATACAAATCATAGAGAGCCCCAGCACTGTGGTGAATTTGTCTAATAGACAATTAACGCCTGAAGAACATTCGGTCCTAGCGCTTGGTCTCAAATTTTTGCAGAAGGTTGAAGACACTGAGTTCGACCAAGACACCCAATTGATGGTCACAATGGACGTAACCTCCCTCTATACGCAAATTCCACAAGAAGAAGCGCTAGAGGTGATGGAGATCTATCTGAACCTTAGAGTGAGGCCTCACCAAGTACCCACTTCTTTTATTTTGAGACTGGCAGAAATTGCCCTAAAAAAGAACTACTTTACGTTCAATGGGGACTTCTTTATGCAGGTCAAGGGCACGGCGATGGGGTGTCCTTATGCCCCTGAAATGGCCGTACTGTTCATGGCCCAGTATGAGCAAAAATTTGTGGACAATAATAACCCCTTTGAACAGCACATCCTGCAGTGGTTCCGCTACATAGATGACGTCTGGCTCCTGTGGCAGGGGAGCCAGACCCAGCTGGTAGCGTTCCATGATTGGCTCAATAATAGGCATGCTGACATCAAATTTTCAATGATGCAGAGCAATGAAAGGATGACCTTCCTTGATGTAGAAATATCAAACATCAATGGGGTGTTAAAATCGTCCCTCTTTAAAAAAGACACTGACAGGAATACAATCCTGCACCACAGAAGTGCCCATCCGAGGAATTTAAAATCCAACCTGCCGTATGGGCAATTGTTGCGCATAAGGAGAAACTGCTCCCACTTGGATGACTTCACGTCTCACGCAGCGACGTTCTGTCAGGAAATGCAAACAAGGGGGTATCCTAAGAAACTTTTGAAGCACTCTTTCAAAAGAGCTCGCTTCACCCCCCGAGAAACACTCCTACAAGTTCGGCCCAAACCTACACTGGAAAGACTGGTCTGTGTTACCACTTTCGGACCTGACACACACACAATAAGAAAAACTGTTCTGAACAATTGGCATCTAATGGCGAATCTAGATTGTCCGCTTCCGCGTCCGTTGTTCGCCTACAAGAGGAATCAAAATGTGGGACAACATATTATGAGAGCAGACGTGTCATTACCCAAAAAGAAAATTGATCTACTAAGCCAGTGGAACCTGAAGCCAATCACAGGACACCACAAGTGTGGTACCTGTGTTGTGTGCCCAAATACTATCGAAGGTGACGAGTTCCAGCATGGGGCAACGAAATGGAAACATCAAGAATTCTCTAATTGTAAAACCAAGAATGTCGTGTATTTGGTGCAGTGCCCTTGTGACCAAATTTACATTGGCAAAACTACACAACAAGTAAACACACGCATCTGCCAACATCGGTCCCGAATTAAAAACAAAATCACGACTGCCCTCATGGTGGAGCATTTTTTGACTGCCAAACACGATGCCAATGAGCTAAGGTGGACGGTACTGTACACACTACGTCCATCACAGAATAACGCGGATCTGGACAGATTGCTCCCTAAAAAGGAAGCATATCTAATCTTGAAATTTAACAGTGTTCGTAAGGGCTTGAATAGTTTGTCTGAAATTGCGAGACTATGAACCAGTTGTGCCTCCAGTCCTGCTGCCCGGACAGGTCTCGTCTCATTATTTCCTCAATTAATACATCGCCTGGAATTTTTCCTGTGATGCGTTGCGCAGCTAGAACTACAAATCCCATAAACCCCAGCGCACAGCGGTGTGCTTTTTTTCATGGCAACATCGGTGGCGCCCATCTTTGGATCTATGCAGTATGCTGGAAACGTTCACCGAGTAACACGGAGGTAAGCACCGCTCCTGCGGAGCCACGCCGCCCCCTTTGTTTACTCTCGCTCATCGCGCAAACAAACTAACCCGGTTCCGTTTGCTTACAGTGAATCGGAGCCCGGCGAAAATTGCACGCGCTGGCCATCGAAGTAGTTTACCCGCAGAACCAGTCCCCTCGCGCCTAGCGATTGAAAGTTGAAGGTATGTTTTCTCACCACCTAGCTCAGTGCTTGTTGTTTGAGTAAACTCCAGCCACACATATTAATCCCGCACTGTCTACACACAGCGCCCGGACTTATCCTTCAGTGAAAATCTACAGAAGGATTTAATTTTACATCTGAAGGCGACTGCCCCCGTCTAGCAGAGAAGTAGCTGACGGTATGTGCATTTTTTGAGTCCTCTATTCAACCGAACTCTGCATTTTATATGTTCTAGCCGCGCTAATGTTAATCCACCTCATTGCAGGTAGTTCTGCCCCCCTGACTCCTTTTGGAGCCGTTCCAGCCTGCATTCACAACTTTAACTCAAATTTGTTTCTGCTGAAGACCCGGTAGGTCCCTTTGCTGTATGTCACGTCATAGGGAGTCCTGTCTTTTCATCCCAAATACTGAAACGTGATTTTTTCTCTTTTTTTTAAAAATTTCACAGACAGAGTAATTGTGCCCTGATGAGAATCCGGTACATAATCTCCTGGATTCGAAACGCGTCGGCCAATTAGAAAGGACAATTTGGAAACCAGCATTTGCTGGCTGACAATTAATTTTGAATCTGCTTTCACGTTCCTTTCCTAATTTTCCTACTTTATCACCAATTTTGTGTTTTGCACAAAGTCTTTTTTCATTTGTTAATGTGTGTTTCATTTATTACATTGTAAATATTATTGTCTGTTGCGAAAAGCTTTTGCATTTAATTTTTTTGTCAATAGTGAATAATATTTGTTGTGACAACACGTTGTTATGTATATAAGTCACACTATATGTTGAATGTATATTGTATATATGTGTTTGTCTGACCATAATAAGGTTGTTTTGACAAAATAGAATTTGAAATTAAAAATTGATTGGTATAAATAAAAATACCTAGTTGAGTACGACAAACAGTGTTCTCAACTTTTCCTTAAGTGTGGGATAAAAAGTAAGTGGCGGGGCACCTTACTTTGTTCATTGATCTAATTAGGCCCAGCCTCCCCATTTGTCCATCAGGGCCAAGCTCCTCTTGTGCTTCTTTTTTCCCATCAAGAGCAAGATTGTATCTCCTTCGAGGCTCACACCCTTCTGCAGAAAGGGGCCTTGAAGATCACAGATCCTCATGCTCCCGGGTTTCTCAGCGGTGTCTTCTTGGTGGAGAAAAAAGGCGGCGGCTTTCGACTCGTACTAAATCTCAAAGACTTCAATGGCTGGATTGTATACTGTGACTTCAAGATGGAAGGCATCCATATATTCCAAGATCTTCTCCGATAGGGAGATTGGATGCTCTGACTGGATTTGAAGGACGCATATCTTACCATCCCCAATTTCCCGCCTCACCGATGCTTACTGCAAATCATGTGGCAAGACGTCTGTTACGATTACAACGTCCTCCATTTCGGCCTTTCCTCTGCCCAGTGGTGCTTCACAAAGCTCCTGTGGCCGGTGGTAGAGTCCTTGAGGGCTCAGGGTGTCCTTCCGAATGTTTACCTGGATGACATCATTATCATGGCGTGCTGTCCTCGTCTGGTTGTCACTCACCTGGAGTGGTCGATCACCCTGCTCTAGGAGTTGGGATTTATTGTGAATGCACAGAAATCAATTCTGATCCCTTCCCGACGCATAGAGGTTCCAGGGGTTTAAGATCGATTCTCTCTGCTGCCAACTGATTCTCCCCTCTGCCAACTGATTCTCCCGCCCCAGAAGGGCAAGAATATCAAGAAGGAGTTGAGATCGATTCTGAACAGGCAGAATGTATCCTTGTGATTGAATGCCCGAGTAGTGGTTTTGCTAGCCTCATCGATACAGGCCATTTTTCCTGGCCCCTGCATTATCGTGTGCTGCAGAGATTCAAAATTTGACATCTCCAGGAAGGCTTCAGCTATGCCGAATAGAATCTCCTCAGAG
The DNA here is from genome assembly GCF_964261635.1 of Lissotriton helveticus. Lineage (NCBI taxonomy): Eukaryota > Metazoa > Chordata > Amphibia > Caudata > Salamandridae > Lissotriton > Lissotriton helveticus. Next base: position 749,924,514 of record NC_136073.1, read on the forward strand.
GAAGGGAGGTCGGAGATGCCTTGGTGGTTGGATAACATGGACGCCTGGAATGGCAAGGCTACCTTTCCTCAACTCCTGAAATTGTGCTCCAATCAAATGCCAGTCGTTGGGTAGCCATGTGCAGCCCAGTTTTTACAGGGGTCGCTGGTCTCAGGAGGAACTTTCCCTGCATATCAGTTGCTTGGAGGTCCTGCCGGTTCCTTTGCGATTCGCAGTCTCTCGACTGTCAAGATGGATTACTGCATATTGCTTCGCATTGACAATGTCTCAGTGGTTAGCTATGTGAACAAACTGGGTGGGACAAAATCTGACAGATATTACCTAGGATTTTTGGCACTTTAGCCTATAGCACCGAATCTCAGTAGTGGCAGAATATCTCCCAGGCCAGAACAATACGGTTGCGTATTGGAAGTCCTGACATCTTCGGGATTTCAGCGACTGGAGGCTCCATCCGAGAGTATTCCATGCGCTGAATCATCTCTGGGACCCTTGCATAATAGACCTGTTTGCATCGCAATCTTAATAATCAGATTCTAATCTTATTCAGTTGTACCTGGATCTAGTTGGTGTGGCTGGTGCTGTGAACAGGGTTCTGATCCTATTTGAGCAGATTAATCTTTGGTGATTAATTTTCTGTCTTCCCTTGCCTCTGCAGGTATGGCATACAGACGGTTAATAACTTTAGATCTGCCATTTCGGCCGATCATGTTCCGGTTGATAATAAACCGGTAGGGGAGCATCCCATAGTGTGCAAGCTTTTGAGGGGCATCAGTATGGCCCGTCTGCCTCTTCCTAAGTACTCTGTGTTGTGTGATGAGTCCATTGTCTTACGGTTTTTAGATTGCTGGCCGGACAATAATTATCTGCTGCGGAAGCAGCTGTCAGTCAAACTTACTATGCTGCTCTGCCTCGTTTCATGCAAAAGAATGGCTGACGTCCAAGCTTTGGATTTGGCGGGCCGCACTTTATCCCCTGAAGGGGTTTCCTCTTCATTTTTAGACACACCAAATGCAATACTTCTTCCATTTCTTATTCTGCCTTTCTGAATAATCCCAAACTGTGTGTGGGGCAGTGTTTGAAGGCATACAAGGTGAGTGCTGCAGAGTTTCGTTCTGATATGAGGGGGCAATTGTTGATCGCCTTGTATAAACCATTTCGCCCAGTGACCCTGGCCATGCTTGCAAGATGGGTGCATTGGCTTGTGTGTGAAGCAAGCATTGATGTGTCCATTTTTTGGGACCATTCCATGAGTAGTGCAATGGCTTCTAAATCATTTGTAAAGAAGCAGACAAGTGTCTCCACCCAATAGAATCATTTGCCCTAGGCACTAGCCTCTCTGATATTATGAAATTCACCGACTTGTCGGCAGAGTTTACATTCAAGGCATTCTATTGTAAACCCATTGTTGATGTTGCTTTTGTTGTGGTGGCTAAGCTTTAAACAAAGAAAACAGAAGAAGATGATGGACGGAGCACTGAAACTTTTCAGACACTCACCCCCAGTAACAGACATGGGTTGAATCCATAGTCATTCTTTAGCTCACTTCTCTACCCTGGTTCAGACCCAGCTATATGCAAATCAGTCTTGACTATGTGCCTCATGAGAGCATTCCAGCCTGAACTGCAAAGCCAGGTCTTCCCTGGACCGGAGACAAGCATCCTGGGACCGGTTTTGAGGTAACACCCCTCAGCAGCCAGGCTAGCTTGAACCCAGTGGATAAGTGAGCAAGGGACACACTCCTGGGCATTCCCTGCCTACATAGGGCAAACAAAGCAAACACAAGGAGATGATGGATGGCGCACTGAAATATTTCAGACATTTACCCGTCACAGATCTGGGTTGAATCCATCATCATTCTTTAGTTCACTTTGCAACCCCAGTTTAGACCCAGCTATATGCAAATCAGTTGTGACCTTGTGTCTCATGGGAACAGTCCAGCCCGAACTGCTAAGCCAAGTCTTCCCTGGACCGGAAACAAGCATCCTGGGACCGGTTTCGGGGTAACACCCCTCATCAGCCAGTCTAGCTTGAATTCAGTGGCAAAGTAAGCAAGGGACCCACATATGGACATACCCTTTCAACTTAGGGTGAACAAAGCAAACACAAGGAGATGATGGACGGAGCACTGAAACTTTTCAGACATTCATCCCCAGTCACAGATCTGGGTTGAATCCATCATCGTTCTGTAGCTCACCTCGCCACCACAGTTCAGATCCAGCTCTATTCAAATCAGTCTTGACCCTGTGCCTCATGGGACCAGTCAAGCCCGAACTGCCAAGCCAGGTCTTCCCTTGACTGGAAACAAGCATCATGGGACCGGTTTCGGAATAATACCTTTCATCAGCCAAGCTAGCTGGAATCTAGTGGCAAAGTGAGCAAGGGACCCACGCCTCGGCATACCCTGCCAAATTAGGGCAAACAAAGCAAACACAAGGAGATGAGTACATCACCATGATGGCCTCACAGTACCCAGGGATGTTTGGTACCAAACTGCTCTTCTTAATAAATCCACACTGAAGTCAGTGTTTCAAAGCTGACTAACCACCAGCTTTGAAGTATGGACAACTGCTTTCAATAAAACTACTTAAATGACGAGTCTGAGGGCCATTCTTCTGCTCTCAGAATGTCTATCAGCCTGGAACCCAAAAAGGGAGCCTTAGAGGCCATAGCTCCAGGAGCAGTGTGCATCAAATCGGCTAACATCTTTACCTGCCTTTGCCATAATCCGTCTGACCAACCTTTTCAAAGTTGCTGCAGCAACAGTCTTAAAAGGCTTTTGTACAGCAAGGAACAGTTGACAATTTGGATCAGCATGTAACAATCTAATACAGTCCTCATAAGCTTTAAAAAATTTACCACACATAACTTCTCATCATGAGGAAAAGCCAGATAATCTATAGAATTAGAAAATGTTTGTAAGGTCTAGAGACAGCAAAAGAAACTCCCCCTAGAGCAGACGTCTTCAAACTGTGGGGTGCGACCCACAGGGGGGTCGTGGAGTTCTAAGAAGGGGGTCGCAGATTCCCCAGCTTTACTTGTCCCTGCAAAAAGACAGCTGGGATCGCTAATTGAGATCGTTATCAGCTGCTTGCCTGAATGAAAGGCAGGCTGATCTCCCTTCTGTGCAAAGCGAGAATCACTTGTGACTCCACTCATTCCGGTTTCAATGAGATCCTCGTGCTCCAGTAATCTGTCAGTATTGCTACACTTTGGGGCATCCATCTCTCTCCTGACATACCATAATAAGCTGTTAAATATACCGCACAGCCAGCATAGCTAAAACAAATGCATTACACCAACAATCCAAACCACGGCATCCAAGAAAGTTTCTCTTCTGCACGCAAAACATGTCTTCAGAGGCGGCACAAACATCCCTGTAAATGTGTAAAACAGAGTATAGTCGGAACTGCGTCCTCTAAGATCGAGGCAGCCTGACTTTGCTCTTGACATCTGATGTGTATATTGGGGCTGAGCAGGTCGCAAGTTCAGCCAGTACAGGAAAAACAGGTCTGTATGTGGCAAGATTCTACTGTGAGCTGTTACAACTCACTCTTTCATCCTTCCAAGGTCGATAATATAACTGAGTTTCAATTGTTTGATATGGGCAGACCTAAAGCTAGCACTAAAATTTGTTAGTAACTTTACGAGTCATTTTAGCTAAGACCTGTAGGTCGACTAGAGAAGAAGCTGTGGGACTGAAGGCTGGATGGGTACACATTTAGGTGGGAGATTTTGGGGCAGAAGAGGGAGAGTTGTGTTCCGTGATTTTAGTAAGGAGCCAGCAAGGCTTTAGTCAAAATAACAATTTTTCCAGTGAAAGTGGTTTATCTCTTTCCTGCATAGGACTTTTCGGCCTGGAAATCCATCTTTCTATTTTGGAATTTTAAAAGTTTGCGTTTCCCAGGACAGTATTTGCGTTTCTCATTTGTGCGAGTGCATGGCCACTTCAATCGTGTACAAACCAGCACAGTAATTGTAATTTTGCCACAATTTAAGATTGACTACGGTGGTTCCATTCTTTTGCTTGCCATTGTTCTATTTATTCTGTTGATGTGCTGGTTTGTGTGAGATAAATTAGCAGTTTGTAAGTAGCTGTTAGAAGGGTAACATTTGCTCAAATTGTAATATTAATCCTGTTCAATAGGGTTATTAGACTTTTTCCAAAGGTGGCTGCCAATCTTTTTTGGACGTTCTATTGTGTTTGTTTTTGGGCGTCCCATTTTTAACCCGTTGGCTGCTGCTGTCGGCCAACGGTCATCGCGTGCACTACCTTGGTAGTGCGGAGCACGTCCGTTGGCCGACTCTGCCCCACCCGTTTTTCGAACGTTCAGCACTGGAGCTGAACATTCGACGCAGCCAATGGGTTAAATGAGAACTGTGAATCCTGCCCGCCCTTACAGGATGCCGTGTAAAATTTAGGGGCATGATGCTTATTTGCCGCAAATTTGCTCTTGTTGCAGGAGTTTGTAGAAGCAAAATATGACCAATTAAGGATGACACATTTGCAAAATGAGTTACATGGGTAAAAGTTGTTAGGAGCGTGACTGTGTCTTTCACCAAAATAAAACTAATGTATTTCAAGCTCTCCTGGTACTGTGTTGTGCTGAGCTTATTTTTAAATTCTGCTACACACATAATTCCATAAATACAAGCCTTTCTACACCCTTCCCTCATGTATCCCTCCTAGACTCATGGGATGCCTCATCTTTCTCCCTCATCCACTTCTAGACTCTTGCCCCTCCATCTCTTCTTTACTCATCCCAAAGCTCCTATTGTTATGATCTACAAAGACACACTTTTTAGACCCTTCCCTCTTCTATTCCTCCACTATCCTTTTCAATCCAATTAACAGACTCACACGTCCACAGCTCAAATTCATTTAGTATTTCCCTATACTAATTCACCACTAATCCTTTTTGGGTTCCGGAATAGCGTGTACTCGCCGAAAAGCGCCTTGACGCCTTGTCAGGGTAGTAAGCACTATATCAATGCAATTACAAGTCAAGGGCCCTTCCCTTCCAGTGACAGTACCACCTACCTCCTACTGCCACCATCAACCTCCCATGCCCTTTGCCAGGATGCCCTCCAAGGAGTCTCTAGACATGGTCGGAGGAGTCTGTAGACATGCTCTGCATGCACCAGACATTGATATGCCCTTAATTTCCAAGTCAAAGGTCCCTTCAATCTGTCCCACTTCCACATTCAATCACTCACCCAATGCCAGGCTGCCCTCTGAGGGGCATTTAGATGTGCTCTGCATGTTTCAGTCATCCATAGGCCTGCACTTCATTCCCAAGACAAGGGTCCCTTTCATCTGTACCACTTACACCCTCAGTCACCCAGGTCCGAAGCTAGGCTTCCCTCCGAGGAGTCTGCAGACATGCTCTACACGGCCAAGCGACCACAGGCCACCTCTTTCCCTTTGGGGTTTGGAACTGCTAGCCCCAAGTCAGCACAGTGCCACAGAAAACAGGAGGACTAGCAACCCTTGGCTATTGTGCTTGGCTTAACCTATGATCCAGAATGGTACCACAAAGGAGCAAACAAACACTCTCACACACTTGGAATGCTCTGCTAAAACAGTTTCAATGATTTAAGGCTGGAAAGGAATGATTACAAGTAAAATAAAGTGGCGCAAGAATGCCACAAAAGTTCAATTGTTCTGCCGCTAAATTTAAATTTTTGTGCCGCAAATTTGTCAAATCTATGCCGCAATATCCTGGGGGTCTGATCAAGGAGGTGTTCCATGGGCTTTGCGTGGGATTCCCACGCAAAGCCCATGGATTTTGATGCTGCCCCCCATTTACAAAATCACGTAAACCTGGGGCAGCTCCAAAAACTGACGCCTCTCCAGCAGAAGCGTAACAAGGAGAAATGTTTTTTATTTTTCCTCGTTTTTTTCATCTTTCCATGTGTGCTGCATTCTGCAACTCACATAGAAATAGGAAAACACCCTTCAGGATTGTTTTGGTGAAGGAAGGTGCCTCTTCCCATACAAAAACAATCCTGCTACGTTGGTGCTAGGCAGCAACTTGTGAAGGGAAAAGTACTGGAATGCGCCGTATTTCATAAGAAGGTCAGAAAGGAAAAAGACACGGGAAACGTGCCAAAGGATGCCAGGTCTAACAGGGGCATTTATGGTTGTCGATTGATGCTGATGATGAGGAGAACCAGTTTCTAGAAAATGTTGTCAGAGGGGGGTCCTTACGTCTAAAAAGGTTTGACAAGGGGGTCTCGACATAAAAAAGTTTGAAGACCACTGCTCTAGAGAGAATATCTATCTGCTTAAGTTATCACACGGATGTCTGAAACCCTACGGCGGGAAACCTGACAAAGCAACATAGCGAGCTTAGCAGAAAGCTATTTCCTGGACAAAAGTTCATTGTCTGGCCACCTTTGAAACTACCTCAGTACCAAATTGACACCCCATAAGTACTCCTAACGAGGTTCAGGAGGATTCTCAACTTTGGTACCTTTGAGTAGCTTGCAGACCATTGGATGAGCCCAACCAGTTTACCATCAATGTGGGAATGACCAGCTGAAATAGCTGATCAAAAATTGTTTACAGACTTGTAACCAAGCCTTGCCCCGCTCGCTCAGCTAGAAAATTCATTACGTCCTTCAAATCTGCCTCCATGGGATCCAAATCCCATTACACACACCAACCCAACCAGTTGCTCCAAGGGGCCTTATATCATTTGTGAGTGGAGGGAGCTCATGCACGTTGAAGGTATAAAACAGTTTGTCTCAAAATTCATGGCACAAAGGAACTTTACGGACGACCTTCCATGCCATGAGAGGTAAACAGTGTTGCAATATCAGAAGACTAGCAGCCCGTCCTGACGTTGTCTGGGAGCAATTAGGCTTCAGGGCCCCCGCCCGCCCCGACGTTGTCCGTGGGTCCCCCGGAGCCTTCCTCCATATATTGCAGTATTATACCTCTATGTTTACTTTGTACACTTTTGTAATCTGCACACGTAACTTTTTCCTCCTGTAATGCACCGTTTGGCTCACTTTTTTAATGCTCCGTTGGCTTCCTCTTGCTACCTGCACACATCACTTTTTCCTCCTATACCTCTGTTTACTTTCTACGCTTTTGTATCCTGCACACGTAACTTTTTCCTCCTGTAATGCACCGTTTGGCTCACTTTTGTAATGCTCAGTTTGCTTCCTCTTGCTCACGATGTACGCTTTTGTAACCTGCACACGTAACTTTTTCCTCCAGTAATGTACCGTTTGGCTCACTTTTGTAATGCTCCGTTTGTTTCGTCTTGCTCACGATTTTCATTTTTGCTTCATTTTTCCGCCACTCACCGCTCCTAAATAAATAAATAAATAACCTACCTCATCCGCCTCTCACTGCTCCTCCCCGCCTGTCCGCCGCTCCTCACCGCCTGTCCGCCGCTCCTCACCGCCTGTCCGCCGCTCCTCACCGCTCCTCCCCGTGCCATGTCCGCCGGTCCTCCTCGCGCTCCTGGACGCCGCTCCTCCCCGAGCTCCTCACGTCGGGCACGCACGTCGCGGCCGGCGCTTCTTCCAAGAGACTAATTTTTTTTTCGGTACATTTTTTAAATAACGTATATTTATTAAGTTTATAAGGTTCAGCCACCCTTGGCCAAAACCCTGTATTTAAAATATAGATACGGAACATTGAGAACCAAGGCCACCGAGAAAAGCTGGGGGAAGACAAACAGTGATTACTGCACCTTATGTACAAATAATATAAGGGAAGACGTTTTACATATATTGTTTTTTTGTCCCAGCTATGGTAAAGCTAGGAAAAAATGGATAGTGCCATTATGTCATAATATTGGTTCTATCTCCCATAAGGAAGCTGGTAGAATTTTAAATACGTATACCAGCCAAGTAATTGTGTTTGGAATCAGTAGATTTCTTTTGGCTGTAAACTTCATCAGATTGAAAATGTCTCTTCCTTTTTAAACTGCACACCCTGTGGATCTGTTCAAACCATGAATTATGTTTTTTTCTTTTTTTCTTTTATGTTTTGCTAATTTTAAATTTCTATGCCATGGCTGTTATACATTCCATTTAATGTTTTTTTTAAATCAGTAATAATGTATTTTAATCCTTTTTATATATATTTATTCAATATTTTGTGATATTTATAACCATAACAGCGTGTCCCAAAATGATGATGTGTGTATTGATTATTGATCTCTTGGCACTGTACAAAGTATTTTTTATTGTATATCTTTTATGTTGCAAAAGCAACGAAATAAAGATTATTGAATTGAATTGAATTAAGTTTATATAGCCTATGTCCATCTGCACACCCTGACGATTACAACGATGTATCGGGTGTGTGGATTGGCGCTGTGGTTCCCGAGTTTACCCGCCTCAAAGGTTCAAAGTTTTCCCTTTATAATAGTAGTATAGATAAAGGTCTCCCAAGGGAGCCTGCAAGATTTCCGGGATCATCAGAACGTGCTACAGTGAGGGCTACAGAAATCTGAAGAAGAACACAGGTACCATGTTGGGGCCATCCAAATCGGAGTTACCAAGACTACTGTTGTCCTCCGTCTCCTCACCTGTGCTGCCACTCTTGTGATCATTGAGAAGGGGAGGAAAGCGTAAAGTAGCCCCTTGGACCAGTCCTGCAGAAAGACATCTGTTGCTCTTGGCAAACCTCCAACTGAAGAATACCAGAAGTTGGTGAAATCAGTCGGGATGGAAATAGGCCGATCTCACAAGGGTCGAGAAGAGACTGAATCTGTTGAAACACATGAGGGAGGCAACCTCTAGTTGCTCACATCTGTCAAGAACCTGGAGTTCCAGGCCGCGACAAAATTCTTCTGCCCGGGAAGATACTCCCCAATAACTAAAATCTACTGAGACGGCCCTATTAAGAGCCACCGAAACTCTACGTCAAGGAGCTGACGCAGGCCTAACCATGGCACTCGTCATGCTAGACCTAAGCGCAGCGTTCGACACTGTAGCACATATCACCTTGCTACAGTGTCTGAACAGAGGAGGTGTGACTGATAGAGCACTCGGCTGGCTTAAATCGTTTCTGACAGGCAGAAGCTTTCAGGTTCAGCGGGGCTCATTTCAGTCTGAAGAGTGGGTATTGGAACAGGGGGTGCCACAGGGCTCTGCTTTAAGTCCTACCCTTTTTAACTTATATATGGCCCCCCTGGCTGAGTTAGTTCAATCGTTCGGCGTAGAGATTGTATCCTACGCCGACGATGCACAGCTCTTACTCACCCTCACCCAAACGCCGGCGGCTGAAGCTAACAACTTCAGAGCCTGTATGCAGGCACTGGCCACCTGGATGGATACGCACTGCCTTAAATTGAACGGATCCAAGACAGAAGTCTTGGTGGTTGGTGGTGATCAACGGTTTTGGACATGTGACTGGTGGCCAAGCTGTTTAGGCGATATGCCTACACCATGTACTGAAGCGAAAAACTTAGGGATATGGATGGATCCAGCACTCTCTTATGAGACACACATCAACCGGTTAGTAGGCAAGTGCTTCGGAGTCCTAAAGACTCTCAACAAAACCCTAGATCTTCTCCCTTTGGAGGCTAGGCGTACTATGACCCAGGCACTGATTACGTCACGCCTCGACCATGGGAATGTCCTTTTCCTGGGAGCTTCGAGTAAAAGCATAGGACGACTCCAGACATTGCAAAATGCTGCAGCCCGCCTAGTGCTTAGACTCCCACGAAGAGCCAACTCTAAAACCACCCTGGAGGCCCTCCACTGGCTCCCAGTGAAAAAGAGAATAAACTACAAAGCCCTCCTGATATGTCATCGGATCCTATGGCACAAAGCTCCTGGTTACCTGACGGGTCTGGTTACCAGGTATGAACCTCGCAGATCGCTGAGATCGGGCAGCATGGGCACGCTTGTGACACACCGCTACAGGAGAGAAAAAACGGGAGGCCGGTCCTTCAGAGTGGCGGTAGCCAGAGCATGGACCAAACTTCCCATTAACCTCCGCCTGGAGCCTTCGGAAATTATTTTCCGACGGCAACTTAAAACTCACCTGTTCACCTTATAGCTCACTTAATGCCCTATGCCTCGCACGGCTCTCTCCCCCAAAATGAGTTTCTCCTCTCTCTTTGCGCGGGGACACGCCGAGATGGCGTACTTATTCCATGCGCTCTATAAATGTCTTTATTATTATTATTATTATTATAATGTTTCAGGCAGAAGTGTGGCAAAAATCCTTGGCAATCTCCGCTAACAACTTGGACTTGTTTTTTTTGGTTTTTTTAAAGACCTTTATTGTACAAAATGCATCTTACACAACTTACAGCTTACAACCCCTCGGGGCCAGCCGCGTGGAGCAATAACCATTCGTAACATTGTCAGGTGAACACAGCCGTATGGCCGACAACCCTGAGGTCCGGCGGCGTAAAGTGTTGTTGGTATAGCATTTAAAGTTTAGTAAACCACATATCTCGATGAGTAAATAGGTCTGTGAGGTTTTCTCTTTTTGTAGAGCAACGGTGGCGGTTCGTCATGATCATTAGTCGGATAATAGCCCGCACCCATGAGCGAATATAACTGGTAAGTATGTCAGCAAGTTTCTTCTCCCATGGGGATGTGGGGCATTGAAGTGGGAGAGCAGTTCTTAAACAGTATCGCAAGTGTGTTAATGGATGAGCGTCTATGCAGCTTATTATTCCTAGTGGGAGAAGTTCGTGAGGGCGGCAGCGTTTGGCGGGAATCGCCACAGCCATGTCTGTCGCACTCAGTGGTCCCATGGATGTGGCTTCACTCAGTAGCGGTGGTTCGAGCAAGATAGCCGGTGTTGTGAAACACAATCCGGATCCACCTGCTCATCTTCAGGTATTGTGTGTGGCGATCGTTCCCCCTGGCCGTGTTCTGGTGGTGTCGTGTGTTGTCGGCTCTGGAAAAGGAGGGGGGGGGGGCCGGACATGCTAATCAGAGTATGGTGTCTGAAGTCATTGGTGTAATGCGTACAGTGTCTTTGTTAACAAAAGTAAGATAGCCTGGTCAGGGAACAGGACCAGTGCATCAATAAGTATCTAAACCTCAACTTAGGGGTTATATACAAAGGGGAAACATCTCATGGGTGGGTGTATTTGCGCGTTCGGGGGAAATAAGGGTAGAGTTGCAGCAGCAGTGTAAGTGTAGGCCTGAAGGTCAGGGATCAGGGGTATCATGTAATCAACGCATTCGTATAGGGGGGGGGGTTCCATCACAGGGGCACATTGAGGATGTCTTTAAAGCGCAACCTGTGGGGCGGCCATGCCTAGATCGTAAAGTGAGGAGCTGACGTGTAGAGGTGAGGGTGGAGCAATAACGTTCTGTCGCTGACAGTAGGGCACATAGTGTAGGTAGTCCGGAGTGTGGGTGGTGCGCAGTCGGGGCGTGGTGTACGATGCGCAGTATGGCGGGGGGTGCAGAGGTGTGGGTCCCAGCCGGCGTTACCCTGATGGAGAGGGGGGGAGGTGAGCGGGTGGGGGGAGCAGTGGGTACAAGCGCAGTCCGCAGTGACCCGTACAAACGTGTGGGGGTCAGATACGGCCCCCCTCAAGTGATCCCCTGTTCTAGGCACTTCTGTTGGAAGGATTGGAGGATGTCGTCCCAGTATTGCGCAATGGGGAATTTCCTAAGCCCTGCTGTCTCTTCCTGTCGCAAGATTGTGCCTTCCGCTTGTGCCCAGTTGATGAGGGACATGTACCAGTGCCGTATATGTGGGGGTGTTTCGGCCTTCCACCGCTTTGTGAGCAGTCGTTTGGCCGTGATCAGTCCGAGGTCCCAATATCGGGCCGGCACCTTGTTTAGTTTTGTGCGTTTCTACAGACCTAGAATGCAGGCTTCCCAAGTTCTCGGTACGCGTTCGTTAGTGCAGTGTGTAAGTAGCGTTGTTACCTCATCCCAATATTGCTGGATGTCGGGGCAAAACCAGAGCATATGTAAGAAGTCTGCACCTACCCGGGAGCAGCGGCTGAAGGCGGTATCTGCGACTGAAAAGTATCTGTTGATCTTGTCCGGTGTGAGATAGGCACGGTGTAGTATATAGAGTTGTATGATTTTGAATCGGGGGTTGCGTGGGATGTTAATCGGCCCAGTTAGCACCAACGCCCATTCCTTGTCCGTCCAATCCCTCCCTCTGTCCGCCGCCCACTTCTCTCTCAACTGCGAGGTAGTGGGTTGTGTTTGAATCAGGAGGGCCTGCGCTAGCCAATGTACTATATGGGAACCATTGCCCATAACGTGGAGGTATTGCATGAAGTAATGTGTCGGTAGCTCTTCAGATATGTCACCCCAGACGGCAGTCAGCGTGTGGATGAGGGACGCATGTAATAGGAATTGCCCATTCGGGAGGGTCGTATCTTCCGCGAGGGTCGCAAAGGGAAGGAGAGCACCGTCGTTGTATAGGTCTCCTATTGTTTCCACGCCCGCAGTGGACCAGCTGTCCAACATCGCCTCCGTCAGTACGCCAGTGGCCGTGGGGGTGCCCAGCAGAGGGAGTATCGGGGCATATGGTAAGGTTGATCGGGTAAGCAGGAAACATCTCTGGAAACACTTGCGTGCGACTGATAGGAGTATCTGCGGGGGGGCGAGGGGCCCGGGTCAGCGGATGGAATAGGGCGCACACTTGCGATTGTGACCAGGCAGTGACGTCCGTGGCAGTGTCCCCTAGGTTTCTGCCACTTAGCCATCCCGACACCCACTGCATCTGCGCCGCCAAGTAATATAGTTCCATGTTGGGAACCGCTAAACTCCCCGAGTCAGTGGGCATGTATAACTTTGTCAGTGCCACACGTGGTCGGCCCGCATTCCAGATTAAGCCGCGGAGTAGGACCTCAAGGTCCCGGAATATCCCGTTGGGGACATAGGACGGGATGTTGGCAAAGTAGTACAAAAGCCTTGGTAAGACTATCATTTTCACTAGTGTCACTCGGCTGGGCACATTCAGGGGCAGAGTTCTCCAAAATCGAATTTGAGTCCGGATGGATGCAAGCGCTCGCATCAGGTTTCCCTCCAAGATATCCGTAGGGCTACGGTAGATTTGGATTCCTAGGTATCTGAATGTCGTGGGATACCATTGTAGCCTTTCGCCACCGATGTATATGTCGCTCTCAGGTATGTCTGGGCCAAAGGAATAGGCCCCAGATTTGGCCCAGTTGACTCTCAAACTCGACATCTCCTCAAAGGTGCGGAAGATGTCAGTGAGGGACTCCGGGACATTGGTCAAGTCTCTGACATAGAGGAGGAGATCGTCCGCATACAACGATATCACGTGGATGCCATCCTCCATCGGAATTCCCCACTCCGCACCTCGGGTCCGGAGAATCGTAGCTAGGGGTTCCATGGCCAAGGAAAACAACAGGGGTGACAGGGGGCAACCCTGCCTGGTACCTCTCTGTACGTGGATGGAATCGGAAAGCAACGTGCCGGTGCGGACACGAACTATGGGCCTGCGGAACAACTTGGACTTGGTGCTCCGCGTTTGTCGATATAACTGACTCACTGACGTTGTCCATCCGCAGTAGGGTGCAGCAATTGTTCTTCTGAGGAGGAAGTGTTTGAATGCTAAAAGAGCCTGCCAGCAGCTCTAGGCAATTTATGTGAAGGTCTAATTCGTGAGGAGCCTTATGACCTCCAGTGGAGATATCTTCACATCTGGTGCCCCAGCCCCATCTGCTGGCACCGGATTCGATCGCCACATCCGGTAGAGTGCCAAAGGTGGCCCTACTGTTCTATGCGTTCATGTGCAGCAGTCACCAGTTCAGTTCTTCCCTGGCCTCGTCGGAAAGGGGAATCTGGGTGTTGTACGAGATATTTGGAAGTTGAGTGGCCCTGTAATGGAGTGGGCCTGGGAAAATGGCCTGAATGGAGGACACCAGACGTACAACGACCCTCGCTATTGTCTATATAGATACCAGTTGTTTGCTCATTGTAGATCTCAAGACCTTCCTGATGTATCTCTATTTCTGGGAGGGGAGCTATATAAGTGCCTAAAGTGAGTCGACCTGGCACCCCAGGAACTCTATTTTCTGTGTTGGATTCGGAGCAGACTAGAATTGATTGATGACAAAGCCCAAATCCTGAAGGAGATGAACCATATAGGACAAGTGGTCCAGAAGAAGAACCTGTGATGAAAAGAGACCTAAAGAGAGAGCCAGGTTTTCGTACCATTGACCCCGCCATTGAAATTGCAGGCTCCTTCTGTGAGGTGGAAAGACTGACACTGTAAGTTAAGTGTTCTTAAGGTCCAGATGGACCATCCAATCACCCTCCAACAATAGATCCTTTGGCAAATGGATCCCCTCCATTTTAAGATGCCTGTAGACCAACCAGAGATTGAAATCCCTTTGTTTTGGACAAAGAAAATCATACTGTGAAAACCCTTGGAATAAGGAAAAGAATAGGAATCTTTGCTAAGTAGCTCATGAATCTCTGAAGGTTATTACTTGCTGGGGAAAAAAAGAAGAGTTAGTTGGAAGGAAGAACCTACAAACTCTAAATGGAATCCCACAAATGTTTCCAGAACCCAGGAGTTGTGGGTGACTTTCTGTCAATTGTTAACAAACAGTTGAGTTCTTTCCCCTAAGCACTTGAGATAAAGGAATAAAGATTACGGGTGGAACTCGAAGATGGGAGAGTCTGGAGGACCCTCTGTGGGACCCCTCTATCTTCCTCTGGCGAAGCAGGCCTGAATGGGAAGAAGCCTTCTGCCAGTCCTGCCAGGTTCCTCTCCTGTGACAGCCATATCCCGAAGCGAGACATGAACTGATCCTCAGCCTGTTGAACTGCCCTTGCTGTGTCCAGCCCTGGCAAAAAGGTTCGCTTGGAACACTTTCTTAAGTGACACCTGAGGTTTGTCAAGGACCTTGAAGGTGTGAACGGGCTTGCCAATGTCTTTGACAAACTGGAGGCCATCGACGTTGGGATCAGGATTAGAAGTGGGTGTGTCTACCAAAATCAAATCAAATCAAAATTTTCCTTTATTCGACTGTATACAGTACAGTCATAAAAGTACAATAGAAAACATATACATTCAAAACAATGTTAAAAAGACAGTTTATCAAGAGCGAGAAGTTACAAGAAGAGATACAGATTCTAAAAAATATAAATATGCTGTTAATCTAAAAAACATATTGCTGGGGGAGGCATAATTCGTTGAACAATTAACCTTCCATGCTTTTTCTGAATTTCAAGGCTGTTTTTAAAAAATTACATAAAAACATGGTATTTTCACAGTGTAACATTTGGAGATAAAATAATGCAGGCCTTATTTGTACAAAATTCAGTTGTTTAAAAAGGGGTTTTAAGAACAGTTTTCGTGGTATCGTGTAATAGGACCATATGAATAAAAAGTGAGCCAGGTCTTGCGGAGACTTACTGTCGCAGCCGCAAGCTGGCAACACTTGTCCTCTGTGGGCCCCACTAGGTACAGCTAGCAACAAATGATACAGATCAAAGCGAAATCTGGACATCAGAAAACGTTCATATCTGGAAATGGGCCAGGATAGATAGGGTTCAATGTGCACGCAAGATTTTGTTAAAACATGCTTCCTCACACTACCTTTTTTAAGCTCTGACTCTTCCCTAGCTAGCTGCCGATTCAACATAAAGGTATCTTTCACATAAGTTACATCTTGTTTGGATACTTGCTGTGGTTCTAGGAAAAGTTCCAGCCGACCCAATTCATGAAGACAGTTTCTGATGTATTTTAACCAAGGTATCTTGTATTTCCCTTCCCAAGTGAGTGCTTCAAGAAGGATGTTTTGGGTAAACGGTATATCATCATTCGTCCAGCAGGTTAACCAACACAGCAATGGGTTGACAGCTATTTTATCTCCTAGGTAGGACATACCAAGTTCTTCGTGGATGGAGAAGTTAGCTGTGCCTTTAGGTAGACTTAGCACTTGTTTTAGGAAATTGTTTTCAGTTGTTACGAGGTCACCCACAGGAACAAAGCCCCAAATTTCACTCCCGTAACAGGCCACAGCGGTGCTTTTGGCTTGATACAGTTTCATCAGAGCGACCACTGGCATGTTTCCCATTTTACGTGCAAAGTCTGTTATTGCAGCATTTGTCCTTGCTGTTTCTCCCTTTTTTTTCCTTACCGCAGGTCCACAAGTAAGTTTATGGTCAAACAATACGCCAAGGTATGAAAAAGTCTTTGTTATCGGTATTTTTTCCCCATTAACGAAGAAGGGATAAGACTTTTTTGAGCCAGAACCTATCTTCATAGCAAATGATTTTGTGTTGTTGATGCTTAGGCCCCGTGATTTCATAAATGAAAAAAAAGAATCAAGTAGTATTTGAAGGCCCAGTGCAGTTCTGGAGATAAGGACGGCGTCGTCTGCATAAAGCAGAACAGGCACGCCCTTTCTCCCTATGTATGGGTAATCAGTTTTTGTGTTTAAGAGATGCTCTTCAAGTCCATTAATATATAGATTAAAAAGAAACGGCGCTAAAATGCAGCCCTGCCTAACCCCCCGATTTATCTTAAAATCTCTGGTAACTTTCAAGTCTTTTGTATAGCGGACATTTGCTCGAGTGTCGCTATGGAGGTCGGCAAAAAAATTAATCAAGTTCTTCTCAACCCCCATTTTGAGCAGGACGTCCCAGAGCCTGCCTCTATCGACACAATCAAAGGCCGATGATAAGTCCATAAAGGCCATATACACAGTTCCTTTTCTGGCCATAGTATACTTACCACTGATTAAATATAGGTTCAGGCATTGAGTTATTGTTGAGTGCCCCGGTCTGAACCCATATTGAACGGGGGACATTACATTATTGATTTTAGCCTACATGGTCAGCCTATTTAAAATTATTCCTCCGACTACCTTGGCAACTGAGTTTATCAGGGAGATAGGCCTGTAACATGCTGCATTGTTTCTGTCACCCTTCTTGTAGACGGGTACTATGGTTGAGGCCCCCCAGGACTTTGGGCTCCCGGTTGCAGCTCCTGCATTGACAACCGCAGTAAGGATTAGGGCCCATAGTGAGATATTTGATTTGTATAGATCTGGAGGAAGGCCGTCTGGGCCCGGGGCCTTATTACTGGTTAAGCCACGAATCCCCTTCTCAACTTCTTCAACTGTGAAGTGCAAAGGAGCTTCTTCTGTAATTTTAATTTCATGTATCACCTGTGGTTCATCGCTCTTGAAAATTAAACTGAAATGGGAGACCCACTCATCCTCGGGTATGTTGGTTCCAGGACTGGAGGCATTAGGGTCATCAAACATTGGCTTATTAATTATGCTCCAGAACTTAGAGCTGTTACCCAGGGTTGATGGGTCAAGCAAAGACTCCCAGACATGTGCTTTTATGTCCTTTTTCCGGGATGCCATAGTTGATTTGTATTCAGATCGCAAGATTTTAATATGTGCGGAATCCCTTGTTTTTTTCTTGAGAGCCATTTTCAAGTTCCAGCTAGCTGCCGAACAAGCGTGGTCAAACCATCTTGGCTGGTAAGCAGTTGGGCCCTTTACTGGTACAGATAGTAGTTGGCCGATTCTTTGCACCACGACGGCAAAAGCAGATAAGATGGTTTCAGGTGGTGTCGACTCAGAGACACAAAGATTGAGTGAGTGTGTCTACCAGTTTAAGGTCAATATGCATAAGCAGGGATTTCCTGCGCTCTGAAGAAATGGCACAGTTAGGGTTTCCTAGGAAGCATACTGCCCTTTGTGGCCAGTCTGCTAGGATCTTCAGCTCTATCGTGCAGCTAGTCTCCTGTGCCTCAAGGGCCATCTCTAAAATTGTGCTCAAGGAACCAGAGAGGCCCAGGAGTTTATCCTAGAATGCTTTCCATTCCCAGTAAATGCCCTTTTTAGGGTCAGGGGTACAGGCCGTCCTGCCCAGAAGGTCCGGTCTGGGGCACTCGGCTTGCAGCTTATTACAAACCTCTTTATCTCAACTTTTTCAGAGAGGATGCTGCATGTACTCTGCCACAGCTGGGACATGAGGCCTGTCTGAGGACCTAGGGTGGACCATATCCTCAGGTGCAAACTGAAAGGGATTAGGGCCACAGGCCCTGGGTTGCACTTTTGAGCGGTCAGAGGATTTATTTTTCTTCTTTTTGGGAGGGCGGGGCTCAGGAGAATCAGAGCGAGAGGAAGAAGACTCCATGTCCGAATCACCCATGGTAGGTTGCTGGGGAGGGGGCTGGGAAGAGCCACGGACACTCTATTGATTATTATCCAACCCGGACATCCACATGGGCCAGTTCTGCGAATTGGTAGGATTTTCTCTTGGATTAAAGGAACTCCCTTGGGTGGAGCCGATTTTTTTTTCTTCTTTTTGACTAAATGTTGTAAATAATTGATAATGGCCTAAAGAGCCGAAGCCATTGACTTATTAACTGATTTCTGAACAAACATGTCAATAGCCTCCACAAGATCATCATCAAAATAGTATTCACCTTCCGGCTCAAAAGGCTCATAGTCTGCGGAAATATAGGGCTCACAGTCCGACATGACTAATTGCCAAGGCTCTAGACACTGGAAGAACCAGGAGGAGGTTAACCAACCCCTAACAGCACGTAGAAGTAGGAAGTGTTCTCAAACACAGCCTGTACCAGAAATTCTTACAGCCCCAATAAGGCCCTGCAGGGAGGAGCATCAATAAGTAGGTAAGATTATTGCAACTGCTATCAAAACTTTCAAAGTTTTGCCAGGAATAGGTACGGGAGAGTGAGTCAGGTTCACTGTATAATACATGCCCAGATGATGCGGGGAAGACGGGCCTCCTATTGATACAACATGGAGTCACAAGTGCATCCATGCCCGACTGCCGCGAAGGAGGAGTGGGTGATTAGAAAGAGGATTATGCGTGGCGCCCAATTGGACTAAACACGCGCAGGCCTCGTGCCCTAAGCGGGAAGCTGCAATCCGTCCAAGCAATCTAGCGACTTGTGACTGCGGAGGTTGTGGTGCGAGGGGAGAGGGAGAGTGGGCACTGTGTTGGTCCCGCGCAAGAGACAAAAGGCTCTGAGCACCCAAAATAGCAAACTATAATAAGTAGTAGCAATAAAAGCACTTCATAATAGCAATACCTAAATAAATTAATTCATAAATCAACAAACAAACACAATACTACAAGGAGAAGCAGGGTACAAAATCAAGAGAGACTCATCTTGACTACGGAGCAGCAAAGGGTGTTTCTTGGTTTTGAGGACATGGAGTAGCTATGATTGGTGCACTGGGGAGGAAGAATTAAAGGGGGTGTGTTTTGATGCTCATGGGATTTGTATTTTTTTATTATAAATGTTTTGATTGGCTGCTATGATTTTGGCAGTAAGGCAAGAGAAGCATAATCGGAGCCTCCGGTCCTGACATAGAATTTGCTCCAACTCTCCGTCCATCATCTCCTTTGGTATCGCTTTGTTTGCCTTAAGTTGGCAGGGTATGCCCAGACGTGGGTCCCTTGCTCACTTTGCCACTGGATTCAAGCTAGCCTGGCTGATGACGGCTGATTAGCCAGAAACCGGTCCCAGGGTGCTTGTTTCCGGTCCAGGGAAGACATGGCTTGGCAGTTCGGGATGGACTGTTCCCATGAGGCACAGGGTCAGACTGATTTGCATATGGCCATGTCTGAACTGGGGTGGTGGAGTGAGCTAAAGAATGATGATGGATTAAACCCAGATCAGTTGACTGGGGGGGAGAATTCAGCACCCTTCTCTCTGCCCTAGCCCATGCACATAGACACCTCCCCAGCCCTGCAGATAAAGCTCACAATTTGGGTGTGATCTTGGACAGTAACCTCTCCCCCTCCCTGAATTAGCGCAGAGCCTAAAACAACATTCCACCACCATAATATGCTGAAGGGGGCCCTTGTGCTGCGTCATTGTTTTCAGAGTCTCCATTATGCTTGCCAACGTCTTTTCATACCTTAACCACTACAATAGCACATACTCTAGCCCCCTGGCTTTTCTCATATAAATCCAGAGAGCTAAAAGTTATGCACCTTTCCTTAATAGATGTACCATAACACCCCAAGTCTCACTGTGTCAGGTAAAAGAAAGTTTGTCTTTTAAACTCTCTATTTAGTTTACAAGGCACCGATCAGCGTTGCAAAACTGTTCCTTTACTAGCAGTCCAGAAACCTCTTGTTTGCCATGGGGCACACTGTTTACCCAAGTATTCGGGTATATTAATTTCAGCTTTCGATTTGTCTTCTGACTTCCAGAGCTTCGCACTGTGAAACTTTCTGCTTCTTCATTTGGGACTGAAAAATAATTGCTGACTATTCAGAAAAAGTTGATAAACTTACCTATTCATTATGCCAAAATACCCCATAATATATAACAATCTACGTATAGATTGATTTATTGTATACTTATTATCCAAAGCACTTGATAAAGCTTGATAGTTAGGAGAAGAAAAGATGGAAGGATCCAGCAGCACAGGTTCAGTCCTGAATACAAAGTAGTTAAAGTTGTAATTGTAAAAGCTTCTTTATATCACCAGTAAGGGAGCAGTAATGACAGCAAACCGGAGTTTATTCCATTGCTTGGGACCTAAAAACTCAAGGGAGCCAAAACAAAACAACACACATAGCGGATAAGGCACAGTAAGTAAGTAAAGAGAGGCAGAATGTAAAGAATAGATGTACAAAAGGATGAGTAAACAAAGGTATGATCGAGCTAAGAAGTGAATGCACTTGAAAACAATACGTGAGGAGCAGAATTTGTATTGTAACCAACCAAGACAGGAACAATAGGGAAAACATGGGAATGAGGAGGTAGGGCTAATAGAGGATGAATATGGGCGTTTTGTATAGATTGCAGTGAATCATTTAGATGTTAAGACACCAATGCATAATTAAGAACAATAGTTGAATCATGTTTGCAAAAGTTATATTAGAGTGGGAAATAAAGAAAAGGTATCTATGGGTCAATATTAGCTCTGACCTGTATCCAGGATCCCAGGTGCTTAAGAATGGCTCCCCTCTTCATGTTTGCATTTTGCTTGTTCCTCCATCATGGCTTTCCCACTTTCTCCGGATCATAATTAGGGGCAGGCTTTCTACTTTACTATTCATCTCTGCAGGACAACTGAGTTGTAGTTCTGCCAGTTTCATGATTGGGACTTTAGTGCTACCTAACAAACCATCTTATATGTTCCTAACTTCAAAGTGCCCTGAGGCCGTCAAAAATCAGTTAATGTTGTCTTCCCCACCATTTCTAACATGCTGTACACTGACAACGCTGCCAGAGCCCAATATCATACTAAGGTGAGCTATCTGAGGAATTTCCTACTCTATTTGGAGTGTGAAGGGTTGTATACTGGCCTCCATGTTGTTCAGTGTGAATTAAAATGACTAAGCACGGCACAATTGAATAAGCACAGTCATTCCAAGGACTGATAGAAGTTGATGATAATCCTATTTTTAGGTCGAGCTGACGTTAGCATTCATGCGAAGCATGAATGCTGTCAGCTCGACAACTAATGTGATCCGTTTTTATTAGGTCGAGCTGACGTTAGCATTCATGCGAAGCATGAATGCTGTCAGCTCGACAACTAATGTGATCCGTTTTTAGGAGAGTGGACACCAAAGTGTTACGAGCGTTTTCAGTGCCGGATTTCACCTCGGGAGCGCGCAGCATTGTCTGCAGTGGCAGTGTCAGTTTCGCTTTTTTATTACTTTCGTTTTTCCCGAGGCTGGCTGAGGCTGGCTTGGAATGAACAGGCTTGCCCCCGCGCATGCGCAGAGTAACTCACAGCCCTTGCTTTTACAGACGCAGGCAGGCAGCCCCCACCCCTCTGCATGCACGCACGCACGCACACACAGGCGAGCGCATGCACACGCAGGCACACACATACAGGCACACAGACACTCGCTCACACACACACACCCCCCTCCCCCACAGTCACACGCACGCACACATACATACAAAGCCCGCCCGCCCGCACATGCTTTCCCCGCGCCCCCCCCTTCCCCGCGCCCCCCGCCTCCCCCTTCCCCGCGCCCCCCGCCTCCCCCTTCCCCGCTCAGCAACGCACTCACCGGCTTCCTTCGTGCGGCGGCTCTCCTCAGCTGCAGGGCCCGGCAGCAGGACTCTTCTTACCTCCTTCTGCACCGGGGCGCAGGGTAGGCTCCTGCCTGCTCCGGTGCTCCAAACACGGCGGCTCCGTCCAATCGCGGCTCTTCCGTGGGAGGCGGGGTAGGCTCCCGCCCTCCTACTTCCTGTTTCCTGTTGACGCGCCGGCCTGCCTGACTTCCTGGTCGCAGGCCGGCAGAGTGACGGCAGTGATTTGCGGTATGTATTTAGTTAGTTATTTATGCATTTTTATATAGCGCGGACTTTACCCGAAGGCGCTATTTATTTATTTATTTTTTTGGGACGCTACCTTTTTATTTAGTTTTAAACATTGATGGCTGAATTTTATGGCACTGTACTTCTGAAGTCCCCTCGAGTTTGGTTACAATACTTTCTATCCAAGCCGATAGCGTAAGGCGTTTGGATATGTACTGATCCTGGACCCCATATCTGAACCGAGTCATCACATAATTCATAAACCGATCGAGCACTCGAAATCAAGACACGGCCCTTTTTTACACCCTTTTTAGTTGAAGTCATTTACTTTGTCCATTACCTCATAAACCGGCTTTAATAATGTTACCGCTCTTTAGGGGCTAACATGCAGAAACCCTGCAGCCTTTCGGGGGGATCCTATTCAGCCCAAGCTCATTACATATCTGCGAGGCATGCTTTATACTCAAGAGCCTCGGGGCCTCTTCGCATTCTGCAGGGGGGGCATCATTTTGCGCTCCGCCACAGCAGGCTGCCTCTCTGTGCCCGTTCTGCATTGGCGAAGGCTTGTACCCCAGCTCTCAGGCAATTCACGGGTGCTCGGACAACGGCTTTTTAACTAATTTAAATGATAAGGTTTGCGGCTATCACTTGTTTGTTTAATATTACGGGCATGTGGGTTGTGTGATGCTGCATAAACAGATGCGTTTGGAGTTTATTTACCGATCCGCTATGGAGGGGCTTTTCTTTAATCTGTTGGTGGCTGTTTTTTTTTTTTTATTTATATTGCGTCTTCATGTACACATGATGTTTGACTTTTTTGAGCAATTCGTTACGTTGGGCTTTTGTATAATTTGATACTAGCTGTTATTTTATTTATATTGCGTCTCCCGATGGTTGTGTGATGCTGCATAAACAGATGCGTTTGGAGTTTATTTACCGATCCGCTATGGAGGGGCTTTTCTTTAATCTGTTGGTGGCTGTTTTTTTTTTTTAATTTATATTGCGTCTTCATGTACACATGATGTTTGACTTTTTTGAGCAATTCGTTACGTTGGGCTTTTGTATAATTTGATACTAGCTGTTATTTTATTTATATTGCGTCTCCCGATGCTGTGTTTGCCTGCCCCGCCAGCTCTCCAAGGTTGCTATTTGTTTCTTTCCCATCTGCGTACATCACTTGCGGGATACAGGTAAATCTGCATTCTAGAGTTGCCTTTATTGTTTTGAGGCCGGGCGCAGGGGCTGCTCCGATGTTATCAAGGCTGCTATCCCACTGCTAAGGCGGTGCTGCACTCACTGCCTTGTTTATATTTGTTTTAGTTCCGTGATGCTCCGATCTTTGCCCCTTCCGAGTGGAGCTTCCGAGTGGAGCTTCCGAGTGGAGCTTCCGAGTGGAGCTTCCGAGTGGAGCTTCCGAGTGGAGCTTCAGAGTGGAGCTTCCGAGTGGAGCTTCAGAGTGCAGAGTGGAGCTTCAGAGTGGAGCTTCAGAGTGGAGCTTCAGAGTGCAGAGTGGAGCTTCAGAGTGGAGCTTCAGAGTGGAGCTTCAGAGTGGAGCTTCAGAGTGGAGCTTCAGAGTGGAGCTTCAGAGTGGAGCTTCAGAGTGGAGCTTCAGAGTGCAGAGTGGAGCTTCAGAGTGGAGCTTCAGAGTGGAGCTTCAGAGTGGAGCTTCAGAGTGCAGAGTGGAGCTTCAGAGTGGAGCTTCAGAGTGGAGCTTCAGAGTGCAGAGTGGAGCTTCAGAGTGGAGCTTCAGAGTGGAGCTTCAGAGTGGAGCTTCAGAGTGGAGCTTCAGAGTGCAGAGTGGAGCTTCAGAGTGGAGCTTCAGAGTGGAGCTTCAGAGTGCAGAGTGGAGCTTCAGAGTGGAGCTTCAGAGTGGAGCTTCAGAGTGGAGCTTCAGAGTGGAGCTTCAGAGTGGAGCTTCAGAGTGGAGCTTCAGAGTGGAGCTTCAGAGTGGAGCTTCAGAGTGCAGAGTGGAGCTTCAGAGTGCAGAGTGGAGCTTCAGAGTGCAGAGTGGAGCTTCAGAGTGGAGCTTCAGAGTGGAGCTTCAGAGTGGAGCTTCAGAGTGCAGAGTGGAGCTTCAGAGTGGAGCTTCAGAGTGGAGCTTCAGAGTGGAGCTTCAGAGTGGAGCTTCAGAGTGCAGAGTGGAGCTTCAGAGTGCAGAGTGGAGCTTCAGAGTGGAGCTTCAGAGTGGAGCTTCAGAGTGCAGAGTGGAGCTTCAGAGTGGAGCTTCAGAGTGGAGCTTCAGAGTGGAGCTTCAGAGTGGAGCTTCAGAGTGCAGAGTGGAGCTTCAGAGTGGAGCTTCAGAGTGGAGCTTCAGAGTGCAGAGTGGAGCTTCAGAGTGGAGCTTCAGAGTGGAGCTTCAGAGTGGAGCTTCAGAGTGGAGCTTCAGAGTGGAGCTTCAGAGTGGAGCTTCAGAGTGGAGCTTCAGAGTGCAGAGTGGAGCTTCAGAGTGGAGCTTCAGAGTGGAGCTTCAGAGTGGAGCTTCAGAGTGCAGCTTCAGAGTGGAGCTTCAGAGTGGAGCTTCAGAGTGGAGCTTCAGAGTGGAGCTTCAGAGTGGAGCTTCAGAGTGGAGCTTCAGAGTGCAGAGTGGAGCTTCAGAGTGCAGAGTGGAGCTTCAGAGTGCAGAGTGGAGCTTCAGAGTGCAGAGTGGAGCTTCAGAGTGGAGCTTCAGAGTGGAGCTTCAGAGTGGAGCTTCAGAGTGCAGAGTGGAGCTTCAGAGTGGAGCTTCAGAGTGCAGAGTGGAGCTTCAGAGTGGAGCTTCAGAGTGGAGCTTCAGAGTGGAGCTTCAGAGTGGAGCTTCAGAGTGCAGAGTGGAGCTTCAGAGTGCAGAGTGGAGCTTCAGAGTGGAGCTTCAGAGTGGAGCTTCAGAGTGCAGAGTGGAGCTTCAGAGCGGAGCTTCAGAGCGGAGCTTCAGAGCGGAGCTTCAGAGTGGAGCTTCAGAGTGCAGAGTGGAGCTTCAGAGTGCAGCTTCAGAGTGGAGCTTCAGAGTGGAGCTTCAGAGTGGAGCTTCAGAGTGGAGCTTCAGAGTGGAGCTTCGGAGTGGAGCTTCAGAGTGGAGCTTCAGAGTGGAGCTTCAGAGTGGAGCTTCGGAGTGGAGCTTCGGAGTGGAGCTTCGGAGTGGAGCTTCGGAGTGGAGCTTCAGAGTGGAGTGGAGCTTCAGAGTGGAGCTTCAGAGTGCAGAGTGGAGCTTCAGAGTGCAGAGTGGAGCTTCAGAGTGGAGCTTCAGAGTGCAGCTTCAGAGTGGAGCTTCAGAGTGGAGCTTCAGAGTGGAGCTTCAGAGTGGAGCTTCAGAGTGGAGCTTCAGAGTGGAGCTTCAGAGTGGAGCTTCGGAGTGGAGCTTCGGAGTGGAGCTTCAGAGTGCAGAGTGGAGCTTCAGAGTGGAGCTTCAGAGTGCAGAGTGGAGCTTCAGAGTGCAGAGTGGAGCTTCAGAGTGGAGCTTCAGAGTGCAGAGTGGAGCTTCAGAGTGGAGCTTCAGAGTGGAGCTTCAGAGTGGAGCTTCAGAGTGGAGCTTCGGAGTGGAGCTTCGGAGTGGAGCTTCGGAGTGCAGAGTGCAGATTCAGAGTGCAGATTCGGAGTGGAGCTTCAGAGTGGAGCTTCAGAGTGGAGAGTGGAGATTCAGAGTGGAGATTCAGAGTGGAGAGTGGAGCTTCAGAGTGGAGCTTCAGAGTGGAGCTTCAGAGTGGAGCTTCAGAGTGGAGCTTCAGAGTGGAGCTTCAGAGTGGAGCTTCAGAGTGGAGCTTCAGAGTGCAGAGTGGAGCTTCAGAGTGCAGAGTGGAGCTTCAGAGTGTCAAGAGCAATGCCAATAGCTCTAACTTTAACAAAGGCAAAACCATTGCATTGTAAATGCTTGTTATTTTACCGAATCACATGCTCATGCTGCTGCCTGGTTTGTCTACATGCACACAGGCAGAATCACTCGGTACAAAATGGCTCCTGTTCACTCGTCAGTACGGTCTTGCGCCGCCCCACCTTCCCCCTGCCAAATACATTCATTCCAAATACTGCTTATTTTCATATCAGACTGACTTCTCACATCTGGGATAGCAGGGGCACCTTCCACAGTGATTAGTGCTTCACAAAAAATAATTCTCGGCTAGCGCTCAGAAGCCTTGAAGCTTTGATTGAATGACACTGCAGTTTGATGCCCCGCTCGTTTTTTGATGCTATGCGTTCCAGACACTGATTTTATTAAGACTCACTTGGAGCTCTAAACTGTCACTTGATCTTTCTTTGGGTCATTTCGTTTGCCCGGAAGGACTAACATATCTGTGAAACCCTCTTCTTTTATAGTTTGAGCATCGTCTTCGTTTAGCAGGATAACATTATACATTTGAAAATACAAATATCCGGGAAGAGCAGAGAGCAAATCTCCGCGATGTTGGGCATTCTCCTATCATAAAGGAAGCGTGTTGGTGGGACCTGTGGCATCTAACGCATCATTTAACCCTATATGCGTGGGCACCTACCACAATAATGTATAGGATGAGTTTGTTCCGTTCCCGTTTTTAATTTGATGTAAAACTCAAATCACTGCACACTCTCTACTACACACTCTCTACTACACACTCTCTACTACAGTCACTACTCTCTACTACACACTCCCTACTACAGTCACTACTCTCTACTACACATTCTGCTACACACTCTACTACAGTCACTACTCTCTGCTACGCACTCTACTCTCTACTACACTCTACTACACACTCTCTACTACACACTCTACTACACACTCTCTACTACAGTCACTACTCTGCTACGCACTCTACTCTCTACTACACACTCTACTACACACTCTCTACTACACACTCTACTACACACTCTCTACTACAGTCGCTACTCTCTACTACACACTGTACTACACACTCTACTACAGTCACTACTCTCTACTACACACTACTACCCACTCTCTACTACAGTCACTACTCTCTACTACACACTCACTACACACTCACTACTACAGCCACTACTCTCTTCGACACACTCTATACTAGACACTCTCTACTACACACTATCTACTACAGTCACAACTCTCTACTACACACTGTACTACACACTCTACTACAGTCACTACTCTCTACTACACACTACTACACACTCTCTACTACAGTCACTACTCTCTACTACACACTCTACTACACACTCACTACACACTCACTACTACAGCCACTACTCTCTTCGACACACTCTATACTAGACACTCTCTACTACACACTATCTACTACAGTCACTACTTACTACACTCTCTACTACACACTCTACTACACACTCTACTACACACTCTACTACACACTCTACTACACACTCTACTACACACTCTACTACACACTCTACTACACACTCTACATTACACACTCTACATTACACACTCTACATTACACACTCTACATTACATACTCTACATTACACACTCTCTACTACACACTCTCTACTACACACTCTACACTACACACTCTACTACACTCTACTACACACTCTGCTACACACACGCTCTACTACACACTCTACTACACACCTTCTACTACTCTCTACTACTCTACTACACATTCTCTACTACTCTACTACACACTCACTACTTTCTACTACACTCTACTACAGACTCTCCACTCTCTACTCCACACTCTCTACTCCACACTCTCTACTTCAATCTCTCTACCTCAATCTCTCTAATTCAATCTCTCTACCTCAATCTCTCTACTTCAATCTCTCTACTTCAATCTCTCTACTTCAATCTCTCTACTTCACATTCTGTATTACACACTCTCTACTACACACTCACTACTCTCTACTACACACTCTCTACTACACACTCTACTACACTCCCTACTACACATTCTCCTACACACTCTACTACACACTCTACTACACACTCACCACTCTACTACACACTCACCACTCTACTACACACTCACTAGTCTCTACTGCTCACTCTCTACTACACACTCTCTACTACACACTCTCTACTACACACTCTCTACTACACACTCTCTACTACACACTCTCTACTACACACTCTCTACTACACACTCTCTACTACACACTCTCTACTACACACTCTCTACTACACACTCACTACTCTCTACTACACACTCACTACTCTCTACTACACACTCACTACTCTCTACTACACACTCTACTACTCACTTACTACTCTCTACTCACTCTCTACTACTCACTACTACTCTCTCTACTAATCACTATTACTCTCTACTACTCTCTCTACTACTCACTCTCTACTACTCACTCTCTACTGCTCATGACAATGCCATTTATTTATCTGTTTCCAAAACCAACACATAAATAAAACATTTGTCATTTACAATGCCAAAAGCGCTAACTTTTGCAAAGGCGAGACCGTTGCATTGTAAATGCTTGTTTGCAGATGGTACTGCAATCATGTGTATGTCTGAACTGTGGATTCCCTCCAATATCCTACGCTGACGATACCCAAATCGTGGTGTCTATCAGCAAGGATGTGGAGGACACGGCAGAAAAATTTCAACTTTGCATGGTACAGGTCAGCCAATGGATGAAAAGGAATTGCCTAAAACTTAACGGGGACAAGAGTGAGGTGATGATACTAGGAGGTGACACAAATATCTGTTCTCCCTCTTGGTGGCCTAATAATCTGGGTAGATGCCCAGATTCATCAGAAAAAGTGAAGAACCTGGGTATCACTCTAGACACCAATCTCTCTTTTGACGCCCAAGCCAGCAAGCTGGCATCAACATTCTGGTACATTTTAAAAATGATAAAAAAGATACTACCTTATCTACCGCAGGATTCGCGTAAGACAGTGGTGACAGCTTTAGCCTTGTCAAGACTGGACTACGGGAATGGCCTTTATGCTGGAGCTAGGATGAAGATCTTAGCCAAACTGCAACGCCTGCAGAATGCAGCAGCCAGGCTTGTACTCGGCATACCTAAATTTGAGCCAATCAGCCACAAACTAAAAACCCTGCACTGGCTGCCAATCGCAAAAAGGATACAATTTAAATCATTGTGCCTGGCGTACAAGGCAATTCATGGAACTGGATCGCAATTTTTGAAGTCACACCTAAAACAATATGAGCCAAACAGACTTCTCAGATCCGGCCAAAAGAAACTCATCAGGGTCCCAAGATTTAGACGAACCAACTGGGGCGGAAGAAGTTTCCTCGTACATACAGCAAGAACCTGGAATCGGCTGCCTCTTGCCATAAAAATCAGCCCATCCTTGAAATCCTTTAGAAAGGAAGTTAAAACCTGGCTTTTCTCCGCACAGCTCTAACTAACATTTTCAAGAGCCAAGGGTCTATCATAGCGCCAAGACGCCTTCGGGCCTTCGCGCGCTCTATAAATTGACAAATCAAATCAAAATCAAATCTTCTGATGTACAAAATGCACCATGATCTCACGCTTTATGTCAAGAAATGGGGTTTGGTTATCGATTAATCATAAAAACACAGAAAGGAACCCTTGGGTCTACGTGTATAGATAGCCTGTCTGGAAGTCTAACCACCAAATGGCGTATCTTTTATAGGACGGTTTCCCTCACCCACTGTAGGTGGCATGCTTTTTCTCTGGGGAACCTCCTCATATCATGATACCTAGTCATGACATGGGCTACAACCCCATCACTGAGAGGGTGGAGCTCAGGGATGTTTTGTGCCAAGGGAAGTATATACTAAATACCCATTTGTAGAGTCGGTGATGAGGGCAGCAGGTGCTGCGAACGTTCAACGGCCGACGCAGCCCTGCCCACTCTCTAGAACGCCCGCATTGCGGCAAAATAACGGCCGCAGTAAACGGGTTAATAAACGAAGCCACTGCAATACAAGAGCAAAGGTGACCGAGTGACTGCATCTGGGTTGACGGAGTTGCTTACAGTCACTGCCAGTTAAAGCTAGCAGGCCCGCGACAAACTTAATGCTATGCTTTCTTATGTTATCCTATGCTATGTTATGCTATGCAATGCTATGTTTTGTTGCATTTTGTTATGCTATGCTATATTTTGTTATGCTATGCTTTGTTTTGTTGTGCTATGCTTTGTTTTGTTGTGCTATGCTTTGTTTTGTTGTGCTATGCTTTGTTATGCTATGATATGTTTCGTTTTGCTATCCAATGCTTTGTTTTGTTATGCTATGCTATGTTTTGCTATCCTATGCTATGATTTGTTATGCTATGTTTTGTTATGCTATGCTATGTTTTGCTGTGTTTTGCTATGCTATGCTTTGTTATGCTATGCTATGTTCTGTTATGCTATGCTATGTTTTGTTGTGTTTTATTATGCTATGCTTTGTTTTGCTATGCTATGTTTTGTTATGCTATGTTTTGTTATGCTATGCTATGTTTTGTTATGCTATGCTATGTTTTGTTGTGTTTGGTATGCTATGCTATGTTTTGCTATGCTATGATATGTTTTGTTTTGCTATGTTTCGTTATGCTATGGTATGCTATGCTATGTTTTGTTATGCTATGCTGTGTCTTGTTATGTTATGCTATGCTTTGCTTTGTTTTTGTTATGCTATGCAATGTTTTGTTATGCTATGCTATGCTATGTTTTGTTGTGTTTTGTTATGATATGCCATTCTATGCTTTGTTTTGTTATGCTAGGTTTTGTTTTGTTATGCTATATTTTGTTGTGTTTTGTTATGCTATGCTATGTTTTGTTATGCTATGCTTTGTTTTGCTATGCTATGTTATTCTATGCTATGTTTTGTTGTGCTATGTTTTGTTGTGTTTTGTTAAGCTATGCTACACTCTGTTTTGTTGCGATATGCTATGCTTTGTTATGCTATGCCATGTTTTGTTATGCTTTGTTGTGTTTTGTTGTGCTATGCTATGTTTTGTCATGCTATGCTTTGTTTTGCTATGCTATGATTTGTTGTGCTACGTTTTTTTATGCTATGCTATGTTTTGTTGTGTTTTCCTATGCTATGCTTTGTTATTCTATGCTATACTTTGTTATGCTATGTTTTGTTGTGTTTTGTTATACTATGTTTTATTGTGTTTTGTTATGCTATACTATGTTTTGTTATACTATTTTTGTTTTGCTATGTTATGTTTTGCTATCCTGGTGTGTGGTTGTGTGTGTGTGTGTGTCTGTGTGTGTGTATGGGGTTGTGTGTGGTTGTGGGTGGGGTTGTGTGTGGTTGTGGGTGGGGTTGTGTGTGTCGGGTTGTGTGTGGGGGGTTGTGTGGGTGTGTGGTTGTGGGTGTGTAGGGTTGTGGGTGTAGGGTTGTGTGTGTGTGGGTGTGTGGTCGTGTGTGGGTGGGATTGTGTGTGGGTGGGGTTGTGTGTGGGGGGTTGTGTGTGGGGGGGTTGTGTGTGGGGGGTTGTGTTTGGGGGTTGTGTGTGGGGTGGGGTTGTGGGGGTGGGGTTGTGGGAGTGGGGTTGTGTGTGTGCGGGGGGGTTGCATGTGTGTGGTTGTGTGTTTGTGTGTGGGGGGTTGTGTGTGTGTGGGAGGGGTGTGTGGGGGGTTGTGTGTGTGGGGTTGTGTGTGTGGGTGTGGGGTTATGGTTGTGTGTGGGGGGGTTGTGTGGAGTGGGGTTGTGTGTGTGTGGAGTTGTGGTTGTGTGTGTGGGGTGTTGTGTGGTGTGGGGTTGTGTGTGTGGGGTTGTGTGTGTGGGGTTGTGTGTGTGGGGCTGTGTGTGGGGTTGGGGGTTGTGTGTGTGGGGTTGTGTGGGGTTGTGTGGTTGTGTGTTGGGGGGTTGTGTGTGTGGGGTTGTGTGCGTGTGGGGTTGTGTGCGTGTGGGGTTGTGTGTGTGTGGGGTTGTGAGTGTGTGTGTGGTTGTGTGTGTGGGGGGGTTGTGTGTTTGGGGGGTGTGGGGTTGTGTGGGGTTGTGCGTGTGTGGGGGGTTTTGGTTGTGTATGGGGTTGTGTGTGGGGGGTTGTGTGTGGGGGGTTGTGTGTGGGGGGTTGCGTGTGAGGGGGTTGCGTGTGAGGGTTGTGGTTGTGTGTGGGGGTTGTGTGTGGGGTTGTGTGTGTAGGGTTGTGTGTGTGGGGCTGTGTGTGGGGTTGGGGGGTTGTGTGTGTGGGGTTGTGCGTGTGTGGGGTTGTGTGGTTGTGTGTGGGGGGTTGTGTGTGTGGGGCTGTGTGCGTGTGGGGTTGTGTGTGTGAGGGGTTGTGTGTGTGTGGGGTTGTGGGTGTGTGTGGGGTTGTGGGTGTGTGGGGGGTTGTGTGTGGGGGGTTGTGTGTGTGGGGGGTGTGGGGTTGTGTAGGGTTGTGCGTGTGTGGGGGGTTTTGGTTGTGTGTGGGGGGTTGTGTGGTATGGGGTTGTGTGTGGGGGTTGTGTGTGTGGGGGGGTTGTGTGTGAGGGGTTGTGTCTGTGGGGTTGTGGTTTTGTGTGGGGTGTTGTGTGGTGTGGGGTTGTGTGTGTGGGGGTTGTGGTTGTGTGTGTGGAGGGGTTGTGTGTGTGGGGTTGTGTGTGTTTGGGGTTGTGGGGTTGTGTGTGGGGTTGTGGGGTTGTGTGGTTGTGTGTGTGGGGGGGTTGTGTGTGGGGGGTTGTTTGTGTGGGAGTTGTGTGTGGGGGGTTGTGTGTGGGGGGTTGTCGTTGTGCGTGTGGTGTGGGGTTGTGTGTGGGGTTGTGTGTGTGGGGTTGTGTGTGTGTGTGGGGGGGGTGAACCTGGAAAAATTGAGAGCTCTGTGGCAGGTGGGGGTAGGGTGCTGCTTTAAGAAAGTGGCTTCACTTGTGTACTCGCTGGTAAGTGATGAACTGCACTTTGAAATGGTTTTACAGCAAGCAGTACACGCACATTGACAAAAACTGTTAGAGTGCTCAAACAAACACACTGTGAAAGAACACACAGACATACATATTTTGGAACCTGGTTACTTCAAACGGAGTGTCCACAATGCCCTCAACATAAGTCAGAAGCTCAAAAGAAAATGGTCCAAGTTGCGGGACTTGCAGACAAAATGTGAGATTTGTGGTGTGATGTACTATGGAACCCACGTATTATGCCTTCGTTTTCAGCCGCCGCACCTCTCCCTTCGCCACCTCTTTCTTTGTTTACTGAAGCTCTTTTAAGCCATTAGAAGGTGAATACGCTACAATATAAGCACCCCACGCATGCTGACCTCACAGGCGTACCCAGGCAGTCACCCTATGGCGAATGCTCAAAGCCCAGAATATCCGAGCCTGAGAGAGCGCTCTCTGAACCCTCCCTGTTGTGTCCTGGCTTCTAGGCGCTGCGTGGCCTGCGGGGTGGGGGCAGGGGGGTCATGCACACATTCCTTTATCCTGCCACCTCATTGCCAGATTTGCCCCTCGAGAGAAATAGCAATTGTCATCACAGTGAACATGTAACAGGCAGCATAGCTCACTGGGTTAATGCGACTACTGCTTAGATCGCAGTGACGCCTACAGGTCCCTGGCTTGAACCATACTGGTTCCAACTTCATTCTGTGGTTGCTGAAAGGAGTATCGTTAATATGGAAGTTACCCTTATGTTATTGTGAGTTCTGAAAGGATGAAATATGGTGGCAATGGGTGCTCCATAAATAGCGCGCGCATGTTGTGATTTATAATAACTCTTTCACATGAAGCATACACAGACTGATACTCCAAGAGGCGCCGGGGGAGAGTGGAGACGATCTATCGAACTATGATAAAAGGTTGTCTCGAGTCCCTCTGGGGGATGCGGGTGCACCGTGTCTGTCCGTTCGCGTGAGTTTCTGGGGCATCCGCATGGGAGGGGGGCTTTGAGCAGCGAGCGGATGGAAGCTGATTTAACGGATGGATTCCAGTAATTAAATGACTTGTAAGAGAATTCCTCGTGCATCTCATTATGCATAAAGTCATGTGACCTAGTTTGCAGCTTGTCCAGTCTGGTTGACGCGCGGAGTTTGGGTTCTGTTGAGCCTGTTTGTGAGCTGATTACGTTCATAAAGTACATTTTACCGACTGTAGCGATAAGACGCCGTCCGATGAAAGATGCTTTATTCGTATATTGCATCGTTCATAAAGTGCTACAAAGGGCTCGTCCAAGCGGTTCATGTTGCCCCACACTGGAGCAGAACAAATTCAGGATATTGTCACACAAGAATGTGAAAGAGAGATAAATCGAGTGTGAGAGAGCAGAAAGGAGTGGGGCTAGGCTGCAGCCTCAACAAGCTCTTGGCATTGCTGTGGGGGGCGGGGGAGCGCATTCCTTTGAAGTCTGATGGGGTCGGGGAGCGGATTCCTTTGAAGTCTGATGCTGAGGCTCAGACAAATGGTGTGGGTGTGCAATGTGCGATGTGGCTGGCGATGTGCACGCGCCTGGCTCACATGAACTGTACCTAATCCGCAGTTTGGGTAGACTTTTGAAAGCCATACTATAATCTCGACAAACAAGCATTGCTAAAGCAATGCTGTAGTCGAGATCTAAAAAAGGACGTTGTCTTTATCTGGAATTCTGTGTCCAGTTCAGAAGACATCTTATGCTCCTACCACCCAGCGTTCCCATACTTCTTCCTGGTAAACTCTACTAATATGGGTGGGCCTACTGTCCCGACAAAAACCAGCATGAAATTACATAATCCTTGCACCGTGTAAAGTCAACATAGTGTCAATGTGGTCTTCACATGGTTTCAGTTTTGGTATGTTCCTATA
The DNA here is from genome assembly GCF_964261635.1 of Lissotriton helveticus. NCBI lineage: Eukaryota > Metazoa > Chordata > Amphibia > Caudata > Salamandridae > Lissotriton > Lissotriton helveticus. Next base: position 749,959,310 of record NC_136073.1, read on the forward strand.
AAATGCATTTGGTCAAACCCACACTGGGGGGGGAAGGGCAGGTTTTCCAGGAAGAAGTGTGGGTAAACAGGGTGGTAAGACTTTAGCCATTGGCTGTTAGTTCGTAGAATTGCCATCACACAAATGTGGGGAAAATACTTTTTTCTACCCATGCTTTAATGTTCTGTGGTAAATAAAATATTACCCTTGCATAATTTCTAGGCATTAACAATTAGCATGTATCAAATGAGAGGCAGAGAGTCCGTGGTGTCCAAGTTAAAAGGGCTTTATTCCAATAACTTGAGTTAAGGGAGAATCTGTTCCTTCACCACTGAGGTTCAGGAAGGGTCTTCTAACAATTAATCTCTGAAAATCATATATATACATTTCTCCTTGTACATAGGGAGGAACGCTCGAGGCAGAGCAAGAAAGAAAGAGATAAGAGCATGTGGGCGTGCATGAGGGTGTACATTTGATGAGTCATAGGTGTGTGATAGGTGGGTCATAGGTGGGTGGCTACATAGAGGAGGAGTTACATGGCAGGCTGGAACTTTGCCCTACTTGTGCACGCAACTGGATCATGACGTGCAATTGACGTGTAACTGAGAGGAGAGCTGACTTTAAGTCTAGTAGAGAACCTTCAGTGTCAGGGCGACCAGCACATCTGGTACTATCTGATATCTTGAGTCGGGGATGTATTATCTGAAGCAAAGGTTGCTCATCACTAAAAGACAGAAAGGGCATATATTTCTTTGTGCATTGCAAGGGGGCTGTGAGCTTTCTTCAGATGCAAGTACTGTAATTACATTTAAACGGAGACAGGAAGGCTAGGTCTCTATCTCTACGGACGGGTTCTGTTTATTCTTGTTAACCGGGCAGGAATGTGATTCTGTACAACAAGCAGATAACTATTTTGCAAAACACTGTCTTGGCAACCCTTGCTGGGCCCTTTTCGGCTGAGCTAGAAGTATGCGAGGTCAGGGATACGTAACTGTAGCTTTCAGAGTGTCTGAGCCATGAAAAACCCTTAATTCAGAAAGTGGCTCAGGCTGAACCACAAAAAGGGTTCATTACGATATTTATTCAAAAGTGCACAATGCAAATACATGGGCCTTCATGTTAGCTTAACGTTTGGGAAACTTGATGACAGGCACCTTAATGCAGGACGTGATTGCAGAGGCCTTGTGATTCAGGCCACTAAGAGAAATATGCATGGGTGACATGCACATACATGTAACATAGGGTATACGTAGGGGGCATCCTGGTCAGGCAAAATTTCATTTTCCTCATTCCCTCCTTGTCCCCTACATTACCCTTCAGGATACATCTATATTCATGAGACCGTATATTTGATCATACAGCATCATTTGTTCATCTTTAATCCTTTGTATACGTGGATGTGGAACACATGCAGTTGCACACAGGCCGCAAATGGCCGGGCCACACTGCAGACAGAGACAGCAACCAAATATTATAAGTAGTATAAGTCCTAGGACCGACACCACTTTCCATCCCCATGCCGATATTACACCCCAGAGCCAACTGGACCAAGTCCATGTGCCTGGGTCTTGATGTATATCATGAGCTATCTTGTGGAGTCGTGTTATCGCTGCATACACAGATGGCGCGTTATTTGGGATGAAAATGCAGCAAGTGGAGCCAATCACTCTACAGGCTCCGCCCCTATCCGCCAAGATGACGTCTAGAACGAGGCGATTTTGAAGAACGACAAGTCTAATAGCAGACTGTTCCTGGGTCAAGTTCGCCAGGGCAGATGCAGTCACATTCACTACTGCTTCAAGAGTCCTTGTTAACCTGCGTATCAGTTTACTGTTTTGGACGGGACCTATGAAGAAAAAGAATCCTTTGTTGAAATCTGTATATTGCTCCCAAGCTGTTTCAGTCTGATCAATCCCTGAGGTATCTGTCTCCCTCTTTTGTCTAACATGTTCTAGTCGTGAATCTCTATGATAATTGGATGGGGCCAGAAAAACGGGTGGAAGCAGGAACGCTATATAACATGTCCCACCCCAGTCTAAGGGCAGATGTACATAGGCTGTCTGACCGCAAATGAAATAGGTATGGCGTGATGTTTTGAAAGAAGACTGTCCTTTATCGTTAAACTCTACCACAGCGTTACACTCGCTGTGTCCCATGAGTACTGAGCCCTTCTTTCTGACACATAAATCACCTTTTGCTGGCAGGACTGAAATAAACGGTGGACCTGTATTTTGCTTGGGCTGAACATTTAACATTATAAAGTTAACGGATGCATTTCCCTGCTCATACTCTTCATTTTGTAGATCAGTTCCTTTCCTTTGGGGAAACCCTTTTTCGTCTGGGAAACATGCCTTATTCATTACTTTATTCAAGTTTCCATATATCCAGCCACCTGGATAAGCTATGTACTTTCTATCTATTGAGGTCATTAAAGCAAACCATGCTCCACATGAACCATTGTGTGAGAACGGTAAAGGATAGAATGGCAGAACTCCCTTCGTTTTCTGATAAGGGGGCAGTTGGCCACATACCCAGCAGTCAGTTGCATTGCTGGTCTGGTGAGAATGGTGTAACATACGAATAAATGTATTGTTACGTAGTGCAAGTCGATATGACAGTTCATGAGGTGGCAATTCACTAAATGTGTGCTCTGCTGTGCTGTTACTGGAAGAGTGTACATGTGAGGAGATAGGAGGAAAGAAAACATGTAGTATTAAACTGATAGATATTATAACAATGCATAGAAGAAAAAGAATAATCAAGGAAACTATACATCTACTGCGTAATAGCTTGCAGTACTTAGCTTTCATTTGGGTTTTCTTGCTATTCTTGTCTGTGATCTTATACATGTCAGAAATCTAGTCTAACCGATTCACCACCGAGTGGACTTAGACAATTAAACTACGTCTGACCTACTAGATCTTAACTTAGATTTATACTCCTGCTGTGGAGTCTTTTCTAGCAAAGGCGGCGCAAAGTCTGTATTGTCCTTATTGTCTGTATTGTTTATAGTCTTTAATGTTCCAGATTGTCCAAGATATCTTTTTTTCAATGCTGCGCGTGGATCCACCCCTTGCGTCCTTCCACTTTCACGGCGGACCTCGTGGTCAGTAGCACCAACTTTGGTGTCTTCCAACGCGGCTCAAGGGGGCTTGATCGGTCAAAATTCCGGATGAGGGTAAAATCGCCTGGTGATATGGCATGCTCCTTGACCTGGGTGTTGTCAGGGAAGGCGGCGGCAACCTGTGAACGACAAGAAAGTAGTGCAGACATCAAGGAAGCCAGGTAATCTGTCAGCATGTTACTGTCAACATCAGTAATTTTCTTTGGCATAGGCGTACCCCACATATTTGGCGGTCTACCGAAAACCACTTCGTACGGAGATAGGCCTGTTCTGGAATGAGCTACCATACGCATGTAAAAGAGGGCTACCGGCAAGGCTACCATCCAATCCACGCCTTTTTCTGCACATATCTTAGCTAATTTCGTTTTGATTGTCTGGTTATGTCTTTCTACAAGGCCTGCTGCTTCGGGGTGTCTTACACAATGGAACTTCCAATTATAACCCAACAGAAGAGACACTTGTTTCATTAATTCAGAGGAAAATGGCTGCCCATTATCTGAATAGATGACACGGGGCAATATCTGGGGAAGAACTCGCGCACCAATTGCCTGGCTGTTGTCACAGCAGTATACTCTGGAACTGGATATGCTTCTGTCCATCTAGATAGTGCACACACTACTACTAAGACATACTTGTAACCTTTACATCTGTCCATTTGGATATAATCCATCTGGAGGACCTCAAATGGGTGGTCAGGAGGATGAAATCCGCCTTGTTCCACCGGAATGCCTTTACCTGGATTGGACTGGCAACAGATCATACATGTTCGTACTTTCTGTTTCGCTGCTGCACGCATGTGCTTGTTACACCAGATGTTCTGTAAGCTGTCTAACATTGCCTTCTCTCCCAAGTGTGCTGGACTATGTGCTGTGTTTATGATTACTTGTACCATGGAATCTGGAAGAAACCATGTACCTTTTCCCTTAGTCATTCAACCTTGGTCAGTCTGGACCCCTCCTTGTTCAGTCCATTTCTTTATCTCATCTGTAGTGGCATGTGTCTGTATGTCTAGTACATCTTGAGAAGGATCCCTGACTGTCATGCATTTTGTCAGTAATGGTACCTGTGTCTGTTGGTGTCTGGGCTGTGAGTTTAGCTGTTCGGTCTGCCAGGTCATTACCCTGGGAAATGATGTCTGTAACTTTGGTATGAGCTTTGCATTTCAGGATAGAAATGGCTGTAGGTAAATGTATTGCTTCTAACAGGACTTGAATAAGCGGACCATGCTGCTACTAACTCTCCTGCACTCGTTCTCATGCATGATCCATCTACATAGAGTATCAGGTCAGGGTCTGGAAGTGCAATATCTGTCAGGTCTTGTCTTGGTTTCGTCACTATATTCATTACTTCCACACAGTCATGTGGTGGTGCATTTACTGTACTTGAGGGCAAAAGTGTTGCAGAGTTCAGAATATTACAACATCTGATCTCTATGTGTGGCTGAAATAATGTCAGTTCATATCCTGTCAGTCTCGCTACAGTCAAGTGTTGTGTCTGTGTCCTGTTTAAGAGAACCTCTACTGCATGTGGTACTTGTACTGTCAGAGGGTGTCCCAACACTATTGAGTCACTTTGTCTTATGGCTAGGGCTGTTGCTGCAACTGATTTCAGGCACGCAGGCAGAGCCTGGGCCCACTGGATCTAGTGTACTAGCACACGGCTTGTGTTTTCCTGCTTGATCTTGTGTGAGGACAGATAACGCTGTTCCATCTCGTTCAGTTACGAAAAGCATAAAAGGTTTACTGTAACATGGAGTCGCTAAAACTGGCGCTTGACATAATGCTCTTTTTAATTCCTTCAAATGCCAAGCTATGTTCTTGTGTCCAAGGGAGGACAGACGAAGACGCTGCTTCCTGAGTTGTCAATTGTATGAGTGGTTTGGCTAGAAAGGCATACTGGGGAATCCATTGCCTGCAGTATGAAGTGAGGCCAATAAAGGCACGTACTTCCTTTTGTGTCTTTGGCTGTGAAAGGTTGTGTTAGCTGTCCACCCTCCTTGGAAAGCAAGTGTCCAAGGTACACCACTTGCTTTTCACAGAATTGCAGCTTTGAAGGGGACACTTTGTGCCCCTTGTCTGTCAGAAAGTGTAAAACTGTCAGTGATGCATTTTCGCAGTCTGGCTCAGATCGTGTTGCAATCAGGATGTCGTCTATATACTGTATCAGTGCTGTGTTGGAAGGCTTGTAAATACTGTCCAGCTGTCTTTCTAATGCTTGACTGTAAATGCTAGGACTCATTGCAAGAGCGAAACTCCTGCCAATTATTCTGTTTACACTACGAGGGAAAACTATTCATTTGCAAGCATGCACTTTCATGAAGTCAATGAAGCTTCCAGTGTTGACTGTAAGGAAGAGCAACTTGACCCCCACCTTATATAAACATTTCTTCCGCGGAAAGGAATTGGAGTATGACCAATAACAACAAGACAGGCACTGCTCGGCTCTCCAAGAGGGAAAAGCCCTCCCTTCACAAAATATCTTTCCCTGGGAGCCAGGCCACCTCAAGGTCGAAAAACACATTCTGTGTAATTCAAAACATATCTGTACCCAGGCCACAGGGCTAACCAACATTCTCTAACTTAACTGAAGCAATTTTAAAACGTGATAAAAAGCATCCTAAAATCAGTAATTAATAAGGACTTATTTTTTTTTATTTCGTAGTTTAGACACATGCTAGCATTTTAAAATAATTATATCATAAAATATTGATACTAGCTGCAAAGGAAAAAAGAAACAGAACAACATGGCATGGAAACACACCACATTTTACTTTTTAAAAATAACATGTGAAACACCATAATTTTGCATTGCATAACCTAGATTTTCATAATCAAGTGTGCAAGCTCTTCTATTCTACCTATTAAAAGGGCCAGATTCATCTTTTTTTAAAAAAAACATGTTTCCTAATTGAGTGGATTAACTGTCACACGCTATTCTAAAGGGCAGCTTGCGTTGGGAAAAATAATGTATATTTTGTAGAACACATTTCTATTTAAAAAAAAACACACGGTTGCCTTACACTAATTAAAAGCACATTCTATGATGGGTCTGTTTTATATTTTCTTCTCAACCGTGAAAACATTAAAGCACCCTCCGTGCAAACCCTTATCTCAATTCGACTGGTTTATTTATTGGTTTATTTACAACTTACCGACCTCTGAGTCAAACACATTAAATCAAGTGTTCCAAGAATGAACACTTCTTGACTCTCCATGCAAGATGTTACCATTTCAGTCAGCAAGCTGACAAAGCACATAGGCAGACCCAGCAACCAATGAAAAATGTTAAATCGAACCATCATTCATCTAACCACTCACTGACTTTTAACGTCAGCTCACATAACCATGCATGTTAAACAGCATGTTAAAACAAATACTGCCTTCTCAATACAAGATATTAACCCTTTGGCAGCTGAAGCACAATCATTCCCCAATGACTGCAGTACATGGGAAAGTCATGAACTCATTTCTCCACGTTATCACATAACACGTACGCACATCTTCAAAACCTTTTCTTCAAGCACTTGAAAGAGATCCAGCTCTCTCCTGCCTAACGTAATGATAACATGCTCTGCACAAACCATAACCACATGGCGCTATTCACAAGCCATATTCACAAGAAACTCAACAAGTCATAATAATTACATGCTCTTCATAAACCATATTTACAAGGAGCTATTTACAAGGAACTCCACAGTAAACTTATCTGGCCGATGGGGGCAGAGGGAAATCTGCGTTTACGTAGTCTGGTGCGGGCTCTTCTAGATAGGAGGAAATAAAAGCCTCTGATGCTGTCGGCTTTACTCTACATACTCTAAATGGTACAGGTGGTGGCGTTCGTGACCTACTGGGTGTTTCTGAGGTGGTCACTCTAGCTAGTTCTTCTGACAGGACGGGATAAATACCAGTAATGACGGCATTTCTTTCTCTGTCAGTCTGTTCTGTAATGACCCGTTCCCCCTCCTCCCGCAGTTCTTTTTCTTTTGCTTTTTCCCCTGCTTGTCTAGTTCTATCTGCTTTATTCAATTCTTTCTCTATCCTCCTATGTGACTCTTTGCGCCACAATTCAATGGCATCTTTCTGAGAGGGTCTTGACTTCTTTTTCCATAGCGCTTCCTCTACTCTCATAATGCATTCAGGATCCCATGTTCCCGAGATAGGCCATCTATATTTCTCCTCCAAGTCCTTTGTATAGTCTACCCAGAAATCCAAAAACAAAATGGCGTCTAACCCATGCTTATTATACATATAATGACCAGGTGTGTCTCTGGTTAACTGACTCTTCTAGTATACCTTTTCTGGTCCCTATCTGACGCAATTTTGAAAACAGTGGCATGTTGAAACCAACACAATGGAAATACAATACACAAAAATAGACTGAAACAATCAACAATCATTCACACTAAAACATCATAACATTAAAACAAACATGATCTAAACCAATACAGAGAACTAAACATGTACTTGAAAAACTATATGCACTGGAATACAGTACAACCATACCGGTCTCAAAAATGAGACACGTCTTTACCGTGCCCACGTTTTACCATGGACCCGTCTTGACCGTGCTCGTGTGAACGAACCCGTCTTTACCGTTTTCACGAATAACGTGAACCCGTCTTTACCGTGCCCACGTGTTACCGTGGACCCGTCTTTACCGTGCCCACGTGTTACCGTGGACCTGTCTTTACCGTGCCCACGTGTTACCGTGGACGCGTCTTTACCGTCCCCACGTGTTACCGTGGACCCGTCTTTACCGTGTTCATATAAAATGAACCCGTCTTGAACTTGATGCATCCCCCATAGTGGTACTCACCGGGAAACAGAACTTGAAACTTGAAGGCCTCGGAAACTCGATACTGCTACTACTACGCCTGCGCCTTGGAACTGGTGGGCCTCGGAAACCTCGGACCTTGCTCTCTCACGGGTGGGCTCTGGTTGGGATGATCCGCAATCCTCACCGCCTCGTGTGGACGCCTGGTCGCAGTCCGTCTCCTCCGTGGGCCTGAGGGAGTAAGCAGGAAGTCCCGCTGGTGCGCACTTTGAAGTCCGTCACGGATGTAGAAGGGGGCAAGAGCTGTACCTACGTCACTGGCGCGTGGGGAAAGGGATAGTCCCTGTATTCGGGCGCCAGATTAATGTGGTAAATAAAATATTACCCTTGCATAATTTCTAGGCATTAACAATTAGCATGTATCAAATGAGAGGCAGAGAGTCCGTGGTGTCCATGTTAAAAGGGCTTTATTCCAATAACTCGAGTTAAGGGAGAATCTGTTCCTTCACCACTGAGGTTCAGGAAGGGTCTTCTAACAATTAATCTCTGAAAATCAAATATATACATTTCTCCTTGTACATAGGGAGTAACGCTCGAGGCAGAGCAAGAAAGAAAGAGATAAGAGCATGTGGGCGTGCATGAGGGTGTACATTTGATGAGTCATAGGTGTGTGATAGGTGGGTCATAGGTGGGTGGCTACAAAGAGGAGGAGTTACATGGCAGGCTGGAACTTTGCCCTACTTGTGCACGCAACTGGATCATGACGTGCAATTGACGTGTAACTGGGAGGAGAGCTGACTTTAAGTCTAGTAGAGAACCTTCAGTGTCAGGGCGACCAGCACATCCGGTACTATCTGATATCTTGAGTCGGGGATGTATTATCTGAAGCAAAGGTTGCTCATCACTAAAAGACAGAAAGGGCATATATTTCTTTGTGCATTGCAAGGGGGCTGTGAGCTTTCTTCAGATGCAAGTACTGTAATTACATTTAAACGGAGACAGGAAGGCTAGGTCTCTATCTCTACGGACGGGTTCTGTTTATTCTTGTTAACCGGGCAGGAATGTGATTCTGTACATTAAGCAGATAACTATTTTGCAAAACACTGTCTTGGCAACCCTTGCTGGGCCCTTTTCGGCTGAGCTAGAAGTATGCGAGGTCAGGGATACGTAACTGTAGCTTTCAGAGTGTTTGAGCCATGAAAAACCCTTAATTCAGAAAGTGGCTCAGGCTGAACCACAAAAAGGGTTCATTACGATATTTATTTAAAAGTGCACAATGCAAATACATGGGCCTTCATGTTAGCTTAACGTTTGGGAAACTTGATGACAGGCACCTTAATGCAGGACGTGATTGCAGAGGCCTTGTGATTCAGGCCACTAAGAGAAATATGCATGGGTGACATGCACATACATGTAACATAGGGTATACGTAGGGGGCATCCTGGTCAGGCAAAATTTCATTTTCCTCAGTTCGCCGGGTATTTACTGTAAGAAAACATGCTAGGATCCACACAAGCCACACCACTCTGGATCCCCCCTTGGACTGGGTTTCAGAAATGTTCTGAGTTAGTATGTCTCCATGGGTGCGGGCAGGTCCCTAGCTGAAATGTTGCATCCATCCCCATAGAAAGATGGAGGAAATTGGATATCATGCTTATTTTTGGTGTTTGCAGGGTGCTCTTCATAAGAAAATTTGCTGGTATCCAGGTAAGTGACACAACACTGGATTTCCCAGGGCCTCTGGGTTTCAGAAATTCTCAGGGTTGGGGAGTTCCCTGGTGCCGGTGACCCGGAGTCCGGATACTACTGCCATTCCCCATGACAAGTGAGAGGAAACATGGGGTTCTTTCTTAGGGTGTAGTTTTGACACGTGTTGGGAGAAAAGGGGTAAATCCACCCGTTCAGCCTCTCTGTGGGGCAGAAATACTATATGGTTCCAGCAGATGGGACCCTATACCAAGACGGTCAAGTACCCTACCACATTTCTTTCCTCATTTCTTTCTATTGTAGGTTGGTGGGCTTTAAGACCTCATGGTGGCCCATTTGGTGTGTTTCTCTTGATGTACTTTTACCAGGTTATCAGCAAGCCCATCAGACCACAAGGGAAAAAAATGAAAAACAGAATGGGATGTGGGGATAGACCATCCAGGTATTGGATTGCAGCACCCACTCCAAAGCACCAGGCAGACTTTGTGCTCCCTTAAGGTGAAGACTGGACAGTTCACCTTCTATCTCCCTACAGCAGGGAACGTAGGGCCAACTAAACACCAAATATGTGTGTCCAAAAAAGGAATGATTTGAGTTGTTGGCCCGTCTTGCCCTTGAGTAGACTGGGCACCAGAGAGTATTTCTGGCACACGAGGGAGGCAGAATGAAAGGTTTACACCCTATTGGAAGGTCCGTATGTAAGTGTTTTTATTAATTAGACAAATGATGCCTTATTCAGGGAAGTTTAAGTTATCACGACTCGTCGTAACCAGCTTACATTGACACATGTTCACATTTGCAGAAAAAAAGTGCACTTTTATTTTATGTGAACGAGCATTTGCACATGCACGTGTTTCTCAGCGTGCTTTTCAATTTTAGACAATCAGCAAAACAGGACCCTAATCCACGGTCCCCATATTAATAAATGTAATTAATTTGTGTCCTTCTCGAGTTAGTCATGTCCTGGCCCAGGGTCGCCCGTATAAAGTCTTTTTGTGAACCCTGCAGTTAGTTTTAATCACCCCTTTATTTTTATTTGCTCTGCTGCCAGGTAGTACTCCGAACGTTCAGCGGCTGACGGCAGCACTGATAGGGTTAAACAGTGCCCATATTTATACCGTTAGCACTTTAATTCTGCAAATTTCAGGGCTCAGAAAACTTTGATGAATTGAAGTTCACAACTGAGGCTGTTAAGTTCGTGCTGTATAAAACCCCAAGGATAAATAAAAAACTTTGCCATTTACAATGTGAATAGCTCCAACAAATACAAGACCTATTGCAAAGCACAAAACATTGCCATTTACAATGCCAATAGCTCCAGCTCCAACAAATGCGAGACCTATTGCATTTCCAATGCTTGTTTTAAGCTGCTATCTCACTGAGGTCCCCAGAATTCTTCTTAATAAGGCCCTGCAGTCTTGTTAAGTTTGTTTGACGTTTTTTAGATTCTCCGAATTGGGAACTTCCAAAATGATGTTCACAAGGGATCTTTTGTTCCTGTCGACCATGTGGTACCTGTTCTACGTTGTGTTTGTACGTGTCTCTTGTACTTTTGAGTAGGGTCTTTGTGTTCTCTGTCTCGCGCTGCTGCATATCAGGAATACCTCTGTGAGCAATCTGTGAGAGGATAGTATGTCCTGCAGCAGTAACTTCTGTAGCTATATGTGCTTTCCTCTCCCCTGGCACCATTGTAGCAGCCACCCACTGTTAACTCAGCAGTACTTAATTTGTGCCGGTGGTTGCAGGTAATGGGCCCCAGTATTCATTTTTAAGGGTTTAGACTTATTTTTCATCATCCGAATATGGCCCTGAGCAAAAGAGAACGCCAGAAAAGGGATTACAGAGGCGATACAGAAAGACATCAAAGCACACACAAATAAGAGTAGGCAATTATGAAAGATTCTTGAAGAGTGAGCTAATGAGTCAGCGAGTGTGGCATGAGGTGGAATCAAGGAGGGCCAGACTTGGGATTCTTCAACCCTGCAAACTGTCATCGAAGTGGCAGCTTCCAAAGAAAAACTTTGGACCAAGCATTATTTATTCTTGTCTTTTGTTTTTTTTACAAATTAAGCATTTGCTCCGATTTATTCAAGTGGACTGCAGAAAGAGGCTGTTATTGTTTTGCTGCCTTTTGGGGCTGTATGAGAGGGAAGCTTGCACTATTGCTTTATGAACTGCATCTGTTGCATGAAAGTTAAAACATCTGGTTTGTCAATGGCTTTTGGAATTATTAATAGCATTATTACAAATCAATTAAAATCAGTAACATATATCAATTTCAGAGGAGTGTGGGTAACATGTACATTTAGCAGTGTCCAGCAACCCTCCGTGAAGTTTAAGGTTCTTGTTCTACGTGAGAGTATTCGATTTATTGAATTGAACAGTTCCACTGCAGGCCTGTCGGGTCGCGTGCCTGTTTACGCCCCTTTCTCCGCCCACCTTTGAAAGCTGGATGTCATATGTACAACTAGCGGTGTGATTGGCCAGTTTTGCTAATCATTTCGTAGTGCACCGATTCGATAACCGAAGGGGGCGGGGCGAAGGAAACTGGCTGATGCCTTTCCATACATTTTCTCTACTCCAGGGGTGGCAACTCTTCAGGTGAGTCTCGCTGTAGTGAAATCTCGCTTCTTTAGCTAAAAATAAATACAAAATGGACACGATGCATGCTGCGAGTGCAGGACGCCATGTATATCAATCTCAAGTTTACAATTGGCCACATTGTGTGATCTTCGGCAATCGCTATTTCTTTTGTACTTTTGTCACTATTTATTTTGTATTTAGAATCGTGCAAAGCATCACTGGCAGTTTTTGTGTGCATGTAGTTTGTTTGCATCGTGGTCAGACTCATGCGTTCACTCGATCGTGGTTGTCTCAGCAGAGTGGTGCCACTGCCCCCAAAGCTGTAAGCAGCCCGGCACCAGGCAGAGAGGACGCCCTCTTTATCTGTAGTTTCGTATCTGAGCGTGCCCTCATGTGGCAAGAAGTCTCGTCTGCTCGCTGCAGATATGACCGATGTTCGGCTAACACCCTCCGAGAACTTTCCTCCAATGTCTCGGGAATTTAATGTATTGCTATTCTCAGTTAGTTTATTTTGTGCTGTGATCCCATAGGCTCGTTTTGGAAAACTCACGCGAAGACTTATTTTTGTGTCTGGAGGATAACATTTGAGGTGGGAGTATATTACATAACCTTTTTTAAAGTTGTGGTTAAAAAATGTTTGACGCGATCTACTTTAAAATATGGGTAAATTAATATTCACATCGTGTGTGGAAAAATCTGGTGTTATGGGTCAGCCTTCCCCAAACTTTTGTTCAATTTATGTATTGTATTTATTATTTGGGAAACTCAATATTTTTGTTTTTAAATGTAATTAAAAATATGGCAATTCAAAAAATATGTATGTTTTAATTCAAACGTTATCTATACTTAGGTTTTAACGTTTGAAAATATATAGTTTTCCTTGAGATCATGGGTCCTCAAAGGTTTAATTGACGGGCCCGTTTTCCTCTGGCTCTGTGTCATGACCCCACTTCCTCACTTTTCAACATTTATACGGCATTGGTCAAGGCTCATCAAAAGAACCCAGTACATTTTGGAAAGTGGTTCCCATTTGTTTGGAAACGTTGCCCAACGTCTCAAAGCAGCAGCAGTAGGAGAGCGCATCCCTGTGCCACTCTGTCGCCTATGCACTGATCTGACTCAGTTGGGAGCTATATGCCGGCCTTCTCCGTATCTTTTGTTCTTGGGAGTACTGGCCTGATACAAAGAAAGAAAAGAACAATTATTACGCGAGGTAACTCAGCGAGTTGAGCCCCGACTGCAATGAAAACTGTAGGCCATAGTTTCAAATGAGCCTGAGTCGGGTTCTGCTGCCAGGTGGGCTTTCTGCATCTCGCACCCGAAACTCACCCATTTAAGGTCGCCACGTGCGCACAGCAATGTGGGCAGAACCCACCTCATGCTCACTCGCAGGAATGGTATTTCACGTGTACACACATGTACATCACTACACAGCTTACCTGTGCGTGCAGGCGTGTGTTCACTGGGTGAGTGTATGGGCCCATATTAGGGTGCATTGTTTTTTTTTTTCCCAAAATTTTTATTGCTTACAAGGCAAAAGGTACATGAAATCATTAGTACATTTTTACATGAGATCATTGTTACATATATTGGCGAGCAACAAAAAAACAAACAAGCATTTGCAGTGCAATAGGTCTCGCATTAGGAAAGTTTGAGCTATTGGTATTGTAAATGACACATTTTTCATTTATGTGTTGGGTTTTGAAAATAGCGAAATTAATAGCTTTGTGATTTACAATGCCAATAGTTATAACTTTCGCAAATGTGACACCTATAGCATTTGTAATGCAATATGTGTTGTATTTACGGGACTTAGATGTATTGATATTACAAATAACAATGGCTTTTAATTTTTTTAAATAATTAATATTAAATAAAAGTTATTGTAATTTATAATGGGAATAGCTTAAGCTTTTTTAAATAACTTTTGTGAATATTATGTTCAGTGTATTTTATTGTGACGAAAATAAAAACAAGTGACACACTCTGGGGAAAAACACCTGGAAGTGCCGAAGTGGGATATTTATTGTTCATCTGGTGCAACTGAGCCCCGACCCTGCCGCTTACTATTTTAGCCCACGATCGGGTGGACTATCAGGCTGCCCCAAGACAACCTCGAGGAGCAGAGTATGTGTGTAAGGGAGGGAGGACAATAGAGGCAAGAGGAGGAGAGAAGGGGATAAATGTAAGGGATGAGGAGAGGAGGTGCACGCAAGGTAGTGGCTGTCTGAGAGGGAAAGGGTTTGGCACAGGGGGTGAGGGAAGAACGGAGATGTCAGGTTATAGATGGGCTTAAATCAGGGCTGAAAATATAGGTATAAGGACCGTGGGCAAAAGAGCGGGTGACTTAAGCTAAGAAATGGTGAAAAGAAGAGGCTTCTGACGGTAGAAAAAGACATGGTAGACGAGGGAGAAAAAGAGCACAAGAGAGGCGGGAGGGAGCACAAGAGAGGCGGGAGGAAACACGGTAGACGAGGAGACAGGACAAGGGCGGGCACAGAGCAGTGTTACCAAGACACTTATCGGGAAATGTTTCAACCCACGCACTGTGCTTATAAGGTTGCCAACTTGTTCGCTGGGGATGTTCTATATGCTTTGCTCGAAGGCTGCCGCAAACCCAAACACACAGCACCTACAGACTAACAATGGCACAGCGCGCTAAGCAAAGTGTTCCTGACGAGTGAAATGCGCATATCATATAGTATTGAAGTATGCCCCTGCTGCAAATGCGTACTTACCTCGTTTGGTGCGCTGAGCCATTCAGGAATTTAAATACTCCCTGTATCTCCCCGGCGCTCCAGTGCTGACACGCTCCGAACAGCATCTACTCTAAACCCCCGCGAGACAATTTAGCTAGGTGCGCCCTACACACTAAGTCAGTATTATTAACTGCGCTGCTCGCTCTAAGCCTAGAAAGCATTGGCCAGGATGTTTTTCTTGGACCCACGGCACATGCACAATACCACCCATCTGCTTCAACTTCCCTGGAAGGATTGCTCCCAAAGCCAGCTAATTGGGCATTGGGTACACATGATCTCAAAAGGGCAGGGCAGAAAACGAGCCTCTTGCTGTCCGCACACAAAAGAGAGGCAGGTATGGGGAGCCCCAGCACCGATTGCCCCGTTCACCTGAAGGAGTTCAAACTAAAGTCAATTATTGACTTCTCCACCTAGAACGGGGGCTCCTGTAAACAACCCGATCCTGCAGCACACACCGGAGGCAGTAAAACGCCCCCACCTCTCACGGGAACCCTCTTGCCTCACACCACACTGGCAGAGGGGCAGCAACCCTCCTTTACCAATACGCCGCCCAAACGCCACTGACCCTGGCCACTTCGTAACTCCCCTCCCCAACACACACATATGCAGGCACCACATGCACAGTGTGCATTTCGGTAAAATAACCGGCTCCTTGCCTTCAGCCCCCGACGAGAGCAATTGCCTGCTTACCTTCTGTGGGTGCAGACCCCTTTTGTTGGCGCCCTGGGCTGGTGGGTGCGCAGAGAGCCCTCCTCTCCTCGAAGTCATACTTCGCGTGTTTGCAGGTCCCGCTCCAGGGGGAGAGAGTGTTGTGGGCGGTAACGAAGACTAAGTCTCAAGGGGACTCAAATACACATGCAGGTCGCGCCACCCTCAGACGTTTAACGGGAGGAGAAGACAGCTACACAAAGTGCGCAGGCATGTGTATTTAGGGCAGAGAAACAAACGAAAAAGATGCCTAGAAAACACACATTTTCTCCGAGTGCTTAAAGACAAGCTGCGAGCGTGCGCAGCCTGAAAACGGAAGTTCGGGAGCGTCACGCCTGTCGTGGGGCGGGACTTCCGTTTTCCGCGAAGCCCGCGCCCACGGAGTTGATGACCCGCAATGGCTGCAGAAGACAGGACGGAGTGGCGGCGATGCGGTGAGTAAGGCTTAATTGTAAGGGGGACGGTGTGGGGAGGGGGACGGTGTGGGGGGGGGAAGAGGGGGCGGCGGGGGGGGGGGAAGAGGGGGCGGCGGGGGGGGAAGAGGGGGCGGCAGGGGTGGAGGGCGCCGGCGTGTGTATGCGTGCAGAGGGGTGGGGGCTGGCTGTGTCTGTGTTGCATGCGAGGGGCTGGGAGTTCGTCTGCGCAAGCGCGGCTAAGACGCGCGCTCACGCGGTAAAAACTGCAAAGGGAAAGCGCGTGTCAGATTGGTGTCCCCAAAACTACGTACGGGCAGCATTAGGTCTGAAGCAGACACCTCAATGCTCACGCATTGAGCGTAGGTCTGCTCGACCTAAAAAGGGGAAAAACAGTGATGCAAATGGGGCATGCGATCCATACTAAGAAGGAAACGAAAAAGATATAAAACAAGAAGATATGAAGAAATTAATTCCCTGATACTACTTTTTCTATTGGTGAAGAAAAATAAAAAAGGGTGCATTGTTTTGTTTGTTCCCTTACCGGGCCCTAGGGTAAAGTCTGCACCCAGTGACCTTTTCCCTTGTGTTAGGTGGCTGTGAAGGAGGAACTTGTGTGGTGTGTTGTCCCATGCGCAATAGTGTCTTTCTGCTGAGCGCTCTACCTGTCATTGCTTAGCCATATGAATATACAGTGCTTGAATGGTGTGCGCTGGTTACATTTAGCTGACACCTACCTAGTCTGTGCTTTTTCACTCATCCTATGTGGATAACCATGACCAGGGTGCGAGTCGAGGGTAGACGCCGTCTTCCCTGCTGCATAGCTGGCCGCCTTCACCGGAGTGCCACGTTCCTTTCCCACTTCTCCCTAAATGCTGAACTCTGTGTAATTTTCTGACACCCGAGACACTTTCAGCAGCGCCTGCACGTCGTCTGCTTTTTGGCTCCGAGCACCAATGTGCAGGCGTGGAAGGGTTTGTCAGATTCCAGCTTCGCCCATTACAAAAGCGGAAGTTAAAGGGCCATTAGGCCTCTTTTTGTTGGAGTGTTATGGCTGGTAGCAACCGGGAACCTCACACCTAGATGCAATGGAGCATAAACAAAGGCTTACATTTTATCACTTCACAGGTACTTAAGAGGGAAATGCTTTTTGACTTTGTTCAGTCCCTGTATATAAGAGATATGCAAACCCTGTAAGATTTTCAGGTTTGTTGGTCGTCCAAGTATTTTACACAAATAACAATTTAAATACCACTATTTTGTTTTATTTCTTTTATTGCGCATTAACACTACAGTAGTGCTAAAGCACTATAAAAGAAATAAAACAAAACAGTGGTATTTAAAGTGTCATTTATGCACGTGTGATGTAAAGCGCTCTGACATCCTTCATTGGGATGAGTAGTAGTGCAGCATTGGGGAGCTCAGATCTGGGCATCCCGGCTGCAGAAAATATCCTTGCCAAACCTTCCATCACTTGGATAAGTCACAGAGTGTAGCGAAGGGAGAATGCAAGTTGCGATGTCCATGTGGCTGCTGGGCATATGTAATGTACATACCTGGAGAATGCCACTGATGTCTACTTTATCCCTCATGGAGTGTGTCCAGACACTGGATAGATGTGTGCCATTATCCATTCAGCAAGGGAAGCTTTATAAGTCACTCGACCGGCATAACTCCCACAAAGGTCACAAAAGGTTGGTTGGGATACAAGCATAATGAGTGTGACCCAAATTATGTAATGTCTCCTTAGCTGAGGATGTATGGGGATGTTAAAAAATACTTTAATCTTTTCCCCAGCACTATTTTTGTCATCACAAAGTTGGGACAACACTGTGCCTTAATTGGAAGGAGTACTTCTAATGTTAACTACAGAATAATATAGTTTCAAATAAGTACCCTGTAAAGTTTCCTTAAAGCCCCTGGAGTGTTGATATGCCATATAAAACTTTAAAATAAACACATAAATAAATAAAATGTTTGCTTTCATCCAAAGTTGATCCTTACCTGCATTTTACATCCGGCGGGCCCATACTGTCAAGGAGTTAACTGAAATGTTGGCTATGTGTTAAGAATTGCTTTTTGATTTTGTGTAAAAAAAAAACGATGAAGGAAATGGAATAAGAAATGCAAGTTAGTTCTAATGAAGATAGATGTTTGAAGATGATTTTCATTTAGGTGTGTTAAAGTACGTGTGTGTATGTGTGTGTGTGTATGTATATATATATATATATTCAAAAACAAGGATTCCTCCGTCAGAGGATATCGTGGAGTCGCGGGAAAATCCAATTAGAATCCACAAGGTTTACTTCAAGTTCGTTTTATTTGTAATCCATTTGGTGTCAAAAAACAAGGCAAAAACCAACGCGTTTCGACAGCCTCCGCTGTCTTGGTCACGGTTAGTTTGGAATTGAGCGTTGCCACAACTTATACACCTAGTTCAATTTTGGAAAGGAAAACAAAGTCACTCCCCCTAGGGGCTTTGCCACCAACACATGATCATTATGTCACAGTGAAGTTACTCTAGGGATTATGGGTGATGTAGTACACCGTTAATTCATTTCATTCTATTATGTCACATTCACTTTCTATCCTTTTGCACACTTTTGCACAGAGCAGCAATATGTTAGTTTTACAACATAAATTATGCCCAAATATTGTGTACAATACTTGTCGCCCTCCAGTGGGCTTGTGGATAATAAATTACGTTGTTGTCGCATATTTGTGCGTGGAAAATTATGTTGTTGTTTTGGTGTGCAAGGTGATTGTGGTAAGCCCTTTGTGATAAAGGGGTTGTTTCTGTTGTGGAAGTAACCGTCCTCCAGTGGGCCATGACATACGGTGAATGATCAATGTGTGTGCGTTTTTATTTTTATATTATATATGTATGTTTGTGAATGTTGTCCGCCCTTCATTGGGTATTTTGCGGTCTATTGTTGCGATGATGGTGCTTTGCTATAGTTTACTCCTTGTAGGACAGTGTGTGTGGCATTGCAACTAGTGATAGAAAATTGTGAAAGGTTAAAATTAAGTTACAAAACGTGATGCTACCTGTTGAAACAGTTTAGGTCACAATTACAGTCTAAATTTATATTCACAGATGTATGTATAGTTCTTCAGATTGATTGAGACCAAAAGGGGTCATTGTCCTAAAGTTCAAGATATGTCTTGATTCTTTTTGCCGTAAATGTTTTTCATTGTGTCCACCTCTGTCAGACAGGGTCATTGTCTCTATGCCCCAGAAACGTAAAAGTTTCCAATCCCCGTTGTGGTGGGAGTCCATATGTTTTGCAACTGCGTTGCTTCTGTCTCTGTGTGTCGTAGCACAGGCGTGTTCCAAGATGCGTTTTTTAAGCTCGCAGATTGTGCTGCCTATGTATCTAAGTTTGCAGGGGCATTCGATCATGTAAATTGTGTATTGACTGTTACATGTAATGCATTCCCTGATCTCCCATATCTTTTTGTTTGGCATCATTACTTCTCTTGTGGGTTTCGCAATTTCGCATGCTTTGCAGTTGTAACATTTTACAAAGCCCTTGGTTTTCAGCCAAACTCTTTTTTGGGATGTTTTTTTGTAATGACTGTGAATCAGTTGATCTTGTAAATTTCTGACCCTCCTATACGTGATAACTGGATGGGTGCCCATTTTTTTGCCAATAACTGGATCTAGTTGTAGAATTTTCCAGTTCTTTTTCAAAATTTGATTTATTTTTTTTGATTCTTGGCTGTAGTTTAAGATCAATCTGATTGGTTCCTCCTCTTGATGTTGTTTGGACGTTTTTTGTTGTAAACATTCCATTCTTGATTTTTGGTTGGCTCTCTCCCAACATTTTTGCACCATTTTCTTGTTGTACTTTCTTTTTTCAAAGCGTTTTATGGTGTTCTTGCTCTGTTTATTCCATTCTTTTTCCTCGCTGCAAATTCTTCTCAACCGGAGAAATTCCCCGTATGGTATGCTTGTTATTAACGATTGCTGATGAAAGCTTGTTGCCTCCAGAGTTGCATTTGTGGCTGTGGTTTTCCGGTGAAACCACAGCCACAAATGTGGTTTATTCCACAAAAGAATGGAATAAACAGAGCAAGAACACCATAAAACGCTTTGAAAAAAGAAAGTACAACAAGAAAATGGTCCAAAAATGTTGGGAGAGAGCCAACCAAAAATCAAGAATGGAATGTTTACAACAAAAAACGTCCAAACAACATCAAGAGGAGGAACCAATCAGATTGATCTTAAACTACAGCCAAGAATCAAAAAAAATAAATCAAATTTTGAAAAAGAACTGGAAAATTCTACAACTAGATCCAGTTATTGGCAAAAAAATGGGCACCCATCCAGTTATCAAGTATAGGAGGGCCAGAAATTTACAAGATCAACTGATTCACAGTCATTACAAAAAAACATCCCAAAAAAGAGTTTGGCTGAAATCCAAGGGCTTTGTAAAATGTTACAACTGCAAAGCATGCGAAATTGCGTAACCCACAAGAGAAGTAATGATGCCAAACAAAAAGATATGGGAGATCAGGGAATGCATTACATGTAACAGTCAATACACAATTTACATGATCGAATGCCCCTGCAAACTTAGATACATAGGCAGCACAATCTGCGAGCTTAAAAAACGCATCTTGGAACACGCCCGTGCTACGACACACAGAGACAGAAGCAACGCAGTTGCAAAACATATGAACTCCCACCACAACGGGGATTGGAAACTTTTACGTTTCTGGGGCATAGAGACAATGACCCTGTCTGACAGAGGTGGACACAATGAAAAACATTTACGGCAAAAAGAATCAAGACATATCTTGAACTTTAGGACAATGACCCCTTTTGGTCTCAATCAATCTGAAGAACTATACATACATCTGTGAATATAAATTTAGACTGTAATTGTGACCTAAACTGTTTCAACAGGTAGCATCACGTTTTGTAACTTAATTTTAACCTTTCACAATTTTCTATCACTAGTTGCAATGCCACACACACTGTCCTACAAGGAGTAAACTATAGCAAAGCACCATCATCGCAACAATAGACCGCAAAATACCCAATGAAGGGCGGACAACATTCACAAACATACATATATAATATAAAAATAAAAACGCACACACATTGATCATTCACCGTATGTCATGGCCCACTGGAGGGCGGTTACTTCCACAAAAGAAACATCCCCTTTATCACAAAGGGCTTACCACAATCACCTTGCACACCAAAACAACAACATAATTTTCCACGCACAAATATGCGACAACAGCGTAATTTATTATCCACAAGCCCACTGGAGGGCCACAAGTATTGTACACAATATTTGGGCATAATTTATGTTGTAAAACTAACATATTGCTGCTCCTGTGCAAAAGTGTGCAAAAGGATAGAAAGTGAATGTGACATAATAGAATGAAATGAATTAACGGTGTACTACATCACCCATAATCCCTAGAGTAACTTCACTGTGACATAATGATCATGTGTTGGTGGCAAAGCCCCTAGGGGGAGTGACTTTGTTGTTTTCCTTTCCAAAATTGAACTAGGTGTATAAGTTGTGGCAACGCTCAATTCCAAACTAACCGTGACCAAGACAGCGGAGGCTGTCGAAACGCGTTGGTTTTTGCCTTGTTTTTTGACACCAAATGGATTACAAATAAAACGAACTTGAAGTAAACCTTGTGGATTCTAATTGGATTTTCCCGCGACTCCACGATATCCTCTGACGGAGGAATCCTTGTTTTTGAATAATTTAGCGGGCGGGCTCATCCGCAGGAATACCGCAGCCACAATCTGCAGCGCCGTTCTGGGGGAAAAAAACGAGCCATACAGTGTGATATATATATATATATATATATATATCACCTACTGGCGGTCGCCAGTAGGTAGTTATAGTTAGGACCTAGTTTCCATAGGAAATCCACAACATTCTATTGGGAATAACTTTGGCGTTGATGGACAGAATTGGCTGAATTTCTCTAAGAAAATGGCCAGCTCCGCTCCGCTCCTTCCCTGAAAGTTTGGGGGGGATTTGTCAAGCGGGGGCCGGGGTAAAAGGGGGGTCCTAAAATGTGTTTTCCCCATGTTAATTTCCATAGGGCGGTTGGACTCACTTTTAGCCCAAACGGCTGAATGGATTTCCACCAAACTTGGCAAAATTGTAGGGAC
The DNA here is from genome assembly GCF_964261635.1 of Lissotriton helveticus. Classification (NCBI taxonomy): domain Eukaryota; kingdom Metazoa; phylum Chordata; class Amphibia; order Caudata; family Salamandridae; genus Lissotriton; species Lissotriton helveticus. The sequence goes on from NC_136073.1 coordinate 749,981,510, forward strand.
TGGTAGTCCGATGTGCCTTTGCTATGTCTCAAGATATGTGCTCCAGTGGATTTTGAGTAATTTAGGTTCAAGAAAATATATATATCTATAAGCGCTCCCCGGTACGCGCACCGGGGCGCGTACCAGCGCCCTACGCGAGTATGCGAGCGGAAAGCTGATTGGCTCTCTGGTGTCTGTCAACATTCCAAACAGTCCGGAGCGGCCGCCATCTTGTGTCTCGGTAGGATCGAGACACAAGAGGTGGCAAAAACAAAGGGGTAAATCACCATAAGGGGGCAGGGTAGACCCCCCCTGACCCCTAGGTTTGATGTGGGGGTCATAAAAGGGCCCCGCGGGGCAAACATTTTTATATTTTTTTTTATTGATTTTCGCGGGGTGAGCTCCCGGTACGCGCACCGGGGAGCGTACCGGGCAGCGTACCTGGAGAAAAAAGAATGACAGAGTTTTTTTAAAAATTTAGCATTTTTTTATAAATTGGAGGTAGTTCTAAAAATAACTGTTTTTTGTATTATTTTTGTTGTTTTATATTTTTTTTATTGTTTTTTTTATTTTTTTTTAACTTTTTTTGGCTTTTATGAACAATTTAATTTTTTTGTTGTAATTTTTATGGGGACAAACAAAAAACAGGTAATTGCAAACGGCTCAACTGGAGCAAAAAAATCAGGAAAAAATTAAGGTTTTTTCTGCAGTTGTGGTTGTCTCCTGCACGGTTGATTAGTTTTATACTTTTCTCTCCATAGGAAATTGTAGTCCCGCAATATATACAAATTATTTTAAAATCTCCAAACTGGGTTTGGATGTTTGGGACCATCTTTCTTGCCTCTGGACCCGATGGAGTGGGTTGTTTGCTTTTGGAGTTGCTGGGAGAAGATTGGGGAGGGTTTCTGGTCAGTTCTCTGACCTTTGCCGCAGAATAGTTGTTGGGATGCCTGCGTTGCATGTGGCGAATCATGGTATAGTTGCCAAAAGAATACTTTTTGGCAGGGTTCCCCCTGGAAAGTACAGAGCCACAGATCAGACCTGTCTCTTTTGGCGCATTGACTTTCTTTAGTCCCCTTGGGATTTTAAAAAACTCCCACACAATGTGCTCCTTTGGTTTATAGGGGGGATTATCTTCAGGCAGGAACTGCCTCTCCTCCTCCTCCTCCCCACCACTGTGGTGTTGTGGTGGTCCTTGTGGTGGTGGTGGTGGTGGTGCAGATGCTCCTGCTGATACTGTAGCCATTTCTCAATGAATAGAAACAGGTCTTCCTCACTCAAAGAACAAAGTGAGAATGAGGAAAAAAGGTGGGGGCTTTCATCATTTGGAAAACAAAACTGTTCTGAACCAATGAAAAGTGTTATTTTCAGGTCACCTGACCCGACGCGCTTACGCTACGCGCCCGGGGGCGCGCACCGGGGCGCGTAGCGTAAGCGCGTCGGGGCGCGCCCAGGGGCGCTTACATTGCGCGATCGTATGCGCTCGGGCGCTTCCGGATGCGCTTACGCCGTGCTTCATAAGATGCATCACGCGGCTACGCGATACGTCACGATGATGTTTTCGTTCGCGCCAATAGCGCAAACGGGACGCTCACCGGTACGCGCACCGGGGGGCGCCGCAACACTGCGCTTACCGGTGCGCTCACCGGTACGCGCACCGGGAGCGCACCAAGGCAAAAAATTTTTTTTAAAAAAAGGGAAAAATATACATAAAAAAAAATAGTATTACATAAATATACAATATAAAATGCATTATAAAAAAATATTATATTTCATACCTATAGAGATTTGCTATTAAAAAACCTTTGAAATTCACTGAAAAAAACATAGGTTTGAGGCCCTATATATAGTTAGGAATTAGCATTTACAAAACCTATGAAATTCACTGAAAAAGCCATAGGTTTCACACCAGTTATAGTTAGGAATTAGCATTTAAAAAACCTATTAAATTCACTGAAAAAACCATAGGTTTCACACCAGTTATAGTTAGCTGGGAATTTTACTGACATAAAACCATTGAAATTCCCACGTTATAGTTAGTTGGACTCACTATAACTTGCGCGCCTGCAATGCACTGCTGATGACGTCACATATTACATCACTCATGACATGGTCAGTGACATCACTCATGACATCACTGATGACACCATCCTTGTGACAGAGTGATAGACCTCCTTTCAGTGTAATGTAACCCCTGAAAGACATATTCAAAAATATAAACTAAAATGTACAAAAAAATGGAGATACCCATACCAGTTACAACAACCAATTCAATAATTCCACCATCTATATACACATCCACTCATTCAGCAACAGTTCTATATAGTCACTCATACATATACCCACTCATCATATGTAGTGATACACCTATACATCCTGTTACACACCGACAGTCATCCAAAAGTTACTCACACACATACTCACACATGCAAATAAACTATTGAACATCCATTTATTTGCATATACAGCTATACACACACTACCACTTTACCTCTAAGGAAACTTACACATACTTACTCTCTTAAACAATCACTTATGGAAACACATACTAATTTAAACAGGAACTCTTACAATCTCTCACTCTCACATATACTCACTTATATACATCAATACTCACATATACTAGATTAAAACATATGTAGTTACTGATAAAGACACTAGTGAGACAGTCATTCACTCACTTACACACACATATACACACTCATCCACCCATACAGTCCTGCACATATGCTGTCTTCAAAACACATACAAACAGTGAGTCAGTCATTGATGCATTTATGTGCTAAGTAATACCCCCACCAAACCATAAAGACACTCATACTTATACTAAAAAAATAATAATAACCCATATACACACACATGTAGCTACTCACCAACCCATGCAGCCACTTATACACAAAGTGAAACACTGATACATATATTTAAATATTTAAACATTACTCGCCAATATATGTATTCACTAACATACACTTAATAAGCCAGTTAACCAATCAATTTAAAAAACAAACAAACATCCATTTAGACACTTATTTAAACATATATTCTTCCATCGACCTTTATATATACATATATAAAACATATTTATTTTTCAGAAAGACACACATTCACTGGATGGTGTCATCAGTGATGTCATGAGTGATGTCACTGACCATGTCATGAGTGATGTAATATGTGACGTCATCAGCAGTGCATTGCAGACGCGCAAGTTATAGTGAATCCAACTAACTATAACGTGGGAATTTCAATAGTTTTATGTCAGTAAAATTTCCAGCTAACTATAACTGGTGTGAAACCTATGGTTTTTTCAGTAAATGAATATATATATATATATATATATATATATATATATATATATATATATATATATATATATATATAATCAGAAAACACCAACCAGAGAAATTCATTTCACTGAGCTAACTATAACTTACACCCCTGAAATGCACTACTTATGACCTCACATATTACATCACTCATTACATGGCCAGTGACATCACTGATGATATCTCAAATGACACCACTAATTACATCACTGATGACATCCTACACAGAGCCACTCACACCATATACAACCTCTCATACACCCACTCACACAACCACTCACATACCCATTCACAGACCCATACAGCTACAGACCCACTCATTCATACAGCCACTCACACAACCTCACTCGCCCATTCACTCACATACCCACTATTAGACCCATACAACCACTCACACACCCATTCAACCACTCACATAGCCATTCAAACAGCCACTCGCACAACCACTCACTCATACAGCCACTCACTCACCCATATAGCTACTCAGTCACCCATAAAGCCTTGCACACATCCATTCACTTATCTACAAAACCATTTACATACCCATTCACACATCAATACAATCACTCACTTACCCAATCACTCACTTACCCAATCACTCATCTATATAGCCACTCACAAAAATACTTGATGTGCAAACAACCACCCACTCACCCATACGCCCAGTCAAACATCCACCCACTTACCCATACATCCAGCTTTTATGGGGATTAACATGGGAAACACACTTTTATTGGCCCTTCCTTTTTCTCAGTTTTCCTACTTGACGTATCACCTCAAAACATTTCATGTACAGCAAGAATCAACTGCATATTTTTTTGGCAAAATTTTGTGAAGATTCGTCAAATGATGCCAAAGATATAGGCAAGTAAAAAAATGATTTCCTCCTACTGAAGCATATGTGTATATATATATATAAATATATATATATGTATTTACAACAGGCGGATTCACAACTAAATGACATATCCTGTTACCGCAGAAGTAACATTCAGATTGTTAAGAATACATGGACTGCACAACATCAAAAATTACAAGTGTGGAGAAGTGCGGGGTTACTCACACATGAGGAATTCAAATACCTTAAGAAGGATTATCCTGTCATTCCCTCTTGGTATTTACTCCCCAAGATTCACAAAGACACCCATGTACCACCTGGCCGTCCGATTATCTCGGCCATAGACAGTTCTCTGGAACACGTGTCTAAATACATCGACTTTTTTTTGCAAAGCCATGTTAAAAATCTTCCTTCCTATGTTAAGGATTCCTTTGATTTTCTTGCTAAAATTGAACACTTCATTTGGGAGGACAACATGGTACTCATGACTTTGGATGTTTCATCCCTTTATACCTCAATCAGACATGTGGATGGACTCAGGGCTTTGGACCATTACCTGAATAAAGACTTACCTCTCCCTACGGCACACAATAAAATGCTGGTTGACATGACCAGAATGTGCCTAGAACAAAATTTCTTCATTTTCAATGGCGCAATTTACCACCAGGTCAGAGGTGTGGCGATGGGGGCCTGTTTCTCACCTAGCTACGCGTGTCTTCACGTTGGGCTATGGGAGGAACAGGTCCTAGTCGGTCAGCACCATGATTTCTTTTCTTACAATATTGTTTTGTATTTGCGTTATATTGATGATGTTTTCTTGATTGGAGGGGCAGTGAGGAAGAGGCCAGAAAGTTTGTTGATTTGATTAATTTAAACACCATTAATCTTAATTTCACGGCAAACTATAGCACTGAGTCTATCTGTTTCTTAGATGTTGAGGTACTTGTGGAGGGCACTAGTCTTAACACCAGACTGTACAGGAAGCCGAGTGCAGGAAATACCATCTTGCACTCCAACAGTCAACACCCAGCACATTTAATTCGGAGCATTCCCTTTGGGGAAATGCTCCGAATAAGAAGAATCTGCAGTACAGATGCCGAATGCGCGGCTGCGCAGGAGGCATGCAGATTACGCTGCCTGGCTAGAGGCTATTCCACTGAAACTTTGGCCAAGGCCATCACACGTTCCAACTCAGTCAGCAGGCAGGAAGCATTAATACCCAGAATGAGGAATGCTCAACTGAATTATGATGTGACCAAGGATGCTCAAACTTGTTCTTCCAGAGCTATTTTAACATTCAACCGACAACACGGGGCTCTTCGAAAAATTATCAATAAGAATTGGAATTTAGTTCGCAGTGACCCTGTGATTGGTCACATGGTGGACACTAAACCGATTCTTACTTTTAGAAGATCCCCCTCAATGTCCAAGGCTCTAGTTAACAATACTTTAGAACCTAAGATGTCTACAACCTGGTCAGCATTGAGGAAGGGTTTCAAGACTTGCCCCCAATGTAAGGCCTGCCGCTTTGGCAGCAATAGGACACATTTCAAAAGTCCTTTTTCCGAGCATCCTACCGCCATTTCCAAGTGGCTCACATGCAAAACAGAATATGTCGTCTATGTGTTGGAGTGCCCGTGTGGGCTACAATATGTGGGCAGCACTAAGCTGCCCGCCCACAAGCGGATTCTCCAACACATACGGGCAATTTCTGGACATGACCAGAATTATCCGGTTGCCAGGCATTTCCAGGACAAACATCTAGGTGTCCCTGATTTACTTTTATTCTTTTAAATTGATTGTGTTGAGGCCTCGAGGAGAGGAGGTGACAGTGAGGCCAAGCTCCGTCTCCTTGAGACTCGATATATTCTGGAATTAAACACCAAAAATCCGAATGGCCTCAATGACAGGGAAGACCTTTACACTTGCCTTTAGAACCATCTTATATGCCTGCCCATGCCTGTCCGGATATTTTAATAACCATTGAACTGTTCCCTGTAAAGTTGTTTCCTGATGTACATATGATGAATTTTTCTCCTTTTTATCTTCAGTATATAACCATTTCTGATTTTAACTTTGGAATCACCAATGATTAATACTTTGCACTTTGTTAAACTTTGCACTTTATATTATGCACTTTATATGCCTATGACTACTATTGTGACTTGCCCACTTGGGCCCAATTTTGAATGCATATTCTCTTTGTGCCATCCATTTGCTGCTATCGAATTCTCATTATTTGCACTATTTGTAAATACTATATTCTTTTATACATATCGGAATATTTAGGGTTTTAACACTTCAGAATGTACATAGATGAATTTACTTATCGTGTGCATATACATGTTAGTGTTTCTTATTGATCAAGTTTTGCGATTTCTACATGTTTTTAGCTTGTATTTATCAATTTATATATATAATTGGTTGTAAATATGTAGATTGCTTTATCTTGAATCATGGTAGCCCACTAGGGCTTTATCCACTATTCCGGTGTATATGTTTGCAGCAATCACGTTATGAAGTATTTCCTTCATTTCTATGACACAATGTAATGCACTGTCACTTTAAAAGTCCAGCTCGATGCTCGCTGTTTGTCATGTGATCAAGCCTCCTTGGAGGCGAAACGCGTCATGGCGGCAGCGCTGGCTCTTACGGAATAAACACCGTTCACCAGCACCTTTGGGTCGGCTCTTTGTTACAAGTATTCGGACTTTGTTGTTCTGTGTGACAAGCTTCGATATATATATATATATATATATATATATATATATATATATATATATAGCTCCAAACACCAGCTAGCTGCACGCATGAGCGGGTGCACGCCAAAACGGGGGTGTACCCGTTATGTAAATCAAGGCTCCAAGCATCCACAAACGATGAGTCTGTATAGAAAGCAGCACACGCAGGGGGTGATTCCTCAAAAGATTTTAATGGGGAACCTCACAGCATACGACGCGTTTCGCCAGAGGGCTTCGTCAAGTAATGCAAAGAGCCAAGGCGCTCAACTCATTTTTAAACAAACAATCTTGCATCCACATAGTCATGAAAAGCATAGAAGGACTACAATCGTGGCAACAAATGGGTCGGCCATCTTAAGATGGTAAACTCAAGCATGTGCGCATTTATAAACACATAAAGAAAACAATCGTTTCTAAATATATATACATTATTTACATGGAACTCAACATAAATATGCTTGGAATAACATGAGATATCTAGCCCATGGATGGGCATGAACATTAGTTCCATAAGCCTTCAATGCACAATAACGCCCTGAATGGGCATACCTAAAAAACACAGGAAAGCAGTGATAAAGGTACCATTGATCAGAGTACCTAACAATATAAAGGGGCAACATTCACTTCTGCTGATATAGATATAACCCCAATTTTATGCTTGCAACATTAAAATAATTATGAAGCTAACCATGGATATCCATTCATTCTGCAATAACATGCCATCCGGCAAATTTGTGAATATTAATGCCCACGATGGGCTTTGTATCAACTGCTGCTCCTGTGAAAAGAAATGACAAGTGGATGCACCCACAAATACCGAATCAAATATTATCTTTTTACAATTGTCTAAAACCAGAATTACTGACATGAAAAGAGACCTAATAAGAATACTATTTACATATGAAGAAATGTCCTGATACAAATGGATCACAAGCAGAACAAACAAAATTAACCCAAATGAACTGAAAGTTCTTCATGCATATTAAGGCCATTCGGGTGCTTGCTCTGCAGATCAATCGCCAGTTTATACACATGTATATCACATGAGGATGGCTTAAGATCTATGGCGAGCTTTCTAGATAAACGTCCTATCCGTTATTATGAACACAATAAGATGTTGCTTGATTTTATGAGTTTCAGCTTGAAAAATAACATCTTTCTTTTCAGCAACCAGCTCTACAGGCAGATCTCAGGAGTCGCCATGGGAGCTTGCTCGGCTCCCAGCTTTGCCAACCTGTTTGTAGGTAGATGGGAAGAACAGGCCACCTGGAAAGTAATCAATCCGGAGTGGGAAAACAGAATCATAGGATGGCATCGTTATATTGACGACTTATTTATTATTCTTGATAGTCCTGTGGAATCTGCTAATGTGTTCATAGACGTGTTAAACAATAATGATATGAATTTAAAATTCACAGGGCATATCAGCAGGAGCTCAGTCAATTATCTAGATCTGACAGTGTATATTGATGACAAGGGTATGGTGCAAACCAAATTATTCAGAAAAGAGACGGCAGGCAATTCCACTCTTTTTGCCACCAGTAGCCATCCACGCCAATTGGTCGAAAGTATACCGTATGGGGAACTTTTGAGGCTTAGGCGTAATAATTCAAATCCTGATGATTTTAAGAAGGCAGCGGCCGCTAGTCTTCAGAGATTCAGGGTAAGGGGTTACAGTGAAAAAGTGCTTACTAGTGCTTTTGACCGAGCCAACAAGATGCAGAGGAAATCACTGTTGGAGCCGAAAAAAACTGTCAAAACCAAAAATGGGGCATTTTGTCTCATTACCACTTTTTCCAGTAATGCTGGGCAAATTAAAAAGATACTTAAAAAGAATTGGAATATTCTTATGTCAGACAATACCATCAAAGCTGAGTTACCCAGTAATCCTCTTGTAACGTTCAGGAAGGCGAGATCTCTCAGAGACCAGCTGGTCTCAAGTGATTACATTGCTCCTGAGAAGAAATCGAAACTCCCTGTCCTGAATGGCTTCTATCCATGTGGCCGGTGCAAGGCCTGCAAATATAGCAAGCGGACGCTTGCTTATAATGTTCCAGGTCTTTCTACACCTAAAAAGATAACGAAGTTCCTGACGTGCTCCACTGCATATGTAATTTATTGTCTCACCTGCCCTTGCGGCTTAAACTACATTGGGAGTACCACCAATGCTGTGAAACTAAGGATACTAGAGTACATGCGTGCAATAGCAAAAAAAGATGTCACATACCCCGTAGCGAGGCACTTCGAGAAAAAACATAAGAGTAACAGGGACCTGTTAACCTATATCTGTCTCGATAGTGTAGCAGCTAGTATCAGGGGTGGTGATCGTCTACAAAAACTTCGGAGATTGGAGTCCAGATATATTATTGATCTGCAGAGCAAGCACCCGAATGGCCTTAATATGCATGAAGAACTTTCAGTTCATTTGGGTTAATTTTGTTTGTTCTGCTTGTGATCCATTTGTATCAGGACATTTCTTCATATGTAAATAGTATTCTTATTAGGTCTCTTTTCATGTCAGTAATTCTGGTTTTAGACAATTGTAAAAAGATAATATTTGATTCGGTATTTGTGGGTGCATCCACTTGTCATTTCTTTTCACAGGAGCAGCAGTTGATACAAAGCCCATCGTGGGCATTAATATTCACAAATTTGCCGGATGGCATGTTATTGCAGAATGAATGGATATCCATGGTTAGCTTCATAATTATTTTAATGTTGCAAGCATAAAATTGGGGTTATACCTATATCAGCAGAAGTGAATGTTGCCCCTTTATATTGTTAGGTACTCTGATCAATGGTACCTTTATCACTGCTTTCCTGTGTTTTTTAGGTATGCCCATTCAGGGCGTTATTGTGCATTGAAGGCTTATGGAACTAATGTTCATGCCCATCCATGGGCTAGATATCTCATGTTATTCCAAGCATATTTATGTTGGGTTCCATGTAAATAATGTATATATATTTAGAAACGATTGTTTTCTTTATGTGTTTATAAATGCGCACATGCTTGAGTTTACCATCTTAAGATGGCCGACCCATTTGTTGCCACGATTGTAGTCCTTCTATGCTTTTCATGACTATGTGGATGCAAGATTGTTTGTTTAAAAATGAGTTGAGCGCCTTGGCTCTTTGCATTACTTGACGAAGCCCTCTGGCGAAACGCGTCGTATGCTGTGAGGTTCCCCATTAAAATCTTTTGAGGAATCACCCCCTGCGTGTGCTGCTTTCTATACAGACTCATCGTTTGTGGATGCTTGGAGCCTTGATAGATATATATATATATATATATATATATATATATATATATATATATATATATACCCTTTCAAAGCCGATACCTTCGCCTACTTGTGACGTCGGCCCTAGCGGGGTGGCAACCCCTTTTAAATCATACCATAGTCTTGTATCCTTTTTGTAGAAAAGACAGCCAGGGCACAAATTCCATAAAGCGTGACCATGTAATTTAAGGCAACAAGAAAATCTCCCGACGCGTTTCAAAGCACAGCTTCTTGGTCACGGGTCAGTTTAGATTTCACTAATGACAAATATAAGTACATGTGATCTACCAATTCCATAAAGGTAGGACTCTAAAGGACAAACAATAACACACCACTTTGGCGGCCATCTTTTAACGTGGGAGAATACATTTTCAAACATATTCTCTTCATTGGTGCATTACCAATTCCATTTCCCTGACACATGCCATTACAGATGAAGATAAGCAGTACCCAGTGGCTAGGCACGTTAAAAATCGACACAATAAGGATACACGCTTGGTGAAATTCTGTGTTCTAGACAGATCCCAGTATCAGAAAGAGGGGGAAATAGGGTTCAACAACTACGTAGATTAGAATCTAAATTGATTATCAAGTATAATACTATGTTTCTCAAAGGATTGAATAGGGATGAAGAATTATTAGTACATCTAGGGTGAAAGAAATTGTGATTCCTGAGTACTCCAACTTGGAAGTTAAATAATCATTGGCATGTGACTCTAAGAAAGTATGTTTACACTTTTCAGATTTCAAAAGTATGAGGGTCTAATAATGTTTTATGTTTTTGTAGGTCACAAAGGGCATTGAGTATGCAAGAGATCTTATGTCTGTGGGAGCTACCGAATAGCGGAGCTGGAATTTTCGCCTGCTGTAAGAAGGTGGTGGACCGTCAATATGTATATGTATTTAGCACACTTGGGCAGAATTGGATTACCATTGATTATGGAAAAGAGTTAAAAAGCCCACTGGGGCAATACTCAATGAAGTTTATTGAATTTTTTTGTTAATAATACAGATACTTACAAGTTATGCCATTAATACCTACATCACAGGAATGGAATTGTTAATGCACCAATGAAGAGAATATTGTTTGCCCTTTAGAGTCCTACCTTTACAGTGTTGGTAGATCACATGTACTTATATTTGTTATTGGTGAAATGTAAACTGACCCGTGACCAAGAAGCTATACTTCAAAATGCGTCGGAAGATTTTCTCGTTAACTTAAATTTTATATATATATATATGTGTGTGTGTGTATATATATATATACACACACACACACACAACTATAAATATGAAGGCATAACCAGAAAATATAAGAATCTGAACTAGGGGAGTAGAACCTTGAGATCTGGAAAAGCTATTTTGCGCAATGACATTTTATAGAAATCTATTACAATTGATGCCCTAAGCAATGCCATCCAAGGGATTTTATTGTAGAATGGGATCTATGTAGAATATGAAGTTCACTTTTTGAAAGAAATAGTAATGAAAGAAATTCTTGTCACTTAGATCATAAATAGAACTATATGTAAATGTTCAAATGGTGTGCTGTATTTTAATTGGTGGTGGTTGAGGCATGCCTCTTTAAATGGACACTCCAGTTGAAAAATTCTATGACCCTGTTGAAGGCTAACACCAAACTACGGAGGTCACTTTGTTTTGCACCATTTGGGAGATTTATATATATATAAAAAAATAAGATCCTGGAAAACGCACCCTCCTGTGCAATCTGCTTCTCTATCCAGTGGGAACATCCACACTTCGGGGTTTGGGAGAAGCTGTCAGTTGCATAATAGAGTGTGGATACCGGCATGCACACCCGGATGTGAAGCAGCGTACCCATCCTATGCTGATGACTCCCAGCTCATAATATCGGTTTCGAAACAACAAGAGATCATTGCCAGCGGCTTTCATGCCTGTTTGACAGATATTATGAGCTTCATGAGCCTAAACTTTCTTAAGATAAACACTGACAAGACAGAGGTACTGGAGTTTGGTAAGGATCTTTCACTGTGGAACAAAACTTGGTGGCCAACAGAGGCAGGTGATTGTCCCTGCCCTACCACTAAAGTCTGGAACCTTGGAGTGATCTTTGACGATCAGCTCAACTTTTCAGCCCAGGTCAATTGACTTATCTCCTCTTGCTTTTTCTTACGAAAAATGTACGTAAGATCTTTCCCTTTATTCCACAGGAGCTTCAAAAAACTGTTGTAGTAGCCCTTTTTCTTTCAAAATTAAACTACTGCAACGTGCTGTTTATGGGCATTGACAAGTCTCCGAGAATGAAACTACAGTCATTACAAAATGCGGCGGCTCGATTGTTGTTAAACATACCTATAGGCCACTCCACTTCGGTGGGCATAAGGTCACTTCATTGGCTTCCTGTCCAGCAACAAGTGGAATTTAAGGCCCTCTGTATGGGGTACAAGGCTCTATATGGAGGCAGGTCAGGGGTGATCCAGAATTTGTTTGCCTGGTACTCTCCCACTAGAACCCTTAGATCCACAAACTCCGGTCTCGTCCACACCCCCAGAATTCATAGAGCAAGATGTGGGAGGGGGGGAGGGGTCAGAGCTTATCACACTGTGCAGCTAAGATAGGGAATAAATTGCCTTCCACCATGGGACTTCAATCCAATCGGATGATCTTTAGGAAAACGCTGAAGACCTGGCTGTTCCCTTCAAGTTAAATCTTTGGTTCTACAGCCCAGTCTCCCCACGCACACACTCTGTGCCAAGACGCCACGGCATTCGAGCACTTCAAAAATAACTATCCTATCCTATCCGGTGACAAAGTTCACATGAAAGCAAGAGGGACTGCAGCTTCTGCCTGTTTCTATGAAGGAGATGACACAAGAGAAAAGGTGAGTATGGGATGGAAAGGGTGAGAGGATTGGACTTCTTCACGCTCCGGTGGAGGCGGGCGCAGGTGTGCCTACCCCTGCCCGGACCCTCCCGAGCTGAGCCTGCGGCATTACTTTGAACTCCTCAAACACAGGCATAGATCCGATTGAACGGAATTAGTCTTTGCATGTGAAAGAAGTCAGAGTTTGGTGATTACGACTTCTTGTCTCTTCCTGTGTACACACCAGGGGAGTGTGAATCCAGTTTCTCTAAACCAAAGTGAGAAACAGAAATACATACAATAGGTGGAAAATTCGCTACAAAACGTCAATGAAGCAATAATATTATAACAAATACAGAGAGTGGAATTTGAATAATTACTAATAACATCTGGAAGTTATTGAAGACTTACCTAGGGAGGATGGCAGAGAGAAGGGCGAAAAGAAAGCTGAAAGCCAAAGAACTTTTTAGCCACCATGAGGAAGACTACAGAGAAGCTAAATGGAGAGCTGGGACTGTGGAAACAACTCCCCTTTAGATGGTAAAAGAATTGAAGCAAATGCGGATTGTGGAAGTAAATAAATGGTGGGAGAAGACCACCTTGGAAAGTTATATAAAATGTGGTAGGGTCCCAAGAGTCCTTCAAATATTTGTATTACCAACATTGAGTGATTTGGATACAGATCTATTGGCACAATGGCAACCGGATACCATGGATTGGTCTAAGAAGTTAATGCAAATGGTAATTACAAATGCAGAAAGAAAATTGGCAAATGCCATTGACAAGACCAAAAAACTGGAAGACGCATTGCAGGTTTTGCAGAGAAGGAAGAGATAAAAAATGTGTTAATTAATATGGAATAGAAATTAGATAAACAAGAAAGCAAAGAAATTTAATTGGGATAGCAGGGACTATGCTGTAGTGTAGTTCCTATATTCCCAATAGGCTCTGCGCATTGGAATAATATCTTCAATAGTATAGACGTAGGACAGAGGTTAACTAGGTCTTCTACTGTCGATATTAGACTTAAGTTTTGTGTGCCAGCTAGCTCAGAGTTCACTAGAAACTTTCTCGAATAGACGAGGAGGGTTTTAACCTCCCTGGATAGACAAGAAGGGATTTAGTTTCTGACAACCATAGAACATGACAACTTTGCTCTCCCTGATCAAGAGTAAATCTCTAGAGTTGTGTGAAAACAAAAGACAGCTATTTTACTCAGTCAATACGTGCATACTTAGTTTCACCAGATTGTAGAGAAAAGAAGAGACGGGCGTTTTCAATAAAAGGTGTTATTTATTGATCAGTCTCTTTTCTCATACAAGATAAATGAATCGCCACAATTGCAATACTTATAGTTAAGTAAAGTGCATACAGTAAAAGCAGGATATAAAATAATACTGTAAAAGCATTGATATGGTTTCTTAGCCATATGATAGTTTAAAATGGATAAAAGATATACATACATATATACATTGACTAATCGTACTCAACTGGTGCTTCTAACTACGCCTACCCCGGTGTACCTGACCTAAGCCTAATACATGGGAGGGAGTAAGTAAGTAGCAGTTTAAGTTAAGTTTGTTTTGCCAAGAATCTGACTCAAGAATTCTCTATAAGGGTTTAGTCAGTTCAGTACCTGGGATTTAGAAGGCTGGAGGGCTGGTATCTCTTTCTCAGGACTCGGTATCCCAGTCACCCGCGAAGGTGGGCTGGAAACGCTGGAGGCTGGATTTCTCGGCAAGAGAAAAGACAGCGTCTTCCTCAGCGCGTCAAAAGGGGAGGGGCAGCGTCCGTGGGCTCTCACATCAGCTGGGCTCTCCGGCAAGTAGTCACTGCTCCAGGTTCATCACCACCGTGTCTCTGCTTAGGGCAGCGTTGGTATATTTATACCTGAGAGGTGCCGGGTTTGACGTAAGGATGGACATAAGACGTCAATAAGGATGTCACTAGGAACTGATCGTTCCTGCAGTGCTTTACAGGAGTTCTTGGACTAAATCAAAACATAGCAGGCGGGGATTTCCCAGGTTTGCTCGAGGCTTGGATTTGTTTAAGAACTCGGTGTGCTTTCTAGGGGGCTGGAGGAATAGTGCTTGCTTAATGTGACAGCATGCGCTATGACTAATTTATGAAACGGGTTTCTGTGCCGTTGTGTAGATATTAGTGAATTATAACCGGGCAAGGGTCAGAAATAGGAGTATCGATACAGGTCCCTAGATAAACATACTACACCCACTCCACGAATTCATGTCCATATTTACTAACCTAAGCAATAGTAAACATAACTAATAGTGCATGTGTATACCGAACCACCCCAAAATACATTATTTGCATTTGAAAAATGGCATAATCGAAATACACGAAAATGAGTATAGGTACTGTATGCATTCAAGCAGTGTAATCATTCAAAAAGGATGCACATTTTATATCAGCATGAATGATTTGCGAAATTACACATAAAATGGCTCTTAATACAGAAGAAAAAGTGCGAGACCACTCCATCACATATAAATACAGTTACTTGTAAATACGCTAGAGGCTGAGTTAATGTATTGTCTCTAGAGTTCCTAAAAATAGAAGCTCTGTTCTCTAAGAATAGTTCTACCTTAAGCAGAAGATAAGTGCCAAAAAAGGTAAATATTTTGGATTTGGCAAAAAAAGTTTTCGTTTTCAGGGGAAGAAGAAAAAATTGTTCTCAATAGCTTTGTTTTTTAAAGCTGAAGGCCAAATTCAGAGTTCAGGGAACGCTGTGTGCTCGTTTGCTTAAAGTCATTCTTTCTGTTCGGGTGAAAACATCATGTCAGACAGACTTTCAAAAAAACAGTCTACTGCCTCAGGTGAAAGTTCGACTAGGTTGGAGAATGTCGCTACCATGCAGTCGTGCGCATGATCGCTTTCATTAATGTTTCGATCAGCATTGCTTACAGAAGGTCGTACCTGGTTGATGCTGCTCTCATCTTGTACTTCACTACCCTTCAATCGTAGTGGTGAAGTCTCCACGAATGCCGTCATCAGGATAGGTAGCCGCTGGGGACAGCACAATGCCTGAGCCTTTACTGGACCCAACAAGGTATCTGTATCCAATGGTACTTCTGATTGTAGTGTAAGACAGGTGTCCAACACGCATTCTGCGCCGCATAGCATACATCTTAACACAGGTAAGACACAAGTCTGCCATATGGGTCTGAATGAAAGAAACCAGGTCATATTCCGATCTCTCAGCCGGGCTAATCCAAGGACTTTAGTTATGCGGTCCCGATAGCGTATAGCTAGGATCGTTTCTTCCATTGTTGCTGGAGTCTTGTCTGTGACATGGCTTGCCATAACGAAGCAGGAGTAGCAAAAATAAGATGCCTGCTATGAGTCCCAACAGGAGTGGAAGTCCGCCAAAGACAGAATGGACAAAATTAGGAAAAATACCCAGGACTGCTTTGAATGGGGTTAACAGTCCCGAAAAAACTGCCGTAAATACACTCGCGATACCATTCGTATCAGAAATGTTTAAGATTTCGTTTAGCATTTCTGCGAAGTGTAGGGGGCAATTTGTCGATAACAATGCATGTATCTCTTCCGTTGTCCTTGAACTTGGAGATCATACGTTTCTTTTGACGACGTCAAATGAACTGGTGTCTGTAGGAGCACAGTCTTCATTCTGCTTAAACTATCAATTCGAATAGAAGAGATTTTCAAATTGGGCCAAATTTTTCCCTCCCTGTCTGGAGTGTCGTTTGGAAACAATACTCGCTCACAGCAAGTGACCATGGAGCTCACGCTTACTAGATAAGGTTTTCCTGGCAGCAAGCCACAACATCTGTGATCCATAATTAGAATGTAGCTCCCGTTAGAAAGCCGTCTAAAGAATGGCTCTATTCGCGTTGCAGGTGTGCCGAGCTGGTGACATGAAAGGTAATTTGAAGTCCCCTCACAGGCCCCATGTAAACTTATACCCTGACACAGAAGTATACCACTTAGTGATTTTTCACAATTATTACCACTAAGAAATGCACTCTGTCCTTTTTCACTATAACATGTGTGTGTATAAGGTAGGTTCCATGTTGACTTAATGTATCCTTTACCCAACCTTTCATACTGGCCTGCCTGTATATACTTTTGGCAGTATCGAAATTGGAAAGTCGTTATCGGAATAGTTATTATCCCATGTGTTATCCATTCAATGACAGGTCGTTCTGACATGGTCAATGGTAATCTCTCAAGTTTTTCAATGCTCAGAATTGTATATTCTGCTCCCTTTTGTGCCAAGCTGATTTGTGTATCAGTAAGGTTAAAGATAGTGAATAATGACGTTGTGTTGATTAAACGCCAAGGCACGTAGCCTGAACGCAGATTTTGTAACGTCCAGCCAAGCTGTACAATAGAACGTAATTGAGACTGACCATGTTGTAACATTAGTAAGTCCTGCACTATTATATCGATTGCAGAGGATACAATACTGTCCAGTGAATATATTCTGGAAGACAGAGTCATTAACCCATTGTCCACAACAGAAAGTGATTTTTCCAAATTACTACGGTCAATTTCCCGTATTCTCTCTGCTGTTTCAATTTGAGTTACTTTCCAAGCTTCGTTGTAAGCTGCATATATAGAGGCCGCTATGAAACGTTTTTGACGCTGTTTGCGTAGTCCAATAATGAAATCACGCAAGTCAGCACCTTCTTTAAGTAATGTCAAGTGTTGCTTAATTTCTGCCAGTGTGGATGTTCGTAGCCATTCGAGGCAGAGTTTTCCTACACTGTATGTAGTTACAATCCCTGGATGTTGTCGCTGGGAGTATCTAGGGTCTGGCCTGGTCAATGTGAACCCCTGTATTTTATTCAGGAATCTATCTTGACAGTTATTTGTGTCTGTGGGCCAGTTCAACCATTTTTTCCAATCAGGATGTGTTCTCATTTGGTTTGTGGGCCAGATCAACCATTTTTTCCAATCAGGATGTGTTCTCATTTGGTTTAAAATACGGGATACGTTTATCTCAACATCTGTAGTGCTATTACTGTCATGTGTTGGCTTTGGAATAGACGGTTTGTTTAAGTCTTTAATTTTGGCTAGGCCAAGACAGGTTGTCTGTTGAATTGTGTCATTCAAAAATATAATTTGTTCCGGGATCATGCAGGCTCTAATTAAGGAATCTGTACCTTGCACTTGCCAATCTTTTGTACCCCAGATTGTTTTCGTTTCAATGTTATTATTCCAGAAATCAAAACAGAATGTATTCATTTTGTCAAAAAATTATTCTGAATAGATTAATTTTGTATTTGTAAGCATGGTTTTCATTCCTGTCTTATTTAACAATTTGAAATAAAACGTTTCTGCATTGCTTGTGTTAAACCCTGAGAAGTATGAAAATTTATCATAAAATATTTTTGAACTGTCCTTTGGTGGAGTTGCACAATGTTCCCATTGATTATAATTAAAAACATTTCTAGACTGAGCAGATTTATGCAGATAGTGGTTACCATAGTGGTTGTAACAGTACATCTGGTCATAATTAGATGAACCCTGTAAATAATCATGTTCTGTAAATTTAGCTGACATAACTAGGTCTGACATTATATCATTAATACTTTCAAAGTCCCAATCATCAGAAAATGTGCTTGATTTTACAAAGTCACTTAATGAAACCTTAAATTGATGAGGATACTTCCAAGAGCTCGACCGGGCCATAGATTTCGTAATCAGTTTTGTCCCATGCTACCCCACCGGGTATAGGATTGGCTGTGAAGTTTACTGAAGAAATTTCTCTTTTCTCAATGTGTGAAGACTTGTGTGGTTTTAGGACTGAGTTGATTTTCTGACTTGCTGTGTCCATTGTAACATATTTTCCCTCAATGAAATGTCCCAAGCATAGTACCATGATGAACCAAAGTATGAGGACAAATACACCTAGTGCCACCCAAAATTCAATCCATGGAGAAATCAGATAGGTTTCTTTTAGTTGATGAAAGAGTTCCTTTGCTTTGTCTTTAAAAGTCTTTGATGCTGTCGGCTGTTCCTCAGGTTCACTCGGATCCTCAGAAAAGTCATCGAAGTTGATGAAGTAGCCTGATGCAGTTCTGTCAATTGTTTCAATAACTTCTGGATTTCTTTTGGCTTTTGGAATTTTCTTTGTTTCATTAGCATACTCTGTGTTTACATCATTGTAGACTGGTGTTTCTTGATGCATTATTGCGATTTGGGTTTCAAGAGGTTTAAGTTCCATGGCTTTGTTGCATAGTCCTTGTTGATTCACTGTAGGTTTATCAAATGTGATTAGTCTCTCAGTTTGAACCTCTATGTTTGTAGCAAACTTTGGTGTTCTGCTACTTCTTGGGAGTCCACTTGGCCTACTACTTGTTATCGACCACATGATTGTGGTTTAACCAGGTCGATGGATACAACTCGGTTCTCCTTTTTACCAGCAAGGGGCGGTAGTACAACTGATCTTGTTCCGTTGATAGCTAAGACAGGTACTGCTTTTCTGTAAGAAGGCCCAAATTCCTTCTTCACCGCGATTTTCTCTCTGACCAGATCCCCTATTTTTGGAACCCAGACAGGCCTTGCTGGGACAGGTGGTTTCTCTTCAGTTGTTGTTGGCTGTTGTTTCAACTTTATGTTGCTCAGGTCTTTTCTTGTTTCATTTAAGTCCTGTAAAATAGCCAAACAATCTTTGATATCAAAGCATTTTTCTTTAACCACTGAAGTTTGACTATCGAGGTCCTGGATTAACATTCTAGTCCCAAACAATAGTTAGTACGGACTGAGACCTCTTAGAGAATTTCTGTCAAGGCTCCTCTTCGTGAGAGGAGGTAGTTCGTCCACAGGAGCAAAGATGAATGTCCCACACACTTCCAGACCACAACTACCCCAGCGAGAAGGTATAACGTCGCTAACAGGCAGCTGCAATCTAAAAGTGTGGGGGGAATTTTCCCAGGGAGTATACCACTCTCCCCCAGCAAGGTGGCGTAGCTGCAGTCTTGATGGCAGGAGACTGGAAAATAAATAGACAACAATACTAACCTCACCTATACTTTACAAGACTGATACATAAGTGTTCAACATACATTCCACTTACCACATAGGTGAGTATCAGGGCTTTAAACTAGAAGTCCAGGCAAGAACCAGGAGATACAGCAGCGAATCTGGAGGACAACTAGCCAGGATATCTCCAAGGTAAAATGCACCAATGCCCGGTCTACTCATAAACTAAAGACAGAGCAGGACTGGGCGCCAAAAGTGCAGCTAATGACTATAGTATCACTAATAAAGCTAAAGACAAAGTGATACAGATATTCTCACTCCAGCGCATAAACTTAAGACAGCGTGGAGCGAGTGACAAACATATAACACATACAATTCCTTCCTCCGACTTATAAACTTAAGACAAAGTGGGGAAAGGAAACAAACAACAAAGGTGGAAATGTCAGGAACTGGAAAGGAGCATAGACGGGAACAAGAGAATTCAGCAGGAGCTCTGAACACTACGGGAACCTCACAGAGCAGAACGCTGAGTAGAGGGGGCGTGGTCACTAACCGAACAGTAAGCCAAGCACTGATTCGTGGGTGAGATTCCTCTTTAACTTGCCTAGGGAGCGTCAACAAACTCCATACCATACACAGTAAGAGACTTTAGGGAAAGGAGCAAAAGTCTGGTAGGAACACAAGAGGACATCAATACTTGCGCATTCTACGCCCTGTGGAAGTAATCTTGAACACTTATGATTAGGGTCTAATTCGACCACCCCTAACAGTTCTCCCCCTCAAAACCCCCCTCCCGGGGCCGGGGCCAGGTTTCCTTGGATGTAGTCTATGGAACCTTCTGATCAATCTAGGAGCATGTACATCTTCAGCTGGTTCCCAAGTTCTGTCTTCGGGGGGATATCCTACCCAATCTATAAGGTATTGGAGTGTGCCTCTATACCTTCTAGAGTCTAGGATCTGCTGTACCTCAAACTCTTCTTCGCCTTCAATCACTACAGGAGGAGGTGGTGGTTCAGGGGTTAAAGGGGGAAGGTATTTCTTGAGAAGGGAACAATGAAACACAGGATGGATTTTGATGTGCGAAGGTAACTGCAATTTAAGAGTCACTGGAGTTATGACTTTCAGAATGGGATAGGGACCTATGCAGCGAGGCTGTAATTTCTTGGACCCGGGGAGTCTGAAATTCTTGGTGGATAACCATACTTTTTCACCTACAGTGTACTGAGGTTCCTCCCTGCGGTGTTTATCTGCTTGATATTTCATAGTTTCTTTGGCTTTGTTCAGTTCTTGAATGGCCTTTTCCCAAACAACCTTTAAGTGTTGATGATGCTCCTTTAGTGCAGGTATCTTGTCTAGATCATTAGGGAAGGGAATAGGAAGGAACCCAGGATGTTGACCATGATTGAAGTAAAAAGGGGACACTCCTATGGCTGAATGTGTTGAGTTATTATAAGCAAATTCTGCCAAAGGTAATGCTTCCACCCAAGTGGAGGATAAATTGGTCAATAAGCAACGCAGATACTGTTCTAGTGTTTGATTGGTCCTTTCTGTTTGACCATCCGTTTGAGGATGGTATGCAGTGGACAATCTATGATCCATTTGTAACACTGAACAGACTCCTCTCCAGAATTTGGAAACAAATTGAGGTCCTCTATCAGAAAAGATTACTGCTGGAGTACCATGTAAACGTATTACCTGCTCTAGGAAAATGTGTACCAATTCTTGTGCTGTTGGAATCTTTTTAAGCGGGACAAAATGAGCCATTTTGGACAGCATATCCACCACTACTAGTATTGTGTTGTACCCTTTAGCATCTGGCAGTTCGGTAATAAAATCCATACTAATGGTATGCCATGGTTTGGGAGGAGCTGGTATGATCTTCAATAACCCTGTGGGGGCGCAATGTGAAGACTTTTGTCTAGCACATACAGAACAGGCTTTCACAAAATTCGTAGTGTCTTTGATGATAGTATCCCACCAAAACCATCTCTGACAGAGACTAACTGTCTTTGCTACTCCAGGATGTCCGGCGAGTACACTATTGTGACACCAGTTTAATACTTGTGCATGTAAGGGGGGACAAGGTATGTACAAGCGATTGTCATGAAACAATAGATCTTCTTTGACAGTATTCAACGGATTCTTTATCCATTCTTGGTTGTCTATTGCGGCATACTGTTCTCTTAGTATATCCAAAAAGGAATGAACTGGATGTTCTTCGGCACAGATGATTTTATGTTCTGGAATGATAGGAAGTGTGCTGATCGAGTTTTCCATGCTAGAGTTGTTAATTCTAGAGAGAGCATCAGCTTTGCCATGTTGGGCAGCAGGTCTATATGTGATTATGAAATCATATTCACTAAAAAAGGATACCCAAGGCATCTGTCTTGGGGTCAGAGCTTTTGCAGATTAAAGAACTGTAGATTCCGATGGTCAGAAAATATAGTGATCACATGTGGAGATCCCAATAAATAGTGTCTCCATTCCTGAAAGGATAGTTTAATTGCAAGGAGTTCTCGTTCTCCTATTGTGTAATTTTGTTCGTCAGGGAGTAGCATCTTAGAAAAGTATGCCACCGGATGCAATTGTCCGGTTACTGCGTCTCTCTGTGACAAGACTGCACCAACAGCTGCTTGGGAAGCATCAGCTTCCAAAAAAAATGGCAAGGTGAATAATAGGGGCAGACATAAATTTCTTTTTGAGATTGCAAAACGCCTGTTCTGCTTCTTCATTCCAACTGAACTTGCTTCCTTTCTTGAGTAACTTGGTTATAGGAAGAATGGTTTCCGAAAAATGATCGATGAATCTCCTATAGAAGTTGAAGAATCCAAGAAAGGACTGTACTTCCTTGACCGTGGTAGGGCTAGGCCATTCCATCAACGCCTTTGTCTTCTTAGGGTCCATAAGTATCCCATTAGGAGAAATCACATACCCCAAAAAATCAATGGTATCTGTGTGAAAGGTGGTTTTATCCAATTTGGCAAACAAGTCATTTTCTTGTAATTTCTGCAACACCCTTTTAACATGTACCACATGTTCTTCTTCTGTTTGAGAGAAAATTAAAATGTCATCAATATATACGATGACAAACACATCAAGGTATTCTGGAAGCACTTCATTGATGAAGTATTGAAAGGCTGCAGGCGCGTTGCATAACCCAAAGGGCATCACGCAATATTCATACAACCCGAATTTTGTGCGAAACGCCGTCTTCCATTCGTCACCTTCTTTAATCCTGATGAGATGATAGGCTCCTCTTAAGTCAATCTTTGTGAAAATCTTGGCTCCTCTTACTTGATCCAATAACACAGGGATGAGTGGTAAGGGATATTTGTTCTTTATCGTGATCTTGTTTAATGCCCTATAGTCCAGGCATGCTCTCAAGCCCCCTTCCTTTTTTGGTATAAAAAAGAGGGGCGAGGATACTGGGGACGTTGAATGTCTGATGAACCCTTTTTGTAACATGTCATCTAGATAGTTCTTTAGATATTCGGTTTCTGCGGCAGTCAGTGCATATATCCTACTGTTAGGAAGTTCAGATCCAGGTAACAAATCAATGCGGCAGTCGTAGGATCGATGTGGGGGCAATTGAGTAGCTTCTTTCTCATCAAAGACAGACTGGAATTCAGCATAGCTGTCTGGTATCTCGGAATCCCCGGCTGCTGCCTGAACTGAGCAACATAAAGGGTGTAAACTGTCACTTGCTTCTTGGTAGCAATGAATCATGCAATGGGGTGACTTAAGCGTCACAGTTCTGTCTGCCCAATCAATCTTTGGATTATGGATTTGTAGCCAAGGAACTCCTAATATTGCACCAAAATTAGGTGTATCTATCAGATCAAAAATGATTTGTTCGGAATGTCCGTTGCCACAGACCAGAAGTAGGGGAGGTGTTTGATGACTGATCAATCCAGATGATAGTTCAGAGCCGTCTACCGACTTGACAGGTTCAGGTTTCTCTTTTGCCACAAAAGGGATGTTCATCTTCTGAGCTAGTCGTATGTCAAGGAAATTGCCAGTGGCTCCAGAATCTAAAAGAAGTGTCATATGATGTCTGTCTTGATTACTGACCACTAAGGTGATATTCAATAAAAAATGTTTCACCGGTCTCAACAACGTCTTTTGGTTTTGAGAGATCTGACAAAGGCTGGTACTTGAAGAATCGATCTCTTCATTCATCAAGCTTGATAGTTTTCCTGAACACCAGCAATTTTCTTGGGAGTAGTAGAAGGACGGTTGGGACAGTCTCTGGCATAATGGCCACTCTTGCCACAGTATAGACATAAATTATTCTTCCTTCTTCTAGTTTTTTCCTCTTCTGATATAGGTCCTCTCACTCCTCCAATTTGCATAGGTTCAGGTACATCTTTGCTTTCCTTTTTCTCATTTTTCTGTAGGACCAACCTGGGGAATCCAATACGATTCTTTTCTCCTCGTCTCTCTTGTAGTCTATGATTGAGTTTGACAGTGAGTTCAATGAATGAGGGACAATCTTCAGGCGGATTAACTATTTGAGCTAGGATATCCTTTAACTCATCTGACAGCCCTCTATAGAATAAAGAAGTTCTCTTGTCTTCAGGCCAATAAGTTTCAGCCAGTAGTCTATTAAACTGAGTTATATATGTGAGGAGATCTTTGGACCCTTGTTTAAGACTAAGCAGGGCATTATCACTGGCTTGCATATAAGCATGCTTAGCAAACAGGCTTCTAAACTTCAGCTGAAATTCATTGTAATCATACAACAAGGGATCATCTGTTTCAACCAAAGGAACAGCCCATTCAGAAGCATTTCCTCCTAAGTAGGAAAGAATAAATGCTACTTTTGATGCATCATCCGGAAAAGCTGCCGGCTTACATTTAAATTGTAGATGACACTGAGTCATAAAACTATTAAACTTGGCACTATCTCCTGTAAATCTCTCTGGCATGGCTAAAGGAACAGGACTAGGTGTGTGCACCGTGACTTGCACAGGATGGCCTACGTTTGCCGCTTCAACTGGGGAACTAACAGTGGGTGCTTGTACAGAAAACCTAGCGGGTTGGATATAATTTCTCTTGGGTACTGCTCCTGTAATAGTCCCACCCACAGCCCCTGTATCTTGAGCTTGTAAATGGGCTACCTCTGCCTGTAACTTCAGGTTTTCTGTTCTTAACATTGCCACTTCCTGTTGTAAGCTGGTAACTATGGTGTTAATCTCCTCCATTGAAGGAGTATGTTCAGTAGAACCCACACTTGGGTCCACATTCATCTTTGCTCGGGTGAACTAGATATACTTGGGCTTGGCTTTCTGTCAAGGCTCCTCTTCGTGAGAGGAGGTAGTTCGTCCACAGGAGCAAAGATGAATGTCCCACACACTTCCAGACCACAACTACCCCAGCGAGAAGGTATAACGTCGCTAACCGGCAGCTGCAATCTAAAAGTGTGGGGGGAATTTTCCCAGGGAGTATACCACTCTCCCCCAGCAAGGTGGCGTAGCTGCAGTCTTGATGGCAGGAGACTGGAAAATAAATAGACAACAATACTAACCTCACCTATACTTTACAAGGCTGATACATAAGTGTTCAACATACATTCCACTTACCACATAGGTGAGTATCAGGGCTTTAAACTAGAAGTCCAGGCAAGAACCAGGAGATACAGCAGCGAATCTGGAGGACAACTAGCCAGGATATCTCCAAGGTAAAATGCACCAATGCCCGGTCTACTCATAAACTAAAGACAGAGCAGGACTGGGCGCCAAAAGTGCAGCTGATGACTATAGTATCACTAATAAAGCTAAAGACAAAGTGATACAGATATTCTCACTCCAGCGCATAAACTTAAGACAGCGTGGAGCGAGTGACAAACATATAACACATACAATTCCTTCCTCCGACTTATAAACTTAAGACAAAGTGGGGAAAGGAAACAAACAACATAAAACGCGGACAATAGACACACCCCGTCTGAATGGGAGCTGAGGATCAGAACGGAGTGGGTGTAACTACAACAAGACGTGTTAGCCAAAATACGTTCCACTCGTATGCTATGGACGGAGTGAAGCGCAGATCACAATTATACACAAAACCTCCTCGATCACAATGGACCGCGGAAAACACACACGGTGAAGGATTTACCCGCTAGGACATTGACACTACAGAGGAGAGAAGGGCAGGCGGGGAATCTAGGAGGAAGGGGACGCCAGGCACCGGGAAAGGGCGTGCCAAGACGAGGAAGTACAAATGAACAGGGCGGAAGGAAAACCAGCAGTCAGGGCAAAATCCAAAACAGAAAAATACCGTGACCCAAAGGTGGAAATGTCAGGAACTGGAAAGGAGCATAGACGGGAACAAGAGAATTCAGCAGGAGCTCTGAACACTACGGGAACCTCACAGAGCAGAACGCTGAGTAGAGGGGGCGTGGTCACTAACCGAACAGTAAGCCAAGCACTGATTCGTGGGTGAGATTCCTCTTTAACTTGCCTAGGGAGCGTCAACAAACTCCATACCATACACAGTAAGAGACTTTAGGGAAAGGAGCAAAAGTCTGGTAGGAACACAAGAGGACATCAATACTTGCGCATTCTACGCCCTGTGGAAGTAATCTTGAACACTTATGATTAGGGTCTAATTCGACCACCCCTAACAATTTCTTGGCAGATTATTAAGACTACGTTGGACACTTATTAAATGTTTGACCCTCCCAGCCCCCGAACCTAATACCTTTGCCGTTATAGATTGCTCTATGCCTCGGTTTTTTCTTTCCACCATCCCGTTTCCCTCAGGAAGGAAGTGATAAGAGTCCCGCAATGCAATGCCCATGCTGGCCATTGCCTCCCCCCAAGCTCGAGCTTAGATGCAGGACACTGGTCAGAATGTAGCATGCCCATTGCGTATATGCCTTTTTAGACTCGCAAATCTTTTTATAACAGTTCTGGCATCAGCCGAGAGCTGGGGTCTACATTTTAAGTGAAGCTAGTCTCTATATGTTAATATGACGCATTTATTTCTACTGGGTATTATTATATTTTATTGCTTAGTTCCAATTTTGAGCGAAACGCCATGGCAATACACCGTCTCGGTCGCCACTGCGATCTCTGTTGCAGTCTGGGCAGTTTTTTGAAAATATGTGATGTTGCAGGCTCATTCCTGGCCACCAGTATATTGATTGTAATTCTTCCAGAGAATCTTTAAGCTTCAGGTGTCTAAGACCCTCACCCATATGTGCGTCTGCTATTAACAAGACTCTCCTGTTCGTGTTTGGAATTACTCTATCCCCCACTCCAGGGATTTGAGCAAAAGGAACGGAGTTTGCATCGATTATGTATGTATAATTGATCGGATAGGTGATGGGTAGCGCTGAGCAGTCGCCTTTTGATGACGTTTTCACAGCCAGCATTGTTTCCCCGTCAATGTATTTTTCCGAATGCTTTTTCGTAGCTACGGAAGCCGATTTAGTTGCTTCCGCTGTGGCTGTCTCAGCCAATGAATTCCCTGAAACGTGAACGCCATCACGTTCATGACTCAGTGAATGTATCACGTGAGTCTTTGGTAGTTCTTTCTGTAAAAGAACTACTTGTTCCCAAAGCGATTTTTGCTTAATTGTGGCACCTGTGTCATCTTTGTAACCCTTTTGAACCCATTTCTGCAAGTCGTTATTGTATGATTTGCGCAGTAATATGAATTGCACACTATTAGTGTCGGGAATTCGCGATCCGCATTATCCAGTGCCATTTTTAACGCTATTATTTCAGTTTGTTGTTCTGAATTATTTTCCACTGAATGTGTTTTAGTTACCAGAGGTCTCAATTTACCTCCGCGCCACACATATTTAACAATTTTGCATGTGGCGTTATAGGCATGTTTTCCCCAAACTGAGGGTTGTGCATGTCCGTCTGTATATATTACACAAGCGTACTGTCGTATGGGCCGAATGTTGATTGGCAGAGGGTATTCTCTTTCATATTCTAGATTTTTTAATTTTTTCATTTCTGGGTCAAAATAGTATTTCACTTTGTCTGTAGCAAGAGAATTTTCCCATTGTATCCATTTTGGATTTAATGCCATAGTAGGTAAGTTACATGGGCTTGTTAATGCCTCAAAGGCTGATTCTGCTGTTCTGACTGTAATCCGTCTGCCGTCAGCTTGGTCTCTTTCTCTTGCTACAGCTGTTTGAACCGTATGAACAATGTTTTCCTTAATGCTGAATGTTTTTTCAGCTTCTGTGTACAAATGTGATTTGTATGCTATTGGTACCGTTTCTCCCTCATTAGAGGTCAGGTATGTGAATCCGCATCTTCCTGGGATGACTCGAATCACAAGGTTGAGTGTGTTATCGCGTGTTTGCAATTTTGTTTTAGTTAACATGTCTGTTTGCAATGATCTCAAAATTTCTGTGTGCTTTTGAGTCCAATTGATTATTTTAAAATCTGGTTTTATTAGTTCATAGAGAGGTTTAACCCTCTCTGCATAATTTATAATGTAAGTTCTTCCGAAATTCAGGAAACCTAGAATTGATTGTAAGTTTTTCAGCGTTCTTGGTGCTTGGATTACAGCGCATTTCTCTAAGAAATTGTCAGCCAGGCTTTTGCCTTCACTTGATAATTCATATCCTAAAAACAGGACAGTTAGATGGGCAATTCTTGACTTTTTGAAGTTAAATTTGTAACCCTCTGCTGCGAACCCAAGTATTATGGTGTTCACTCTTTTCAAGTGAGTATCCAAGTCATCATCTGTTAGATAGATGTCATCGACATAAGATAATGCCTCATCATCATATATTTGAAGTAACTCTGTTACTCTCGCTGAGAATAATCCTGGGCTGTTCTTGAACCCCTGTGGCAAACGACAGAAATTACTGCGAGCCATTTATTGAGAAAGCGGTCAAATATCTGCTTTCTGGTGCTATATTTTGACAAAAGAATCCATTAGAGATGTCTAATGTTGTTTTGTATTTTTTGCGCACTATGCTATTCATTAGTGCTGCACTGTGTGAGTTTTGTACTGCAAAAGTTTTGCAACATGAGTTAAGGTGTCTGTAGTCCAAAACTAGACAATATGAATCATCTGGCTTGGAGACAGGAAACAAAGGATTGTTCATTTGTGAGGTGCAAGTTTCAATCGCCCCCTGGTATTCAAGTTGATCTAAGATCTCCCTGACCTGTTTTTTAGCTTGTTGCTTAATTGGGTACTGCCTCTGTGCAGTTGGTTGAGATTTTAACTGGATTGTGTGAGGAAAAGAGTCCTCATCCCATCCCACATGGTTTGTATATAATACAGGAGCCTGGGCTACTGCCCACTTCCTTGCAAGTGTATATTTTTTATGTATTGGAATATGATTTGAGAAGGCAGGCATAATCATTTCTTCGCCATGAGGGCACTCCCTGACAAACTCCGGTGGCCAGTCTTTTTCAGCTAAAAGGATGTCATAGCCTTTGGAGAGATTATCCCAAAATAGACCCTTTATTTTCCTAGTCTTATCTCCCTCTATACGTAATGTTATTTCATATATTTTATGAGGTTTGCTAACTCTGGTATCTGCAGTTTCCACTTGAATGTATTCATTTGTGTCCACTGTCTCCAGATGATTCATCAGGATCTTGCGAGCTATGCTCACTTCTGCTGCACTGTCTAGCATTGTCTGAGCCCACTCTCCGTTTTTCAGCTGTGTCCTCAGGATCCTCGGCATGTTTGATTACTTTAATACTGGCTACCTTCTTTTTTGGAAATTGTAATTTTTTACTTTGATGAGCAGGTTCATTGTCTTTGGACTTGAAGTGCTCTTCCCTGTGTTCTGACCGTCCTCTTCTTTCCGATTTCTGTGAGGAAGTCTGAAAAGATCGAGATGGACGTGTATCAATATCTTGATATCTATCAGGTTTCTTCAAATTATCCCTATTTCTAAGGTTGTATTTTTTCCCAGAGGGCTCCCTCTGGGGAGACTTGTGTCCTTGGTCCGGAGATCTTTCTCTCCGCCGAGGAGACCTTCCTCTGGACTGGAATCTTTTTTCTTTGGGAGTGGATTGTTTATTTCCATCCCAGCTCCTTTTAGAAGTGTTATTTTTAATAAATACCTTTCAGGATTTTCAGTTAGTTGGGGTTTTACTGGTTTCCCACCCAAACTATCTCTTCCCAGTTCTTCATAGGATTTTTCTATGATTCTGGCAAGTTCAAATGGTTGTTCTGCTATATCTGTTTCTTTCAACTTCTGGCGGATCGCTACAGATGCTGCTTCCCCTTTTATGTTGGCTAGTAATATAGCCGAGACCTGCTTGAAGTCTTTCAGTAATTTCATACCCAGAGTTAAAGCAGGTTCTGGACCGTATTCATTTTGAATCTGTCTTAATACATCTGGAATTACCGCCATGGACGGAACACCATGTGTTTTTGTGTAAATGGAAGCAAAGACTGTGCCCCAAGTGTCGCAGTCCTCCACATGTGGTGCGATCCCCATTGGAAGGCAGATAGTCAGAATTCTGTGTTTCTCAGTAGGGGTAGTATCCGGAAATACTGCCTCTATTTGAGTGATTTTTTTGTGCTAACCAGAATGGAATTTGTTCCCGTTTTGCGGTTACTTTACCTAGACAGGACTGTATGTTCTGTGGTGTGATTTTATTTGTGTTCCCCTGATGAGGGGTCAGCTGTGGAATTTTAATGGCTGGTTGGACTGTTGAAGTCCGCATTACATATTGGACTAATTGTCTGTGTATTTTAATCAGTTGTTTTAGCTGTGCTAAAAGTTCTGGTATTGACATTTTTTCAATGTCTGGATGTGGTGTGTATCCGGCTAGAACCGGCCACGTTGCTCCTGGTCTACCTAGTGGACCGAGCCTGGTGATGTGATCATTATGTTTTAGGGCGCCTTTAAACCAGAGCAGGTGCTCTTGGTATTTTAATGGGATTTCCACCTCCTCGAAAGGAGTGTACGCATCCGTAGGTTCCTCTATTTTATAATAGTGGAATTCTTCTGTGACAGCGTTTGCTGCTGGAAAGTTTATCCATGAATAGAATACCTCTGTCTGCCAATATTCATGTGCCTCAATTACGAATATGACTGTACCACCTCTCGATGTCAGTCCATTTTCTATAAGTTTAAGTGTTATAGTTTTTCTTATGTTGACCGGGATGAGTATTGCGTCCGGGTGTTGCTGTAGGAGACTTGTGTCATCCGCTAGGAGTTGAGCTGCTATTCTAGCTGCCTCCCTTTCTTCTTCGTTGTCTGACATTTTACTGACAGGAAGGTTTTTTTTTTATTACAGATCAAGTTCCAAGGAAACAAAGATTAGGTGCACAATATTTTGGAACACTGTATCCTTCAACGTTGAATAAACCAAAAACTATACATAGAAATCTCTTTCTACTAAGTTTGGCGGATTTTAACCTTTGACCCACTCCCGACGTCTTTGGAGTATTTACGGGAGAAAGGGTCTATGTGAAAAAGCACGACTGAGTTACTCTAATGTCTTGCGTTAGATTTATCGCCTTACCAAACCGTTGGGCGCCATGTAGTGTAGTTCCTATATTCCCAATAGGCTCTGCGCATTGGAATAATATCTTCAATAGTATAGACGTAGGACAGAGGTTAACTAGGTCTTCTACTGTCGATATTAGACTTAAGTTTTGTGTGCCAGCTAGCTCAGAGTTCACTAGAAACTTTCTCGAATAGGCGAGGAGGGTTTTAACCTCCCTGGATAGACAAGAAGGGATTTAGTTTCTGACAACCATAGAACATGACAACTTTGCTCTCCCTGATCAAGAGTAAATCTCTAGAGTTGTGTGAAAACAAAAGACAGCTATTTTACTCAGTCAATACGTGCATACTTAGTTTCACCAGATTGTAGAGAAAAGAAGAGACGGGCGTTTTCAATAAAAGGTGTTATTTATTGATCAGTCTCTTTTCTCATACAAGAGAAATGAATCGCCACGATTGCAATACTTATAGTTAAGTAAAGTGCATACAGTAAAAGCAGGATTATAAAATAATACTGTCAAAGCATTGATATGGTTTCTTAGCCATATGATACTTTAAAATGGATAAAAGATATACATACATATATACATTGACTAATCGTACTCAACTGGTGCTTCTAACTACGCCTACCCCGGTGTACCTGACCTAAGCCTAATACATGGGAGGGAGTAAGTAAGTAGCAGTTTAAGTTAAGTTTGTTTTGCCAAGAATCTGACTCAAGAATTCTCTATAAGGGTTTAGTCAGTTCAGTACCTGGGATTTAGAAGGCTGGAGGGCTGGTATCTCTTTCTCAGGACTCGGTATCCCAGTCACCCGCGAAGGTGGGCTGGAAACGCTGGAGGCTGGATTTCTCGGCAAGAGAAAAGACCGCGTCTTCCTCAGCGCGTCAAAAGGGGAGGGGCAGCGTCCGTGGGCTCTCTCATCAGCTGGGCTCTCCGGCAAGTAGTCACTGCTCCAGGTTCATCACCACCGTGTCTCTGCTTAGGGCAGCGTTGGTATATATATACCTGAGAGGTGCCGGGTTTGATGTAAGGATGGACATAAGACGTCAATAAGGATGTCACTAGGAACTGATCGTTCCTGCAGTGCTTTACAGGAGTTCTTGGACTAAATCAAAACATAGCAGGCGGGGATTTCCCAGGTTTGCTCAAGGCTTGGAATTGTTGAAGAACTCGGTGTGCTTTCTAGGGGGCTGGAGGAATAGTGCTTGCTTAATGTGACAGCATGCGCTATGACTAATTTATGAAACGGGTTTCTGTGCCGTTGTGTAGATATTAGTGAATTATAAACGGGCAAGGGTCAGAAATAGGAGTATCGATACAGGTCCCTAGATAAACATACTACAATGCAGCATGAAAAATTGACACCCTTGCCAGGAGATTTGACCACTTATACACTCGCCAAGCAGCAGACAAAAAGACAATGCTGACAACAGCCCCTTTGAGCGCAGAGGGCTCAGTAGTGAGCTCAGGGGACGAAGAAACCACAGGCCTACTGCCCAAACTGGATTTTTCAGGAGAGTTGAGATTTTACCAGATGAGCACGAGAAGAGGGGGAAGAAGAGGAATTCAAAAGGATGCGACAAATCCCTCCAAACATGAAGGCCCAAAATAGTCTGTAGAAAAACAATAATTTGTACAAAACACTAAGGGCTCTCCGTGGTTTGCCTGGGGCCCAGAGAAACTTAGAGCAAAGCGATTGTAACCTTTGCAATTGAGTTGTTGTTACTTCAAGCGGTATAGACCTAAATAAATATAAAACCCTAGGTAATATACTCATTTTTAACACGTTCCCCCTCCCTATTAATGTTAAATGTAAACGTCCCCATCTGTCCAATGAATTTTTAATATTATAACTTAACGCTCCCCCATTTGCTTCTACTAATGCTGCCATTGAGGTCCTGATTTTGATACCAAAATATGTAGCCTCTGCCACCACCCTAGAGTCTTGTATATCGACATTGTCAGTGCAAACAAGTTGCGTCTTTGTAATGTTTAATTTATAGACCTAGAGAAACACAATGCACAATTGACTGTTACATTGGGAGAGGAAATTTCATTGGGAGACGCAATTGATATGTCCCAAAAGTTTTTTTTATCTGCAAATCTGAAAGTACAAGTTTTTTAAAACTGCTTTCAATCCGTACTATACTCCAGCACGAATGCACAAATGGGGAGATAGATATGACGGTAAATGTTTACGTTGTGGGGGAGATGATGCAGATACCTTGCACATATTTTTTAGTTGTATTAAATTAAATAAGTTCTTGCAGGATATTGAAAGATATCTATCAAAGATGTTCAAAACACCTTTTGTTATTACACCAGCTCTGATGATCTTAGGGGTTGGCCAAGAGGTCAATCTGGGAAACGTTTTTTATGAACTGTGCTTTTTTAGGGCTCGCTGGTGTTGGAGCGCGAAGCGCTCCCACCAGCAAAATGTATTGTCACCGTGACGGCTTGCAAGGGAGTACAGACCGGGCCACGCGCAGATTGTGGTCTGTGAACGCGCAGATTGTCAGCGTGCGCGTGCTCCCTTCCTGGCTCCGAACGCGTGCTGCTGCTGGCGCAGGGGCTGCAATTCCACAGCCGGCCACTGGGGACAGGTCCGAGACCGTCAGGGGGAAGCTGCGTCTGAGGTAGGAGCGAGGCATCGCACTGAGCAGTGAAAAACCCCGGAGCAGCAAGGCCCCACCTCCCCCCAAACCTCCGGAGTCCGGTTAGTTTCATTCTTGTTTGTTTTTGCTGTGCAGTTCTTCCGTTTTTATTTGGAAGAGTAGTGTCAGCTTTATTTGAGCAGATCGTGCACTGCTATTATTGAATGCAAGCTTTCCCAGTCTGCCTTTTTCACTTTCGATGGTGTTTGGCTCCTGTGTCTCTTTTTTTTGTATACGAGGGTGCGCCGCAGAACTCTTCTCCTTGGTGTTTCTGCCTGTGACATTTCACAGTCTGCATATGCTGTATTGTTTATTTAAGCGTTGCAGGTAGAAAAATGTCAGACAGTGCCGAGAATGTTTCACAAAAGCTGTTCCTCCCTAAACCTCTCCTTACTTTCCCTAAACCCCTCCCATTTTGTAAATAATATTCCCCATTTTCCTGCCAATCTCCCTTGTTCCCACATTACAACTAAATCGTAGGCTTATGGGTGGAGATCTCCTCCACTTGGCATTGAGCTCCACATAGGAAAGATAGGAGTGACGGTGGTGCATCGGTTTGTGAATAGCATTTTGTAGTAAGTGGGTACTACTTCTGTATTACTACTTAACATACTACAAAATGCAGGTCGTGAACAGACCCCTCTGAATTTCAGAATAAGTACCTTGTCTCCCCAGCAGTGCCTCTAAGCATAGCAGGCTGTCCTGCCGGAGTCAACAAAAGATTTCTTGAGGTAAATGCCCTCCTCCCCAAATGGCCTAAATAAAGTTCTGTTAAGACTTCTTCCTTCCTCCGTGTCCACCAGTGTAACCCGCCTCAGCTCTTTAACACATTACAGAAAGTACTCCAGTTCTTCCTTCTGTACTAGGAAGTGATGCCTGCAAGTGGTTTGAAGAAACTGACACCTCTTTTTACTGGGAACACATCTGCTGCCTGTATACATAAGTGGTGCAAGTCTCCTCAAACACTGAGGCTTTTACAGGCTGCTTCATTAGAATCTGAAGGGTCAGATAACATCTCCCAGTAACGGGCCTTCACGTTCAGCAGGGATAACCAAACTGCTTCTCCTACAGCCTCCTTTTATACTTTATATCCCTCATAGAGTTCACTCTGCTTCTATGCTAAGTCGGTGCACTGCTGTCAAGCATAAAGGCATACACTTGGCTAGTTGTGCCAACCCTCCTCATGTTCATGGCTTCCGCTAGGCACTGTCAGATGCTTCATGATTGTGGTCTAGGATTCTCCATTTCCAACTATACTCAAAATGAGCCAGGTTACTTGTAATGATTAGAAAGGATCTCTCGGTTTAGAGAATCCGATTCTATATA
This sequence comes from Lissotriton helveticus, assembly GCF_964261635.1. Classification (NCBI taxonomy): domain Eukaryota; kingdom Metazoa; phylum Chordata; class Amphibia; order Caudata; family Salamandridae; genus Lissotriton; species Lissotriton helveticus. The sequence goes on from NC_136073.1 coordinate 750,016,916, forward strand.
CAGGTGAAGGGAAAGAATGCAGTATTTCTCTTTGGTACTTCGCCCTGCTGTCATCTTGAGAGAAATGCTTCACACACAGATGGGTGTTGATTACTGATGATGTGACTGAAACAAGGATGCAGTAATATTTATTCACTATCTGGAATGACCATCAGGAAATAAAGGCTTCGAGTAAGTACCCATCTTCTAGCTATACTAATCTGGGAATGTTTTACTGTAGTGTGAATAACAGTTATTTGATGACCAAACTCCTTCAGCATATGCATACACTGATGGGATGTGTTGCCTTCTTGAAAAGGTCCTCCTTGTACGCTCAATGGAGCCTGCTCCAAACCACGTCCCTTCTATCACTCTCATAGAGACGATTGTCAGCCTCATTTTGAGAGCTGTATACAAGGAACACATGTCTTCGTAGCATAAGGTCTAGGTGTAATGTGGTTAAGAGAAGTCAGGCCCACTGACATTGTATGACAGTAGAGGGCCAGTTTGTAGCTGTCTTCACAAAATTATGTGTCTACAAAAGCCAGATTATGCAACATAATGTGACACTGTCTGTTATAGTATTATTTCATTATTTTGTATCCAATCGATACTGGCTTGGGGAAAGTTGCTTCATATAAGTAAGAGTTTAACACCTGAATGCAGCAATCTGCTACTGAAAGGTCAACAGTTAACCTGTGCATAGGGTCTGCCTTTGAGCAGAGTAATGTTTAAAAAATTTCTTTCAGAAACGTCTAGTGGTCCTGGTAATGAGTCAACTTTACCGGATTGGTGGATGACTTTTCATGAAGGACCAATCATCGGGTAGATCTGTCAGCATCACATGAGAGTTTAACTATGTGGTTTGGTTCAGGAATGTAGGAGCCGATTGGAGATTGTGGATAAGCTTTCTACTTGCTCACCCAGCAGGTGACCATGAGCTTCTGAGAGTCAAGAAAAGGCCTTGATACTTCTTGGTTTATCTACTGGACTCTGCTATCAGCCTCATTGTTCATATGCGCTTGGTTCCACTAGAGTGCCGTGAGAAGGCATGGCCTGTTGTAACTCAGTGTTCAGAATGAGAGGCACGTTTATGCATTGTCCATGGCAAGCTCGAGGGAGCACTCAGTTCTGTATCTGAAGCCTGTATCATCAGTGGATTCTGAAACAAGACAAAGGTGGAGATTGTGCACATGGGTAAGCTCTGATGGAAGTTGGGACAGAAATCTCATTGACCATTCTAAATATGAAAAGTCTGACTGCCGATACAGTCAAAACAAGCTTCCCTTCTTAAAAGTTTACAGGTTTGTGAGACCGTGGGCCTCATTTATAGGTAGGTAGTAATTGAAAATCCTCTAAAAGTGCCCTGGCAGAACACCTGCTAGAAATAGGTCTGGATCATCCACCTTTGGCTTCCCGCACCTCATAGAGTGGGGGGAGATGGTTTACTTGATGATGGAGCAGCTGCTGACTATGGCATCTGGAATTCCCGGTCCCTTGGCACAAAGCCCTCGAAAATAATGCTGTAGTGACCTCCCTTTTTAAGGTAGCTGCTCCTACCCCGTTTCCCTAATGCACTTTTTGTGAAGGACTGGCATGTAAGCCTTGGTAATGCCAGACATAAACAAGCATTTACAATGCAATAGGTCTTGGGTTAATTAAGTTTGAGCTATTGGCATTGCTAAATATTGCAACACCAACTGCAAAAAAAGCTATTGGTGTTGCATTATTTAGCAATGCCAATAGCTCAAACTTTAATAATGCGAGACCTATTGCATTGCAAATGCTTGTTGTATTTGTTGCAATGACTGTGGCTCGATTAGTTATAGCCTCTGAATGGCTTTCCCCAGAAGCTCTAAGTTTTGATTCTTGGTGTATTAAAATGTTTAATTTGGCAAATTGAGAAACAAGTTTGTATTCTATAAAAGGTATTAGAAAACGAAAATTAGGAGAATGTATATGGGGATTATTCTCCGAATTCACAACTGTAGGCTGTTAACCCCTTGCATGCTGATGACGGCCCCCATCCGTCATGCACTACGGCGCTCGTGTGCTGATGACAGCTAGGGACCGTCATAAACCCGCCTACTCGCGATTTTGCCGCACAGGCACAGAATCGCGGCAGCATGCAAGGGGTTAAACATTTGATTTGTGGTATGTAATCTATTTTTATGAATTCTTGCTGTGGTCTTATGTTTTTTCTCGCTGAACTGTGATAATAAAATAAATTAAAAAAAACAAAACAAGAAGGCCCAAAATAAACCACAAAAAGAGGAAGTGGAACTAAAGGAAAGAGATTTATAAAAAATAACAACAGAAAATAATCTGATTATCTGCAAAAACCTTTAAGGATGACCACATCAATTTGCTAAATAAATGATTAAACTTCTGTCCTAGAGGTAAATGGAACCTGGTGGATGCCAGAATTGACCTTTTATAAATTTGCAAGAAAAGTAAAATGACAAAAAGTTTTTGCTCAAAAGAAACAAAAACTACGACGGCGGAAGAAAAAAACAGAAGTATCCAAAATAACTGGAAAATATTTGAATCCACTTAAAGCACTCATGAGTTTAGAGATGGAGATGATGTGAGGTGGATCACATGAGGAAATCGAGACTTTGTCAGATATGGAACTGTGTCAACATTTTGGGATTCCACCAGACGAAGCAACTGGAAGTAACTGCAAACCTGGTTCAAAATGTTTTCCCCAGCTTCCAGCTGGTAAATAAGTGGTCACCCCCCAAGAAATGATGATTGAAGGTTTCAACAAAATTAATGATATTAACATCAAGAAAAGGAATAACAAAAGTAACGATTGGAAGGCACTGATTGACCTGCAACAGGACAAGAATATCATTATGAATCCAAGTGATAAAGGTGGGAATAAAGTAATTCTGGACTGTAATAAATACATAACAGAGGCAAACAGACAATTGATTGACAAAAATCATTGTAAGAAACTGGACAAAGATCCCACTGGGGAATACATGAAAACCTTTCACTTGAAATTGGATTAATGGTATGATGCAGGACTCCTAGATCTTGAAGAACATCAATATTTAAAAATGACACCCAATTTTACCAACTATATACTTTCTACCTAAAGTACGTAACGATTGTGAAAACCTCCTGTGTAAGACCGATTGTGAGTACAATAGGATTCCCTACTTGAAAATGCATCAAGATTTATTGATATCTTCCTGTTTCCTTATGTGGTGAATCTCCCCTCGTGTATAAGGGACTCCCGGGATTTCTTTAACCAAAATACCATCCCCCCGGAACTCTCAAGTATTTAATGGCTACTGTCGATGTGGTCTCACTCTATACCTCAATTCAACCAATACGTTTTGAAATCTCACTCCGTATCTCTTTTGGATCACTCAACCATGTTGTTAGAGATGATGAAATTTTGCCTAACTCATAATGTATTTGTGTTCAACAAAGAGTACTTCCTACAGGTACAGGGACCAGCAATGGGGACATTATTCACCCCTACATATGCAAATGTTTTGATGGGGAGATGGGAAGATGGGAAGCTTAAGTCGCATGGAACAAACAAAATTTGGCGCACATGGAAAGAATAATAATGTGGGTGTGATTCATCGGCAATGTTTTTTATCATTTGGGAAGGAAAGAGAGATCTGGAAAGATTCCATAAATTCCTTGACGACAACCCACAGGGTTTAAGATTCACATAGGAAGTAAGTGACAGGAAAATAAATTACCTAGATATAGGAATATATATATAAATAACAACAACATTTGCACCAAGATCTACAGAAAGAGGACCAGTACCAACAGCATATTGCATGCAAATAGTTGGACACCCACACAGTTTAAAATGGACCGTATCCTATGGGGAATTCCTTTGGGCAAAGAGGAATTGCTTGGAGAAGGAGCCATTCAACAAACAAGTGAGGGAGAAGTCTGATCGCTTTAAACTGAGAGGATATCCGAACAAAGTTCTGTGTGATGCACGTGATAGAGCAAAGATAAAGAAAAGAGAGAGCCTTTTAGTGGTAAAAGCAAAAGTGGAAAACGAATGAGTTAACGAGATACATTATGGACTATGACACTTCCAATTTTGAGATCAACAAGTTATTAAGGGAGAATTGGAAAGTGCTATGAATGGGAGAAGATCTGAAAGACCTATTATCGGAGGCCCCTAAAATCATTTTACAGAAGAACATCACTAACAGGCTAACAAGAAGCTTTTATGTCCCATACTAATCAAGAAAGATAACCCACTGAAAATGTAAATCTTCAAGAGACTACCTAGTTAAGTGATTTCTCTTCCTAAAATATCAATAGAAGGTGGCTCACACCCAGAAAAGGTTTTAAGAAGTTTTTGAATATTAAAGCTTGTAAGAATGGAGAAAATCTAACCACAATAACTACACCATTCCATAAAAACATAAAAATCTATGGAATTCTAACTTGTAAATCAAGTTTTGTGGTCTGCATCCTTAAGTGCCAGTGCGAAAAGTTATATGTTGGGAGTACAACTTTACCAACACATAAGAGAATTATACAGCACATTCTTGCCATTAACAACAATGATCGAAGTTATCCCATTGCAAGACATTTTGAAAGATGTCATCAGAGCAATTCAGCACACTTGAAATATAGCTGCATCACCCAAACCCCTAAAAAGAAAAGAGTGCGGGATAGGAAGAAGGAACTTAGAAAGTTAGAACCCTACATCCTGGAACTAGGCAGCAAGGACCCAAATGGTTTTAATATTGATGAAGAGCTTTATACATGCCTGTATTAATTGAAATCTTTAAGCACTTGTTCCTCTTGGAAATAACATGTTGTATGAACTGTATTGATTTTATTATATTTTTTTTGTTTTAGGTAGCACTAAGACACGTTATAAACAGAAAAACAAGCATTTACTATCTCCTTAAAAAAATTCAATAAGCGATATGTTTCATCGTGAACAAGGCTGCGAAGAGCAGCCGAAACACGTAGATACAATTTCCTTGATTTAAATAAATAAGACATGTTGAAATCACTGCGTCTGGAGTGCTGCTTTAATGTCCTTCCCGGGGACATGTGTTTCCTTTCACAAACACATATATATATATATATATATATATATATATATATATATATATATATTCACTGAAAAAACCATAGGTTATAGACCATATATAGTTAGGAATTAGCATTTAAAAAACCTTATTTTACTCACACAAAACCTTTGAAATTCCATATATAGTTAGTTGCACTAACTATATATCGCGCACCCGCAATCCACTGCTGATCATGTCACATATTACATCATTCATGACATGGTCAGTGACAATAGTAATTTTTTTTTGCTCCTGTTGAGCCCTTTTCAACGCCTGTTTTTTGTTGTTCCCCCCCCCCAAAAAAACCCCAAAAAAATATAAAATCGTTCAAAAAATACAAAAAAAACAAAAAATGTTCAAAAAATACAAAAAAAATATAAAACAACAAAAATATAAAAAAAAAAGTTCTTTTCAGAACTACCTTCCCTTTCCAAAAAAATTGCTAGAATGTTTAGCACTCTGGCAAGCTCTATTTCTTTTGGTTCGCTTCCGGTTTAGCTTCCCGGTACGCGTACCGGGAGCTAACCAAAAAAAAACTTTTTAAAAAAAAAGAGTAAGTATAAGGAAAGTAAACAGAGAGTGATGTTTCAAGAAAGACAGCTATAGGGAGTAAAGAAGAGATACTATTTAATAGATCTATTTACCAAAGAACAGACAGAAGATGGTATAATTGTGAAAAACAAAATAGATAACGAAGTGAAAGAAAAACAAGCATTGGCATAGCCAATAGGTATCGACTTTTGGACCTTCTAAGTCTTTAGTTATGCAGCATAATATCCTTGGTGCAGCAACATCAACTGTTGCATGGCTAAACACGTATAAGGTCCCAAAGGCGAGACCTATTGTCTATGCCAATGCTTGTTTCTTAAGTAGAATTGCAATACGTATGGCTCTTCCATGTAAAAAAATCTTATCTTGTGCTCTAAAGATTGCTAAAGTCTCGACAGAGAACAGGCTAGATTGTAAGTAGGGTAAATTGCGCTTGGTGATCTGTTTGAGGGAGCGTCTGCTTTGCCTGGTGTCTTTGGAGAGCAATTTTGATTGTTATACTGGACAATATAGCCCTAATGTAAATAACATAGGGGCATATTATCAACATAGGCAATAAAAGTTTTGCAGCTTTTATAGGCAGAAATGTGTCGCTAAAGCTGCTTTTGCGGCAGAAAACTGCCGCTAAAGCCGCTTTTGCACCAGTTTTCTGCCAATAAAAAGAGCAATAATTTTATTGGCTGCATTCATAATATGCCCCTTAGTGTGCTTCAACTACACAGAGAAAGCATTATGAACAAATAGTGATACAGTGATCAGTCAAAGACACTAAGAGTAATAGAGACGGAGTGAGTGAACAAGAGTGAGGAACTATGAGAAGAGAGGGACTGAGAAAAAAAGTGGAAGGAGTTGAGTAAGTAGGTAATAGAGAAAGGAATGAGGGAAGTAGTAAAGGCAGGAAACTGAGGATTAAAGAAATGAAGCAGTGGAACTAATAGTAGTTCAATGTGATAGAAATGTAACGAAAAGAGTACAAAATACTTACCTTATAATTGTCGTTAAATTCCTCACTTTTTATTTTTATACTTTCAATCTGTGAAAGAGAGAACAAACATTTGAAAAATATAAAAACATGTATTGAAAAATTACAAAAGACAAGGGCAAAGTTTGAAGGACAAACAGTTTTTCAATAACTTTGACACTTACAGAAGCTACACAGTCCTAAAGATATACATTTTAAAGTAACACTATCTTGATGCAGATGAAGTGAGGCCTATCTTAAAACATGGTGCATCTTTTGCATTGCTGTTGTCTCAGAAAAGTGTCGCAAGACACTAAAATTTAAAATAATTGCTTCAGGATGCCAATAAGATGTCTACTATCCAGAGTTTTGTTTCAGGTGAGGCCTACTCAGGGTTGCAGATGAAATTTCGAGTTGTTGAAGAGAATAGAAGACATAATACATGTGAAGGTCTACCAATGAAGTGAGTCATGTCCACTGCAATCTTCAACAAAGTCCAAACCTCCTATGTTTCCCTGGACAGACCTAAACTTGATCTGCACAATGTGATTCGTAATGATAGGAAACACAGGTGATGTAATTGAAATACATGCAATTTATTTTGCTCATTTCACAATCACATCACTTCTGTTTCCTTTGCTTAGGTATCTCATTGTGCAGATGTAGTCTAGCATATCAAAGAATACGCAGAAGTGCAGCACTGCATGCAACAACTTTGACACTTACAGAAGCCTCACCTTCTCCATGCCTTCTACACAGTTCTACATATACATCATAAATGGAAACATTACAGAATTAATTATACATGTTAAATGGTTTATTTTTGCTGTTCTCAGAATGTATCAAAATTCACTAAAAACAGTGACTTGAAGGTATTCATCATGTAACAGCGGGGAAAAAAAAACACAATCAAAATGATTGTGTTTAAAAAACCCATACAAGATCAGAAATCAAAAATCAGAACTCCTTAAAGTTAACTTACTTTCCATGACGTCCAAGGATGTCCTATGAATAGCTTATACTCTTTTGTGCTGTTATTACTTTCAGCCCACCAGTTTCTGAAAGAAAATCTCCATCGTTTTTAAAAACATGTTACATACAATAAATGACTTCTTGCTCTCTACCACAAGATTCCACAAGGCCAAATTTTGTCAGAGCCATGTATAACTCTTGGATTTCTTGTTAGCCAATCCCATCATTTGGCATTCCCGCAACTTTCAGAATTAAAATGTTGAAGATCATTTTCACAATCCTGGAATAGTAATATCTTCCCCTTCTTGCTCAGTCATGTTCTACATTTCGTATGACACTGATACTGCTTAATATGAAGCAGACTTACACTACCTCTATGAGTACTACAATTATTTAATTCTCTACATCACTTTTAATCACAAAGTAATGTAAAACAGTAGACAGCATTGCAGACTTACATTCCCTCTACTCCATGTTTTGATTGGCTGCTTTAATTAGCTTATGAAAAGAAACAGTTTTTCTGAACTCATTTAAACTGCACATACATGTCCATGATGTCCAATCCTATGATTAGAAGTTATGTCTCTGAACTACACTTATCCTCAAGGCCAAATTGTGTAGGAGCCATTAGAACTTCTTGAAATTCCACAGATCATATCCCGAGATTATTTTCCTAAAATTTTGGTTTTAAAAACACCAGGTAAGAGTTTTTAAGGTCATACGGCAATTTTTTTTTGAAAATTACAACAGAATCATTACAGAATGACCAGCCATTTCTAGACTTTAAATAAGCTGTGTAATGTCCTGATGATATTGAAGGGCCGTCATGATATATAATTGCTGTAGTTACAAAAGTCCTTCCTGATATTGACAACTGCGAAGCTACAAATTTTTTTATTAAAGTTGTCAATTTTGTTCCATCAGGCCTACATCGTTGGAACATTAAAATGATGTACTGGCCATATGTTCGTATAAATAATGTGGACATCATTTCAGATTTACATTGGCTACACTCCATGTTGTGATTAGCAGCTTTTACTAGCTTATTAAAGGAGACTGATTTACTGTCTGGCAAAGTTAAATATACAAATCTTTCTGAGTCTACACTAGTAGTACTTGATACCATACAGTTCTCGCAGTCATGCTGCCATTGATAAGAAAGCCCAAACAGCTGATCTACATCTACACCTTCAGCATGTAATACATGAAGCATATACATTAAAAACTCCTGACAATCTTGCTGAATATTTTGAGAGAATTGTGTTTGGCCTGAACATCTATCTAACAGATTTCTAATTTCAGACACACTTTCTATGTTTCTTCTATCAGTGGTACATTTCTCTAACACAGAATTTAACAAACTGCAAAATCTTTGATCAGAATTGACCACAATCTCTTCTTTTACATTTTTTAGAGAAAACAAAACATTAATTACTACATTAGCATAGCAGTTGACACCAGAACTGTTTTCAAACTGAAAACCAACAACATCTTCAACAGAATCCTCTTTGTTTCTGCTTGTAATTTTAGGTTCATTCACTTTTTGTCTTTTTGCTACAACCTGCCCAGTATTGTTCTCATTTCTTCGTTTCCGGCCTACCAGACGTTTCTCAAACAAAGGAAACTGAGGCAAATGTGGCGCATACTCTCTTCTTAACCTATTGTATTCCTTAACACAATCTAGATCTGCACAAATGTTTCTGACATCACAGTCAATCAAGTACAATCCCGATAAAGTTCTAACTCGTGACAATGCCACATATGCCATACCCTCCTTGAACACAGAACTGCCAATATTCACCAATGCAGTGTCTACACTTAAACCTTGCGATTTATGAATTGTCAACGCATATGCCAAGCAAACAGGGAACTGCTTACGGCGAACATATAAGTCTTTTACAAGCAAAAATCTAGCAGAACAACGAGCAATTAGCTGTACTTCCTCAATGCCATCAAATTTAATTTTTAAAAATTCAATTCCATCTCTATTTCTGTATTTCACAAAATCAACAACATTACCCATTGATCCATTTACCAGACCTCTTTCAACATGTAAATTCCTTCTTAAAATTATACGGCAGTTCAAGCACACATTCAGAGTCTTTTCAAAACCTGCAGTTTTAGATATACTCTTCTCTAATGAATCCAATTTTGTTTTCAGATTCTCAGACAAAATAATTGTTGATCCCATATGCTCTACTCTATCAATAGCTTCCACTTTCACAATCTCTTGCTTTTCTAAATGCAACATTTTGTTGTTAAATTTGGCACATTCTGCAAGAGTTGGCATCAAACATATTCCAGATTTCTTATCAGTAATTTTCTGAAAAATATTCTCAGGCACAACATCTTGTTCTGGATATAAATTTGACAGTAATCGTGCATGTAAAGCTTCTTTCCCATGCTCGGTCACTTTTCCAATTCTAACATCTTGTAGAATAGTCTTGTAAACTTCATCCTTCGCCTGACGCATATTTTCATGCAGTTCAGCATAATTGAAGTTTAACCATATATTGACGTTGCCAATGCTGCCTAGGCACTTCCTGGTATCTTCATGCGTGAGCATTTTGAACACAGGTTGCCCTTTCACTGGTGTCAGCTGCAGAAGATCTCCAAAAACAATGATGTGTTTGCCACCGAATAACACATCATACTCTGTTTTGAGAACTTCTTGCATCCTCAAATGCACAAAGGCAAGCATGACATTGGAAACCATGCTTACTTCGTCAATGATAAGAAGTTTCATTTTCCTCAAGATTCTTGAAACTTCAAAACAAGCATCTCCAGATAGCTTGTGATATTCTAATTTGTTGTCATGCTCCACTGGCAGCATCAGTAAACGATGTAAAGTAATCCCTTTAATATTATGTGCTGCCAGTCCAGTTGGAGCAGTGACAACACAAGACAGTGATGACTCTGTCCTTTCCTGCAAATAGCATGAAATTGCTTTAATGAGGAAACTTTTTCCAGTTCCCGCTTCTCCACTCACGTACAGTCGGACAGGCTTCAACGACGTACATGAGCACTCTTTCTTATCATGACTTAATCCATGATCAATTTGCATGGTAACTTCGTCATATATTTTCCTCTGCTCAACGTTGAGTTGCCTTTCCAACTCTTCTAAGTTAACCGCATCCTCTTGAGCATGTGCCATGGCTCTTTCCACCTCATTCATAGCAGTGGCAGCTTCATTTTCAATAAGAGGTCCTCCTAGTGGATCCTGACTCAATGAAGCAGAACTCTGACTGTCCTGAGAACTGTCTCTGGCAATCTCGGCTGCAATCGTTGCTTCCTGCTCAATTTCCGCATTCAACATTTCTACATATTTGGGAAAAGCAGGACATTCTATGGTCTCCTTGGCGGCATTGAAAGAGTCTTCGTAACAGAGGAAATCTCCAAGCAGTTCCTCTTCTGCACGCCAAGGCTTGAAAAGTTGCAAAAGTGCTAAATAGAAAAACTCCTTTTTTTCAGGAGATTCGCCACTCAATTTTCGATGGTTTATCAAGTGGCATTTTCTTTGCTTGACCAGACATCCCTCACTTCCTATTACAGCATACACTCCTTTCTCAGTATCTTCTTTGATGTTCCTCTTGAACATGTAATTTTGCAGAACCTCATACAGACAAACATTCTCTAGGTGACTGCTTCGATTTGGATAATATGTATCCAACATGTTTGTCTTCAAAATGTCGGTACTGTTTGGCTCCTTTTCCGCCAAATACTCAATTTCCCGCACAGGTTTGAGAACTCGATTACGCGTTGCAGCAAGACCAAGACTCGCCCAAACAATACTCCTGGACTTGGCATAGAGACTTGCTGAAGACAACCGGTCAGAACATTCGTACGCTCCGATTTCTCGATGCGACAACATCTTCAGACTGAAACTGTACAACTTCTTGCTGAGGCTCTTTTCATGGGAAATGTCCTCCCACATATCCTTCAATTCTGTCTTCTCTTTTTTGGTGATATACGACGTCACATACCGAGCCACAGCCATACAGTTATCAGCCACAAACTGTATATCCATGTTAGCATTCCACATGGACAAAATCACCGGGTTGTAGTCGTTGATATACTTGGACTCTTCGTTCCTCTTCAAATTGTAAGTGTTTTTAGGTGATTTCTTCATCACATTATGTCGCAGCGAAGACATCAAACTGTTTACTCTTCCTTTAGAAATCACCGGTCGTGGGAAGCCGAAACGACATTTGGTGTAGAACTTGTCTTTGTTTCGGAATTTACGACGGCAGTACTTTCCACATCGATGGCTTTGGAAACGCAGAACTTTTTCTCTTAGGCTTTTCTTCTCCTTTGCGTTTGGAACAGCACACGTAGAATACTGTTGGATGAAACTCATCACTGAGTCTTCTGGATCCGTTCCAAATTTAGGTGCATCCTTGATCCACAGCAACATATGTATATGAGGAGCTCCTCTTGCTTGGTACTCCTTTCTCCAGAAGAAATCCAACACCTCTCCAAGAGGTGGATTCTTCTTATTCATGATGAAAGACATCATAGCTTCAAATCTATGATTGAAGTACCTACATACATTGACTGGATCCAAAGAGCACAGTTCTCCGGGTGTCTTGAATTCGATGTTTTCTACGTTAGCATTTGCCTCTCGTAGAAATTGAAGTAAGTCTTCCCAGCCATACTCGGCACAACTCAGAGTGAGGAACCATGTGGGAGTACCTAAGTTCCTCAGCATACATTTTAAATCACCATGACGACGGTACCAGTACTCATTAGTACCACGCTGACACGCCATGAGATTAATCAGGTGAGATTCCAAAATACTATCTTGGACATTCACTTTATCCATAAAATCACTTGCCGAGATGTTTTGCATGTGTATACCACTTTTCAAGATGTGGTTCACTGCATATGACAGTCCAGACAGATCGCTTTCAAACAGGAGATGAAACAAATAAGGAATGCATTGTCGAAACCTAGCATCTCCTGCATACAATCGCAAAGTCCGGTATTCAGAAGCAGGAATTTGATGAGGTCGCTCATCATATCTTCCTCCCTGACCTGTTGGAAAAAGCTGTGGGAAACACCGAGCTTCCAAACTTTCCTCCCAAACACTAATGGGACTCCCTTTGGCTTGTTTCATTTGAAACAACTCAATAGCATTCCCCATGACTTCCTTTGAATGCAAAGGATGAACACTATAATGTTCATATATTTCCTCACTAGTAGAGGGTTCTACTTTCTCAATTTGACCAGCACACAAATCGCTATCCTCTTCCTCACTTACTTCCTCTTCTGCAACATATACATTCTTATAGTATTTATTATTTTTTTTCAAATACAATGTTGCCTTTTTAACTTTCCTAACATCTACTAAATCTTGCCATATTTTCTTATTCTTTGTCGGAACCCCATTAACTAAGATAACCAGAGGTTCCTCTTCCACTTTTTCTACTCCAATTGTGTTAATGTTTTTCTTCAAATCTAGAGGCAAATAAACAACTCTTCCCTTTAATCCTCTCTGTAAATCTGATGGAGGCAATTTCCCTGTCTTTGGCTCCATTCTTACAATAGCCTGAAAGGGATGGATACTTTGAATCAAAATAGATTCATAAGTATTTAAATCCTTCAATTCAGAAGGAATCTCAACCAATTCCAGATTATTATGAACTGCTCTAGCAGGCATCTGGTTTTGTTTTAATTTGTTACAACAATAAGTACACACACGTTGATCCAATCCCAAATCAAAACAATTTTCTACCATCAAGTATGTTGCAAAATCCTTCCATTCACTATTATTTTCCCTTTCACTTTTTGCATATAAATCCACTAACTTAGTCTGATTCTTATAATAAGTGCGTCGACAACACACACAAGTGTAATTAGGCCTCTCACTTGATTTCATGTCAAACGTCGCAATTTCCCTCTGGAAATTATCTGTACTGGAAACATGTACAGTATCTTCCAAATGACCCTCTATTTCTTGCTCAATTTCAACATTCTCCTCTTTACTTCCAAAGTAACAAAACTCAATTTCTTCACATATATTCCTCACATCTATTTCAGAACCATGCAAAAGAGCAGCGCATAATTGTTTCAGCATAATTGCTGGACTCTTAGCATAATACAACATTCTAACTAACTTCCTCACTTTGTTATGATGCACTGCTAGCATCCTGAAATGATGAAAAACACTCTGGCATACTCTCCTGGAAAGACAAGCCAGTGAATGACCATGCAAACCTGTCACTTCTCTCACTCTGCAAGGATCTAATTCTTGCAACAACCTTATTTTCTGCTTTAAACTTTTCTTGTTAAATGTCCGTACAAAATCACAAAGCAAATTGATGGAATCCTGTCGCACACTGCAAATACTACTACACTTCCAGGTGTACACAGGACCCTTAGCACGTCTTCCTAAAACCTCATTACCTAACAACTCTTCTGCCTCTGTTGTCACAAGTTTTTCTTTTTCAACTGGACAACCATCTTTCATTTCATAAGCACGACCACTGATGTCAACTGCATGCACCAAATCATTATCCTGGAAATAACTCTCTTCATTAAAAAATGCCTCACAGCTTGAACTATGTATCCATTCTCCAGAAAAAACTTCACAAAAATTACTACGATTAACTATTCTCTTCCATCTACTATTTCTTTTGAAATCAAAAATTTCCTTGTTTAGCTTCCTAATTCTATTGATTATCAAAATAAATAACTTACGTTTAATTTCAAAAGCCTGATCAATAACTTTCTCAACTTTTTTTTTTCTCCTATAAAAAACTAATTTCTGTTGACCTTTCTTAATATTTTTTAACAAATTGCCAATTATCCTGTTGCGGAACATTCGTTTACGAATCTCCCAAAACTGTTGTTTCCTTCTACTATCATGCACAGATTTATCTCTTGCTCTAGCAGTAACATTTTCATTTGTCCTTTTCTTTCCATTTGATTTACTTGTCATATTATGGATTGAAACATTTTCTGTACTAATATTTTTTTTATTACAAATATTTCTTATGAAATATTTAGAGCTCTTACCCGGTGCTTTCTTCATGGCTTGAGAAATCTTTTTGTTAGAGGACTGCTGCATTTTTTTTTTCTCCTGCTGTCTTTGACATTTTGCAGCCTTTATCTCTCTTATTTTTGTAGGCATCTTGAAATGATCTGCAGTTGAATCTGAGGAAAAAGATAATAAAAAATGTTATTAAACATTATTATCAAACAGTAAATCAGTAATAGTGATCAAAAACATAACACACTACTTGACATTTTATTTTGAAGATTTTTTAGTCATTGCCATTTTTACAATACAGAAATACCAGAAAAGAAATGACATTTATATTTATGTTACCTATGCTATTTTATATGTGAATCTGATCTAATTTTATGAGCATATTTTAATATTTTATTGAAAACACTACACATAACCTGTTTTTGAAGGTGTTTTTATTTTTAAATTAAACGGTTTACCTTTTTACTTTTTATTGATTATAAATTTTAAAAATAAATGTTTATAATTCCAAAGGCTGAAGCAAGTCAGCTTCCCATCCGATATCATATAATTCAGACAATTCTGCATCCTCATCACGCTCTTCTTCATCCTCAGGATTTAAATCATCCAATGGATCAACATCCACTGATGTTTCAATTACAAGTTCAATGATGAGGTCAAAATCAACTGATTGCAGATTGTCGCTCATGTTGAGGTTGTCTTTATCTTTAAAGAAAGATAACAACAATGAGATGTTGCAGAGTAAGAGACAAATCTCACAGATTATAATAGTAAAATTATTTAACAAGAGTAACATTTTGCAGCTATTATTTAACCATGTCCAGCGATGCTGAGCAGGTGAAGCCTATGTCTAATTTTTCACTGAACAGGACTCATCTGTTCTTAACCTTGGATAAGCCTCAACGACTCTGTGTCCCCTGCACATACTCAAATGTTAAAGTGCAGATTTATATTAAATGGCACATCCCCAGGCATGCACCAGTTAATGTGCACCACTGTTTTACCACCCATGGTGTGCCGCATTTACAATCAGATAGGAGAAAGCTGCTTCAAAACCCTGCGCCTGCTTGAAGCTTGCATAGGTCTTGACGCAGCATTGTATAGATGGGGCACCCCTGAGCCTTGCTGGAGCTGCATCGCACTTACGATACAACTCCAGCAATGCGACACCTTTACAGCACAGATACGTCACGCATCTGTGCCATTTTTGCCCCATGCTGCGCCGCATTGTAAATGCAGCACACCATGGGTGGCGGAACAGCGGCGCAAAATGACTGGCACATCCACTGCTGCATCGGTTTCATGTGGCACGTTTTTTTTACACCATGACACATCTGCCTAAATGCATCAATTTGTAATTTTCTCGCCTCATAGCAAATCTTTTGCACCGCCACTGCGTCACAAAAGTGACGCACAGTGGCGCAAAAGATGCATACACCTATCATAAATCTGTCCCTAGCATTTTAAATGATTAATTCAGGATGACGATAAGGTGTGGCCTATGCAGAGGTTTGTTTAAGGTGAGGCCTACTCAGGGTTGCAGATCAAAGTTACGCTTGATGAAGAATACAGAGGAGATAATACATGTAAAGGCCTACCAATGAAGTAAGTAATGTCCACTTTATTGCACCAGTCATCATAAATGTATCCCTAAGCTTCTTATCTTGTTACAGATGAACCACCATATGTACATGACATTTTAAGTAATTTCCACATGTGCAGTGTTTTCAAAATATAATTTGAAAATCGTTTTTGGGGAAAAGTAATGGTTTGCAAAATTATGACAATTACATAATGGTGTATGCTTCTCTATAAAGCATTTCAGTATCTCTAATGTCATTTTTCCCATATTACATTATAAGACCTTTCCCCATGAAGCACATTCCTTGTAAATATGCTCCCACCTGTGCATTGCAAATTTAGATTTTCACTGTTTCAGACACATAGCCATGTTGAAAGTGACCCAAAAAAATTGCAAACGTTTCCCCATGAAGCACATTCCTTGTAAATATGCTCCCACCTGTACATTGCAAATTTAGATTTTGACTGTTGCAGACACATAGCCATGTTGAAAGTGACCCAAAAAATTTGCAAACGTTTAAAAAAAAAAAACATTCATGTGTCTTAATGACATTTTAAGTCATTTCCCCATGGAGAATGTTTTCTAAGTGGCACAAAAGAGGTATACACCTATCATAAATCTATCCCTAGCATTATAAATGATTAAATCAGGATGACAATAATATGTGGCCTATCCAGAGGTTTGTTTAAGGTGAGGCCTACTCAGGATTGCAGATTAAAGTTACGCTTGATGAACAAAACAGAGGAGAAAATTTTATTGTAAATGCCTACCAATGAAGTAAGTGATTTCTACTTCATTGCACCAGTCATCATAAATGTATCCATAACCTTACTTAAATTGTCCTTAAGACACATAAAAGCGTTTTTTGATTGGCTTTCCTGCATGGTAGGGTCACTTTTAACATGGCTATGTAACATAAACATTCAAAATCAAAATTTTCCATGTACAGGTGGGAGCATATTTACAAGCAATTTGCGCCACAAAGAAAGGTCTGACATTAAAATGGCAAAAATAACATCAGGGACAGTCAATTGCCTTATAAAAAACCATACACCATTATGTCCTTCTCATGCATTTAAAAACAATTCCTTTTTCCCAAAAACGATTTTCAAATCATAATTTCAAAAAACTGCACATGAGAAAATGACTTAAAATGTCATTGAAACACATTAAAGCATTTTTTGATTGGTTTTCCTGCATTGTTGATTCATTTTTATCATGGCTATGTAACACAAACATTGATAATTAATATTTTCATGCACATGTAAGAGCATATTTACAAGCAATTTGCGCCACAGAGAAAGGTCTTACACTAAAATGAGAAAAATAACATCAGGAACAGTCAATTGCCTTATAAAGAACCATACACCATTATGTCCTTGTCATGATTTTATAAACAATTCCTTTTCCCCAAAAACGATTTTAAAATCATAATTTCTAAACACTGCACATCAGAAAATGACTTAAAATGTCATTAAAACACATGAAAGCATTTTTTGATTGCCTTCCCAGCATGGTTTGGTCACTTTTAACATAGCTATTTAACACAAACATTCAAAATCTAAATTTTCCATGCACATGTGAGAGCATATTTACAAGCAATTTGCGCCACATAAATCATAATTTTCTCCTTAAAGCACACTATTCTCTATCTAAAGTAAAGAAATATTTTCTCACCTTAGCAAATACTTTGAGTTTGAAAACAGTCTCAGAAACACACCAATTTGTCTTCAGCAGAGCAAAAGGTATGCACTCCAGAGTCTGCAGCTATCAAAAGCACAGAAATGGTGTAATTCTTCACACATATTTCTCATGTCACCCAATCAAAACTCTTCCCTCACTTTTTTTCAAATGAAAACCCTTCCCCCTCTGCCCTTTCTGCCTATTTTCCATAGCAACCACCTCTTGGAGAAACTCTGGTGTTTGCAAATTCACACAACAATGTTGCAATTGAACTCTGAACTCTCAGTGCACCTGCATATCCAGTGCTTTCTTTCATTTAATGATTTTTTATTGACCACTCAAAATACATCTTTCAAAGAACACATCTCTACACCCTAACTTTCTGTTTTCATCAATCAAAATCCACCAATCACTGTTACTACTTCATGAACACAGAAACTCCACAGTTTTTTTCATTTCAAACTCACATTTTTTCAACTGCCATTTCATTGCCACACTTCATCTGACTGCAGGAGAACCTTCTCTCACCATGTTTTCTGTCTGGATTGTTGGTCATAGTTATATTCACTGGGCTCAAAGGTACGTTGAAAGCAGGAATTTACCTAACCTCAATTTACAAGATGTGGAAATTAAGTGGTTTGGCCACAGAGGATTAAAATGTCACCAATTGATACCATTGGTGAAAACCTTTATGCATTTGCCCAAACCTGACCTGTTAATTGTGCACTGTGGAGGTAATGACTTGGGCACTTTGACTGGTGTAGGTCTGGAAATGCTTTTAAAGGACACCTTTGAGCAATTAATGGCACTTTTTCCTCAGACTGCCTTGGTATATTCAAATATATGCCAAAGACAGAAATGGAGGTGGTCAAACCAATTTTGTCCACAAATTGAGAAGTCGAGGAAGCATGTAAACAAATCCGTTTCAGCTTACATGAGAGACCATGGAATGGGCTCCCTGTACAACAATAACTTGCGTTACTACATGCAAGATATCTACAGAGGAGATGGAGTTCACTTCTCAGATGAGGGCAACAGAGTTTTCACTCTGAATTTAAAAATGTGCATTGGTACCTACTTATAAGTACCAAAATGTACCATAAACCCAAAAGCTCTTCTCAGAGCTACCCTACATCTAATCACTCACAATTATTATTTTACTCTAACTTTTTTTACTAATTTTCAACAAAGTACGCTCCCTGGGGCGCTACCCGGTACGCGTACCGGGAGCTAACCTCGCGAAATTTTAAAAAAAAATGTTTTTTTTTCGCACATATGGGCCTCCTCAGCCACCCTCACAAAACCTAGGGGGTCAAGATAAGTCTACCATGCCCCCTTCTACCTATTCTGAACATTATTTGCCCTCCATCTTGTATCATAATTCGACCGAAACACAAAATGGTGGACTCCCGTTACGCTTAAGGTTCGCGTACCAGGGCGCTCACCGGTTCGCGTACCGGGTCGCTTCCTGGGAAGCGCACCACCAAAAAAGGTGGGAAAGTAGTTCACACAAAAGCCACTTGAGACAATTTCACCAAATATAGATTAGCTCATACTACATACCAATCCCTACCATTTTCACAAATTTGATTGGAATTCCATTTAGCCATTTAGCCTATAGAACTCACTAAATACCGTGAGGTAAATTACTTCACAAAACACATCTGAAGTGTTGGAATTGACAACCAATTAAAATGTTACTTTCATTTTCTACTTTTTTTACCTGACATTTGATTGGTTATGTACCCGAATATATATAAAGGAAGAGAAGGAAACACAGCCATTTTGACTACTACTTCCTGGTGTACATTTCTATTAGAATTTTCATTAATAACTTCAACTTCTTTTTAAAGGTAAGTTGTTATTTTTAAAACTGAAGTATATTGAGCACTTTAAGTTAATATGGCAAACTTTTTCTGTTAGTTATATACTATCCCTCTGTAGTACTTATAAATTTAGATACACTTTTTTATATTCCTACTTCCACTCTGATACTATACACTGCCCAAAGATAAATTCTCTGTTAAAAACTGCCTATCTAAAATTAATCCCAACAGTGCCCTACCTCTACTAATATATATTTTTTTTATGCAAATTTCAGGAAAAATGGAAAGTGAACAAAACATTTCATTTGAAATTGTCCTTCCAGAGTCCAACACAGAAATCATTGATCCAAATGAGATTGAATTTATGGATGAATCTTGGGACCAAGAACTACTGCAATGTGTACAAGCAGTAGATAACCTCCTTGCAAATGAGGACATTTTACAACCTCAGAGACTACAATCTATATTCCATGATTATGAAATTTCTGACAATGAAATGTTAGAAAGTTTAATAAATTATGAAACACAATAAAAAAAACTTAAAAAAAATAAATAAATAATAATCAACAAAACCAACAATCAATTAACATACAGCATTTGAAAAGTCTATCATTCATTTTTCATTGTGATACGCTCCCCAGAACGCTTCCCGGTTCGCGTACCGGGCGCTAACCACGAAAAAAAATAAAAAAAAAAATTTTTTTTTTGCTTAGCGGGGCCCCTTTAAAGCCTCCACATCAAACCTAGGGGGTCAGGGAGGAGCTAGTATGCCCCCTTATGGTTATTTCCCCCTTTGTTTTGGCCTCCTCTTGTCTCTCAATCCTACCGAGAGACAAGATGGCGGCCGCTCCGGACTGTTTAGAATGTTGACAGACACCGGAGAGCCAATCAGCTTAGCTACGCGAAGTTCCGGTACGCTTAAGGTCCGCGGACCGGAGCGCTGCCCAGAGCGCGCTTACAGATATATATCTTTTTTTAAACGTTAATTTCTCAAAATCCACTGGAGCACATATATTGAGACCTACAAAAGGCACATCGGGCTACCAGTCCCTACAATTTTGCCAAGTTTCGTGCAAATCCATTCAGCCGTTCGGGCTAAAAGTGAGGCTAACCGCCCTATGGAAAACTCAATGTTAAAAACACGTTTTGGGACCCCCCTTTTTTCTCGGCCCCCCCTGGACGAACCCCCCCAAAATTTTCAGGGGCTGCTCAGAAACAAAATGTTCAATTTTCCTGAAAATTTCAGCCAATTCCGTCCACAAACGCCAAAGTTATTAGACATAGAATTTTCAAAAATCCCATAGGGAAAAAATCCTAACTATATATACCTACTGGCGACCGCCAGTAGGTAATATATATATATATACACACACACACACACATATATTTATACAATCTCACAGATACAGCACAAACACTCATATACCATTTCTGTACCTGATTTAATTAAGATTTTACCTCTTCCCCCACATTTTTTAACAATTAGAAGTTGTTTTTTTTGCAGTGTAGGTGTTTCCTTCAATGGACGCCTTGCCACTAAATAACATATGTTTGTTTCCAAACTCAGTAGTACTTGTATTAATGATCTGATCTGAGAAGAATTAAATGCACATCTGAGGTTCCAAACTACAACTTTGAGGTGAATCACAGATCCCTGCAATAAATGTATTAGTCCACTGAGACACCAGACTCTAACAATGCATTCCGCTTGTACATTTCTAACTGTAGATTACACATGGGTATGAAACATATCTTTATCTTCTAACTTATTAGGTATTTGACTTTAAAACAACAAATGACTTATTTTTTTAACCTTTTTCTTATCCTCTTGTCTCCATCCATTTAGTAGTAAATATTGGCACAATGCCGCGGACGGTGGTTGTTGCAGGAGGAGGGATCAGCGGTCTTGCAGCCTGCTATCACCTTGTGAAAAGTGGCAGCGTTCCCAAGGTGAGATACATTTTCAGACGGAGCAGATCTGTGGGTTCCAGCAGTGTTCTATCACGGCTAGTGTAGATGGCAGTCCAAATCAAAACTGTCAACGCACTCTTAGACTGTTCTTAGCAACAGCAAAATAGAACCCTGTTCCAGGAAGGAGTTGATGGGGGAAGAGCAGGTTAGGTGAGAATTGAGGGGTTAAAGAGCAGAGAGAGGATGCATTCACTTCCTTGTTGTATACACATTGCATTGAATTGGCATTTATATAATCCTTTGCTAGATTTAGTGAGGTCAAAGCACTTTTAAAACTGTCAAGTTAATATCTGCTCTTTTTAGGCCTGGCGTTAGCCAACACATTATAATTTCACTAAATTATGTGTATAATATACTTACTTAAAGGTGCTTTCAGCCACCTCTCTTCACCTTTTGGTCTATTGTATCATTCTCATTTTGCTTGTGCACACTACAGCATGGGGCAATTGGTCAGCCTACTGAAGTCACTGTCTAGTGCCACTTTAAATGAATGCATTTTGCACTTTCACAAGGTGGATTTCCAAGCAAAAGCTAGTTCCTTGAAGTGCCAGTGTGGCCTCATGTTATAGTAGACATCATATACATAGAGGGGCCGCACATCATTATTTAGCCTATTTAAATTTCACAGTCCTCGTATTCCGTCGCGTGCACACTCGTGACGTGCTCAGCCCGTACTCCACGTGATTATCTGAACAACATTAATATGGAACACCTTTTTGCTCCAACTCGTGGCACAGCATTATTCAATTGCATTTGCAGCCATTTGTTTAATTATTCACTTTTTCATCTTTTTACTCTTGCTTATTAATCCTTTATCCATTCCACATTCATCCTTCTTTCCATCCTCATACCAGGAAACACAATTTTCCAATTTTTCTCATGTTAATGTTGGGTCATCCGAACCTCTTGACAAAAACCCGTACTGATGCCAAAATCCATTTAAAAAGCAGTTTTTATTTTAACCCAATGCATAATGCATTTCAGGCCTCTTGGGGCCTTTCTTCAGGGGTAACTGAAAGTACAAAATACATCCATTAAGATTCTGCCCACCGGTGAACCACAATGTCATGTACATCATTATTATTGTCAAGGTTAACATTATTTAAGTGTCTTTGAAAAAGCTACAGGCAAATTTACACACGGAAATTCACTTTTACATAACCCAGAGTTCACTCATTGCTGCCTTCGTGAGTTGCACGCCCTGTGCTTATGAAACCAACTGCTTGCTATCTATGTAATCAGCTCGCCCTCTCTAAATCTAAACTTTTCACTAGGTCCCGTTACAAAACACTCTTAAACATTTACTGGCTTACCTGCTGTCATTAAAACAGCGTGCTCCCTCCCGCTCAGAGCAAAGTAATCTCTCTTGCAGCCACTCGGTTTTTTAAACGTGGCTTTCACTCCTCCCTCCATGAATTCCAGATTCCATTTTTTTAGTTCGTAAAAATATATGGTGCATTATGGGAGTGTGAGTAGTTTAAGGGGGACGGAGGAGGTTTAGTATGCCACAGGTGATAATCGGAGTTGCATTAAGTGGGGAATTCGTGGAGGGAGGAGTGAAAGCCACATTTAAAAACCGAGTGGATGCAAGAGAGATTACTTTGCTCTGAGCGGGAGGGAGCACGCTGTTTTAATGACAGCAGGTACGCCAGTAAATGTTTAAGAGTGTTTTGTAACGGGACCTATTGAAAAGTTTAGATTTAGAGAGGGAGAGCTGATTACATAGATAGCAAACAGTTGGTTTCATATGCACAGGGCGTGCAACTCACGAAGGCAGCAATGAGTGAACTCTGGGTTATGTAAAAGTGAATTTCCGTGTGTAAATTTGCCTGTAGCTTTTTCAAAGACACTTAAATAATGTTAACCTTGACAATAATAATGATGTACATGACATTGTGGTTCACCAGTGGACGGAATCTTTTCAGTTACCCCTGAAGAAAGGCTCCAAGAGGTCTGAAATGCATTATGCATTGGGTTAAAATAAAAACTGCTTTTTAAATGGATTTTGGCATAAGTACGTGTTTTTGTCAAGAGGTTTGGATGACCCAACATTAACATGAGAAAAATTGGAAAATTGCGTTTCCTGGTTTGAGGATGGAAAGAAGGATGAATGTGGAAAGGATAAAGGATTAATAAGCAAGAGTAAAAAGATGAAACAGTGAAGAATTAAACAAATGGCTGCAAATGCAATTGAATAATGCTGTGCCACGAGTTGGAGCAAAAAGGTGTTCCATATTAATGTTGTTCATGTTATAGTAGGACACATTTGAAGTGAAGACAGGAAACATTCCAGCATTATCCTTCCGGGTCTCCTTCCAGTGCTGTTGTAAATTCCTTTTGAAGTGGACTGCTGCATTTTCAGAGCATACTATATTGTGTGCTTGTAATCCGTTTCACCAATGGTTCTTTAATAAACTTGGCCTAGGGAGAAACCCAAGCTTTGTTGTGTTTTTTTCTTTCTTTTTTCCTTCTTTCTTTCTCATTTTGCCTTCTTTCATTCTTTCTTTATTTCCTTCTTTCTTCATTCCTTTTTTGCCTGCCTACTTTATTTCTTTCTTTCTCTTCTTTCTCTTCTTTCTCTTCTTTCTCTTCTTTCTTTCCCTGCTTTCTTTCTTTTTTCTTTCCCCGCTTTCTTTCCCTTCTTTCTTTCCCTTCCTTGCTTCTTTTCTTAATTTCATTCCTTATTTGCATCTTTCCTTAATTTCATTCCTTATTTGCATCTTTATTTTTTGGCGACTTTACGTGTTTCTTTTTTCTGCTTACTTTCCTTCATATTTTCATTTGAACTTCGTTCCTTTTTTCACTCTTTTTACAGTCTTTCCCGTTTTGCTCTTTTTTATCTTCTTTCTTTCCTTCCTTTTTTCATTCTTTTTACCTTCTTTCTTTCCCTTTTTGTTCATTCTTTCTTTTTGCCTTCTTTTCTTTGTTGTTTCTTTTTTGTCTTATTTTTTTCCTTCTGTTTTCTCTTTTTCTTTATTTCTTCCATTCTTTCATTCTTTATTTGTTTCCTTCTTTCTATTCCTTTATTTTCCTTTTTTCTTTCTTGCTTTGGTGCTAGGTGTACCATGATAATGTGTACTTTTTTGAGACCAGAAAACAACTTTTGCCTTTAACCATAGTTTTTTTTTGATTTAATGAGGGTCTGGCAGCTTCCCAACGATAATGTTTTTTGCAAAAATCGTGACAAATTTAACAAGAATTACCAAAAAGCTGGTGGCCAACACCAGACCTATTGGCTTTGTCAATGATTCTTTTGCATATAGTTGAAAGAATATTGGTTTAGGTGATGTTTGGACATGTGCTGCAATTATGTTGCGGCAGGCATGCCTCAGCTGACGAATGCAATAGGTAAAGAGTATTTTCAGTTTATGCTTTTGACTTTCACCTTTAATACACACAGTGTGAGTATCTAGTAGTCATGTCAAAACGGTAGGTCCTCATATACGTATCAGGAGCTATGAAGAAAATTTGATCCTGTAATGCTTATGTAACATAGTATGATGCGACTTCCCTATCCTTAGACTAATGGTTCACGCTTATTAGAAACTCTTTGCCTACACTGACTTATATTTTCAATCATAACTTTCAGCTTACATAGACGTTATTTATTCTGATCTTGTTGCCAAAATCTCACAGGTTTTACATGAACAGATGAAGGTGTAGTCTATGCAGGTGAAGGCTGAAATGCTCTTTATATTCATGAAGTAGATTCATTGTATTTGGTATTCGCATTTAATATTTAGTGATTTCAATCTTTGGATGAACAGACCTGGGCTGTGCTGTGGTTTCCTCTCATTGTTCATTCAATTGTATAGTTCCAGTAGGAGGTTGTCACATTGCTTGACATATCAGGCACAGCCTGGAATAATGTACTCTCCCTGTCAATACGATTCTCCCATACAAAGCCACAGCTTAATAAATGCACAAGAGCCAACCACAGTCCTTGCTTCATGCGATATTGCCTTTTAAACCCGTACTTTAATCAATTTGCATGACCCTAGGTAATTCTTGTGGAAGGCAGCAGCCGATTGGGTGGTTGGCTAGACTCCACCCGCACAGACGATGGGGCGGTGTTTGAGCACGGGCCACGTGGGATTCGTCCAGCAGGTGCTGTTGGCAAGAACACACTGTCCATGGTAGGAGGCTTATGTTTTGGGTTCTTTTTTTAAATTAAAATCTGCCATGTTGCAGAGCCTTTTACGCATTGTTAAATGTGATTATGAATTGTTATACCTGTACTCTTGAGTGCCTTTGTTATATCAATTATGAATATAATAACTGTTTTTCTTTGAGTATACCTTGCTCTTTTATTCAGATTGCAACACAGAACCAAATGACAAAATTGACATATTAAAAATGAGAAACACATGTACTGCACGTTAAGATGTGAATAACAATGCACACGTTGACATACAGGCTGGAAGCCATACAAAGACAGTAAGATTTTAAGAATTGTAAGAAAATTTGAGTGGATTATAGAAAGAGATTATGTGTTTGAAAGTGGATGAGGAACTGAAGAGGCCAGAATTACCTGGAGGAAGCAGGGAGGGGATTATGGTGTAAAAGAGAGATATAGATTGTTGTGTTTCTGTCTAGGGCCCTAATTCGATATTCCTGGTTTATGCCTGTTGGAACCCGAAGGTCTCTGGTTGGCACAGGTAGGTACTTGTGACAAGCAGGGACCCTGAGACCCAATCGTCAGGGCAAGGGAACTACTCCTTTGAATAACCCCTGCTCACCCTCTAGGCAACGTGGCGCGAGCAGACAAGGCTAATCTTCAGGGCGATAGTAAGTTAAGCATTTATGATCACACACAGTAAACCCACTGACCCACCACAAATGGACACCAACCAAATGGTTGTATAAGAAATACGTATACTTTATATAAAATATATATTCGAGCAGGATTATCACAAGACCAACAATAACGTTTAGCGAATGGGGGCCACCAGATTACAATAGGCAAACTTAGTCTTTCAATGTTCGTTGTTCGGCAAGGTACGAAGACAGGGAAATAAGAACGCTGCGGACCCTGGATCCGATATGAACTCGGGACGGTGTTCAAGTGTACCTTGCTGCAGAAGTCCGAGGCGTTTCAGGCGCGGCTGGTGAGGGCTGACCCCGAACGAGGCCGACGGTTCTCCAGAGGATCTCTCCGGCTCGGTCCCCCTCGAGGAGCGAGGCAGGGGAGCTAGACTGTGGAGGGTTGCAGCGATCCGGGATCGATGCAGCTCACGGGGCGAGGCGCCGTACAGGGCTGCGGGGCGTACTACTTCTTAGCACGCCGGGTCGTACTCGTGGATCTGTGAGGGGCGTCGCGTTCTCGGTCAGACGGGTGCAGCACCAGGCTTCTGGTACCACTATACGGGGAGGCCTTTCTTGAGGTGCGGCATGAGCCTTGGTATGCAGGAGGACAAAGCGAGACAGTCGGGTACGTTGCAACGTACGGACCGTCCGAGGCTATGGAAATGTTCTCCGTGCAGATTCCAGCTGGAGAGATGAGAGGTACACAATCGCGCTCCGTTAGCGGCGAGGTGACAGGAGAGCAGGCGGCCCGGCACTGAAGCGGAGAGCGACTCAGGGATGAGCGGGGCTCTCTACGGCGGGGCGGCCAGGCTCCGAGCTGTCACGACCTGGGAGGGGGCGAAGGCACCCGAGTCACAACTCTGGCGAGGGAATAAGAACTAAGGCCCAACAGCAGACGGGCACAAGCAGATAGAACCCAGTGGTCCTGGGGTTCCGTTCAGGCGGCAAGCTCTCGATCAAGCCCTTGGAGATCGTTTCAGGCACAAGTCTACAAAGTCCTTTCTGGTCCTTTCCTCTCCGTTCTCAGCAAGGCACCACTGCAGGCCAGTCTAACAGGATACAGACTGGTTTCCGTCCTTCAGCTTCTCTTGGTCCTTCTAGTCAGGCAGAGGTTCGTCGTGGTCAAAACTGGATCTGATCTGTAAGGAGTGGAGCTCCTATATTTATACTGCGATTCTTTTGTCTTTGCAGGCCAGGGGGCCTGAGCCTGGTTCAACCCAGTTCTGGAGCACTTTGTTGACAGGATGCTGCCGCCTTCTTTCAGGGTTCAGGGCAGAGACATCAGACGCTCTGCGGGGCGGTGGAGCCAGCATTGTGGTGGAGGAGCACAACCCTATTCAGAGTCCAGGACTACTCCGCCCACCCATCCTGGTGTAAGCACTCTATTCACCACCTGGAGCACCCGACTATCCCCGGGAATCTCCCAGCCCTGTCACTCACACAAACCCAGACAGCAGATACACATCCTGGCAGAGGCGGTTGAACAGTTAGGCGAGCAAAGGCTAACTTTCTAAAAGTAGTGTTTGCAAACACAGGATATTAAAATAAACCTTACTAAAGGAAGTATTTTATTATTCTGAGTTCAGGCATACTAAACTTGACCTACTACCGTGTTCCCGGAGCCTGCCGGGACTATAGCGTGTAATAGCTCCGACAGCTCGTCTGGCCTAAGAGAACAGGTAGCCCTTCAATAGTGAAGAACCAAAAGGGCGGTAATTCACTACTAGGACATGCCACACTCGAGGCTTGTCTTACCTTACGCTCGCAACGCACCCTGCCCGTAGGCCTACCATAGGGATGACTGATATGGAGGTTAGGGAAGGTTCAGGGACTGGCAAGTGTGGGCACTTGCACAATCAGCGTGCAGTACGAGACTGTACGCGGGGTCAGCAATGGCGGACCCGAGACACATCTTACGAGACCGCTTCCGTGGTTGGCGCAACCAGCGCTGCAAGCCCACCAGCAGCATTTGTATCTACAAGCCCGGCACTCCTCGTGCACGTTACTGGGGACTGATAGTAAACCAAATAAGCCAATCATGGAAATCAATTTCATATTCACTTTACATTGGGAGCACTTGCACTGCGGCACGGAATGGCTGTGGCGCAGTGCCCTGAGCATCGAACACCAGCAAAACATCGGAGGCACATCAGCAAAAAGAGGAAGGGAGACTCACGCCAAGGTGCCAGGTCTAACAATGCCCTTATATGGTTATAATAAATAATATCCTTATAAAGGCATAAGAATCATATCCAGATTTAGTAATAGGCCATGCAGTCCAAATACGGCAAGGCTACTCCACTAGACTCCTAGAAAGTACAACGCGTTCTTTAAACAAAGCAAGCCTCCAGCAGCCCGGGAAATCCCCCAGCTCTTGTTTTGATTTGCACAAGAACTCCTAGAGTCAGAAAGAACTGTTAGTTCTTAGTGACGTCTTATGTCCAACCTTACGTCAAACCCGGCACCTTTCAGGTATAAATATACCAACGTTGCCTTAAGCAAACACACGGTGGTTTGGAGCAGAGCGGCTATCTACTTGCCCGGAAGCCCAGCTGATGCGTGAGCCAAAGGAAGCCGCTCCTCCCTTTTGAGGCACTGAGAAAGACGCTGTCTTTTTCTGCAGCTGAGAAAATCCAGCTCCGGTGTTTCCAGTCACCCTTGCGGGTTGCTGGGAGATCAAGTCCTGAGAGAGAGATACAAGACCTCCTACATTCTAGAACCAAGGTACGAAGCTGACTTAACCCTTAAGAGAATTATTCTTGATTCAGATCCTTAGCAAAAACCAACTTAACTTAAACTGCTACTTACTTACTCCTTCCCACGTATTAGGCTTAGGTCAGGTACACCGGGGTAGGCGTAGATTAGACGCACCAGTTGAGTACGTTAGTCAATGTTTTTATGTATGTATATATTTTATCCATTTTAAAGTATCATATGGCTAAGAAACCATATCAATGCTTTTACAGTATTATTTCATAATACTCCTTTTACTGTACGCACTTTACTTCATGATAGGTATTGCAATTGTGGCAATTCGTTTCTCTTGCATGAGAAAGAAGACTGCTCAATAAATAACACCTTTTATTGAAAACGCCCGTCTCTCTATTTCTCTGCACTCTGGTGAAACTAAGTATGCATGATTGACTGAGTGAAATAGCTGTCTATTGTTTTCACACGACTCTAGAGATACACTCTTTATTCTGAGGGAGCAATGTTGTCATGTTTATGCTGTTGTCAGAAGCTAATCCCTTCTTGTCTAAATCCGGAGAGTTAACTCTTTCCTGAACATTCGAGAAAGTTTCTAGTGACCTCTGAGCTAGCTGGCAAAACTAATTAAGTCTAATATAGTCAGTAGCGACCTAGTCGTCCTCAGTCCTACGTCTACACTGCTGTTTATATTATTCCAATGCGCAGAGCCTATTGGGAATATAGGAACAACACTACAAGATTGATTGAAGAGAACGAGGCAGAGGAGACAGTGAAAACAAGGGGTGTAGGAAAATGATGGATAGAATTCATTCAGAGATGTTTAACATGATGCTGAATACACAAGATGGTAAATGAAAGGAAATGGGAAATCAGAATAGTAGTTGTGTAAGGATTAATAAAAAAAATACAGAAAACGAAGTTAAGGCTATTTGAGTACAATTATAGTATTAACTATCTATTGAAAGTAAGGCAAATTTACAATAAACTCTAATTTAGTAAAAATGATGGAGTGGGTAAGAGATTGAGACTGCTGGAAGGAAAAAGGTGTGTGGAAGAAGGAAAGTAATGGTTTTGAAAACCATTGAAGAAAAATAAAACATGTCCATATTGCAATGAGTGGCGTGAGGTGTGGGATCAAGATCTCAAGTAAAGAGAGGTATGAAGAACAAAGCTTATGAATTAAATGAAAAAAATATTAAAAGGATAGGTTATTAATATGTGTCATCCGCAGACAATTGAGATGAATACCAAACTTTTAAGGATTTTAAGGCGAAAGGGAATGAGGAGGACCAAGAGTGGAGTTCCAGTTTGAGGGATGATATTACCAGACCCACTTGAGTGTAGTGTCATAGCCTGAGAGATGATGGAAAAAGATTCACATCTATATGATATGTGATATACTATGTGAAGTTCGGAAAAGGGTCCTTAGTAACAAGAAAGCAGATCTATATAAGTTTGTTAGAAATCAGAGGGAGTGATGGGAAACACCAGTTTGTTTTCCTTCTCTATGCACAAGTTACAGTTTCCCTTGAGGGGCTAAGGAAGTTTTTCTTAGTGTGACATCCAAATTTTGAGTTCTCATAAAATCGTCTTCACTTATATCGTATACAATGCTGTTGCATTAAAAAAAAATGTTTATTCTATCTATAAGCTTTATTGTAGTTTGGTGATATGAAGTAAAAATTACCTTATGAATTTCTGTGAAAGTGATTGCAAGCCTTGTTCATTACTGTGGAATCTCCATTTTCTGTAACGGATCATGTTAGTATCGCCTGATGGCTGACGGAAAAATATGTAAAAGGATTGTCCTCTTTTGTTAGGTCTCAGAGCTTGGTTTGGAGAGCGAAATTCTACCAGTCAAAGGTGATCACGCCGCAGCAAAAAATCGATACCTTTATGTCAGAAACGCACTTCACAAATTACCTTCTGGACTCTGGTAAGGCATAGTCTGGATGAGCCAAGAAATTTACTTTTACTTTGTGCCATGAGACGCCATACAAACGTAAACAATTTTTGTTAGGCTGAGGTGGCCCGAACCTGCGCACAGGCATCTTTCATTTGCTTTACGTTACCCTTAGTGCTGGCGAGATGTGCTAAATTTGGTAAACTTTAAAACAGCAGCTTTCCCAATAAGAGGCAGCAATACCCCATTGGGAACAAGGACAGACTTTATTGACATCACACGCTTTGCATACTGGGTCAGCCACAAAACAGCCAGAGTGCGTGCCGGGGCCGAACCGCCATGAGAGCTTTTTACTAGTTTTAAAGGTTTACATCATCAACTTTACAATTTTCTTTACGCTTTCGCAGCCTGGCGGCACTGATCGCCCGCCCCTAATTTTTACTTGCACTCTGCACTTTATCGGCTGTAGCCACACAGTGAAGCTAAACCTTCAGTAAGGTCTGTACAATCCACTTCACTTAAGGTTTGCTCCTTTGTTTTTTCTCTCTTTTAGTATGCAGTCCTTTGAATAATGATTGTTTTCATCCCTTGGCTTCAATGCCTAAGAGGGCACTGTGCAGCAGCATTTTTATCATTTGAGTCTTTTTTATATTGTATTATTATGCAAAGACCTTACTAAACATTGTAACTGTACATTGGCCTTGTATTATGCACATTGAATCCCTGCCTGTCCTTCCCTTTTTAGGTCTCGCCTGTCAATGCTCATGCGCATTGAGCTTGCGAGAATATAGGGGCTTAAACAGAGTTTAACTAGACTGGTGATTTGATGCAGTGCATGTGCGCTTTTAGCTCAATGCGCAAGCGCAATGAGTTAAAATGCGCGTGCACAGCATCAAATCGCCAGCCTTCTGTTGCCCAGCTTGGTGCCGCCAGCAGCTCTTCCCGCTCCACCCCCTGCTGCATCAAAGGCTTTCACGGCCGGCCGGCCGTGCTTTCAGTTTCACGGCCGCTAGGCCGTGTCTCCTTTTCTGTTGCCCAGCTTGGTGCCGCCAGCAGCTCTTCCTGCTCCGCCCCCTGCTGCATCAAAGGCTTTCACGGCCAGCCGGCCGTCCTTTCAGTTTTACGGCCGCCAGGCCGTGTCTCCTTTTCTTTTAACTTGTTTTTTTAATGGCCTACACTCAGTGACGTTAGTCAAAAAGAAATTCCCTTTGGGTAAAGTAACAATAGTACATAAGTACTTACAGGCATACAAACAACCATTTAAGCAACCCACATACCACACGGAAGCAATGTAGACAGATGAAACAGACAATGTATGTGAAAACACTCTAAAAATATTTCAAATTATAAAAACAATTTATTCAGGATACATTACATTAAATAAAAACAGAAATTGGGAAACACACAAGGACGGTGCAATAATCAATAAAAACAACATTCAAGTAAAAAGGAGTATACAGGGAAAAAGGATAGAACTCAATCAAAAGACAACGATTTTGAATTCCTCCTTAGTTTGTATTCCCAGATTCGCTCCTTAGGCGTCGACGCGTTTCGGCGGTGTATTCATTTTAATCCGCCTTCATCAGGACAATAATAACGTTTCCCAAATAATTTCTGAAATTTAAATGAGACCAATCTTAAGCTTACTTACTAAAGACAGAAGATCTACTCAATGTCCAGAAATCTAAAATCACAGTCTTTAAAAAAACGTAATGTTTCCAACTCATTATACTAACATGCATATATATACATTGCTTCCAAACCAGAACACATAGTACATTAATCATGCTCATATAAGTATACAACATTCATAGCCTGACAGTAGTAGTTCAACACTTTTGTTAATCATCACATCGTTAAGGGCATTGAAATATATATGTTCATGCCTAAGTAAGAATCCAGGAACATTTGATTTTCCATGAGTATTGGTGTGCTGCATTAACCAAAACTTAACATAATAGAGGTGGCGCGAAAAGAGAGCAATGATACATCACCTACCTCTGACAAGAGATATGTCTGACAGATATTGTAAGGGGTATTCAGCCTCCTTATCGTCAAATCAAGATATTCGTCCAGCGAATTCTTTTTTCTATATGTACAGACACCTAGTCAGGAAACATGAATATATTGAAGGTTGGCCCTCTAAATACCATGGCACAGGATTCACAAGGAACTTAGCTAATGTGTATCCTTTTTTTTCCCCACACAAACTTTCGAGCAGTAAGTTACTCAATACTCTCTTCTATTTTGCTATGCCCATTAATTTGTACGTTGGAGAATAGGCATGTCCCAGATTATATCTGATCTGGATACTATAGTCGAGCAGAGAAGGGGGTAAATGTTTATAAATAACAGGGAGGCGGCCTCAGTTGAAAGCTCAATGCCTGTTAGTAACCCGGTGCTCTTATGGATAGCGTATATGTTCATTAAGCAAACAATTATACTCCAAGTACTTACTAGTCAAAAGTTAGTAGTATGAGGCGTAAATACGTCTTTCAGACTCATGGAGATCTCCAGCTAAGTGGCTGGTAGCTGAGGAAATATATATACATAAGAACAGGCCATTACTAGCTGAATGCTACGAAGTAAAGGATAATTGCTATTCAGATATCTAAAGGCATACTTACAAATAGTTAAAAAGCTAGTACGTAAACACGCAGTAATGATGTATTCAGTTCCAACTTCAGTCTCTTTTGATCAGGCTTTTACACGATTTAGTAACAGCATGGGTTCAGGGAGTTGTAATCCAAAGATACCCGCTGTACGAGGGAAATCCTCTTTGTGAGCCCTGCATATTGTAACAAGAAAAGGGCAAATACCCTCGTTACAAGCGTGTTCTTAAAACGCTAGCGCAATAAAGTCTAAAGCCCCCATTCAGTGCAGTTACCTTGGGCGCTTTGGTCGCGGACGTCCTGCGTGCTTCTGTTCGTCTTCCCGGCTAGCAGCGTCTAGGAGAGACACGCAAATTTAAATACCCAGCATTTACGCGGGTGTTTGTTGATGACGAAAGCGGAAATAATCGAACGGGAAAACAGACTACCCGTGCTACTAGCCACGTTAGTTAGAAGGTGACGTTTAATTATTAGGAATTATCTTTGTCATGATTAAAACGTTATGTGGTTCTACAACAAACTGATATAGCGGTTAGTATTGTAATTCATATTTACTGACCGTCTTGAAAAACTAATTTAAAAAGGAATTCTTTTGTTGTTCGTTTTATTTTAATTTTATTTTAAATTTTAAAGGGTCGCTAATGAAAAGATCACAAATGTAGGTCATTATTTTAGACATGAAACCTAAGTACTATGGGCACCAACCTTATATTAACAGAATAATCTGTTTTTATAATAGGGGACACCCTGTATTGTATACATCCAAAATGTCTAAGTACTGATGGTCTGAACGTATTATACAGCCAATAGAGACATCTGGGAGTCAATGATTGTCCTATGTAGCTCCAATAATCCGCTCCCATTCTTCTCTTGAATTAAGACCCTTCTTGACAGTGTCCAGAAAAGAGATGTACCATTGCTCCCTCTCCTTTCTCCTTGCGACCATATTGCCACCTCTTTTACCAATTTTGATTTTTTCTAATATAAACCAGCCAAATTCTGAATCCTTATGGCCCTTTTCTAAAAAATGGGCTACAATTGGAGCAGTGATTTTTTCCGTTCTCACGGCTGATCTGTGTTCCTGAAGTCTTGTTCGTACTTCTCTCCCTGTTTCTCCAACATAAGATAGGCCACATGGGCACTGCAGTAAATAGATGACGTTTTTACTTCTACAGTTATTGTGGGTCTTACATGTTATTTTTCTCGAATTACAGACAATATCTGGTCCCACAATACATTGATTGCACATGTTACAGCTCCCACATTTCGTTGTACCAATAACCTTTGTGCCATCAATAGTTCTTTGTTTCTCAACTGATTCATCTTTATAGGTATGAACCAATAGATCACGAAGGTTGCTGTTCTTTTTGAATGCGAATAAGGGCTTTTCTAAAACTACATCTTCTTCGTGATTCAGAATGTGCCAGTGCCTATTCACAATGTTTTTTATTTGGTTACTCATGTTTGAAAATTTACTAACAAATACAACCTTATTGAGGGGCTTCTTTTCCTTAGGGGTATTGTGAATCAAAGCATCCCGGTCAAAAAAGCGTGCCCTTTTCATAGAATTTGAAAGAAGTTTTTTTGGGTATCCCCTATCTTTCAGTTTGAGTTTAAGGACTTCAGCATGTTTGTAATAGTCATTCAAGTCAGAACAGTTTCTCCGAAGGCGGAGAAACTGACTGAAGGGAATACTTTCCCTTTGGGATTTTGGATGGAAACTAGAATATTCCAACAATGTATTCTTCGCCATTGGCTTGGTATATAATTCTACTGCCAAGACTCCATCACAGTTCTTTATGCATATATCAAGGAATTCAACCCTGGTGGTACTGTAAGATGAGGTAAATTTTAGGTTGGGATCTCCTAAGTTGATCCACAGGAGAAATTCCTCCAGGAGTTCAATTGGCCCGTCCCATATGAAAAAGATGTCGTCTATGTAGCGGTACCAGCCCGCTACATTTTCGAAGAAAGGGGCCAATTCATTGTTGATGTGTATGTCTTCAAACCTGCCCACATAAAGGCAGGCCAGACTAGGGGCACAGGTGGCCCCCATGCTGGTCCCTTTGAGCTGTTTGTAATAGTCATTTTTGAAGAGGAAGATGTTGTTAGTAAGAATAAGTCTCACACAGTCAACTATAAAGTCCTTGTTGGCCCCACCAAGATCTTGTCCTGACAGAATTTCATCGATCACTTCTGTGGTAGCCTCCTGAGGGATATTCGTGTATAACGACTCAATGTCTAGGGTAACTAGACATTGAGTCTCCCCACAAAAAGGAATTCCCTCAATCATTGATATAATATGTGCTGAGTCTCGCACATATGATTTCAATTTGCACACAATGGGTTTCAAAAAGTGGTCGACATACTTGCTGACTGGTTCCAATAGCGAGTCTATACTACTCACTATTGGACGCATCGGTGGATTGGATCTGTCCTTATGCACTTTGGGCAGGCCATAAATGGCAGGTGTTCTGGGCTCAGGATTGTTGAGGAAGCAAAACTCTTCTTCACAAATAAACCCGGACTCCTTGGCATTTGTGAGAAGAGCGAGGCATTCATTCGCTACTCTTCTTAGGCTGGCTTCGGTAGTACGGACATAGTGTTCGCTGACCCCAAGGAGCCCCAGCATACGCCGCTCATAGTCCCCGGTGTCAAAGACCACCACACCGCCGCCTTTATCTGCTGGCTTGATAGTCAAGGAGCCATCATCTTTCAAATGATTGATGGCCTCTCTTTCACTAGCTGAGATGTTATGGTTGTAACATCGCTTTTCTTTATTGAAAAGTTTGTGAATGCCACTTTCAACTGCCATTTCAAAGGCTTCGATGTTTTTATTCACCATACTAAGAGTGGGGGTGAATTTGGACTTGGGTTTTAAACCGGAGATATTTATTTTTTCTCTGTACTCCCTGTCTTCAAAAAATCTATTTAATCTGATCTTCCTAAAAAATGAACGTAAGTCCTTTTCAAACTGAAATTTGTCTAAATTGGTGGATGGTACGAAACTGAAACCTTTACTTAGAATCCCTATTTCTACATTGCTAAGGGTTTTACTTGATAAATTGATTACTGGTAATTTGGTTGTTTCCAGTACTTCTTGTTCCGGGTGCTTAGATATTCCTGCTGAGGAGGTGCTTGGTTGTAGTTCTGCGGTGGAAGACCCTGGTTGTAATTTTGTTGAGGGGGGCCTTGGTTGTAATTGTGTTGTCCCTGGTTCTGGTATTGTTGCCTTCCTCGACTGAAATGACCCTGGCCTCGATTCCCATTGTAGACCTGCCCCCTCCTTGGGCGTGGTTCTAAAAAAACCCCTTGGTCATAACTGTTCCTACCAGCCTCACCGATTTCTTCTTCTTCAGATCCGGAACATGATGAATTAGAGAAGGTCACTTGTTTGTTACCACCTCTTGAGTATATTTGTCTATTGGGGGGTCGTTCCCAACTACCATTATATTTATTCTGAAAGTAGTTCTCTTTTAAAAAAGGGTAAGTTTTGTCTTCTGCGTACATCTCAATATCTTTTTTCAGCTTGTTAGTTTTTTTGTTTATCAAGTAGGTACTGTAACCCTCAACGTCTCTATTAATGTCGGCCAGCTTTTTCTTGGCCTCTTCTAGGGCCGGGCAATTTTTAAGTTCATCTTCAAGTTTGTCGATCTCTTCCTTTTCTAGGATGAGTAGGCCCTGCGCTGTTTCCTCTCTCTTTTATTAGAGCTACACTCAGTGACTGCAACACTTTTAATGTTGGGCCAGGCTACATATTTTTCCAAGTTTACTGACAACGTGGCCTCTGTTTACAGTAGATGCTTGGCCACAGTTACTTCCAACACTTTGCACTGGCACTTCTTGGGTTTCCTTGTCCTACAGCTAAATTCGAACTGTTCTTAACTAGAGTCTCATAATTTTCACAATTTTGCAGTAAAACGATCAAAGAGGTACTAACTTAATTTCGACATCATTATTGAAGTGCAGTTTATCTTGTCTTCCTCAGTACTTCGTACATCTCTCTAGAGATGTGGCCTAACGACCAGAGCTGCCATCTAAGTCACGTAAATACAAAACATGTTGCATTACAAATGCTATAGGTGTCACATTCGCAAAAGTTATAACTATTGGCATTGTAAATTACAAAGCTATCAATTTAGCTATTTTAAAAACCAACACATAAATAAAATAATTGTCATTTACAAGACCAATAGCTCCAACTTTTCTAATGCGAGACCTATTGCATTTCCAATGCTTGTTATTGTGGCACACTATTTGTAATGGCTTTTAGTAGCTAAACAATAAAGAATTGAATCCCATACAAGCTTTCTTTTTTTGTGAGGTGGACAAGGGCCCATACTACAGATAGGACCACTGTCTTTGTGTGTGCGTTGGCA
The DNA here is from genome assembly GCF_964261635.1 of Lissotriton helveticus. Classification (NCBI taxonomy): domain Eukaryota; kingdom Metazoa; phylum Chordata; class Amphibia; order Caudata; family Salamandridae; genus Lissotriton; species Lissotriton helveticus. Next base: position 750,054,917 of record NC_136073.1, read on the forward strand.
CACATTTAAACAGGCACACCATTTACAAACAGGGACATTGCATCCTTTTACAATTGATGAGCTTCTGCAATAGGAGCCGCTAAACTGTGCCTGCCCTTGTGGCATAAGCACATTCAGTGAAATATGGAGCAACTGTTTACAAGCCTCTCTGTGTTTCACAGTGCAGGCAGCATGCAACTGCATTTTGAATAGGGTAGGGAAATCCCCTAGTAGGCATGTGCAGTGAGTGACTACTCCTGCCTGTAGTGAGATGTCAGGGGACTCAAAGGCATCACTTTTGCCTACTCCAGACGGCTGACCTTAGAGGGCACACAGACAGTGGGTCACGTTTTTGAGGCAAACTATCACTGCATCTCTTAAGGTCCTGTTTGGTTCTGCGCTCACGTTGTTCGCATAGACAGAAAGTGATTCCCTCATTTGCTTGGGGCCATGATCCCATACAAATGAGGGAACGTCCTCTCCAGATATTTCGGGAACTACATGTGCATGTGCGCTATCAGTATTACACCTTGTTTGTCTGTTCAATTATACAGTGCCAAAATAATTCTTGGGGCATTGCTGAAGAAAACCTGTGTTTTGAAATTGATAAAGAAAAGGTCACTGTAGGCTGGTGTGACATTTAAGATCAGCATATCCTAAAAGTGTGAAGATGTGTAGTTTTTTTTAACAGTTCTGTGAAAAACCTCTCAACTCAGAAAATGTTCAATGCTTTATCCTATTTGTTATAAATTAATTTGCCTGTTGCAAAGTGTAAGCTTGCAGAGACTACTTAGGCATACTTTTGCCAATGTGCTTCGAAAAAACTTTCAAATGGCAAGCTTGCATAGATAGATTACGCAAACATCTTGGCTGGGCATGATTACCGTGAGAAATATCCTGCAATGCTGCGAAAATCGCCTTCAAAGTTCAGAAAAAGCTTGTACAAAGTTTAAGTTGATCTGAGAAGCTTTGCAAAGTAGGTATTTCAGTCTGAAATACTAAATAGTATAACTGTTTATCCTGCTTATCGTCTCTCTCTCTCTCTCTCTCTCTCTCTCTCTCTCTCTCTCTCTCTCTCTCTCTCTCTCTATATATATATATATATATATATATATATATATATATATAGCATTTTATATATATATATATATAGCATTTTATATATATATATATATATATATATATATATATATAGCAGCGGGGGGAGCCCCAGGGCTCCCAGCCGGATCCCCGCATGCAGCTGGTGCCGGCATTGCTCTGATCCATAGGACGCAGCTATAAATGGTGCTCCCTTTAGGTAGGAGCAATATTTTGATCTGTTTCAGATCATCAGTGCATGCAGCGAAGTAGATCAAAAGTTTCCTCCCGCCGGCTGGGAGCAGGATTTATGTTTGCTCCCACATGGCAGGAGTTTTGAAAATGCTACTATCAAGCAGGAGCAAACACAGGTTTCACTGCCCACGCCGGTGCAGGCAGGGAAACCTCTATGCCCTGGGAGTGGACTTCTCGGGACATAGCTAGTGAGCCAGCCCCATAGTTGGGCTCCCTGGGGCCTTTAATGGCTCGGGGAATGGGACTGCGTGGCCTCCATCTGCTTTATTAATAAAATCAGCCCCGGTGGATAGCTGTCCCTGGAGGCTCCGGGATGTGGGGCCCCTCCCCCTATTCAACACGACCCGGGGGTAGGCTACCCTTGGACTACAAATGAACAATGCTTCCCCAGCTACCATTTTCTTTTTCTTTGATCGCATGGGAGAGCAGCAATTATTTATTTATTTGGCACGGGGGTTGGGTTCCCTCTGGGTTTCCCCATTGGGGTTTGCGGTCATCATATCCCTACCCTGCCCCGTATAATAATTTTCTTATTTGATTTCATAACAGGAGAATAGGGGTCAGGTGGTCACAAATGGGAAATCGGCCTGTTTGCGACCGCAAAATTGGTCTGCCTCATGTACAAACCCTATTTTGTGAGTCGATAAGCTATACCGACTTGCAAAATAGGGTTTGCGATTTACTATTAGGAAGGGGCGTGCCAAGAGCGTCCCTTCCCAATAACGACTTGCACTTCAACGTTGTTTTGCGACTGCGTTTGCAGTCACAAAACACTCAGTTTACCACCTACTTCAGGTGGTAAGCCTCTTGAAAACGGGATGGGGTCTTTGTGAATTGATGTGGAAATACTTTTTATGAGTAGGAAGTAGTCCCACGGCCTACTCTTAAAAAATGAAATCAAAACATTTCATTTTTCTTATTTAAATGCATCCTGTTTTCCTTTAAGGAAAATGGGCTGCATTAGAATAGAAAACTTCTTTATTTAAAAAGCAGTCACAGACATGGTGGTCTGCTGACCCTAGCAGGCCACCATCCCTGGGAGTGCTAGCCATTCCCAATAGGGTCGCAAATTGCACCTGCCTCATGAATATTAACGAGGCGTGCAATTTGCGACCCCATTAGGAATCGCAAACAGTGTCTGAGACACTGTTATACATTACATTTTGCAAATTGCGAGTCGCAAAACGACTCAATTTGCGACTTGCAAATTGTAAGGGTCATACATCTGGCCGTATGTCTCCGAGTACTGTAATGGCTGCCACCAACATTTTTCTCATGTTCCTGGCAGCCAATCAGACCGTTTGTTCCTACGGTACTCTGACTCCTGTGGGAGCGAGATGGCCCAAGGGAAATAAAGCTTCCCAGGCCAATAATAATACTTCAATTCTGAACTGCTGCTGCCGCATGAGTTTCACAAGTCTCTGACAGACCCAACTGTTTAGATATGCAATTCGTTTTTAATCCTTAATTACTCAAAAACTACTGAATGGATATACATCTAATCATAAAAAGCACAATTTGCGGACCAAGATCTAGCTTCATGCCAAATTTGGTGCAATTTCGTTCAGCAGTCTTTGCTGTAGCCCTTCTTAAAGAAGCATATGGAAAAGCATGAGAATTTTGTGTTTTGGGACCCCCTCCTCCTTTTTTTCATTCTCGACTCCTGCTTAGATGATCACCCAGAACCTTTCGATGCACAGATTAGTAAAAAAAGTAGCACCTTTTTGGAAAGTTTTTTGTCAAAATTTGTCATACGGGACCAAAGTTATTGGCAATACAAAAAATGCTTTTCTTATGGAACATTTGACCTAACAATAACTACACAGTGGTGACCGACACTGGGTAATATATATCAAAGTTTACCTTAAAACATTTTTCCACTAGCCTCAAGTTTTTGGTATGATATAAGATCATCCTCATTATTGATAGATAAGATGCAGTCCAAGGGGTGACATCAACAGTGGCATTGCACTACTAATTCAGCATAAAGGTCAACCAGCTCCTTGGGATTTTGAGATTTGCTTTTCTTGTTAATCTGGAACTACTACTGAACTACATAGATCTTTTACCTTCATATGAGCCAAGTATAACCCTGGCTTTCATTTAACAGTTTGTCTTGAATGAAAAGAAGTGCTTTCTGACAAAAATTTCATATAAAATTATTTTCTGTATTGTATTTCTTGCATTTGAATTTCTTAGGGGTGTTTTAAAAACGGTGCCCCCATTTACTAACGCTCTCGTCTGGTGTGGCCTCCGAGACTTGACTGCACGTCGAGGGACCCTTCCCGATGAGAGTATTCATGGCTTTGTCACAAGACGGTTTGGAAAGGAGGTAAGTCACACTCTTTGTTTTTTTATGTTTTCAAGGAAAAAAATGCATATTTCTTTGTTTACCATTTGAAAAAAAAACCTCCGGTTTTGGAACAATTTTATTATTAGGTTTTTATAAGTGCCACAGTATGACAGTATTGAGTTACTTTTATTAAGTGGTGTCCTAAGCAGTATGAAGTACCATCACAGTATTCTGTCAGGGTCTTGTAAAGCATGACTACTCACCCATTAGAGTCTAATGGCGCTGTGAGTGGGATCTGCGGTTCAATCGAAGAGCCAGGTCAAATGCGATGCAGCGCGCGCAACAAAACTTGTTTAATTTATTTATTTGTTTACTTACCTCTAATCGGCCGTAATCCATAGTTTACTACCTCCCACCCTGCCCCTCCCCTGCCCCACATCAGCGCCCAACAGCACTTCCACCACGGGGCGCTACTGACCTCAACGAAAGAGTCTCCTTCCACGTACCCAAGAGAAACCTCCGCTCCGCCGACCTCACCCTAACCGAAACCCCTCGCTTCTGCAGAACCAGAGCGGGTGGAAGAGCCTTCTCCTATGTCGCGGCAAAGGCCTGTAACGAGCTCCCGGTCAACATCAGACGCTCCCCCACTCTGCACACCTTCAGGGAGAGCCTCAAGACCTGGCTCTTTGGCTGACTCTGAGCTGCACCCCCCACCCAGCTCCTTGAGACCCAGCGCGCTTCACAATTCCCTGATTGATTGTTTAGTATCATATTAGACGGAATGCATGCACATACTATCTCCATGCCAGTTCAAGCTAGATCAGCAAATTTGTTAACCGAGATATTTTGTCACAGTTTGGGAATATTACTCAAACAGCGATCCGTTTGGAACATTAAAAGCAGAGACACATTGAGTTCCCTATTTTCAACAAACTCTGGAGTTTACTTCCTGATAATAAGAATCTTTCTTTGTAACCAAAAGAAGCCTCTTTGTATTTTTTGGGGGTACTTAAAATAAGTAAACTATTTTGTTAAGATGCAGAAACACTTATTAATAAGTCAATATTTGAGGTATTCTGACTCTCTTGTGAGATCTGAAATACTTTCCACTAAGTTCTTCACTTTAGCCTGCACATTGAGAAGTATGATTATCTACAACTCCGTAAGAACACCACCAATATGGTAAATGAGCTTTCAGTTGTGGAATTTAGGTGCCCAACTCACCCAGTACTGTTATTCAATTGAAAGCTGACCCCCTACTGTTGAAATATAATCTCCAGTGACTGATGATAATATCCATCTAGTATGATCCTAAGTGAAGGTAAAATAGGATGGAGGCATGCAAATCAGGTCAAAGCTTAGGATGTAGAGCAAGTCGATTTACATTGTAAGATTACCACTGAATCATACATTAATAGTCCTAATGGAGAATCTGAGTAGCCTTTGCACATAGGTAAATGTATACATGAGTAAATCTACAAGTGTAAATTTACTGTTACATTTTGTGGTAAATGTACTACTTTTGGCTGATCCCCATTTGAGTGTACATTTACTACAAAGTATAGACTTAGACCATGGATGGATCCTAATTCATGAGTGTAACGTTACTTCAGAACAAGCATTTGCAATGCAATAGGTCTCGCATTGATGCAAGTTTAAGGTAATAGGCATTGTTATTTACAATGCCAATAGCTTAAACTTGCGTAAATGCAAGACCTATTGCATTGCAAATGCTTGTTTTGTTTGCGAGCATTTAACACTGCTGCTGGCGGGGTGACGGGAGGGTGTGTGGTGGGTAGAGTGGAGCAGAGGGGCTGGGGAGCTGGGGAGCTGGGCAGGTTCTACTTTTGTCATGAGCTGTAAACAGGGAGCAGTGAGGTAACCTGCAATGGTGAACATTGATAAAACGGAGAGACGGTGAATGGAAGGGGCAGAACTGCAGGTAGAGGGGAATGGAAGACATCTCTACTTCACACACAGTTCAAGAAGTGAGCTGAAAACTTCACAGAAAGCAGCGATGCAAAGGACTGGGGGTCAGGTGGGAGGGAAGCGCAGAGAGTATGAGAAGGACATGGGGCCTTTTAGCCATGGACTGAAAACTTTATGGGAAGCAGCGGAGTGAGCATGGAGGGCGCCAGACAGAGCCAGGGAGTGGGCGGCGGGCAGGGTCCTCTGCACTACACCGGCCAGGCCCCGTCGGGAGCCAGCCTAGGGAAGCGGAGATGTGTTCCAGCAGGGTGCCTTTGTCTGTGCCCCGAGTAGTTCAGAGCAGAGCATTAGAGCTCATGCTAATCCGCTCGAGCAGCTGTCTCCTTTTGTCATGAGCTGTAAACAAGGAGCAGGAAGATAGCCTGCAATGGTGAACAAGCGTGGCCGCAAAATTGAAAGCGGCATGCGACTCGCGATTTCGCTTTCTCCTTAAAGGAAAAAAAGTGCCTACACCGAGGAATGAAGAGGAGAGAGTCACGCCGCGCCAGTAAAGCATCCAGTTGAGGTGGGCTGGCCTAAAACTGGACAGGGTGGTAACCAGGAGGGGCTAAAATGCCTCACTAACAATGGGAAGCCAGGGTTTCGCATGCGCGAAGAAGCTAGCAAATGGAAAAAAGGGGCGGAGCCTACTCTTCACTTCAGAAAGTGTATAGATTCCAAGAAGCCTCGCATAGCGAGCAGCGGGCATGCGCTGCAACGCAAGTCTGCGAGACCTAAAAAAGGACCCAGGATTAAGTCCAGCACCTCACATGGCCAACCACTAGTACTACCCCACCCTCTATTAGAAAATATGTGGCAGGGACTTTAAATAGAGCCCCTAAGCAAATAATGCTAAAATTAAATGATTTATTTTCACTTCTAAAACAAATACAGATTTAATGCAATGTTAAAAATATATACATAAATAAAAACAAAATAGCATTTTTTAGTAGAATATTTTATCACTTTTTTATTTAAAAATAAATGGAACTTTTAAAAACTATTAAATTAATTTACATTCTAGACATAACTTTTTGTATTTTTTAATACACGATAAGTAAATACAAACATTTCACTTTAGGTGAGAATTTTTATAATAAAGTTATATATATTTTTAATATTTTCATATGTTTAAATTAATAAATATTTAGTTCAAAATTAAAGGCCTCATTATGATTTCGGGCAGCCCACCACTGATAGGCCACCCAACATCCAGGGCATCGGTCTGACTGCTGCATTACAGTGTTGGCGGTCAGAGCAATAATGTTGGGGGAAAGAACGCTGCATCCGACAGGCTCAAAGAGCAAGTCGGAGTGGCGGTCAGACTCTAATCCCTACAGTGGAGACGGTGCCTACACAGGCACCTCCGTAGGGATTAGTATGACCCTTTCCGACTGCCTGTTCATGGCGGTATCACTGCCATGAAAAGGCAGACTGGAAATGACTTTGGGCGCCCCAAGCAGGGCCCCATTGGCCACTGCTTAGTGGCCAGAGGGTACATGTGGTGCCCCCCCTAACACATCCATGCACCATGTGCCAGGCACCACACATTGCATGGATGTTTGAAAAGTGCCTCTTTCTACTGTGGGTTGTGCGGCAGCTCTTTTACTGGGCCGCAACAGAAGCCACTGTAGAAAAAGGCAAATTACGACCACCTGCATGGCGGTCATATCCTAATAGGGAGGGTGAGACCCCCCACTCATTTTTGGACGTTTCCTAACCAAAATAATGCCGGTCGGTGGTCTGACCGACTACCATCGTAATGACCCCCTTAGTTCATAGTGTAAAATTACTAACACAAATTTTTCACATGTAGTTTAGTATTAATATTCAAAACTTGACGTAGAATACTTTTTCTAATGTTTATATAGAGGTACCAAGCAGAACGTTTAGTCACTTTGTCTTTGTTAGATACTTAAACAAGCATCTTCTATTGTGACAGATCCACAAATTCTTAGCTTGAGCTTTCAACTGAACTTTCGAGACCGAAAAGGTGATCCAGCACCTCCTTGATAAAGAAACTTTTGTTAAGGGGTTTCCACAACTAATTATTTCTCCTATCAAAAGCACCATGAAAATTAGCCAACCAGTTAGCCACTCTGAATCTCCAAAATGGCTTGCGGCCTGCAGAGGTACATTTCACATGGGTACACTAACACAGTATACACATACCTCCATCTTACATTGAAGTTATAGAGATTGCATTTTATTAAACCAATGGCATTGATAGATATGTTAGTGCGGCAGGACCTGAGAGCAATCATGAGCCCTTGATACTGTGACTGGAAATCAATGCACTTATTACTAGCACAGAGCCTCATACCGCTCACACTGATGTTGTGAAATGAGTGCAGCAAACAACATTAGAAGGCTTAACTGGGCTTCTATTGTTACTAATGACTTTATCCCAGTCATATGTAATTGTACTGTCCTGATATTAGAGCAATTTTTCATAACTTTAACTGAGTCTAATAAGTATTATTCCAGCCAAGATGTTAGCATTCTTTGTCAGAAAACCCTTACATGTTGTGACTTCTGAACCTCAGACCTTGGTGCAATGATGAGTGTCCGGCCCTTTAAGAAAGGCTTCTTCGTGCAAAAGGGAATTCAGGGATAATGTGCTCCTCCTGGAAAGGAAATATACATGCTTTTACAAGGTAAAAAACAGACGGATGCATCAACAGTGGCAAAAGTAGCTGGAGACAGCTAAAAGCAGAGATTCACAGAAATTCTGGCAAGTAACTGCATATAGCTGTACAGACACCGAACCCAGAGCCCTAGAAACGAAGAGGCATGGTGTATCAGATTCACCACTCTATAGGATAGCAAGAATTGTTCCCACAGTTCAGTCAGAGCAGAACTGTTTAATAACCTATGTGCTCTGTGCGAATAGCAACTCGATTTAGCCACTCTAAAGATATTTTGCAGGTAGAAAAAATCCATCTTTTTCTGGTGGCTGTAAAAAAGGATGTTGGAATGATCCACCAGATTGATAGTGCCCAAAAGTTTGTTGTAGTTAATTCTTACTGAACTGAAAACTTTGGTCTCAAAATAATTTCAATCAATCGATAACTTTATTTCGGCCAACTCAGGCCATAAAAGTACATTAATACAATCATAAAGCAAAAGAACAAACTAATTAATAAATAGCATTAAATATTACAGTACAAACATGTATTCTAAATTTTTACAATTTAAAAATATGATTTAACCATTCCTGGAATCAAATAAAACAAGTTTAAAATTCGTTAAAAGTTATCCGTTTTAAAAATTTAATTAATGGGTAATACATATAACCCCGTTGTATGTGCCTCCATGGATTTCTTGAAAAAACGGGCAAGCATAGGGCTCTACACACAACTAATTAAAAAAAACTCCCGCGCTTGTGCCACATACCATTCAGGAAGCGCGAGACAGCAAAAACAACAGGGGGATAGGTATCGTGCTTTAAGATCCTAAAGGCTTGTAAACCGTTTCTAACTCCTAGATTTCTACAGATAGGAATTATCCATCGTTTACGGGATGCAAGATATGCAGGGCAGAGGAAAAACACATGAATTTCAAGCTCTGTCTTATATTTACACGCCAGGCATTCTTCATTCTTTGCATTATCCCATTTATTGGTGAACGTCATAAGAGGAAGAGTCCCCAATCTAAATTGAATGTATAGTTTCCTGGCCTGGGGAGGATAAATGAAATCTAAAAACTCATTTTTTTTTTGTATTCCGCCTTCACTTGTAGGCACCCTGTTTGGACCACGCCCCTTTTGCCTGTTGGAATCCCTGACTCTTCTCTCCACACTGGCCGGACCCTGGATGTGCTTTCTGAAGCGCCAGAAAGCGCTGTGGTTTGCCACTTTTTTGTGAAAACTTTTTTGACCCCCAAGCGCGAGGAAGCACTGATTCAGTTGTCGTGAGTTTCTGCTATGTGTGCTTAGTCGCGCTGTTTTCTTTTCTGAATTACTTCGGACCGTGAGTGCGAGGACTTGCCACTCTCCGTGTTGACCAGTTTCACTTGTAAGCGCAAGGACTCGCTGTTTTTGGTTTTGTTTGGTTGCTTCAGTTCGTGACATAAGGACGCGCTATTTCCTCATTTTCCTGTCAGTTTTGTCCCCACAAAAACACAAAAGTGCGGGCTACATTTTCTCCGCAAAATAATTTCACTTTTCAGACCGATTTGAGGAAAAGGGTTAGCATGGTAGTGCAAGTGTTTCTACTCCTTTAACCTATTACCATCACTCTAAGAACATCAGGAAAATTAAAGCTCACTTTCCTTTTTAGGTCTCGCACCTGGCGATTACAGCGCGAAAGCGCTGTCTCGCCTGCAAGACCTATAGTCACCGGCTCTGCTTCCCAGGAGACGGGAGATGGGCACGCGCAGCATGCCGGAATCAGATCAGGTCGCTCGCGTGAAAAGGCGCTCCGACTGTGAACTGTTGCCGTTAGCTTAGTAGCTTTCAGTTTCGTTCACGCGCCTCCTAAAACTGGCTCCCTGGCACAACCACGACCAAGCCCACCGCCCGCCTGCCCAGAGGAAACGTGCAAAGTCGAACATGCACCTATAACGCCGTTCACATCTGCCAGCATGCAGCCCCAGTCATCTGGCTGCTGTGCAGACTGTTCTTGCCGGCCTGCTCGGGGTTCCAATGCAACGCTCTGCAGGTCTCCCTCAGCATACGGGAGCCCTGCAGAAACACACCCCACCTCTCTGACTTCTGAAGACTTTCACCGCTACCTCAGGGCTCTCCCTTCCTCATGGGAGCCCCGTGTGAACGAGCATGACCAGCCTCTTCCGGCCGCATCACAGGCCCCGCCCATGTCACGGGCAACGATGCCTGACTTCCTGCTTTTGCCCCCTGGCCGCAACGGTGAATTATTGCTTGTTATGTTAATGCCAGAAACGCATCAGCAAAGGAAGCAAGGTTTTATTGGAGTCTCCGCAAACTGAAGATAGAGGTTTAAATGTTTCAAAATATGTTCGTCACAATCCCTCAATATCCACGCGGCGCTGCTCATGCCTCCTGCCCCGGTCTTCGCATCGCTATACATGCCTCGCACCTGGGCCCTCGCAGTGCTTGTTATTTCACAGCCTAAGTCCTAACAGCACTGTTTATTCCACAGCCTGGGTCTTTGCAGCGCTGTTGATGCCTGCTGCCTGGATCCCCGCAGCGCAATGATGCCTCGTTTTTTTAAGGCACAGTTTGCACATAAAATAAGACCTTTGGGAAGTGGATAGGAGGTATTGTGGTGTGCTGTGGCCTCCCAGGGGGCGATCCTTTATCCAGCTTGGGCCATTAACCAGGCTGCATCACTGTAAGCCGTACTGCCCACACACGGACAGCTTGCACCGCCACCCCCTCCATCAGAGGACAATCCGCCTCCCCCCAGGGAAATTCAATTAAGAGTGTCTGTCTCCTTCCCCAGTCAATGAATGACACCATCAGGAGACCACCCCCTCCCCGGCGACGTGTATATGTGTATATGTGTGTATATGTATCTATTGTTCGCTGTTTATGCCTGGTTGAATCTGTTATGTTGCATCTTTCCTTCCAACGTGCAGAGAGAGGTCTACGTGCAGCTGGCGGCCTCTGGTCCCGGCTGCGGGGAGGCGGCGGAGTGAGTCCGGGCACCTGCTGCAGAAATTCGTGTGCCCTGCTCACTATGGCTTTTAGTCTTAGAAAGCTAGCTCGGCGGGTCTGTGTGCCTACTGCAGAGAGCAGTGTACAGCTTCAAGCAGCCACTTGGAGCTCATTTAACGAATCCATGCGCCGTCCTCGGAGCGCTGTGTGTAACCTGCCTGCTTCCAGCTCACTGAGCTATCCCAGGGGTTCCTCTACCTGCTCCAACGGTGCGCAGATTCCCAGCTGCAGTGCCTGTTCGATGGCTCCGCGGCCCTGCACCTGCGGGGCTTTTCTGTTATGCACGGGTTCCAGTCTAACTGTCCACGTTAAGGTGCCTGCTGCCGAGCTCTGTGTGTTCTGTGTGTCACAGAACCACATCCTGGCACGGACAACTCATACACTGGTGCTTCCGACTGACCTCTGTAGGATTATGGTTATTCGTGGCCCATTGTGGTAGGAGCAGGTTATCCATTCCGGGATTGTTTGACCTCCTACAGCACTGTTTCTCGGAGTCTGTTTTTTCTTCTATCGAGTCCAACCCGAGTAACTCCGATTGTATCTATAGCAGCCACAGACCAGTACCTGGAGTGAGCAGTCCCTGCAGTAAGGCGCTAGCAGGAGATCTTGAGTGAAATGGTGTTCTCTGACACGCATTTCTTAGTGGGCACCGTCCTAAAGATGCGTAGGGCCGTGCGCAGGCTCTGCTGTTTTCGTTGTGGCAACGTCTGTGGGCATCTCTGTGTATTATGTTCATTCTAGTGATGTGTATTTTTGACTACTATGATGATGTCTCTTACTGATTTAGATGGGAGGATCTCGGCTGGGCCAGTAATGCTTTTTATACTTCCAAGGTCGGTCAGCAACAAAAGTACCAGGTAGCTGTTTAATAGCACTGGCAGCTGTGCAAGTGGTCCACGGTTCCTGGCAGAAGATGGGGCTGGGGGACCCGGGATGTCGGCGGCCTGTGTGTGGCCGGGTGGCACCAGTGCTAGGCACTGTTGTGCAGTGGGGCGGTGGTGCCGCTTGCCGTCACTGGCACAAGCAGGCCTCTCATCGACTCAGGGGGGCACTGGCTGGTTGAGCTAAGAGCCTACGACGACCTGTTGTTTCTACAGACTAAACGCAAACCGTGTTGGTTAAAGAATGTTTTTAGGGTGTTAGAGCGGCCGCTAGAAGTCGGGTGCCAGGCGGATCCATATTTTGTTTGGAGAGACCACTAGAGGCGGGTGTGAGGGCAAGGATCCAAGTAAGGGGAGGGCTTTTTCAGAGTGCCCCTGAGAATAAGCCAGCACCTAAAGAGGGTGTCTGGTGAGGGTAGCAGCGCTAGCCCTCCTACGGGGCTTATGTGTGAGTGGTGTTGGGGAGTGCATGTCTCTGTGTCCGTTGTTAACTGCTTCTGTCGGTACCCCTCCCTGATTCACTTATACTGTGTGTATCTCTGTAGACTTCGGAATCCTCGGCCGGCACTAGGGCAGTGCGAACGGTGCCGGGTGCTGACTTCGGGTCGGCGCCGTGTTTCCACGATATATTGTGGATGTAAAAGCACCTGCTGCAGATTCTTTGCCAGCAGCGATTGCCAGGCAACTGTAAAAATGACAAGGTAAGTCTGTGATTAACATTAATAAGCAAGCCCCTCCTTCCTCCCCACCACTGTTGGGCTGGGGGGTCTCTGACGCGGAAAACCTACACACAGGGCTGAGGGACATACAATCTGATTTACACACAAGTGCCGTCAAGCTCTCGGTTAGTGCGGGAGAGCGGAGGGAGCTGCACTCACGTCCCTCTGATTCATGCAGCCACTCGCACTGATTCACTGCCAGCTTCATCAAAGCAAGCATGGGAACCTTGGGGGTGCACACGTGTGAACCATTAGCCTGTGCGTGCACTCCTCCCGGGACCCCACACCTGGGTTGAATTGGGGTCACAATTCGGCCCAGGCAGCCAAAAAAACAAGCATTTGCAATGCAATAGGTCTCGCATTTACTCCAGTTTAGCTATTGGCATTGTAAATAACAATGCCTTTTATTTATGTTGTAAAAACAGAAACAAAAATAAAAGCATGGTCATTTCCTATGTCAATAGCTCAAACTCACCTAAATGCGAGACCTATTGCATTGCAAATGCTTGTTTTGTCCAAGTTATCATGGTCTTAGAAAGAGTTGACTGATTAAAATATTGAGAAATTAAGGAATCTAAGCATAAACTCTGAGGAAATGTAAATAATATATTTGGACACAAGCGGATTTTGCCATTTCGCTTAGTGCCCAGGTATTGCACTCTTCTGTATACAATCTTACTGTCTTTATTTATAACTTGTAGAAGCATTCTCTAGGAAGGATACGTGGCCTTTGCAATTTAGAGTACTATTATTTTATGATGATTTTTAAGTGCCCACTAAATATAGATATTGATTGAGTAAAAGATAGTTTCTTGGTATATTAAATTGTGCATTTTTTATTAGTAGATGTGGATCAATTGATGTTATTATGTATGTTAATGTATGTTAACTTTGGTTATTATAGCAGTGTATTTTAAAGTGAAGATTTTTACTGATCTATACATTTTCTATAATACAAGGTTTATCTATTGTGCTATATGAAATAAACACATGTGACTGAAGGAAATGTATTCTCCTAATTTACATAAGGATATGTGTTTTATTTTATTTAGGATACATGATAGCCATAGTAGAATAAAAAACTAAATTCAAAGAAGGTTTCCATTCGATACTAATGTGCCAGAGTCTTTCTTCATGTTAGGGTGACATTTTCAACAAATTGCAAAATTACTAATGACAGAGAAAGGGTAACATTATAACCAGAGTTTGAGAGGTGGAAGTATAAACAACGGCCCAAATATGTAAATATGTTGAAAGGTTGATGTCCCCATACCGGAGATGTCAGAAGTTTGGGAATATCTTTTACAGGCAAGACTAAACAAAGCTGGAACATGAGTACTGTTTCTATTAGGGGGCATGTCTTGGTTGGTTACCATTCTTTAACCTCTTCTATGCTCATGACGAGCTGAGCTCGTCATGAGGCACAGTGCAGCTGCACTCATGACGAGCTGAGCTCGTCACGGCCGTTGGAACGTTGCACGCGGGGATAATTACCCCGCTGTGCTGAACGTTCGAAAAACGGGTGTGGTTGTGACGAGCTCCACTCGTCATGAGTGCAGCTGCACTGTGCCTCATGACGAGCTGAGCTCGGCACAAGCACAGCAGCACCGCGCGCGGCCCCCCTCCCCCCGCACAGCGAGGGAAAACACCCCGCAGCGAAGGGGTTAAACGATTTTTGCACCTTCAATGTAACTAAAGTAGGTTAGTCTTTTTATTTTGTTGACGTGCTGGATAACATTATTATTGCCTGCTATCCCCTAATATTTAACACAAACAAATGTTATTCAACGTGTGGTCCATTTTAATAAAGCAAACACAAGGAGATGATGGACGGAGCACTGAAACCTTTCAGACACTCACCCCCAGTCACAGATCTGGGTTGAATCCATCATCATTCTTTAGCTCACTTCACCACCTCAGTTCAGACCCAGCTATATGCAAATCAGTCTTGACCCTGTGCCTCATGAGAACAGTCCAGCCCGAACTGCCAAGCCAGGTCTTCCCTGAACCGGAAACAAGCATCCTGGGACTAGTTTCTGGGTAACACCCTTCATCAGCCAGGCTAGCTTGAATCCAGTGGCAAAGTGAGCAAGGAACCCACGTCTGGGCATACCCTGCCAACTTAGGCCGAACAAAGCAAACACAAGGAGATGATGGACGGAGTGCTGAAACTTTTCAGACACTCACCCCCAGTCCATTTTAATATCCATGAGAAAATATAAAACCTCAACCTTCCTCTTTTACCTTTGGGCTTTTACAACCATCTCCCCTCGTTTAATTTAGCTTGTGCCTGTTGAAACCACTCATATACATAACGGTCAAAGAGATATTCTGCATAAATCTTTAATAGAAAACATTGTTTTACATTTATTTAAAAAACTATGACTTATAATCTTATAAAAAGTAAGCCAATCTATAATTAAGGAGATGATCAGTTCCTATTAGGATTAAATTCTACCCAGAGTTCACTGAGCTGATCCAAATCTGCAGCCACAGTATTTTCATTAATGAAGGAAAGGTGTAATTCAGTCAATATCTTCATTTATTTCTCATTCTCATTACATTCTTTTCTTCTTACCCAGTTAGCGGATATTGCAGTAGACAGCCTGTGCAGAGGAGTCTTCGCCGGAGATAGTCGAGCTCTCAGTGTGCGCTCATGCTTCCCCATGCTCTACGAGGCAGAGCAGAAGAGACGCTCTGTTATATTGGGAATGGCCCTCAGTGGAGGTAAGATAATCTGGGTGGACACTTGAGTTCAAGTTAGTAGTTTTTTAATAGCTCTAGCCATAATGGTGGCATGGATCCTGAAAGGAATCAGAGCTTTAGAAACTGGGCAGTATGCAGTCCCCATGTAGATTCCCTCTACAGTCCACTACACTGCTCTGCTACTTCCTCTGCTACTTCCTCTTTCCTCAACAGCCAGTTAATCCTTAAATCTTCTACCCGCTCACCCTTCCTTTGCACTCACTCGCTAAAAGTTTTAAATTTGTAGCTCCATAAATGTTTGTAGTTGCTTGTTAAACCCGGTACCCTATTGCACATTCTCTACCTTTCTTCTTCAACCAATCCCTGTTGCATCAATATTCCATGTTTCTAATGTGATATAACCAGTCTGAAAATGCTATCACATGATCTCCTCCATGTACTGCTGAGCTTACTCCTTCCAAGTCCTACAAAGGTTATTTTCCATGCCTCACCATGAATATTCCCTTCAGTTCCATAAAATTGGATGCCCGATGAATGCTAATCGCTGGGACTCCATTCACAAGTATTAGCTTTTGTGCATCGTAGTCATCTATTCTCTACCTTCATCCTAACCCATTTTACAACAGCTGTTGACAATAATGGCACACTTTTGTCTGATTTCCTGTGGTCAACATTGAGCAATGCATACGTGCATCGTCCCCTTCAAGTTGAACAGTGTGGACAAAAGGCATTTGGTAGCTTGCACATACACAGCCAGATTACTATTCTACCAACTCTGAACAACCAAATTGAGAACTTGTGTTAAAAGAACACACAAATTTCAAGGCCTAACACAAACTTGTGAAAAAGTGAATGCTCTTAAACACAGAAATACAGGCTTTTTTTAATATAGGTCAAGACTCCTAACGCATATTAACATCCTAACAACAAGTACAGAGAGTTTCCGCCTATAACAATGGGAATCTGATTCTCCATCTCATTCAACGTCTATAAATAGTTCAAGGAAGCAAGATCCACTTTTACGTCCTGTCCCACTTTGTGAAGAACCTTAATAATACACATAATGTCAGCTAACTGGGCCTTTGCAACAGCATTTTCCAGTACCTCCTTTAATATTTCCTCAATCCTCTAAACCAGAAGTCCTAATCCTTGCCATCTGTACCTTTTTAACCCCCGTATACCCCTCTACTTCCCTACAGATATCAAGCAGGACTGACCCATGGTACACAAAAAGCACCTCAGCAAGTCCTCTCTTTAGTTCACAAATCTACATTTGTCATCCATCAACAACCTTTCTCAGTCAGTAACCCTTTATGTGCTAGCATGCCACTCCAACTTGCTAAGGGATACTGTTTTATCATCACCAAGCTTGCCTGCAATGTGTTCTCATCACTCAAGACAGAGGTTTCACTGAATGATTGTTTTGTACATTCACACTCTACCACTTCTTTTCTGGCCTCATGGGTTGCTATTTATCCCCCTAAAACGTGATGGCCTGGTTTTCTTGCAACCTTTAACCTTTATTTGGCATTTCAGTTTGAGAAGGTGATCCATTTACTGTATCCAGACATCTGGGAGAAGAGTTGGTGCTTAACCAAAAACTAGAAAATTATTCTGTAGAAGATAGTGCTACCATGATCTGTTCAAATGGTGCTGTAACTGGTCAGTGAACCTCACCATTTTGAAAGGGTAGCCCTGATTCTTATAACCCGTATGGACTAAGCTTACTGTAAGAAGCCCATTAGGCTCAGGGTAAAGGATTCTGCTGCCAAAGTCCTGACTTCGAAGAGCTATTGCTGAATTTTCTTGTGAGTCTGTAAGCGTCAAACTTCAACAAGCATTTGCAATGCATTAGGTCTCGCATTAGGAAAGTGTGAGCTATTGGTATTGTAAATGACACATTTTTTAAATATGTGTTGGCTTTGAAAATATATAAATTAATAACATCGTTATTCACAAAGCCAATAGTTTACACTTTCCTAATCCGAGTCCTATTGGCTATGGCAATGCTTGTTGGTAGCAAGCAAGGACAGTGCTATTGTGGTGCTGAGTGATGATGTGGTTGGGCTGAGCGATGATGTGGTGTATTAGAGTGATGTGGTGGTGTCCCAGAGTGATGTGGTGGTGTCCCAGAGTAATGTGGTGGTGTCCCAGAGTGATGTGGTGGTGTCCCAGAGTGATGTGGTGGTGTCCCAGAGTGATGTGGTGGTGTCCCAGAGTGATGTGGTGGTGTCCCTGAGTGATGTGGTGGTGTCCCTGAGTGATGTGGTGGTGTCCCTGAGTGATGTGGTGGTGTTCCTGAGTGATGTAGTACTTTTTTGCCTTATACTTAACGAGATCAACGTGAAACTGGTTTGTATGTGTGTGGGGTTGTGTGTGTGGGGTTGTTTGGGTGGGGGTGGGTTGTGCATGTGTGCGGGGTTATATGTGTGTGGGGCGTTGTGTGTGTGTGGGGTTGTGTGTGTGTGTGGGGTTGTGTGTGTGTGTGGGGTTGTGTGTGTGTGTGGGGTTGTGTGTGTGTGTGGGGTTGTGTGTGTGGGGTTGTGTGTGTGTGGGGTTGTGTGTGTGTGGGATTGTGTGTGTGTGGGTGTGTGTGGGTGTGTGTGGGAGGGTGTGTGCGTGGGTGTGTGTGGGGGGTTGTGTGTGTGAGGGGTTGTGTGTGTGAGGTGTTGTGTGTGTGGGGGGTTGTGTGTGGGTTGGTTGTGTGTGGGGGTTGTGTGTGTGGGATAAAAAACCATTGGCAAAGCCAGCAAATCTCTAAGTCAGAAATTTACGACGTCTCTGGTAAGCAATGTTTTAGAATCTGCCCGACTCTCAGCTTGACATTCAGGATCATATAATTACATAAAATATCAGGTACCGGTTTTGTAACCAGAAACTTTAGGAGTTAACACGTTAAATACTGGGCCAAAATAGCAAGAAAAAGACAAATAAAGCATGTTACTTGCAACTTGTGGTTTGAGTGAACTGTCAGAAATGTAAAATCTTCAAAAGTAAAAGAAGAAAACGAAAAAAAGCAGTCTGACGGACCATCGGTTGTGTATTAAGGACATTACCAGCACAATACAAAATCGCAAAATAAAAATTTAATAAAATATCACTAAGAACTGGTAAAAAATATATTCAAAAGTACGGAGGATACTGGAGAATCCTGAACTATTTTAGGCCAAAGTTGTGGGGCACGTACATGGGGTCATTCTTAAATGAAAAGTCACTCTTGGTGAATGCACACCCATCCCTCCAAGGCATTCTAATACCCCGAGGACAGAACTTGAGACGTCCCAGTCTGGAACGGGTTAACACTGTTATGTTCAACACATTTCTGACGCTTCCGCTCCGAGTCCTTTGCTCAGAACATCTGTGCATATAGAGTCACCCTTTGGAGCACAGGGGCCTTATGCATAATGCAACCTATGTATACATTCTAAAAAAAGGCAGGCGATTCAAAGAACCACCAACTTAAAAACGTTGTGAAACAAGTAATTAGCAACATTTTATTGAATAAGCGTGGGAGCAATGAATTTGAACAGAAATGTGTAATCAATTCATTGTACCCGAATTGTGGAAGCAATGAATTTTACCCGAAATGTGGAAGCAATCCATTTTACCCGAATGAGTTCCGGAAGCAATGTTTCATCAGCAGCGCGGACACTGCATAAACCCTTGTGGCACGAGAGGCAGTGGAGAAAGGAGGCTGCGGATACAAATCGTGGACAGAAACCTGCTTTGGACGGAACTGAAGATGACCGCGCGCCAGCATCCATAAACATAAAACCCCGTCCGTGCACAAGTCAGCAGAACAGACTGTCCCACATCTGACGGCAAATGGATCAAATCCGGGCGGCGAGGCCGCCTCGCTGGCAGGAGGAATTTCTGCGGCAGATCAAAAGTGCGGAGTGCCGCAAATATGTTTGCACTGAAAGCGGGAGGCATGAACCTGAGGCGCGTACCACACTAGGCATGGCATTGTGCACTTACATGGGGGTCCAACCTGCGCTGTGCTACTGGACACACAGTTTAAATTAAATACACGTTTTTTAGGACATGCCCCACAAAGTCACTGCTATCCGTCAGTTTGGAGCATGTATCTATTATCCATGGCCAGAGCGCGTCACATATTACTTTGGAACTCCTGTTTCTGTACGGAAAGCAGAAGTCAAAGCAGAATAAATATGTAATTTTTTTTGTGGAAACGGCATTCATGCTTCCATTTTAAAGACGGTGGTCAGGGCAGAAAAACAAGAGAGGACGGGACGGAAGATACAGTAAAATACGGGCAGGAATGAAATGGAGAATACAGACGGCATTCATGCTTCCATTTTAAAGACAGTGGTCAGGACTGAAAAACAAGAGAGGAAGGGACGGGACAGAAGATACAGTAAAATCCGGCCAGGAAACAAATGGAGAATTCCGACGGCATTCATGCTTCCATTTTAAAGACGTGATCAGGGCCGAAAAACAAGAGAGGAAGGGAAGGGACGGGACGGAAGATACAGTAAAATACGGGCAGGAAAGAAATGGAGAATTCCGACGGCAGTCATGCTTCCATTTTAAAGACGGTGGTCAGGGCCGAAAAACAAGAGAGGAAGGGACCAGAAGAACACATTACTACTCGGAATCTCGCGTCGCTATGGGCTTACTATTTGCCTGACCAAGACCAATGTTTAAGTAATCAATACAACATTGGGAACTTCCAAAAAAAGTCAACAAACAACAAAATATACACTATTAAATCAAGAACCGAACAACAGCATGAGTCAAACGTGAAACTGATCGCGATACGATCTATTCAGCCCTGTAGAAGTCCGGTAACGGACGAAACGCGTTGGCTATTTGGCTTTCAGCAATTAAAAAAAAAAAGAAAATTGAATAAAGGACTGAAAATTGAAAAAAAGACTCTCTCTCTTGTTGTTTCTTTGGGAAAACAACCTCGATGCTAGTACAATTACTTAAAGATGTCAATGTGATAAACCTGTTCTTTACCTTAAATTGGGAACTCAACTTTGAAGGGTGCAGTCCAAATCCTAAGTGTAGTATGTCAAGGAAGTAGAGTTTCTTTACTTTCCCTGTTAGGTTCGTATAGGGATTACGTTCCTGGTTCTAGCACCTTCTGTCTGGATTTAGATATGGTATTCTAATAGTGGTGCAGGTTTTTGCCTTAATCCCTAAAATTGGTATAACGGGACAGAAGATACACTTCCATTTTAAAGACAGTGGTCAGGGCCGAAAAACAAGAGAGGAAGGGACGGGACGGAAGATACAGTAAAATACGGACAGGAAAGAAATGGAGAATTCCGTGCGTTGTTTAAACAAGTACACAAGAACATTATTGTAAACAAACTCTTGGCATTGCTGTGGGGGGGCGGGGCGGGAACACATTGCTTTGAAGTCTGATGGCGGGGGGCGGAAGAGCAGCTTGGGAGGCAGCATTCCATGTCTGGTGCGAGGCTGATGGGTTTGACGTGCACGCGCGTCTCACACGACTGGATCAAATGCACGGGACGTAATCCGCGCTTGGTCAAGAGTTTGTTTCACCTACTATATACTCGCCTATTAATCCCTGCGGGATATAATAGGCGAGGCCTAATAAAAAAGGCAGCTTGCCCAAGTAACCCTCTAATGGAAGCTTTTTCTTGCGGCTTTTCCCTGAATGAACTCTTTTAACCTCATGCTCCGGTTTAGGAGACCTATTTGGCAAGTAAGGAAGTATTATACAGTCTACTTTGTTCAAACCACATTTCATCAAGTACCAGATTACTAAAGTATTGTAGACATAAATAGTGGCATAACAAATATTCTATGCTCACCATGCAGGCAAGTAATTAACAATGTGCTTTTAGGGATGTCGGCATGCTGAGTGCTTTGAGCCTGCATGGGGTCCAAACAGGGCGGGTGTTAGGATTGGACAGGTTTCCAGATAAGGCGAGTACACATAATGGTCTTATTGCCTTCTTTAAGGACACACAGTAAGATAAAAATATATCTGCATACCTGTCGGCTTGCGGATGAGGGTGAGGCCAGCTGTTTAAGAGGGCGATCCCATAACTGTGAGTGGTGAAAAACTCACACACTTTAGGACGGCGATGCAGGCGTGCTAAAAGGGTAGCCTTATGGAAGTCTGCAGAGGCATGTTCTTTTTTTAGTAAGATGAATATATTGAAAAGGATTGTGAGATACGGCAAATTAGGGTACATCAAAATTTCCCAGGTTTTGAAAAAAAAGTCTTGCCACTCGCCAAAAGATCTATGGACAAGTTTGGCGCAGCGCCGCTGGCACAATGCCGCCTCCGCCATGGCCGGACTGGGAACTGAAACCAGCCTTGGCCAACAGCTCGGCCAGCCCGTGGGGGGGTCGGGGGGAGTACTAGTGGGGGGTGCTAGTGAAACGCACAACTACCTTCTCACTGCTGCTGCTTTTGTTGCAGGGGACCGATATTACGCCCCCGGTAACAAAAAACGGGCCCTTAGGGGTGTAAAACCGGCCCCCACCGTGGCGGCCCACTGGAAAAACGCCTGGTGCCCGCTACAGTCTGGCCCCAGCCTCCCCTGCGCCAATACTGCGCAAGGACCACCGGCCATATTATGAGTTGAACTCATGTAACACAAGTTCAGCTCATAATACGGTTGGCAGTCCTTTGCCTTTCCTATGACGGTTCCTGGGAATGGCAAGAAAGTTCCAGAACAGCTTGGACGGTGACGTCCAAGCCGTGATGGAACTTTGTGGGGATACAAACAGGGGGTCACATGTTGTGACTCCCTGAATGTATCCCCCATGGTGGGTTGCACATGGGGGCCTTATAGGACCTCCTTTGTTCCTCCGCCTCCAGCCTTTTCATGGCAAGACTCCTGCCATGAAATGCTGGCGGTGGACGAACTTGTAATATGCTGAGCAGGACTGTGCCAGTCCCCGCTCAGCATATTGCATTGTGGCGCAGCTGAGCCATAACCAGGGAACAACTGTTCCCCGGCGCAACTGGCAGTGCCCCCCTGATACGACTTTGAAAGATGTGATCAGCAAAACGGTGGACTGCCACCCCTGCGCCACCACGAGTCTTGCAGTCGCAAGACCACTAGACTCTTAATCAGGCCTCATGTTATTCCCAGCGTGGAAATGTTATAAGATAAATACTCCAATGCAGAATCTTTAGTGACAAAAATGCGCTTGGCATATGTTCTACTCTTGGGTGGAACTTGCAGAGGTGAGAGTGGTGTGTGTATGTGTGTATATATTTACCCATGTACTGGGTACAGAGCAGTGGATAGGTCCTGTGTCCCATAATCCGCGGGTGGCTTGGATACTCCCTTAATACAAGATCATTCAGTCATTCAATCCAAGGTCTAGTTTGTTATGGCAGAAGTGTGGCCTGCTTGAAGAGTTTAGGTTTTAACATCTCATGGTTGTCACTGAAGAGAATTTCAATTCCTGTCACCGGATTTCTTCCTGATTTTGCTGCAAGATATTTCCAATATTTTGCTAAAATTATGATATTTTCAGGAAAAGTCCAATTATTTGTAGGAATTGTGTGTGCCCATTCTACTCCTTCTTTTCGAGTTTCTTTTGCTTTACTTCTGATAATGTTTGCAGTATTGCATACACCATTGCTTTATTAATCAAACTTTTCTGCCACTGTTCCCTTCACAAAGTACCTCATTTGCTCTTTTTACTTCCTGAAGGAAAGATGTCCCAGCAGGACTCCAGCCTGATCCGCAGGGCCAAGGAAGAGAGTTGGAGTCAGTGGTCGCTTCGAAATGGCATGCAGACCCTGCCAGAAATCATGGAAGATTTCCTATGGCAGCGCGGAGTGGAAATTCATAAGGACTCCCCCATAACTGGATTGGAGAGAACATCAGAGAATGGTTGGAAGGTAGGAAAAAGCATAGCTCGGGGACAGAGGTAACATTTGTGGCTAGGGTTGTTAAAGCGGAGAGTATCTTCCATTTCTATTAGGTGCTGTGTACATTACCTTAATATATTGTAGTATTAAGCATCTCACTTTACAGCCATTCCCCACATTTCATATCTTAAATAAGAAAATCAGTCAGTTCTGTGATGATGCAGAAAATGTGGTTCCTTGAGAGCTTAATATATTGAAATTTAAAATTAAGAGTATGTGGGTCTCTCTTTTGTCTCATCCGGGACAGATAGGGATGATTGTCACAGAAGCATCTCTGTTAGACCGGATATCTTTTGGCGTGTTTCCACTGTCTTTTTTTTCTGATCTTCTGGTTTTGACTCTGTTGTTGCTGGTTTAGTGTCTTTGCGCATTTTCTCACTGCTGATCAGTGTGAAAGGGCAAGTGCTCCTAAGGTAAATTGCGCTATGGATTTGTCTTTCCTTGATTGGCTATTTGATTTACTGCTAAATCCCTAGTAGGGCCCTAGGTATGCCCAGGGCCTGTAAATAAAATGCTACTATTTGGCCTGCAGCACTGGTTGTGCCACCCACAGAAGTAGCCATGTAAGTGCATTTCAGAACTGTCACTGTACTGTCTGTGCGCAGTTTGTGACTGCCATGCCGACCTAGTAAGTGCACCCACTTGCCAGGCCCCAAAACTTCTCTTTTCTTACATGTAAGGCACCACTCAGGTCGGCCCAAGGTACCACCCTGGGCAGGGTGCAGTGTATGTGAAAGGTAGGACATGTACTAGTGTGTGTGACATGTCCTTATAGTGAAATACAGTGTATTTCGACTTTCATTATTGAAAAGCTATGTGTCACATAGGAATGAATAGGAGTTGCTTTGTAGCATCTTACAAGCATAACTTTCAAGTGGGGCAAGATAGAAGAATGGAGTTTAGTATGCAGTAACTCGGAATTTAAAAATACAACTTTTAGTAATAATGGTTTTTAAATTGTGTGTTTGAAATGGCACTTTTAGAAAGTAGGCATTTTCTCGCTTAACCATCCTGTGTGCCTCTTCTAGGGTGTGGATTGACTGGCTTTGGAGTGACAGGGTCTGGGGTTGTGCATTCACTGTAGACAGCCACTGGGGGCGGGGGTGGTGTTGAGGTGTATCCTGCCTTTCGTGGATGAGTCAGGGCTGGGTTGAACAGACCTGGGCTGCATTTAGAGTCCTGGGAGGAGATTTCCTGGTACCTGTACAAGCCTGGTCTGTCTTACTCAATGCTTTCTCTGCCCCCAGCCAGCAAGCTGGACCAGAGAGGACAGAACTGATTTGGACTAAGCACAGAAGCTGTCTGCCACAAGATAACAAAGGGAAATGACGTATTATTATTGGGGCCGAGAACCCAGATCTTTAGTACGATTTTGGATTAAGGAACCTGCTAAAAAGAGGAGCTGGATAAGCTTTGGGGAGGAACTACCACTTTGGTGTGTGCCTTGCTGTGTTGGCTGCTTCTGTCTTGGGCAGAGAAAGGGCTGGACTGAACTTTCTGCAACTTCTTTGTTTGAGTTTCTCCAAGGGCTTGGGGTAGAGTTTGCCCACTGTTCTAGAAGTCTTAGGAACAGCAAAGAATTCAAGTTCATCTGCTACACGCACTGGGAACTGTGTGTTTTGTGCTGCAACAGAAGAATAAGCAACCCAACCCCGTCACCGACTTCGCTCCCAGCTCGGTGTCCTGAAGGCACCGCAGAGGGCACCGCTGCACTTGCACCGTAGCCCTGGTCTCACAGGCGATGCTGCCTGATGCGCCACCTAGCCACTGCTTGCACCGCGACTTGTGGGCACCGCACTTCGCACTGCCTCGCTTCACACCCCCGCCCTGGTATCCCCGACAACGATGCTCCATGCCGACACCACTGCTTGTACCGTAGGTCGAGGGCACTGCTCGTACGTTACATGACGCACCGCTCTCTTCCCGCAACGCAGCCTTGGCATACCGACGCCTGCGCAATTGACTCCAGTTCGTCAGTCGACAACCACACTTCAGTAACACCGACGCCGCTGCTTGCACTGTGACATGCCAACACCGTGACGAGCAAAGCATCGCTTCGAATGGACGACTGCCACTGAGCTGCAGCCTGCACCGCTACACTTCGCACGGCAGGCCCCATGCCTGCCGATGCCAGCGCTCCCTTAACCGCACGGAGTTCGGTCTGCAACGCGTGTGACTTCAATGGTCCGACAACTTCTGCAACTACCTCCAGATCCAGAGCCTGCCAACGCCGGCTCTTTGGAGCTCACCCCGAGGTCTCCGATGCCCTGCATTTCTAAAGGTACTGTTTTGTGGGTCTTCCTGACGCCGTCGCAGGCCCTCAATGCCGCGGTCAGCCAGAACTGTTTCATTTGTTGTTCAGAGTGCCGCAATAGCCAAGGAACGGAACCATTGACTACAAGGAGCTGTATTTTAGGTCTATTTTTGCTTTTTGAAATTTCTAAGAACTGTATGGTGAATTTTGATCGTTTTTGGTCTTGTTTTGCACAGATAATATATTGGATATTTTTCTAAAACTGGTCTGGTGTCTTTTTGCAGTGTTTTCTCTATATTACTGCTGGTTATGTGCAAATGTTTTACACAATTCCTCTGAGATAAGCCTGACTGCTCATGCCAAACTACCAAGGGGGTGAGTGGGGGTTATTTCTGTAGTGTATCTTCCTTAGCCTGACCAGGAAGAAGGGTCACTACTTGGACAATGTAACAACCTTCCAACTAAAGACCCCCATTTCTAACAATCTGTTTGATTTTTTTAGTGGTCTTGATGGCATGGACATTTGTGATGTATGACAAATGCATTAATTCCTATTGATAGCGATGGTCACCTTATCCTTAAAGTAGAGTTCTGCTCCTGCAAGCTATAGATGCGTAGACCTACATTGTTTCTAACTGGGGTTAGCTACAGTTGACCAGCCACTCACTCACCTCACTCACTTGTTTACTGTTTCATCTCTATACATTGTTTCCCATTTAACCTCCAAGATCTGTTTTTAGTTTGTCATCTTTCCCTCTGACAAGTACTTAAAATCTGTATAGCACAAATCGAGTAAAAAGAGAAATGAAGGTGAATATGTTATTCCCCAGTCTGGACCTGCTCTAGTGAAAGGAATATTATTGTGGACAGCTGGGATGTGGCTGGTGACTTCTGTCTGTAGGTTATGGTTGTGTACTGTTATACCCCAGCCTTCATAAGTGTGTGCTTCCTTTTTACCAGGTCATGTTGCCAAGTGGAAGTGTGAGAGCCGATCACATCATCAGTGCAATGCCAGCCAAAGGTAGGCATCACCTGGGCTCCTGGCATATCCAGGTTTAAAATTGTTAATGAGTCCTGTTGTTCACTAATAATAGCTAGTAGAAAGTGGAACTAGAGGACACATTTAAAAAAAAATGTTAATAAATCTTTTTTATTGAAATTAGGTGTGACAAATAGACAACAATCATTACAACCACATATTGTCGTAGTGATACTGCAAGTAAGTGCCAGAGGAGGTGCACCTCCCACGAGTAACATCAGCCATATTTATTACAGTTTTAGCGTGCTTAGTCGTTGTGCAATGGTATCATCCTTGGACAAAGGGGGTTCGCAGATCCCACCCCCCTATATGTGTTCCAGCTATCTCAGATCTGTGTCCACTTGTTGGGCCACCATCTAGCAACATACATTTTCTCAGTGACCATGCACCAGTCCATATCCTTGCTCCAATCCACTAGTCGGCGGTTCCTGGGCCTTTCAAAGCCTTACTATGTTTCGTTTCGCTACCATCAGTCCCAAGGTAACCCACAGGCGCCCTTTGGCGTTAAGGTCCGTTGGCCCCCAGCCGTTCAGGAGAACTAGTTTTATATTTCATCAATCTTTTGGCCCATTACACTTTCCATAAGTCCCACAATTCCCGCCCAATATATTTGAATAACAGTGCATTCCCAAATCATATGTATGAATGTTCCTACCTGTCCACATCGTCTAGTGCAAGACTCATCAGAGCTGTACCCCATTCGGACCAGGACTGATCTGGCAAGGTACGATCTATGCAGGATCTTGAGCTGCACTAAACACAACCTAGAAGAGCTGGCCACCTCGCGATGAGAAGCCATCGCCGCTAACCATTCATCATCATCCAGACCAGCCAGATCATGGTCCCACTTATCACTCGGAGTGTCCAGTGGGTCCGGCAAGTTATTTATCAGCTTTTTATAAATGAGCGATCTGGCTTTTTCCGGCAGGTCCTCATCTAGCACTCTGTCTTCCAATGGAGAGGATTCAGGGAGCGGTTCTCCTCTGGGGAGTTTTTCAAGTAGGGCATGCCTAATTTGCAGGTATCTAAAATGTTCAGATCGCGCCGTTTCATAGTCCTGTTGCAGCTAGTCAAACATGACCCCATCCCTGGACCTCCACAGGTCTCCCACCCTGGAGATTCCAATAAGATGCCACCGATCAAAGCCCTTCGAGCGAATCAAGCGTCCTAGTTGGTTGCATCGCCAGAGCGACGTGGCCTACGTGATCCTGCCTTCCCACCTCAGACTTTGCAAGACAGTCTTCCATATTTGTATTGGGTGCACAGTGGGTCCCGTCAAGTTGGGGCCCAGCCCGCGCGCATAGATTGCTTACCACCTGTCCATCTGAAAGGCTGGGTCACCCTGGGGTCTGTACATGCATAGATTAATAGCTGCAAGGTGAGAGGCCCAATAGTAGCGCTTTATATCCGGTAACCCGAATTCCCTATTGAACCTTCCTCGTGTAAGTTTGTGGAGAGCTATGCGCGGGGGCCTACTCTCCCATAGCAGGTCTCGCAGGAGTCAGTCAATTTCTTTGAAATACAAGGGGCTGACATAGTTTGGGGTGTTTTGCAAGGTGTAAAGAAAGCGGGGAAGGGACATCATTTTAAAGAGGGCAGCACAACCTAGTAGAGAGAGAGGGAGCGTCTTCCAGTGCCTGACGTCTGATTTGAGACATGTCAAAAGCGGCAGGAGATTTAGTTAACAGAATCTACTGGGATCCTTGGAGACCCTAATCCCCAGGTACTTGAAACTGTCGACTGCTTTGACCAGTAGCAGTCTGCGCAGGAACGGAGGTAGTCTCCCGCTAAGGAGTAGATCTCCGACTTGGACCAGTTGATCCTGTATCTGGCACAAGACCCGAACGATGTCAAGAACCACGTTGAGGGAGGCAGCTGGCGAAGCCAAGTGGAGCAAGATGTCATCTGCACACAATGAAATGCGATCCTCCCATCCCAGAGCCCATTTACGGCCTCCGAGAACGGGATCGGTATGGATCCACATAGTCAGTGGCTCGCGTGTCAGGGCGAAAAGAAGTGGGGTCAAAGGGCATCCCTGCCTGGAGCCGCGGCTAAGAACAAAGGTGGAGGAAGTCCTATTATTGACTGCTACCCGGGCCAGAGGTTTATGGTAGAGAAGTCAAACCCACCCAATAAATTCCGGTCTCATTCCCAGTTTACGAAGCACGGCAAACATTTTTTTTTCTCGTCTCAATATGTAACACAAAATCAGTGAAGTAATCAATCTTGGGCTTTACCGAGGATTATCTGTTCCAGAGAAACAATAAATGAAATCAAGCATGGTACATTATACTGTATCAGAAATCTGCAATACATACAAATATCACTGCTAGTTCCATCTTTTGCGGCAAATATCCACATGCATACTTCACAGAAACAGTGCACAAAGGTTCTGTCATAACAGATTATTATAAAACTTGTAAAAACAACTTTACTTCCCCCATTTCCCCCCCCCCCCCCTGGTACATTCACACTTTGTCATTAATACGCATATGTCGGCTTGATGTATGTGCTAGTAAAGTATTATGTGCTGTTGCAGCAACATTGTGTGTGTCTTCCAGCTTGTATTGGTGTGTGCAGCCTGAGTCGTTCCCGACCTGCGCAACTTCAAAGGGTAGGGCATTGCGATGTTAAAGTGAGAGGCATTAAAATTGTCGTCCTGACCATAGGAGGCAAAAGTTCTCTATAAGGAGGGACCTTTATTATCAAATTCTAACAACAGCATCTGCCAATCTGACAATATAGGCGTCTTTCTCAGTCCCCTATATTCCTCCCGCTGTAACTCGGCTCCCTCAGCCTTTCCCCATTTCAGCACCTCGTTGTGCCAGTCCTCCGGGTGTGGGGGTCTAGCGGATTTCCAACGTGCCGTAACTGTTCTCTTAGCAAGGAGTAGGGCCATGTTAATAAATCTAGAGGATGGGTTCTTCTTTCTTTCCCTAGTGCCCAGGCCCAATAGGCAGTAATCTGGATTGTCATAGGGTCTTCGTGGGACGATTACTGCCAGCACTTTACGGATCGTATTCCAGTAGTACCCCAGTTTAGGACAGGACCACAGCATATGTACTAAGCCCGTATCGGATATATGGCCTCTCGGACACGTGTCTGCAGCATCCGGGTACATAGCGTGCAATCGACGAGGGGTGAGGTACGCCCTGTGTAGGATCATTAATTGTATAAACTTGAATTTGGAGTTACGCGATACTTGTCTGGGATATTTTGAAACTCGCTCCCATTCCTTGTCAGTAAAATCTCTATTCATATCTCCTTCCCACTTAGTGCGTAAGGGTTGCAGGGTAATCGCTCGTTCGATACGTATACCATGCGTAAGCCTTTTTGTCAAGCGCCCCCCATTGCCCATTAAGTATTGCAGTGTAAGGAGCGAATTCGTGTGAGTTTCAGTTCCAGTGCGTGTCCAGGTAGCGCGTATATAGTGCACAACATGGGCATGCAATAAAAATAATGCATCCGTAGTGTGATGCAGGTCTACAAACTCCGTGTGGGACATTAGTTGCCCATCAATAAAGAAGTCTCCTAATGTTGTGACTCCTGCATCAGCCCATTGCTGCAGTGCGTGAGTAGTGAGGACCCCAGACCTAGTGGGTAGACCAAGAAGAGGCAAAGTAGGCGCATAAGGCGGTGATCTACCTGTATATCTCGTGGCGCTTCGCCAGCAGGTGATTGCCAAGCGTAGTAAGTGCGGCATAGAGCGGGGAAGAGCAGCCCCGGGAAGCAGTAACCTATGTATGAGTCCTCTATCTTTATCAGCTGGGACCATATCAATCTCATGCAAGTTACGCCCTGCCAGCCAATAGGCTAGCCACTGCAGCTGGCTGGCATAGCTGTAAGCATGCATATCAGGGACTCCCATGCCACCTTGGGTAGTGGGCAGCTGTAGCTTAGCTAATCCAACACGTCGTCTCCCCGTGCTCCAGATAAGGTCTATAAGAAGGATGTTGAGAAGCTGAAAAATGCGCACTGGGACAAGGATAGGGAGGTTCGTGAAATAATATATTAAGTGCAGTAGGACTACCATCTTGGTGATAGCTATCCTTCCCGCAATGGATAAGGGTAGTGCAGTCCAGAATTGAACTTGCGTCTTGAGGGACATTATTGCACGACCTAAGGTACCATCTAGAAGATCCCTCTTGTTGCGATATACATTAATCCCTAAATATTTGAAAGTGTCTGGGGCTATACAGACCGTGTGAGGGGCAAAGCTTATCTGGTCTCCTCCAACATTAACATTGAAGTGATAACCATACGACTTGAATGCATTAATAGTAAGTCCCGATATCCCTTTAAAGGAATCGAAGATGGTCGGTAGAGGGTCCAGTGCGGCAGACATGTCATTAATGTATAAGATGATGTCATCAGCATATGCCGAGACTACGTGTCGGACACCATTCTTTGCAATAGGGGTTCCAATGCCAGGATAAACAGCAAGGGGGACAGCAGGCAGCCCTGTCGCGTGCCTCTTGCTATGCAAAATGGGGCAGATATACAGCTTCCCGTACGTGCGCGCGCCGTCTGGTCTGTGTATAAAAGTTGCACCCACGACAGATATTCTAAGGGCACACCGAATCGTGCCAGGGCGGTGAACATATAGTCCCATCGCAAGGAGTCGAAGGCTTGCTTCAAATCTAGTGAGATGCAACCTTCTTTGCTGCCCATAACCTCAGTATCCAACATTATCTGGTATAATCGCCGTAAATTGAGCACTGTGCTCCTCCCAGGCACAAATCTGCATTGATCCGTGTGTATAAGCTGCGGTATATATTTGTTCAGGCGCATGGCTAGTAACATACTGAGAATCTTGTAATCAGAGCTTAAAAGCGACAGCGGTCTGTAATTGTGCATATACATGGCTTCCCTTCCTGGCTTTAAAAAGGAGACTATGAGCGCCTGTAGCGTCGAGTGCGGGAGCGCATGTGTCGTCAACGACTCTTGGAATAACGTCAGTAGATGTGGGGCTAGAAGGTCAATGTATGTACCATAAAACTCCGCGGGGAGACCGTCGGTCCCGGGAGCTTTGTTGTGCAGTAGTGCTTTAATAGCGCAGCGTATCTCTGCTATCGTGATAGGGCGGGCCAATCTTCTTTCTGGTCTTGTGTTAACTGCCGTTCGAAAAGTCCCTCAAAGAAAGCATCTAATTGAGCGTCTGCCATCTGCAGTGGCGGATCATAGAGCTGGTCATAATAATCCTGGAATGCCGTATTAACTGCTATTTGTGTAATGGCCATTCTTCCATTACAGTCCTGTACCGTCGTTATAGGTATAATAGCTGGGACGTCACGGATTATACGTGCAAGTAAGGGGCCTGATCTGTCAGCCTGAGTATGTTGCCTGGCCGTGTATAGTCGTAAGTCAATTACACAGAGGTCTTACAGAAGCTCCACATAACATATATTGGCTTCCTGTAATTGTGTAAGGCGGTCATTGGTGCCCGCCGCCTCCCCTTCTAGTTGCATGATCTTGTCCTCTACTTCCTTCAGTTTGTCCAGTACCGATCGACGCGCCCCAACTTTGGTGCCAATAGCCGTGCCCCTAATCGTCACTTTGAATGGATCCCACTCAAGTTGGCGGGTACTGGCCACGCCTACATTACGTTCAAAGTATGTATCGATCGCCTCCGAGAGTGTTGATCTAAAAACAGAGTCCTCAAGCATGTCCGGCTGCAGCCGCCATGTTGGGATAGGGGTCGGAATTTTCCCCCATTGTATATTCATCTCTACGGGGTTATGGTCAGACAATGTTTTCCCCATGTGTGTCACAGCAATGACAGAGCTCATCAACGCAGCAGAGCAGACAATACGGTCGATTCTGGTGTGCAGTTTATGCGGGGGTGAATAATAAGTGTATTCTCTGTGTCCCTCATTCTTACACCTCCATGCATCACATAATCCCCAACCCCGTACCCAACTCGCCAGTGCTTCCGCCTGTTTTCTACTGTCCGCAGCGTGTAGTGGGGGGTGTGATCGGTCTAGGGAGATGTCCAAAACTGCATTATAATCTCCCCCTAACAGCCAGTGGTAATCTGACCAGTCCGCCAAAACCCCACTGTGGGTTTCTAAAAAGCGCGCTTGATCTACATTAGGGGCGTAAATACATCCCAACACCACTTGTTGGCCATCTAGCAGCCCCCGTAGCAATACATAGCGACCCGCTTGATCTATACGCTGCTCCAGCAGTTTAAAGGGGACATTGCTTCTCAGCCAGATCGCAGCGCCTCTAGAAAAAGCAGAGTACATGGTAGCAAATATCTGGCCCTTCCATTTCTTATGAAGTTTAGACGCTTCGGCCGCGCTACGATGGGTCTCTTGCAGATACACGATAGAAGCCCTACGCCTGTTCAGTTACGCTAGTACTCTATGGCGCTTGTGTATTGATCCTAAACCGCGCACATTCCATGTGCATAAGATATAGGTGTTATGCGTCGACATCACAGCAATGTCCTTTTATCCACACCCTACATACATTCAAGCCATCCCAGGAAATTTCACTATTAGACAAGGCGATGTGTACCATATGAACTACTCAATACCAGGTTCCCTCCCCACAACTAGAAGGGACCAAACTTAAATTAGTAACCCAACTGGGGTTAATGAAACTAAACACAAAACTGCTGTCGCACATATGGGGTACTCAAGTGCCTGCATCTATACAGTTAAGTACATTGCTAAGACTAATTAGCAAGGGTGCCCGATATACAAAAACATTCTAGTAGCCAAAGTGCCCCCACAGTGATCATTATCAAATTGTTCCATGTTATACGTTACCACCTAGGCTCATCCCTCATCAGTAATTAAAAGTCATTCGCCATCTGGGCAGTAATGTTCGGAAACAGTTGTTGGCTAGCATCCGATGTAGAAGATGTAGTTCGATCGCTTGGTATGTGAGTCACATGGGTACGGCTTCCTGCATCGTGTGCCGCTAGGGCCTCCACTGTGAGGATTGCGCTTTCTCGCTCAGACGTCCGCTGCTCCGGCGCCGGTGCATGTGTTGATGCGTTGCCCTTCGGTGGGGGGTCTTGCCTAGATTCGCCAGATCTTTCCGCCATGACAGATCGGCCCGAGCGTGGGTAAGCCAGTGGATCTTGCGTCGTGGTAGGTGTGAGGGTAACCTCTACCCATTCGGCCGCCCCTTCCGAGGAATCAAAGAAATAAGTTTTCTGTTCATACATAATCTTCAACCTTGCTGGGAACAGTAGGGCGTATTTGATGTTGCGGTCACTGAGGCGGCGTTTAACTCCCATGAACGTTGCTCTAGCTCGCTGGACTGTTGGGGTGAAATCCGGGTATAGCGACACCGGTCTGTTGTTGTAAATCACTGGCGCCTTTTCCCTTGCGGCTTTAAGAATCGCGTCCCGATCCTTATAGTTGAGAAGACGTGCAATCAGGGGGCGGGTAGGCGCTCCCAGTCGGGGCGGTCTCGAAGGCACACGGTGAGCACGCTCCACGCTATACAGAGGCGTGAGAGCCTCGGGGGGACCACATTTCGAAGCCAGTCCTCTACAAATTGCGTAGGGTTGGACCCCTCGCTGCGTTCCGGGATGCCCAATATTCGCACATTGTTGCGCCGGGACCTCCCTTCCGCATCATCTGCTCTTTCCTGCAACCCCTTGACCTGGCGCGTTAATACCTCCAAGCGCGTGGAGTGTTCAGTTTGCTGTGCGATCAAGTCTTCCAATGCTAGTTTATGGGCCGTTACCTTTTCCGCCAGTTTGTTGTGGTCGGCCTTCAGGAGACTCGGTCCCGTTGACATAGCATCCATGCGCAATTCTAGCTTCGTGAGAGGCTCTAATTTCCTGTAAAATAAGGTCAGGCTTAGCATCTCGTGGGTCCATCCCTGTGGGTGGGATCACATCACTGCCCAGTGAGCCCATCGGGTCTTCCGAGTCCGTGGACTGCGTGGTGGTCCCTGGCGGAGCATCCACCGATTTGGCTTTCGTGCGTCCCATGTCGCTTCATAGAGTCACCCCCCGTCGCTGCTCCAGCCTGCTCTGGTGTAATAGTATTGTGTCCGCTCGTTTCCGCAGTTGCAGCTAGTGGGGCTATCCTGTCCTAGAAAGTAGTGGGACAATACCTTGCTCACTGCCAGGGAGGAGATGTAAAATAGCAGGCCAAGTTTGGGGTCACACTGTGCGCCCCTCATCAGCTAACAGTAAAGAATTGTGCCCCAGAGTTCTTCAGGTGCAGCGAGGCATGGTTACGGAAATCCTCAGGCAGGTCCCGGCATGGCATTACATCAAGGAGGTGCTGGCTGCCTTTTCCGGATGCTGTTGGGGGTATCACGCTCTATCCAGTGCCATCAGGGGATCGGTGCGTCTCGGGGCAGATGTATATGGCGCACTCTCCTCTCGGGTTCCGACAGTCCTTGCACTCATTGGGTCCTCTCTGCGTGTGTCTTACGGTGCGACAGTATGACACTCTTTTCCACAGTGATCCCCCGGGGGCACTCACCATTAACTAGCCACAATTTTGTGTAATCAGTAGGGTCGGTGTTTGCCTCCGTGCTGTTTTGGGTATTGTCTGACCTCCCCCGTGGGGTCGCCGGGGGCACCAGGCGGCTGCCTGTCAATCCCCGCTTCTCTGTTTATCACCACTGGGATCCTCAGGGACCTCGTCAGTAGTCAAGAGCCGCTCCGCCTCCGCCTTCACAGCGCTCGCGATCCTTTTCACCTCTCTCCTCCCTCAGCTGGGCCTCGCAATCGCCAGCAGCGTTAGGCAGTCTGCTAGTATCCGTACCCCTACGTCTCAGGCCACATTCAGCATGCGTTTCTCCTCCGGCGGCCCCAGACCCCGTATTGCGTGGTTCCGTCCATCTGGTTTTGCCTGCACTTTAAGCCGCCGCGTCTGGTGGCGGCACAGGCCTCACTGCGTATTCCGTAGGCTACGGGACTAGGGGCGTTAGAGTGGCGCTCACTGACACCGGCAGTATAGAGGGGGGCCTCCGCCAGGCTCCCACGTCGTTTGGGGGCACCAGGGCTCACAGCCTTACAGGATAATCTGCTAAATGTCCGGGCGGCAGACGGAGCTCTCTCAGCTCACGTCCGCCATGTTCGGCGTCAGGCCACGCCCCCCTCAATACGGCAAACATAAAGGGCCATTCAATGGTGTCAAAGGCAGCAGCGGCGTCTAGTGACTCAACTACTGCATCCTCCTCTATCGTTTCCACTCAACCGAGCTCACTGTGAAGTCGGTGCAGGTTGCGGGCGGTGTTCCTTTCGGGCATGAACTCCGACTGGTCCGGTTGGACCAGGCGGGTAATGACCTGCAGCAGTTGGGAGGCCAGGATTTTTGCCAAGATCTTAGGTTCTCCATTCAACAGCTAAATTGGTCTGTAAGAGGAGCATTTGTGCTTTGGCTTGCCCTCTTTGTGAATAACAACAATGTTAGTTAGTTGTTGGTCAACCTGTAGTAGTCCCTGTTCTTTGGTTGTCAAGAACATGCTAGTAAGATGCAGTGCGATTTTACTTGAAGTGAGTTTAAATAGTTCTATTGGTAATCCATTAAGGCAGTCGCTTTCCCACCCTGCAAATCGTGGATAGGTTTCCCCACCTCAATGTCCGTAATTTCTAGATCAAGTTCAAGGTGTTCTTCCTCTGTAAGGGACGGCAGTCAAAGGTCCCTCAAAAAGGAGGCAGCCTCCTCCTCCGAGTGCGGAGTTTGCGCTGTGTAAATGGACTGATAATATTGCCCAAATGCAACTGCTATGTCTTGAGGGGCTGTTAGGTGGGCGTCAGAGCTAATCTCAATCTCATTCACCATCTCATTCACCACCTGGTGTGCCTGCTCCCATCTGTCTAACCAAGCCAGCAACTGACCTGCTTTATCACCGACATCGTATATTCTGCTAAGCGTGGCTCTATGATACAGCTAGGCAGTTTTTGTTGCAAGGTCGGCGTTCTCCTTATTTTTAATACAGAGTTGCTGATGTGCCTCACCCTCATCCCTCTCCCTCAGCGTCTCCTCTAGTTGCAAAATTTCCCCCTCTAGTCGGTTCAGTGCAGCGCAAGGCTACCCCCCGGATAACGGTTTTATAAGCCTCCCATAGCACCACCGGGGACTCAACTGACCCTTCATTTTCCTGGAAATATAGCTCAGAGTCGCTCAATATTTTTTTACTGAGTTGGGGATTCTTGGGGTACCAGAGATTAATCGGGGCCATGTGGCCTACCATAGGTTCCCCAACTTCAAGCTGACAAAGTATCCGAGAATGATCAGAGATGCCTCTGGCTAAGTGTTGAATTTCTTTGACGCTAACGACTTGGTGTTCTAATGCTAGGACATAGTCTATTCTAGATATACTGCGATGGGCACCTGAATAATACATGTACTGTTGCTCATTGTGGTGCAGTCTCTGCCAAACATCAACCAGGCCCAAGGCTCTAAGGAAGCCGTGGATCTGTGTTCGAGAGGGCGGTAAAACCCTCTGGGGCCATCGATCCATCGCATCTGAGACAAGCGAGTGAAAGTCGTCCCGATCCATAGTCTGCCCTCCGGTAGTGCTAGGAGGAAATCAGTCCGATCCCTAAAAGTCTGGGCCTGCAAATCCATGTTTTCCCCTCCCAAGTTCCAGTGAGGACAGCGAACCTGCTGAGGTTGTCTGTATGGACTTTATCTATCACCATGGAAACAACTTCCACACCATCACTCCCACTCCCCGGGAGCCAGACCCAAACGCCGAGTGGGCCACTAATTTGAAACCCCACCTAGTCGTGGCTTTGCATGCGTTACCTTGCAAGTGTGTTTCCTGAAAGAGGACAAGGTCTGGGGAGTGACGCTTGAGGAACTGCAGGACCATCCCCTGCTTGATCTTGTCCCCCAGCCCGTTAACGTTCCAGGACAACAATTTAGCCCAAGGCAAGCTACTTTTTCACCCATTGTCTAGAGTCGAGTAGCAGGAGCACAAATGGCACCTCCCCCAGGTATTGTCAGGCTGCGTCGGTAGAACAAAACCACCTCCACTATCTGGTTCAGTAGCACAAAACAGTTGCATAGTGGCTGTCAACTCTCGATTGCACACATATTCGTCACACTTAAAAAATACAAAACAAAACTAAACAAACCCCCCCACACCACTCCTCACCTGTGTCAGAGAGAACAACCAGAATAGTGATCTGGCATTGAGTCACAACGGATCGACACTTGGCACAGGAACCCAACACCCCAAATATGATAAACGGAACTGCCCTCCCTGCCTCCCTTCATGGCGGTGTCAAACCTCCTGCCCACCCAAAACTTGCAGAGTGCCCATCGCCCAACCCTTAAACTTGTGGGTGCGTGCGTCCAACTGGGCACCCGTCCCAAAGGGATGTATGACATTACAACGCATGCTTTTACATCGCATGCCTTTACAACGCTGTTTTTAGAACGCATGCCTTTACAACGCATAGTGCTTTGGGGCGCTGGATAGTGAATAGTTTAATTTACTATTCCAACTCCAGTCCCCGTGGATAGTAGGGAAGGTGTTGGATAGTAAATTAAACCTATTCCCTATCCTAGAGCGCCCCCCAGCGCAATGCGTTGTAATGGTTTGCGTTGTAAAAGTTGCGTCGTAAAGGCACTGCCTGGTAAAAGTTGCGTTGTAAAGGATGTTTCCCGTCCCAAAGACCATGGTAACTGGTAGACATATTATGGACTCGAGATAAGGGCTTACAACAATGACTCAGTGTCCACTTTACAGTGTGTCCATTACGAAGAAGTCTCAGAACAACAGTTCCACAAGGAGTTTAAGCTCTAAGAGAGCAGGAATTCCATCCCAGCCAATCGGCAAAGAGGCAAATCTCCCCCCATGATAAAGGCAACTTACGGACCGGTTATTCAGACCCTCCTGTTGCCGCCTCCTGTTCGCCAGCCGGGGAGCCCCTACCGAAATCTTCAGTTCCCCTCTCGTTCCTCGCCTCCCGGACTCAGTTACCCCTGCGACCTGCAACGTGCCAATCGTCCAACCAGTCCCAGGCCTCCTTGGGGTGGCGGAGAACCAAGCCTTTCCGTTGGATTCCACCCTCAGCTTGGCCAGGAAAAGTATAGCGTATTTCAGATCTCTCTCTCAAAGTGACTTCTTGATATCGAGAAATCTGCGCCACTGCTGCTGCACCCCGAGGGTGAAGTCCGGAAAAAAGGTGATTCGACTGTTATGGAATTTCAATGGGGGCGCAGATCGGGCTGCCTGTAGGATGGTGTCTCTATCTCTAAAATTGAAAATCCAAACCAGAAGAGGCAGGGGGGGGGGGGGGGGGGCGGTTTCGGTCTGTCGCCCGGGACCCGGTGCGCGCGTTCCACGGAGAAGAAATTGGACAGACCGTTTGGTTTAAGGTAGGTGGTAACCAATTTTTCCACAAACAAGTCTGCTGCCGGCACCTCCACCCTTTCCGGAACCCCCAAGATGCGGACGTTATTGTGTCTAGAGCGCCCATCATAGTCATCCAGCTGCGCTTCTAATTTGGTGGTGTGGGCCTGAAGATCGTCCATCTTGCGCTATAGTTCGGAGGTGTCGTCAACCAAGGATCTTGCCTTTATTTCGACCTCTTTTAGGCTCCCATATCCGCCCGGATGAGGGAGACTTCCGTGGACACTGAATCGATTTGCAACTCCAGCGATGTGCTAATGGTCG
This sequence comes from Lissotriton helveticus, assembly GCF_964261635.1. Taxonomy (NCBI): domain Eukaryota; kingdom Metazoa; phylum Chordata; class Amphibia; order Caudata; family Salamandridae; genus Lissotriton; species Lissotriton helveticus. Next base: position 750,094,235 of record NC_136073.1, read on the forward strand.
TAATTGTTGGTGAGAATGTCTTGCAGCGTAGGTTCTTTCGCCTCCTCTCCAGACTGGTGCTTTTCTGAAGTTGCCGTACCTCCTGTCGGGCTTGCACTTGGGCCCCTGTCCCACGCATACTTATTTAGTTTGGCCTGGACCGCCGTCTTGGAACTACAACCTCCAGCCATAGCGAGGACGCCTTGGGTAGCGCGTGCCTCGGAGGAAAAAGATCAAGATCACTCTGCACCACCAGGGACCGGCACCGGGCAATGGTACTGCTTCTTCCGCGGGACAAGGTGTGCCGCCATGGGCCGTGAGCCACCAAGGCCGAGACAACTACCACCATCCCGTGCACCACTCCCCAAGGGGCAAGCACTCAAGCCTTCCGCAGTTCCACAGCCCCAGACTGGACTGAGTGGCAATTACGGCAGTAGCGCGGTGAGTGTGACGGTGGCCCAGTCCCTTCTATCAGTGTCCCGTCGTTACTGGCTCAGACCCCCATTCGGCTGCAAGGCCTCCTGGTTACTTCCTTCTTCGCTTCAAAAAGGGGGGGAATTCCCCTCTGTGCACCCCAGCTAGCAGCGACAGTCTCTAAGTGCGCCATGGGCATAAGATGGGGCCCCTCCCACTCAGGGCAACAACAAGGGGGTCCCAGGAGACAAGGGGCGGCAGGGGGCTGTCTCAATCCATTTCGCTCCTTCAGGTGATTGGCAGGCAGCACACAGGATTAGGCCAGCCTGTCCCAATGACCCTCTGCAACACGTCTTTCCCCGGGGCCCAATTGTTGGCTCCCGGGCCAGCGGGCGCCTTGCTACCCTGGTGACTGCGGTACCCGGCACCACAGGGGGCGCCCAGGCCGCCAACACTCTGAGGCTTGCACGGCCTCCTGTCCCGCAGAGCGTATCTTACCTATCAGCCGGTCCTGCACGCCGCATTCCTTCACACAAGGGCACCGCTCCGGTTCAAGGGGATCCCCGGCTCCACGGGGAGATAAGGGCCCGGTCACCGCCGGCAGGAGCAGTCACACGGGCCGGAGCAATCAAGCCTCCTCGCAGTGTGTGTTGCGTAGCACCGCTGCCGGGCCGCAGAGTGGTGCAGTGGGACAAACTCAGGAACTGCTAGCAGGAATCAGCGGTGACTTGGCTCATTCGGCGCGCGGTGAGTTCCGGCGTTTCTCACCGATTTTTCAAACCAGTTACAGGATATTTGTAGAGCGGTTGTTGCTGGGAAGAGGTGCTCTCGGAAGGAGCCGCCTTAGAGAGCGGCCATTTCTCACGGCGCTTGGCCACGACCCCACTAGAGTACAAAGTTGGAATCATTAAAAGTGGTGTGATGCAGTAAATTACATTAGACTAGAACAAGAGAACACGCTAGATTAATTCATAGTTTATTAGTCCTACTTGCATCTCTACTCCTTAAGTACATAATTAGTGTGTTGTGACAGGAGGCGGTTAGAGCCTCATTTGATCAGTGATAATGTTAGCATTAGACACTTAGGCCTTCCTTCAGCAGTTAGATGTGATTGCCTCCATTCTTTTGTTCCATTTAGATTATGCTAATCATTCTCTTGAGTGTGTAATTTTCGCAGCTTGTTGCAAGAGGTAGGCACCAACTCTCTTTTCTAGGGAACAGGGCTTATTTTTTCATCATCGTAGTGAAAGGCAGAAGAAGGGGAAAAAGGAGCAACAGAAAGATAGGAAAAAAGTGAAAGATAAGTAGAGAATGTAGGGATGAAACAGAAACTGCAAGATTGTGCTAAAGTGACAGGAAATGTTGGGTGGTGGAAGAAAGAAGCATGAGATGGAATCAAGACTCAACAGTCTTGGCATTCAGCTACGACAGCATTGGGCAGAGGCAAATTTCTAATGAAAAAATGTTTTCTTCCTGATATTTTTATAGAACTGCCACAAATGTAGCTATTACTGTAAGCTATGACTTCAGTTTTTGGCAATGGCTGTATCACATACGTTATTTTAATTATTGCATACACAAATAAGTACAGTGTCTTTTCTATCCTGTTTATACATATCTATATCTCCCTTCCCATGTTCTTCCCAAAACCTAGACCTGTTGGTCCCTCCATTCCCTTTTACATTCCTCACTATGTCTTGTTCCTGTATTACGATGATGAATTTCCTGCCAGCTGCTTGGGAGTTGAACTGCTGACGAGCTGGAGGATGCCGGTGGCAGCAGTAAAACGTACCCCAGCAACTTTACATGCTTCCGATCCTTATTACTTCCTATAGCACAAGCCAAAAGGTTTGTGGGTCCATTTCTACCACAGAATTGTCCACTTCTACACTTAAATATGATAGAAATTGAAGTTTCTAATTGGGACTGGCTAGCATCCTGTCCAAGTAGGCAACCCTTCCTTCTAGTCAGGATAAGGGAGCTACACACCCAGATAACACCTGCTTACCCCCTTGAAAGCTTGGCACGAGGAATCAGGCTTATCTCTGAGGCTATTTGTAAAGTATTTGTGCATAACACACCCAGTAACACAATGAAAACTCTACACATGGACACCAAAGTAGTTTATAATAATAAAGTATCTTTGTCTAAACCAAACAAAACCAAAACAACAAAAATGCAACATACAAAACTCAAAGTATGAGTTTTTAAAGGTTTCAAGTAATTCTTTCTATAGAACTCTATGGATCCAGTGATTTTACACAAAGTGCCTCAAAATCGTCAAAATCCACAGTGCAAAACAGCCACATAGGAAGGAAGTGTCAGAAAGCACGGTGATGTGTCAGTTCCTGAGTCCACGGGAGGCGATGTGTCAGTTCTGCTGCCCACAAGAGAATTGTTGCGTCAAATCTGGACTGTACGGGAAAGCGGTGCATAGGAATCCAAGACAGTTCTGGTCCGCGGGTGATGCGTCTGAAAAATTCAAATGTTCTGGAGGTCAAAAACAGGTGCTGCGTCGATTCCTTAAACCGTGGTCCCACAATTTGTGTATTCTTTCAGCCATACAGCAGCACCTGCTGGAGTGCGGGGGTCTCGGACTTTAGAGAGACAGTGTGCTGAACTCGTAGCAGTTTCTTCGGCCACTGACCGGGGCTGCGTCGATTTTTTTTAATTTATGTATTTATTTATTTATTTGGGCCTCATGGCAGTAGTGTGGAAATTTCTTCTGCACGGCGGTGCTGCGTCGGAAGAACAGGCGCTGGAAGGGTGATGCGTTGATTTTGATGATTTTAAGCAGGTCTTTACAGCAGGAACAACCTCCAAGGGCCCGGAAATGGATTTGGCATGACAAGGCAGGTCAGAACTCCCAGCAATGGAGTACAGGCATGCTGCAGATTTGTCTTGGCTGTTCCTGAGATCTCTTAACAGGAGGCAAGCCCACACAAGCAGTTGGAGAAACTTCACAAGGAAGATACACTGCAAAGGTCCAGTCCTTTTCCACTCCGAAGCAGCAACTGCAGGCCAACCCTTGAAAGCAACACACAGTAAAGGAATAGTGCTCCTCCTCACAGCTCTTCTGTTCTTCTACTTGGTACACGTTCCTCTTGATCCATAAGTGTTCTAAAAGTCTGGGGTTTTAGGTCCAATACTTCTACCCCTTTTGGCCTTTAAAGTAGCCATTCTTCCAAGGATTGTCTTTGTAGTGCACACATTCTTCTTCTGCCTGGTCTTGGCTCCAAACACACTCCAGGGGAGTGGAGGCAGCATAGTGAGAGGCCAGGCACAGCCCAATTCAAGTGCAGGTGACCTTTCCTCCCACCACTCTAGCTCAGGAAGGCCCGTCAGCCTGGTGATGAGCCATCAGGATATTCAGGGCACTCAACTCCCTTCGTGTAACTGTCTAGAGTTAATGCACAAACAGATCCCTGTCTTTCTAAACCAGATGTTGATTCCACAGGCAGGCAGAGGCACAACATGGTGAAGATAGAAAGTGCCCACTTCCTAAAGTGGAATTTTCAAACGCACAATTTAAAAAACACCTTTACTAAAAGATGTGTTTTTAAATTCTGAGCTCAGAGAGCCCAAACGCCAAATCTCTAGTTGTTCCCAATTGGAAGTTACACTTGTAGAATGTCCCTGCAATAGTGAAAAGAGAAATTGGCAGTATTTCACAATCCTCACATGCAAAACACACCAGCACATTTCCTACCTTTCACATACACTGCACCCTGCCCATGGGGGTATGTTGGGCCTAACGTAGGAGTTCCTTACATGTACTAAAAGGGAAGAGTTGGGCCTGGCAAGTGGGTGCACTTGCCAGGTCGACGTGGCAATTTAAAATTGCACTCACAGACACTGCAATGGCAGGCCTGAGACAAGGTTACAGACCTACTCATGAGGGTGGCACTATCAGTGCTGCAGATCCATTAATTTATTAAACAAAACAAAAGCCAATACTGGAATATCAATTCAACAACAACAAAGTTCCAACGAAAGCTGCTTTGATTGAAGCAAAAACAACCTATTTGTCTTTAACAACATACAAATGTATTCTTATTTAGTGAAATGATAATTTTTCTTTTTTAGCACACTATTTGTCGTGCTTGGAAAATACAAAATACAAAATGCAAAAAGTTTTATGTACAATATATACAACCATATGAATATACAATTTCAAGCACACTTGGCCATTCATTCATACACAATCCTTTCAAAACAGTGAAAACAATAATAAGAAAACAATAATACGAAAACAGTGCGTCCAAGCATCGGTTAATAAATCAGTCCAAAATATTTCTTTTCATATTTTTGCGAATTATTGCAGTTGTAATTGTCACAAGATCCCTCGTGAATCCAAATAAATGCAAAACAAGAATGGGGGTAACCAGACGCTGGACAAAAAGTGGTCGACGCGTTTCACGGACGATCCAGTGTACAAAAAAGGTTTCAGCGGGATCGAAACAAAGTGCAGCAGGGATCTCATGGTTCTTACCATTGAGACTGCACATAGGACATCACTTAAGGAACTAGAAGAAATAGATACTTTAAAAAGGGAAATTGAGACCAATCAACTAATAACAGATTCCAAAACTCTCTTGGAGAAAATTGATAAAGAAATACTAGAATTTAAGGACTTCACAGTGACTCAAAAAAACAATAAATTCGAATTGGACAAAAAAAACTTCTCATTAGAATCAATTTATCCATATCTCAACAAGGACTTTTACACGCATTCCGACTCTCGACGTTTTCTGCAGGACAATCAAGGACGATCACGCCGAAAATTTCTAACTTTTTCGGACACTACATCTTCCTCAGGGAGCGAACCAGATAATAGCAGTCGACCAAATCAAAACAGGGCAGGAAATCGACCCAATCAGTATCAACAACAAGCGCAAACCCAACAGCCTTTTTTAGGACGGGGTCAACAGAAATCCAGAGGCAGGGTCCGTTTCACACAACCATGGCAAAGGAGGACGCGCCAGAAATCTTACAACAATTAGTTGTCTCGCCTATTTACAATTTATCAAATAGGATGCTCTCAGAAGCAGAAACATCTATCCTAACTAAAGGACTCAATTTTGTCCCAACAAGACCGACGGACTTCACTAGAATGAAACTAGAGACATTGGAGTTCTGCCGTAAAATCCGTCTTAAGACATTTTTTCAAGATATTACTGAAAACATACAGGAAGAAACAACTGGCCTCAAGAAAAAGTCGACATTTTGTCCCAAAGGACCTAAAATCCCAAAGGAAGTTTTAACGTTTGAAACAACTGTGTTATCAGGAATTTCGTCGATAGAAAAAAAGAAGTCATTTGTTAAGTTCAACCTTTCTAAAGCAGAAAAGGACGCCTTGGTGGCGGTTAAAAATGATAACACTATAGTAGTGAAACAGGCCGACAAGGGCGGAGCTGTGGTGATATGGGATATTAACAAATACAAACTAGAAGTGCACCGCCAGCTTGACGACCAGAACTGCTATAGACGCATTGGTAAGGATCCTACCACAGATTTAAAGAATCAATTATTTGACATCATCCAAAGGGGTTTTGATGAAGGAATCATTGGACCAAAGGAGTTAGCGTTCCTACAGAATAAAAATCCCAGGACACCGGTATTTTATGTCCTTCCCAAACTGCACAAGGACGAGACAAATCCACCAGGACGACCCATAATTTCAGGGTGCGAATCTCTGTTTGAACCTATTGCCAAATATATTGACCATTTCTTGAAACCCTTCATTCAGACAATTCCCGCGCACCTTCAAGATACCACTGCGTTCCTAAATCGTATTTCCACCATTAAATTCGATCCAAATAGACAACTCCTAGTTACACTGGATGTGGTGTCTCTATACACCCAGATTCCCCAAGAACAAGCACTGGAAACCTTGACGGTTTTCTTGGACAAAAGGGAAAGACCAGTAAGAGTTCCTACTGAGTTCATACTTGACCTGGCACGGTTTGCCCTGCAAAAAAACTTATTTACGTTTGATGCTGACTTTTTTTATCAAATCAAGGGGGTGGCGATGGGTTGCCCCTTTGCTCCAGAGCTAGCCATAATGTTCATGGGGCTATTTGAGGAGAAATTTATACACCAAACTAACCCTTTTGGCAGCAACATTTCCCACTACATGCGGTATATTGATGATATCTTCATGGTCTGGACAGGAGGACATGAAGACCTGAGTCAATTCGTTTGTTGGTTGAATTCAAGAACGATTGACATTCAGTTCTCGGTCGCAGCATCAAATGAATCCATTAATTACCTGGACGTCAAAGTGGAACCATCAGATGGAAGTTTAAGCACAACGCTGTTCCGGAAACCCTCCGACAGGAATAAAGCACTGCATTTTTCCAGCAACCATCCTCGGAGTCTGAAACAAAATTTGCCGTTTGGGCAATTTCTGAGAATTCACAGAAATTGTTCCAGTAAGGAAGAATATTTCATACATGCAGAACATTTGAAAAATCGACTCATTCAGAGAGGGTACCCGAAAAAACTATTAAAAAATTCCCTCAAACGAGCTTGGTGGACTCCTCGTGAGACCTTGTTGGAAAAAAGAATCAAACCAGATGTCAAAAGGATGGTGTGTGTCACCACTTTTTGTCCAGCTACAAACTTACACAGGAAACTCATCACGTCCAACTGGCATCTGCTAAAGAACTTGCATGAAGATTTCTCAGTGCCACCACTTTTTGCTTATAAAAAGGACAAAAGTGTGGCCAATTATGTTGTTAGGGCGGCATTACCAATCACTAAGGCTCCCACATTACAAAGCCTGTTTGGATTACCTCCTGCCAAAGGACACCATAAGTGCGGTACATGCACTTGTTGTGTTGAGACTATTGAGGACTCAGTTTTCACGTTTGACGACATTCATTGGAGACCTGATATCTTCACTAATTGTAAATCCAAGAACGTTGTATATGCAATTGTGTGCCCATGCCCTCTAGTCTACATTGGGAAAACAACACAGGAAATCAGAAGTAGGATCACGCAACATAAATCGCGCATCCGCAGGCGAGTGGAAAACGCCCCATTGGTCAACCATTGGGCCAAGTGTAAGCATGAAAACACTGATCTGCGCTGGACAGTGCTGTCCAAAATTGAAAAAGATCCCAGGGGTGGCGATGTGGATGCCCAACTGTCTCAACGTGAGGCAATCCTTATAATGAAGTTCAACACCGCTACGCGGGGATTAAACGAAATTTCGGAAATTTATAAGCCTACTGTTTAAGTCCACACTGACCAACATACTGCCCATTCCAGGCCGGGTTTTATTCCACCTCTCTGCCAGAATCGCCTTGGAACTACAAATCCCAGAAACCCCTGACATCTGTAATCACCCAGGAAGTACTGAGGCAACACTTCCACTCGAGGGCTCCAGTGGTGTCAACCAGTTACACCGCCTAAGGAGAAGGACGGATGCCTTCCGCCCGCATTGGTATGTCATCCCGCTTTGCGGTTCACCACCACATTGGCGTTTGAAGCGCCAGACAGCTAACGCATATTCCGCTCCATTTTTACAGGATAGGAGCAGACGCCTGAGAAACTAATGAGAGAGCAGCGAGCGTGAAGCTGTGTGCTAGCGGGTAAGTACAAACACTCCCCACACCTTCCCGCTACTGCACATGACCTCAATGAATGAATGGGAAAAATGTGACACAATAGTAAATGTTGTCGCGTATATTGTGTTCTTTTCCGCACAGCTGCTGACATCACGTCTTTTTGGGAAATACAATTCCTTTGGGAAACTTTACTGCCTGCCATTGATTGCGTTTTCTTGTTTGGAATAAGGTAGGAGGCTTCAGTTGAACACAAGGAGTCGATCCCTTTTTCATATAGTTGTTTATGTTTTAAACACACGCGCTAAAGTCAGTTATCTTTATTGTTTCAGAACCAATCCGGTCCTGAGGAGAACCCCACCTTAATTATAGGGGTTTGAAATGCGTCGACCACTTTTTGTCCAGCGTCTGGTTACCCCCATTCTTGTTTTGCATTTATTTGGATTCACGAGGGATCTTGTGACAATTACAACTGCAATAATTCGCAAAAATATGAAAAGAAATATTTTGGACTGATTTATTAACCGATGCTTGGACGCACTGTTTTCGTATTATTGTTTTCTTATTATTGTTTTCACTGTTTTGAAAGGATTGTGTATGAATGAATGGCCAAGTGTGCTTGAAATTGTATATTCATATGGTTGTATATATTGTACATAAAACTTTTTGCATTTTGTATTTTGTATTTTCCAAGCACGACAAATAGTGTGCTAAAAAAGAAAAATGATCATTTCACTAAATAAGAATAAATTTGTATGTTGTTAAAGACAAATAGGTTGTTTTTGCTTCAATCAAAGCAGCTTTCGTTGGAACTTTGTTGTTGTTGAATTGATATTCCAGTATTGGCTTTTGTTTTGTTTAATAAGTTTGGTTGGACTCAGCCTTTCTGAGTAAGGAGTCAAGGCCCCTTTTGATTCTTGCAGATCCATTAATAGCATTTGATTTGGAAACCCTGGGTTTATTAGTGCACTTTACTAGGAACTTAACAGTAAATTAATCGTGCCAGTCATGGCGAACCAATCACCAGTACAATTTAGACAGAGAGCATATGCACTTTAGCACTGATCAGCTGGGGTAAAGTGCCCAGCATCCTAAAGCTAACAAAAAGTGGGTCAGAATAATAGGAGGTAACCATGCAAAAAGTTGGGGGATAAACCTGCAAAAATGGCCAAGTTCAACACTACAATTGTAGCAAAAGCTCATTGGGGCTGATTACGACTTTGGCACAGTTGCGCCTGTTCTCCACCGGCATAGCTGTGCCAAAGCCACGCAAAGATCGCCTGCCTTATTAAGTGTTGAACTCACGTAAGGCGGATAGTCCTTTGCTTTTCTCATGGCAGTGCCTGGAAAACAGGAATCACAGTGGGAACGGCAAAAATAAAGTTGCAGCCCATTACAGACGGTGACGTCCATGCCGTGCAGGGTGAATGCAGGCAGGGGAGCACATGTTGTGCCCCCCTGAAGGTATCCCAATGGAGGGACGGTATGGGGGCAATGAAATGGCTGGCAATGCAGGATCTTGTAATATGCTCAGCGGGACTGCACCAGTCCCACTCAGCAACTAACATTGTGGCGCATCTCTGCCACCGCCAGTGAACGACTGTTCCCTGGCGCAGCTGGTGGTTCCCCGCAGCAAAGACTTTTAAAGTTGTAATGCAGCGGACAGACCACCTGCCAGTGTAAGTGCAGAAGTCTCAGGACCACCACACTCGTATTCAGGCCCATAATATTTTCATAACCCTAATGGCAGCAGTTTTTAGGGCTCGGACTCCTCCCCACTGTAAGTGGGGGAGGAGTTTCGAGATCCTAATGTTATAAGAAAAAAAAGAAGAAGTATCCTTAGGGCCTTGGTGAGAGGAATTCCAGACATTCCTTAGCGTTTTCTGTCATCTGGCCAGTGATTCGTCTTCCTTGTGTTTTCGTTTTAATAGGCTTGAAGTGATAGGGTAAATGTAGTTTTGTTCCGCCATTTTGGGCATATTTCGTTCGTGCTCGAGCAAAGAAGTACATAAATTATAATTAGGAGCTGTCAGCGTGCCTCCGTTAGTGAATCCAGATGGCCGGGCGCGTTCACAATTCTGCAGCTCTCAGCGCGCAGCTTCCTGAGAGGACCGTGATAACATCCCCATGGTAAACTTGAGCTACATTTCCCAAGTTTGTCGTGGACTGCGAGAGGTAACTACGTCGAAACAAAAGGAGCCGAGCACCCTTGGCGCCCAGGCGTAGGCGCATGCCTCCTTAAGGCGCTAGCTGGCTCAGGATACGGAGCCCGACCCTTAGAGTGAAAACCTTGCCGGCGTTATTCCTCCAGACATGGGTCGACGTATCCCAGGCACGAGCACACACCGTCGTGTGTGGACATGCCGTACGTCGTCTTTGATGCTGGTCGTGCTCTTCATCTTGCAAGAACTACCGGGTGCAAGAACAGGTAAGGAGATTTTTTTCTCATAACTCTCGCGCCGGCCTGAACCTATCCGTCACGAAATAAATGTAGCGATTGGAGAGGGGCCATTGGGAAAAGGAAGGAATGCGAGCAACTCTAGAAATGTCGATTTGCACCTATTGGGTGTCTACCAATAAGCGCTGTGAAGTGGCTGCTAGGTGATATAAAACATAAATATTAATACAATGTCGCAATCATATAAGGAATCCATCTGGGCTGAGCACCGGTAATAAACCTCATCCAAAGTTTGAAATCTTGGCGGGATTTGCTCAGCCTTTCATCCGTCCAACGTTGATAAAGTGTGTACCGCTGCCATGGGTATTTGGCACCTGTAGTTTACAGTGAATCGAAATACGATCTCAACAGTGACAGGCTCTGTGGAAACACCACCGTTTTACCAAGGTCCACACACGTTTCAGACACAAGTGCAAGGTCACTAACACACGAAATCACACACTTTCAGTGCCACAAACCATGCAATCTATACAAAAATATAAACAGTGCCAGCAACCGCTACATGTATACATACACACGTTCAGCGCTACCAACCCCACCATCTTCTCAGACAAATGCGCAGTGCCACCCACACTGGACGCACCTTTGTAGTTGCACCAACCGCGCAGGCTTGCCAGACACACACCAGCAGTGCAGCCAACCTTGGAGCTACCCAGAAACACGTGCAGCGCTACTGAGGCTGCGCGGCTTACACGAGCGCTGATACCAATCGTGCCAGTTACGTTTTACAGACACGTGTGCAGTGCCACTTACCTCTGCTGCGAGATTTACGTAGGCCCTCAATGGCACCTGTTCCACAAACTTAATAGGCCCACTTTAACCTCTGCACCAACTATGTCAGTTTTACAGCTCACATGTTGAGTGCCAACAGCCCTGTCTTACAGACTCACACCTGCAGTGGCACATATACACACAGTCGTGCAGTGCCATTAACCTGAAAGTTCCACAGTGCACACATTCAGTGCCTCGTAAGATTTACACACACAACCCAAGCCCAACAGTCTTTAGACGCACACGCAGTGCCTCTAACCTTGCAAGATGTACACAATTTAATTTACTCTGATTTTCTCGCGTTCACACCTGTGCAGCGCTAGTAACGCTTTGATTTTACGACGAACTCGTGCTTTATGAACGTGTCTTCATATTCACAGGGACGGGTGCGGTGCCACGTAGAACGTGAGCTATGCAGACATAAGTGCAGTGCCACCAACCTTGCAAGGTTTAAGACACACGTGCTTGCAGCGCCACAAGGCTTCAAACGTGCAGACTTTACAAATGCATACAGTCGCAGGGCCGCCATACACTTCCAGTTTTACAGATCCGCGTGCAGTACCACCACCACTAGCACTACCACTACCGGTACCACCACCAGTACTACCACTACCATTACCACCACCAGCAGTACTACCACTACCAGTACCACCACTACCAGTACCACCACTACCAGTACTACCACCACCAGTACTACCACCACCAGTACTACCATTACCAGTACCACCACCTCCAGTACTACCAGTAACACCACCACCAGTACTACCACTACCAATACCACCACCACCACCACCACCACTACCAGTACTACCACTACCAGTACCACTACCACCACCACCAGTACCACCATCACCAGTACTACCACCACCAGTACTACCAGTACCACCACCACCACCAGTACTACCACCACCAGTACCACCACCACCACCAGTACTACCAGTACTACAGGCACCAGTACTACCACTACCACCACCACCAGTACTACCAGTACCACGACCACCAGTACTACCACTACCAGTACTAACACTACCAATACCACTACCACCACCAGTACTACCACCACCAGTACCACCACCACCAGTACCACCACCACCAGTACTACCACTACCAGTACTACGGCCAGCAGTACCACCACCACCAATGCTACTGCTCACCACCAGCCATCAGTGCACAATTTCTACAGGCAGTCACGGCCATCAGTACATGCATCGATTGTTACACATCCACAATTAAGTATTGTAGCAATCTCAGTATGGTACACTTTAGTTTTAAACATATTCATGTAAAAACACAGCATGCCACCATTGCTACAATTATAATCTAACACACATAATTCCACTACACACCACATTAACACACTCCATAACACTTAGCAAAAATACATTACCATTTACAATGCCATTAGCTCAAACTCAAATAAATCCGAGCCCGATTGCATTTCTAATGCTTGTTCTTAGATGACGTCGGAAAATATGTCCCATCAGCAAAAATGAGTACCTCAGCTCACTATCTGCAACCACAGGCACAAATTAAACATGGGAACAAACTAAATTGGTTGTTTAGGTCCTGGTGGACAGTGCACTGGTTTCTCTGGGTGGGGCCATGTTGTCTACTACCCAGGTGGAGGACCGTGCTCCCTATTAACAGATTCCCCCATCTGCCTGATGAGAATCTCTGTACTGTGAAGTGTTTCGGCTTGTGAGGCTCTTCTCACAGTAGTGCAGGTTTGCCAGCGGGCTCCATGTCAAAAGCACCCACTCTGCAAGCATTTTTGTTTAGAGAAAACAAATGCCCCTACCACGCAAGGAGTATTCTTTCTGAGTATTGGGGCCATAGCATGTTTCTCTAGACCGTGTCCGCCAAGCATTGCATTTCGGACACAGACAAGAAAAATGAATGACACTCGCTGCGCCCTAAGTAATGCAGCCTAGTCTCTCTATTAACCTGCACTCCTATGGCTGACTGACCACAGGTTATTGGTTGCCATCAGAGGTGCCAGCAAAGGCTCTGTCTGCAGAACCCAGTAGTTAACCCACATGTAAATAGGTCATTGAACTGCAGTTTTGGTGACGTGGGTGGTTCCCTCACTTCAACAAACCCTACATAAAGATCTACATTTGGTTCCACATCACCTATCGATCAATCAAAGCATTTGTAAAGCGCACTACTCACCCGTGAGGGTCTCAAGGCGCTGGGGAGGGGGGGGGGGAGGGGGGGTGATGCTACTATTCGAATAGCCAGGTCTTGAGTAGTCTTCTGAATGCTAACAGGTCCTGGGTCTTCCGTAGGATGGGGAGGGTGTTCCAGGTACATGGTTGTTGTAATAATGATGCTGTATTTCTCCCAACTGTGACACAGATCCATCTGTGCAAAATAGATTGGATTATTTTTTTAATTGTACGGTCTTTGATTAAGGGAATCACTTTGCAATCACTGCTAATACGTATTTAAATTGTAAAAGCCGCTCCTGGAAGCCAGTGTTTCCTGCCTGTCCCTTCTTCTGCACAATTAGGACAATATTAGTTAGTATGGATGTATTTTGCCTGAAGCAAGTGTCTTTTTCAGCTCTTAGTCAAGTTGTGCCAGCATCGCTTAACCCGGTAGCCATGGAACTGAGACAGATCGATGCTGTTACGGTGGCCGTGGTGAACCTACAGTATGAAGGCGCCATCCTTCCTGTTTCGGTAAGTTTTTATTCCGCTAGCTCTTAAAAGAGAAGGCAGCCAATCTGTTATAAATAGAGTGAATAGAAGGCCGCCAGTCGTTCAAGGCACTAAAACAGTGAGATTTAAGTATGCCAGACTTTTGGACTCATCGCAAAAAGCTTTATTTTATGACGGAGGAGAAGAAATATTAGATTAGCCGAGCCTACGTTAATCTACTGTTCCCTCAAGATCTATATTGTTTATCAGATTTATGTTAATAAATATTTTTAATTAATGGCACCTGCTGTTTTCCCTTTCACCGCACTATAAACTAAATATTTGACTAATTAATTTACTGAGTTTATCAACCACAGAAGAATGAAAGCCTCAGTGTGCGATGCCCATATTCAAACTCACGGGTCACAGGTATGAATGCATAACCCACAAGCGATTCTATTCTAACCCACGATTCCAGGTTGGGTCTAAAACTAGGATCCGGGCACAAACTCCTGTTTGCACAAACATCAGACTTCTAACAGGTTTTCCGGGTAGTTGCCAAGACATGAGGAATTTGGTACATTATGCACCAAATCTTTCTTGTTAGTCTCCAGTTCAGAGTCAAAACTCAGAATTAGAGGAATTTAGCAGGTCTAAATGTGTCACCCCAAGGTCTTGGTAATTATGATGTCCTGTAAATGCCTGCACCCCTCCCGGGCACTCTTAATTAGGCCTAAGTATGTTAGCTATCTTTTATTCTCAGAAATTGAGCACTGTCCTTAGATTATGGTTAACCTGTGCTCTTCACTGTAGTTTATAGGCACAAGGACAGGTTTAGAAGAGAAGGGAAAGAAAGTAAAATCTAGAGCTCTGCCAACGTTCCAGAAACAAATTCTCATGTTTTCAGAACAACATAACATCACTTACATTGCCAGCTGCATATTCTAATTTTTTGGTTTGCTGCAGTTTTTCTTCACGTTGCAAGGCATTTTCATTACTATTGATTGTGTGTTCATTTAGGGAAAAAAGCAGTGTGAATACAGTTTTCTGTAGGTGGGAGGTGCCAGAGATTTTCCTGGTCTAGTGATGCAATAAACTGCCATCTGTTCAAAGCAATTCCTAGTTTTGCGCAGGTACATCTTTGTGTTTTTGTCCAACTCCTATTCTCCCGGATTCGTGTTTCTTTACCTTCCAGGGATTCGGGCACCTGGTTCCATCATTCGAAGACGGCGCCCTGTTGGGTATTGTTTATGACTCCATTGCCTTTCCGGAACAAAATCGCACGGGCGCCCTCTCGACCAGACTCACGGCAAGTATATCAAGAGACCCGATAAACTCAACTTACTTTTGTCTTCCATATTTATGACAACATTCATTTGCACAGTAAAAGCGGCTGTACATCACGTGTCCACTGTGGGTTCAGGAGTGTAGGATCCAGCCCCAAATGTGCTTGCAATAAAACAAAGTTGAAACATTTACATAGGCAGTGGTTATCCTGAAAACACGGCGCTGATCTCTAGGTTTGTCACCCTTGGCCCCACAATGAAACACAGATGTAAATTTAGTTCCACAAAATTCGAGAGGATATTCTTGGAACCCAAATCTATGAAAAGTCAGTAAAGAGCTACAAAAAGTCCTTCACATGTTACGCAAGCAGGAGGTGTTTGCTAACAGTCAGTACTGAATTATTCACACATGATGGCGCTGATGTTTGAGAAAGAGAGAAAACCAATTGGCAGACGTAAGCACGTACTTGCCAAGTGGAATGTTTGTCCATAGTTTTAGCTATGGCAACTAGGACATAAAAATATGATGAGTGAGTGGCTTAGGAGGTCAACTACTTTTTTGTGACATCTTACAGAGCCTTTGTGCACCTGTCATTGTATCCCATTTTACTTGGGTATTTCACGGTTAATGTTTAAGCCCTCTGTGATGGGTGTTAATAACCTTGATCCCTGCAGAGAAAAGGAAAATAGACAGGTATCCCTTTCCTCTTCTCTTTTGGGCTAAACTGGTAGGAATATTGGTGATGTTTTGAAAATCTCATACACCCAAGAGGGGTGAGAGGTAATAGACCTGGACCTTCTTCCTCCCTTGGTGCATGTAAGTGTAGGTTTCGAAAATGACAGACCTGCCAGTGAAGCTCTTGCAAGAAGATATAATGGACTCTCTCAACTATCCCCAAACAGCATGTGCACATCTTTGTGTTATATACTAATTAGTGTTTATTATATGTTAACCTAATGAATATGATGGCTGATAACTCCACAACAATAAATACTAAGAGAATGAGCAGAATGTACATCCCAAGCATTGGTTATGCTACATCGTTAAGCTGCAGGATTTCTGAGCCATGAAACACCTCCTCACACACCTACTGAAAAGCCAGAATAGTGTCCTTTCAAGGAGCATGTCTCCCGGCATGTCACCCACTATGTCACCCACCCCTCCCTGCTCGTTATTTGAGAGGATCTTATATACCCTATGTGTATTAGTATTTCTATGGGTCTAGACTGGGCACCTTAACCTCAGAAGGCCACATAAGACAAATCATGATTAGCAACATTTCCCGGACATGATGCTTTCATCAGAGGTGTTAGGATATGTTTGTTTTGATGCAAGTAGTGAGGAAAACGAGGACCTTGCAAGGAAAGTTTTACTTCCAAGCTGCATTTAATAATGAGCTGTTTTGGGAAACAGCCATTACAACTCGACTGTTACAACACATTACCATTACAACACAGTCGTTCCCAGGCAAGTACCGTTACCACGCATAAACTTCACCACGCAGGATTTTACAATGCATATGCCTTTTGCATTCTTTTACAACACATTTCATTTTAAAGGCATAAATGTTTAAGGCTTATGTCTTTTAATTGCAAGTATAAGGTAACTATATATTGTGTGTGTGTGTGTGTGTGTATACTACTATTATAAAGCAAGAACTTTGAGCCTTTGAGGTGGGTAAACTCGGGAACCACAGCGCCAATCCACACACCCGATACATCATTGTAATCGTCAGGGTGTGCAGATGGACATAGGCTATATAAACTATAAAAATATGCGTTATTTAAAAAAATGTACCTTAAAAAAAGAAGTAGTCCCTTCAAAGTAGCGCCGGCCGCAACCTGCGTGCTGACGTCAGGAGCGCGGGGAGGAGCGGCGTCCAGGAGCGGTGGACATGGCGCGGGGGAGGAACGGTGACGACCGGCGGACAGGCGGGAGGAGCGGTGAGGAGTGGTGAGGAGCGGCGGAGCGGTGAACTGAGGAGCGCGGGGAGGAGCAGCGGCTGAGGTAAGGCTCCGGGGGACCCACAGACAATGTCGGGGCAGGCGGGGGTCGGGGCAGGCGGGGGACGGGGCGGGCTGGGGCCCGGGCTGCTGGACAATGTTGGGGCGGGCGGGGTCCCGGGCTGCTGGACAATGTCGGGGCGGGGGTCGGGGAAGCCTGATTGCTCCCAAACAAGGTCGGGACGAGCTGCTAATATATATATATATATATATATATATATATATATATATATATATATATATTTTTTTTTTTTTTTTTTTTTACCACCACTACAAGTTGGTGGTAAATTACGAAAATCCAAAAAAAAGCAATTTTTTGCATTTAATAACAATGCCATGTGGCAGACATACGTGTGCCACATGTGCACCCAGGCACAATTCAGGGGTGCAACAGGGTGTCAAAGTGACACCCTGTCACCCTTGAATGTTTCCCCCCTTTTAACGAATCGGTAAATACCGATTCGGTATGAATGGGAATTACCGAATCGCACCGATTCGGAAATACTTACAGAGTAATTACCTACATAGCATTTACCGATTCTAACGTACCAATCGGTAAAA
The DNA here is from genome assembly GCF_964261635.1 of Lissotriton helveticus. Taxonomy (NCBI): domain Eukaryota; kingdom Metazoa; phylum Chordata; class Amphibia; order Caudata; family Salamandridae; genus Lissotriton; species Lissotriton helveticus. The sequence continues at coordinate 750,111,921 of NC_136073.1, forward strand.
TTCGGTATTTTAGAATCGGTAAATGTAGTTTACCTACATCTAGCCCTATGTGTTTTAAAGGCTCCTTAATTCGACGTTCTGTGGAGTCTAAGTGTCATTTACATGCACGTGCGCATAGAACCTCAATCAGTCCATTTAATGTATTCTGCAGTATTGCAATTCTCTTCTTGCAAAAGTTGCAATTAAATATCGATTCTTATATGGCATTTCCATACGCAAAAATTGTTAAACTTCAACAGATTGCAGGCATGCTAGGGGTTGAGGTTAAATAGCGTACCTTCATTCATGAAGAATCCGTGAATCTGAAACATTTTAGTTCACTTTCCCTTGTTCGTTTCCACTTTGTATTATTTATGGAGAGCATTCCGTCTTTCAAAAAACAGAGGCAAGCGGGTCAGGCCCACTTTCATCCATAAACCAACATAGTTGCTGCGACTTTAGGGACCCCAGACCCTGGCAGGGTGGCTTCAAAGTGGAAGGCTCAGAGCCTCCCACCTTAGTATCCAGCAAACCTCCTCACGCAAAGAATGACCTTGAATCCAAATTCCAGGGAATCCAGGCACTTTTATTAAACAAAATTCATTCGGCATGCAGCATTAATATCAGTCCCAACGCTTTTCAGCTTTACTTCCAATCCTTGCTCACGGGAAAATAAAAGTTCCTGCTTCCAGAAATGACTGTGTTTTAAAGGCTCCTTAATTATGGGAATTCCAATCCCATAACAAAATGTTGATAGATCTAACAAAATTTTGCTTGAATAATAACTATTTTTTATTTCAGCAACAGGTTTATCACCAAGTGAGATGCGTAGATATGGGTGCAAGTTTTTCACCAAGCTACGCCTGTCTCCACATGGGATAGTGGGAAGAGATGGTTGTAAAATCAAAGTGCCAGGAATTTACCACTATGCTAAATAACAATGACATACATTTACAGATTACATATGATATTAGTGCTATCTCCATCTGCTTCCTAGATGTAGAGGTTTATGTGCTTAACAACAAGATAGAAACGAGACTGCACCGCAAGCTCACGGCTGGTAATACCATTCTACCAGCTTTCACCCCAAGCATACAATCCATAGTATCCCGTATGGTGAAATGCTCAGGATACGGCGGATTTGCAACAGGAAGTTAGACCTAATAAAAGCACAGGGGGAGTGTAAATCTCGCTTTCTGGCCAGAGGCTACTCAGAGCGAAGGGTGGATGAGGCAATCTGTCGAACAAGAGCCCAACCGCGTGAGGACCTGTTGGTTAAGTCCTAAGCTAGCAAAAACAAGCAAACATTAAGCGTAGTAACCACTGAAAGCAGCCCCAGACTGATCCTAACATACAACAAGCAAAGAGACAGCCTAAGAAAAATAGTAAAAAAGAATTGGCATTTAGTGCAAAGTGACCGGGTTATAGGAGAGCGAATGCCACCAACCCCATGATAACATACAGAAGGGTTCCAAGCACAGGGGATTGCTTAGTAAGCAGCAGCCCAGAAGTGAGAAAAAATGCCAATTGGATGTAATTCCGTAAAGATTTTGAAAGATGTATATCATGCAAGGCATGTAAATATGGAGAAAGCAAGACTTCTTATCAAACACCATTCAAGGATAGCCCAACTATAATTGAAACGTTTTTAACTTGTAAAACTGAGTTTGCTGTGTATGTGCTGGAGTGCTCTTGTGGAGTGCGCTATGTGGGAAGCACAAAACGGAAGGTCCACAAGATAATACTGAAGCACATACGTGCCGTAACCAATAATGATACTACGTATCCGATGGCCCAACATTTCAGAGAGGTCCATGAAAACAACTTAGACTATTTGAAATATTATGTGATAAACTGTGTTCCCCCACTGAGACGAGGAGGGAACAGAGAGGCTATACTAAGGCGACTAGAAACCAGGCATATCCTTGAACTAGACAGCAAGTGCATACAAGGGCTGAATACAACAGAAGACTTGCACACCTGGCAACAACAGCATATTTTTAAATCTTACTGGTTATATAATGTAATAGAAAAACAGAGAACAAATACCATAGGGTTTTTATACTCTGAGTCCCTTACCCATACTGAAACTCCCCCCCCCCCCCTTCTTTGTGACATGGGCTCATGTCACAACCAGTTTTTTAATGGACAATGGCACTTTATTGGTGTGTTCATACTTTGGGAGTATTAGGAACACATAACATTCACACTTTAATTGCACTATTTTGTATTACTATTTGCACTGTAGAAATAACAAACAGTATGTCCATACCAACATCAATAATCGTTTTGAATACTGCTTAAGGCGGATTAGATCTGGTTTTGGGATGATGCAAGATGAAAACCAAGTGAGGAAATAACCAAGATGTGATATTCAGAAATGCTCTTTAAGTGTGCAAAACATAGAAATTTATTTATACAGTACTATACTAACTGCATACTTTGCTCATGGTTTTAAATGTCGCAATCTTAACTGTATGATTTTAAATATCGGACATATATAAAATAACGTGTGTGTTTCTGGAAAAATGTTTTTATATAGCAATATTGGGAATTATGCACATGGTTTTAAGATTTTAAGCGTCAGACCCAAGAGTAAAATCGAGAAAATGAATTTTGTGTTCTGCAAATCAAATGTATTTAAACAGTGAAATTGCATAGTTTTGCACATAAGTTGTTGTTTTTTAATAATCTTAGATATTTATAAAATTTGAAATATTTAAGAATCAGCCAAACAGTATATAAGCTATTATGTTTGTTAAACTGAGCAGTGCAATATCAGAGTTCAGACGGGTAGTCTGTTTTCTATATTCAGGAGTTAATCATGCACTTGTCACTTTAAAAATGGGAAGAAAAAAAGATGTAGCATGTCATGTGATAAAGGCCCCTGGTGGGTTGAAACACGAAGTGGTGGAACAGCACGAAAAACAAACCAACATTTGCACAAAGCAAGAGGAGTCCGTGCCTTTTTGATTTTTTGATTCCTGGGCTTGGAGAATCGAACAAGAAAAGGATATATATATATATATATATATATATATATTCACTGAAAAAACCATAGGTTATAGACCATATATAGTTAGGAATTAGCATTTAAAAAACCTTATTTTACTCACACAAAACCATTGAAATTCCATATATAGTTAGTTGCACTAACTATATATCGCGCACCCGCAATCCACTGCTGATGATGTCACATATTACATCATTCATGACATGGTCAGTGACATCACTGATGACATCACTGATGACATCTCAAATGACATCACTGATGACATCACTGATGACATCATCCAGTGACTGTGTGTTTCTGTAAAGTTTAAATATGTTTTACATATTGAAGAATGAGTAGATGTAGAAGTGTCTGGATGAAGGATTTAGTAGGTGCGTGACTGACTGTATGAGTGAGTGATTAAATGTGTCTCACTGAGTGCATGGGTTAGTGACTAAACTGTCTTAATTTGTGCATCATTATGTCTGTTGTTCTGTAAACTGCTGCATGTGTTGATCAGTAGCTATATGAGTAACTATATGGGTTATTGATTGATTGCCCAAGTATTTGTATGGGAGACTGAGTGTGTGTGTGGCTGGCTGGGAGGTGTGTGACTCTGTGCAGATCAATGTGTACTTGTATCAATGATTGTATAAGAGAGTAATTATGTGTTAGTATATGTTTCAAAATGTAAGGTGCTCTATGTTTAACTGTATAGATTAGAAAATGGAAGTGTGATTGATTCTTTACAGGACTGACTAGGTGTGTGAGTAACTCCATGGATGAGTGACAGAGTGTGAGAGTCTGTATAGGTGTATGAGTGCATATGATAGTGTTGTAAAGATGAGTGATTGTATGTATGAATGATTGTATGGGTAAATGAGTGAATGTGTGTGTAAACATAGGAATCACTGAGTGCGTATGTAGTAACTAGTATTGGTGTGTCAATGGTTTCAAAAATTATACTCTGTATTTAACACTGGGTGTAACAGAGGTTATATTAAAGTGTGAGGAGATGCATTGTATTGTCACATGAATGATATCATCAGTGATGTGGTCATTGATGTCAAATGAGATGTCATCAGTGATGTCATCAGTGATGTCATTTGAGATGTCATCAGTGATGTCATCAGTGATGTCACTGACCATGTCATGAATGATGTAATATGTGACATCATCAGCAGTGGATTGCGGGTGCGCGATATATAGTTAGTGCAACTAACTATATATGGAATTTCAATGGTTTTGTGTGAGTAAAATAAGGTTTTTTAAATGCTAATTCCTAACTATATATGGTCTATAACCTATGGTTTTTTCAGTGAATTTTCAAGGTTTTGTAAATGCTAATTCCTAACTATATATGGTCTATAACCTATGGTTTTTTCAGTGAATTTTCAAGGTTTTGTAAATGCTAATTCCTAACTATATATGGTCTATAACCTATGGTTTTTTCAGTGAATTTCAATGGTTTTTTAATAGCAAATATCATAAGCTGTCGAATGTCAAGTACGTGGTAAGTAAAAACATTTTCGTGTTTATGCACACTGATCTGCTTTGAATGCTGCCCCCCACCCCTCATTTCTATTAGGAGTACTCTCTCTTTGCAGATAGTGAAGGGTAGTTAACGCAGCCCTTTGCCCCCTTTGTAATCCGTCGTGCCTGCTTCTCTCTCCATTTGATTGATTGTTCTCTTTGGTTCATTCTCTATTTACAAACAAGCACAGAGTCGCAATACTCTGTTTAGTCTTTGCAGATAGCGAAAAATCGTGTAAAAAAACAAAAGGAATCGAGCAAAATCAGTAGGCCACTAATGGGATCTCTTTTTGACCTCGCTAAAATAGAAACATTAGGAACAACCTGTTGAAAATAGCAATGCGTATGTATATAAGCGGCGTTCATTTGTGTTCACAGTACCCTTGTTGATTGTTTCAATCGAGCATTGAATTGTTCGAAGTTAATTCTCTTAAGGATCTTCTCTACCTGCAAACGAGGAAGAATAGGAATATTCTCTCTCCCTTTGCAGATAGTGAAGGGTAGGTAACGCAAGCCTTTAACACGTCGTACCTATTTCATTCCTCATTGATTGATTGATTGTCCGAACATTGACTGTTTGGGAATTAGTTCTTTTTGGAGGTATTCCCTGTTTGCAAATAAACGTAGGAAAATCTTTGCAAGTAGTGAAAGGGTACGTAATGCGGACCGTTCTCCCCCGTTGTAATCTGTCATGCCTATCTACTCCCCACTGATTGATGCACCTTTTTCACCTGGACCATTTACTAGAGATACGTCATCTGGCCCGACCAGAGAGCACCCCTAGTGAAAAGGACATATGCAATAATAACGAAGTGATCACTGTATCCTGTTAACAGAAACTTTACCATGAAACAACCTGGAAAGAAAAAAATAGGAAAACGAAAATCAGTAGGCCACTGATGAACATGAACTTTTATTAAACAACGAACAAAGAAACGATAACATAACGTAATGATAAAACCTATTAATGTCCTAGAAACAAGAAAACGTTAAAATATGCCAGTGGTGAGAGACCAGAAAAACAGTAAGAGAAACCAAATCACCCCTCGCTGTCCCACCGCCTGCCACGCCAAAAAAATCGATAGACTAAGGAAAATGCAAGTCAGTAGAACATCCACCCCCACTCTGGAAACTTCCAAGGTGGGGCAGGGTTCCGGCTACGCCCAGCCGGGAGCAGCCCATATAAGGCAGGTCCTGCTGCCACGCCTCGGCCAGGAGATCCTAACGTAGGGTCTAGCCGGAGGAGAGGCCGAGGCCAGGGGATTGCCTTTACAACGCTGAACAGATGCAGGGGGGGGGAATGTCTCCTCGACCCTCCCCTCTCTCTCCCAGTCCGGCCGCGGTGGCCCTTGAGAGTTGCAGGTAGTCCCGCCACATGCTCTTCCGGTCCGACCACCAACGGTCGGGGGGCCGAGGCCGACGGGATCCGGCTGCAGCCGATAAACCAAGAAACCCGTTCATGGGGCCAGAGCCAGGGGCGTCCGGCCGACATCCACCGGAAGCCCGGCCCGAAGACGGACGGGACACTTCTTTCTTTTATAATGGCTGCGACAACACTGGGGGGGGATGTCTTGCACATGCCTCCGACCCCCCCCCCCTCGTCCTCATCGCCTGGTCCGGCCATAACAAATCTCAAGCGAGACGCCGTGGGGTGCACTGGGAGGGAGAGACGGTGCGAACAGGCCTCTCCCGCCTCCCCAGGTGGAGGCTTCCCAGCTGCAACCTCAGCGCTCCAGGCGCCCGGAAAAGGGTTCTTCCACTGTGGCCATGCTGCAACGTCTCGCCCGGCAGGGTGGAGCCCGTCCGCTCATGTGACCCCGCGATCGCCGGTAGCTGCCGAACTCTCAAAATGGCGGTCGACCTGGCAAGAGCGGGCCCAGCATAAAGAAATGGCCCGGTCACTGGTTGACTCCACCACCGTAGTCCTCCACGACCTTGAAGATTCTAGAGGAGCCGCGGGAGTCTCCGACCCCCGATGGGGAATGACTGCCATGATCGCCCGTGGAGTGACGAAACTGTATCCGCGGGACGTCGGCGCTCCCATGCTGGCGCCAGCCTCACTTTGAATTACTAGAATCCTGCAGACCTCACTTCCGGTGAAAGCACAGTGTGACCCGGTAGGAAAAATTATTGCACCCCCTCCCCTTTTTGACTGATAGTTCAAACCACCGATCCTTTCCTTTGCCCTTTTAACGGAACTTTGGACTGCCTCCCCCTCTTTTACATTTTCTAGAGAAAACAAAACATTAACCACTACATTAGCATAGCAGTTGACACCAGAACTGTTTTCAAATTGAAAACCAACAACATCTTCAACAGAATCCTTTTTGTTTCTGCTGTGACCCTGCTACAGCACAGGCATTGTCCCCAGCAGTAATTCTGCAATGCCGGTAAGAATAGCTGTGGTGCCTACTGGACTCACTCACCCCCGCGGCGCCCCACGCCGTTTTTTGCTGGGCGGCAACTTACTAGACATCACTTTCGTGCCATCTAGATTTCAGCGCGTTCTGCTGCCTTGGAACTATTCGCACAACAGACCGCTACTGACAAGAATATTTCATTATTGGTGCTGTCAATTTCAATAAATCTATTGGATAATTCAAAAGAAATTGCCACGGTCTCTTCGTTGTTTAAATGTTTTTACTGTTTTTGTTTTCTTGTATATATTTATATGTTATTAAAGTTTTATATTCCTACTACTTTGTTGGAGTGCTATATATTTTTAATGTGACACATAATTGTAAAAACTTTGATGTACAAAGAGTCATTCCTGGAATCTTCCGCTTCAGGCTCGGTCCCCTCCCCAATCACAATACAGGATGGTTTTCAGATAGTAGGAACACGTGTGGTGTGACGGATCTCATCGGGTGTGGGCCTTGATCTACTATAACTCCTTTGAAGAGGGGTGATTCTTTACAGCTGGGGCCATAAACTACATCTGCAGGGCTAGCTGATAGCCTGGACAATCGGACACAGAGAAAGAGGAGTGTCAGAGGGTGCGGTAGTGAATAGGGCGAAAGGGAGGTGTCGGGCGGGCACAGAGTGTGATTCTCAGGGAAGAGCAGCGCAGATGGGGGGAGGTTTATTGCCCATGCATAAGACAGAGAGCGGTGGTGACCAGTGCCTAGGGAAGATGCTTGCGTGGGTGAGGAGCCATGCTACGAATCGACAGCGTGCAGAGAGTGGGTCTAGTCAACACATCTAAAATGGCTGCCGTGCACGACAAAAGTGTGGCATTTCAAAAAAGGCAAGATGGCGCAGACAATGTTTTTCAACACTTCCTCATTTCCTTCGAATCGAACGTTAACAGACGTTGGGGCATATTACCAAAGTTAAGCGATATTTATCGCTAACGATGCTTACCAACCAATTTTTTACCACTAAGCATCGTCAGAAATTATCGAAGATAAACCTTGCTATTATCAAGGTTTATCGCAAATGCGATAATAAACGGCCGCAATGCATGAATATCGCTAAAAACTCAGCGATATTCATACATTACCGAGCTAATGCTCTTAGCCATGTTATCCACCTCCCATTGGATAACATGGCTAAGAACTGCTCAGGGCAGGTGTTACTTTTTGGAGATATTCGCGCTTAGCGCGAATATCTCCAAAAGTTGGTAATAGGAGATAGATATCTTGCATGTTGTAATGCAAGTTATTGTGGTATATGGAACTCATACCATAATCTCTCAGGAAAGCAGAAACTGATCCTTTTGGGACCGCCTAAAAAGGCCTAGGGGGTGAGGAGTACTCTACTTTGCCCCCTTTTCACGTTCCGAACTATTTTATTTTACTCTCTTCTGTAATTACACAAAATAGCAGCGATAAGATGCATCGGAGACACACAGTGAGAGAAAGGAGGCCGGAGAAGAAGAAGAGATGTCAAATACACATTGGAGATAATATAGTGGCAGAAGGGAAGTAAATATGAGTAAACTTACCATGTAACATAAAAATGTTGCACTCTATACTATAAGTCTCATTTTATACTACAATCACTTCGCTACAACCTCATAAATTAAAAATAAAAATGAATAATGTCTCAAACAATTTTTGATTTCTAAATATAAATTTATTCTTCAGAATTTTCTAAATTTGAAAGAACTAGTAACATGTCCTCATCAGCAATGTCCTCATTAAAAGTCTCCAATGATGATTCTTGTAACTCTATGGTCTCCAAACACTCGATAAATTCGCCATCAAGAGATTGATCAAAAAAATCATTCAAGTCATCTCCTCCTTGTGACAATATTTCATTATTGGTGCTGTCAATTTCAATCAATGTAGTGTAATCATTCAAGTCATCTCCTCGTGACAATATTTCATTATTGGTGCTCTCAATTTCAATCAATGTAGTGGAATCATTCAAGTCATCTCCTCCTTGTGACAATATTTCATTATTGGTGCTGTCCATTTCAATCAATCTAATGGAATCATACAAGTCATCTCCTCCTTGTGACAATATTTCATTATTGGTGCTCTCAATTTCAATCAATGTAGTGGAATCATTCAAGTCATCTCCTTGTGACAATATTTCATTCTTGGTGCTGTCCATTTCAATCAATCTAATGGAATCATACAAGTCATGTCCTCCTTGTGACAATATTTCATTATTGGTGCTCTCAATTTCAATCAATGTGTTGGACAATTCAAAAGAAATTGCCACGGTCTCTTCATTGTGAGCCATTTTATTTTGAAATTGCTTGCTGTAAATTGCAGAAAAAAATAATCACTTTCATTTATCGTTTTTAGTAATACATAATATAAAACTAACTTTATCAAGTATTTAGTATAACAGAAGGACTGCAAATAAATAACAGAAAACATTTTTCAAATTATCTTCAAGTGTACAACATAGTTCCCCTTACAAATTAACAACTCACCTTTTTAAAAGTAGCAGAAGTGTTAGTACTGTGTAAATCAAACACCAGAAATTCACCACCAAAAATTCCTCACAAATGTACCTCAGACAGTAGTATCACAAAATGGCTGTGGTTTCCTCTCATTTGACATATATACATAACCAATTAACTTTCATCACACACAAATACAAAACCAAACTAACATTTTAATTGGTTCTAAATTTCAACACTTTCAAATGTGTTTTCCCCATGCAATTTTCCATAGGACATTTACATACGTCTACAGCCTGAATGGCTGAACGGAATTACACCAAACTTGGCAAAATGGTACATCAAACCTAAGAGGTCAGGAAGGATCTACTATGCCCCCTTATGGTCATTTCCCCCTTCGCTTTGGCCTCCTCTTGTCTCTCAATCCTACCGAGAGACAAGATGGCGGCCGCTACGGACTGTTTGGAATGTTGACAGACGCCGGAGAACCAATCAGCTTCGCAAAGCTCCGTAACGCGAAAAGTACGCGAAGCGGAGCGCTGTTACAGATATATATCTTTTTTTGAACGTTAATTTCTCAAAATCCACTGGAGCACATATATTGAGACCTAGCAAAGGCACATCGGGCTACCAGTCCCTAATATTTTGCCAAGTTTCGCGCAAATCCATTCAACCGTTCGATTATTATTATTTTGTTTTTTTTTGCCCCGCGGGGCCCTTTTAAAACCTCCACATCAAACCTAGGGGGTCAGCGAGGATCTACTATGCCCCCTTATAGTTATTTCCCCCTTTGTTTTCACCTCCTCTTGTCTCTCGATCCTACCGAGACAAGATGGCGGCCGCTACGGCCTTTTGGAATGTTGACAGACGCCGGAGAACCAATCAGCTTCGCTTCACAAAGCTCCGTTGCGCGTAAAGTACGCGTCCTGGGACGCTGCCAGGTCCGCTGTTACAGATATATATCTTTTTTTAAACGTTAATTTCTCAAAATCCACTGGAGCACATATATTGAGACCTACAAAAGGCACATCGGGCTACCAGTCCCTACAATTTTGCCAAGTTTCGTGCAAATCCATTCAGCCGTTCGGGCTAAAAGTGAGGCCAACCGCCCTATGGAAAACTCAATGTTAAAAACACGTTTTGGGACCCCCCTTTTTTCTCGGCCCCCCCTTGACGAACCCCCCCAAATTTTCAAGGGCTGCTCAGAAACAAAATGTGCAATTTTCCTGAAAATTTCAGCCAATTCCGTCCACAAACGCCAAAGTTATTAGACATAGAATTTTCAAAAATCCCATAGAGAAAAAATCCTAACTATATATACCTACTGGCGACCGCCAGTAGGTAATATATATATATATATATATATATATACAAGTTACCAAGGAAATTGACTCGCAGGAGGGTTTCAAATCCAAGTCGGATTTATTGCGCACAAAATCAAAAGAACAGACGCGTTTCAGCGGTACGCCTTAGTCAGTATCAGGCGGCCGCCATGACGCTACAGTTTATAGATATGATTGCAATAGCACTTGTTGCACAAATCTCGCGGGATCTGTCCCGAGCAAACACCATTTTGAAATCAGGCAAATTCCAGATAACAAATCGAAGACAAAAAGAAGTTACACACTAAATCAGGTATGTGCAATTTCAAAACAATTAAGCCCTCAAATGGGCTTGAGTTAAAATTTAAGTTTAAAGTAGTGCTGCGGTGGAAGAATTCATTCAGATTCAGTAATACCACACAGATGTTGAATACACAAGTAAGATTCTGCTAGATCAACCAAAAGTAATAACCATGATTAGTTGAAGCAAAAGCACCCTGAAAACAATCCAATAACAACGATTCATGCCTGAAGTGTCATAGTGCAACAAAACATTTTGTGAATAAAGACAAAAGTTATTTACAGTATTTACAGGTGTACTTTCAGTTCCTCCCCCATATTAAGTCCCAACGGGGTTTTAGTTGATAAATCAATAATATATCGGGATTCAAGTCTCCTTAAACATTTAGCTCTATCCCCCCCTCTGGGATCTCGAGGCACATGGTCAAGGCAGAAGTAACTCAAGAGTTTACGGTCACTGTTATGGTGAATATTGAAATGACGGGCTACTGGATAATTACTGTCGTTGTTCTGAATTGCCCTCTGGTGTTCTAGGATGCGGATTTTAGCAGGGTGTATAGTGCTCCCTATATATTTGAGTCCGCACGGGCAGGCAAGGCAGTAGACCACAAAAGGTGTCAGACAATTCATAAATTTCTTGATGGCAACTGGATCATGTTTCCCGGGTACGGAGTAGCTGAAAACTTTCCTGCTACCCGCACAGGCCTTGCACTTATTACAAGGATAGAACCCACCTATACCTTGTATGCCTCTGGCTACAGGGGGCAAATGGCTCTGTACCAGGTGATCTTTAAGTGATTTGGTTTTACGGAATGTTACAAAAGGTTGGGCAGGGATGTCACGTCCAATGACAGGATACGATTTCAAGATACTCCAATTAGAGTGCATAATCTTTTTAAGGCTCTTGGCTGCGTTAGAATTTTTTTTTATGAGCCTCAGATTATTGGGACCTTGATTTTTATCTATTTTTGGAGTCTCTTTAATCAAGTCCGTTCTACTTTTGACCTCAGCTTTCTTCCAAGCTTCGTTCAGCACCCTGTCTTTATAGCCTCGTGCCCTGAATCTATCAAGGCTCGCCAGCCCTGCTACTTTATAGTCTTCAGGACGGGAGCTGTTGTGTTTGATCCGCAGAAGCTCCCCATACGGGATACTGTTCTTTAGGCTAGTGGGGTGGCTGCTGTGTGCATGAAGCACTGAATTACCCGCAGTGGGTTTCCTGAAAAGAGCCGTCTGTAACTTGCCATCAGTTATGAATACTCTTACATCTAGATAATTCACCTCAGTGTTGCCAATTTCACCTGAGAATTTTAAATTAAGGTGGTTGCTGTTGAGATATTTGATATAATCTTCAACTGACTGTCTACGCCCCTTCCAGACCAGAAAGAGGTCGTCAATATACCGCCTCCAAATTATGGTCTTGTTGACCCAATGGTCACAGGAATCCGACCAGGCCGCCCGCTTCTCCCACCAGCCAACAAAAAGATTTGCGTAGCTGGGGGCGAAGCAGGCTCCCATCGCCGTCCCCCGTTTTTGTCGGTAGATCTGGTCCTGAAAAATGAAAATGTTGTTGAACAAGCAGAAACGGAGAAAGTCAGTGAGCATTTCACTGTGCTCCCTATGTTCTGCCGGTCTTTGTTGCAACACCTGGTTGATTACATCCAAGCCTTGTTCATGAGAAATGCTTGTATACAAGCTGGCTATATCTAAGGTCACCATTAGATAATCTGATTCCCACGGGCTCCCATCAACATAACGGAGGAAGTCCTTAGTGTCTCTCGTATAGGAAGTCATTTCTTCAACAAAAGGAAACAGAAAAAAGTCTATGAATTTAGACATATTCTCCAGGAGGCCTCCAACAGATGAAATTATTGGACGGCCTGGCGGTCTTACGGAGGCTTTATGTACCTTCGGCAGGTGGTATAAGGTGGGTATCTTCGGATTACAGACTGACAGGAATTTGAATTCTTCGACTGACAGCATTCCTCTGCCGTGCCACTTGTGTATCAAATTTTCATATTGAGTGATGCTCTCCAAATATTCTTTCATCGCGATAGGAGTATAATTGTCACGATTACTCAATTGGAGAAGTGCTTCAAGGCAGTAGTTTTTACGGGTTTGGAGGACAACATTGCCACCCTTGTCGGAGGGTTTTATTACAATGTTCCTATCAGCTACCAAATCCTTTACTGCCTTCTTTTGTTGAAGTGTCAGGTTCCACATGGATTTGTGATTCTCTGCTGGGTTCTCTCTTAGGTTCCGTAGATCTAACATGACCTTATCGTGAAATACGTCAATGGCGTCTGGATTGGAAGGTGGTACAAACTTGGAGACTGGTTTAAAGGGGCTGGGTTCTCTTGACTGAATGTTACTGGCAGATGCTCCGGAGGTACCCAAGTTCGATGCTGATTGGCTGGCAGTAGCACCTTCCAAATTGAGATCTTCCAGAACTGCAAGAAGCTCCAACTCCTTTTCATTGATGGGGTTGGGCCCAGATGTTTGAGGAGTGCCAGGAGAATTGATGCCTTTAAGTTTGAAGAATTTGTATAGTTTCATTTTGCGCACTAGTTTAAAAACATCGATGCGTGTCTGTACAAATTCAAAATTACTTGTTGGACAGAAAGTAAGTCCAAGTTGTAAAACTGATGTTTCTGAGGGTGTCAGGATTTTCGGAGTCAGGTTGATGATTGTTAAATTTGCTGTGTTACTCTCTAGGGACTTGGGCATCACTTGTGTTGAGTTGTTTTCTTCTTCGATTTTCCTGCGCCTCTTTTGCGGCGCGTGTCCCCCACCTCTCCTGGTGCGTCTGTGGCTACTTAGGGCGGTCTTCTCTTTCCCCCTCTCAGCCACGCCTGCCTGATTAAATCTAACTCCTCGTGAAAATGGGGAGGTGTAGGTAGGGCAGGTAAATTTGTGCTTGATGCTCCTCCTCTTGTGTCGTTGTCCAAGAATTCGGCGCCTGAGACCTCTGAATCTGAAGTTTCGGGGGCAGCAGACTGCTGTTGTTGTAGCGATCTATTTTTTCATATATATATATATATATTCACTGAAAAAACCATAGGTTATAGACCATATATAGTTAGGAATTAGCATTTAAAAAACCTTATTTTACTCACACAAAACCATTGAAATTCCATATATAGTTAGTTGCACTAACTATATATCGCGCACCCGCAATCCACTGCTGATCATGTCACATATTACATCATTCATGACATGGTCAGTGACATCACTGATGACATCACTGATGACATCTCAAATGACATCACTGATGACATCACTGATGACAACATCCAGTGACTGTATTTTTCTGTAAAGTTAAAATATGTCTTGAGTGGATGTATAAGTGTCTGGATGAAGGATTTAGTAGGTGCATGACTGACTGTATGAGTGAGTGATTAAATGTGTCTCACTGAATGCATGGGTTAGTGACTAAACTGTCTTAATTTGTGCATCATTATGTCTGTTGTTCTGTAAACTGCTGCATGTGTTGATCATTAGCTATACGAGAGGCTATATGTGTTATTAATTGGTTGCCCAAGTATTTCTATGGGAGATTGAGTTTGTGTGGGGGTGGCTGGAAGGTGTGTGACTCTATGCATAGATGTGTGAGCAGTTTATTCACTAGGTGTATGAGTTCAAGAGTGCATGTGGAAACAGCTACATGGGCAGTTGACTGTGTGCATGAGTGTATTGATGAGTGAATGGATATCTCAATGCTACATGTCATAGTAAGTACATATGTAAAACACAGTACATGTGAAAGTTGGCATATATAAATAACTGTGCATGAGAGCCACTGAATGAGTGAGTGGTTGTATCGATCATTGTGAACTTGTATCAGGGATTGTATAAGAGAGTAAATATGTGTTAGTATATGTTTCAATAAGTAAGGTGTGTTTAACTGTATAGTTGAAGAAATGGAGGTGAGATTGTTTCTTTGCATGACTGACTGGGTGTGTGAGTAACTCCATGGATGAGTGGCAGTGTGTGAGTGTCTGTTTACACTGAGTGTATCTAAGGTTATATTAGAGTCTGAAGAGGTTTATCGTATTAGCACAAGAATGATGTCAAATGAGATGTCATCAGTGATGTCATTTGAGATGTCATCAGTGATGTCATCAGTGATGTCACTGACCATGTCATGAATGATGTAATATGTGACATGATCAGCAGTGGATTGCGGGTGCGCGATATATAGTTAGTGCAACTAACTATATATGGAATTTCAATGGTTTTGTGTGAGTAAAATAAGGTTTTTTAAATGCTAATTCCTAACTATATATGGTCTATAACCTATGGTTTTTTCAGTGAATTTTCAAGGTTTTGTAAATGCTAATTCCTAACTATATATGGTCTATAACCTATGGTTTTTTCAGTGAATTTCAATGGTTTTTTAATAGCAAATATCATAAGCTGTCGAATGTCAAGTACGTGGTAAGTAAAAACATTTTCGTGTTTATGCACACTGATCTGCTTTGAATACTGCCCCCCACCCCTCATTTCTATTAGGAGTACTCTCTCTTTGCAGATAGTGAAGGGTAGTTAACGCAGCCCTTTGCCCCCTTTGTAATACGTCGTGCCTGCTTCTCTCTCCATTTGATTGATTGTTCTCTTTGGTTCATTCTCTATTTACAAACAAGCACAGAGTCGCAATACTCTGTTTAGTCTTTGCAGATAGCGAAAAATCGTGTAAAAAAACAAAAGGAATCGAGCAAAATCAGTAGGCCACTAATGGGATCTCTTTTTGACCTCGCTAAAATAGAAACATTAGGAACAACCTGTTGAAAATAGCAATGCGTATGTACATAAGCGGCGTTCATTTGTGTTCACAGTACCCCTTGTTGATTGTTTCAATCGAGCATTGAATTGTTCGAAGTTAATTCTCTTAAGGATCTTCTCTACCTGCAAACGAGGAAGAATAGGAATATTCTCTCTCCCTTTGCAGATAGTGAAGGGTAGGTAACGCAAGCCTTTAACACGTCGTACCTATTTCATTCCTCATTGATTGATTGATTGTCCGAACATTGACTGTTTGGGAATTAGTTCTTTTTGGAGGTATTCCCTGTTTGCATATAAACGTAGGAAAATCTTTGCAAGTAGTGAAAGGGTACGTAATGCGGACCTTTCTCCCCCGTTGTAATCTGTCATGCCTATCTACTCCCCACTGATTGATGCACCTTTTTCACCCGGACCATTTACTAGAGATACGTCATCTGGCCCGACCAGAGAGCACCCCTAGTGAAAAGGACATATGCAATAATAACGAAGTGATCACTGTATCCTGTTAACAGAAACTTTACCATGAAACAACCTGGAAAGAAAAAAATAGGAAAACGAAAATCAGTAGGCCACTGATGAACATGAACATGAACTTTTATTAAACAACAAACAAAGAAACGATAACATAACGTAATGATAAAACCTATTAATGTCCTAGAAACAAGAAAACGTTAAAGTATGCCAGTGGTGAGAGACCAGAAAAACAGTCCGAGAAACCAAATCACCCCTCGCTGTCCCAACTCATGCACTCTGAAAGTTCAAAGTTTTGAGGAGTGCTTGTAACATTGTCTGAAGCCTATTTGCAATTGCTTCATCTTCACTATTCTTAAAGTAAGTGGGGGCTGTTGTGATGCGGTGCCACCCTGAACCGCTTGACGGAGGCCCCCGAGGGACGGTGTCATGTCGCGGACTCGGAGGGGGCGCTTGGCTCCGGCCCCCTCCCCAAGTCGTGTTGCCCTGGTGTGGCCTGAGATCGCCCCCGACATAGGTGGCCGGCTCCCGGGGTCAAGCGGAACTTTTTTCCTTTTGGTGACTCTTCCATTCTTCACCTTGTCCCACAATCCGTTTCACCTAAAGACACGCTGTAGTGGGGCACCCCTTTTCCATTTCATTTGCCATTCAGCCCGCTTTTGCTACACTGTGCCTCTTCCGCTATTCAGCTGTTTACCGCCCGCTCTTTCGACTACAGCGTCTCGCTCACCATGTACTTGAGTTGCTCCCGCTCTTGCGGTGCAGCGATAGGCGGCTGCCACAGGACTCTCAAAATGGCGGCCATCTCTTCAGATTTGGGCGTGGTCCACTAAAATGGGCCTGCGACACCTTGGAACTCGGACGCTTGTCTGCTAGAGCTTGGGCTCCATTCTCGAAAGCGTCCCCTCATCCTTGAAGATTCTACAAAAGTCTTGGGGGCCCCCGACTCCCGCAGGCTTCTGGTGGGGAGCGCCTAGCATGATTGCTCGTGGAATGGCCACGACGGAGCTACGAAATGGTGGTGCTCTCATGCTAACGCCAGCTTCAGTCTGAAACATCCAGAAACACTGTAGACTACCAATTCGATCAGTTCCGGTAGCGCTCCAACGTGACCCGGTAGAGAAGAACTTGCCCTCCCCTCTTTGACTGATGGTTCTTGTTGCCTGTCCCTTCTGTTGTCATTTAACAGAACTATTTAGCCTGCTGAAAGGGGTTGTGTGCCGTCCGCTGGTTGGTGGAGACATTTTCACTATATTCTGGACCTGCGTTGTCGCGTAATGCGTCATATGACGCGCCGCGTTAGAAAGTTTAATAAATTATTAAACACAATAAACAATCCTTAAAAAATAAAAAAAAATAAAAAATAATCAACAAAACCAACAATCAATTAACAACAGTATTTGAAAAGTCTATCATTCATTTTTCATTGCAGTACGCTGCCCAGAAAGCTTCCCGGTTCCCGGACCGGGCGCTACCCACGCAAAAAAACAAAAAAAAAATTATTTTTTTTTGCCCCGCGGGGCCGTTTTAAAGCCTCCACATTAAACCTAGGGGGTCAGGGAGGATCTACTATGCCCCCTTATGGTTATTTGCCCCTTTGTTTTGGCCTCCTCTTGTCTCTCGATCCTACCGAGAGACAAGATGGCGGCAGCTACGGACTTTTTGGAATGTTGACAGACGCCAGAGAACCAATCAGCTTCGCTTCACAAAGCTCCGTTGCGCGAAAAGTACGCGTCCTGGAGCGCTGCCCGGTCCGCTGCTACAGATATATATCTTTTTTTAAACGTTAATTTCTCAAAATCCACTGGAGCACATATATTGAGACCTACAAAAGGCACATCGGGCTACCAGTCCCTACAATTTTGCCAAGTTTCGTGCAAATCTATTCAGCCGTTCGGGCTAAAAGTGAGGCTAACCGCCCTATGGAAAAATCAATGTTAAAAACACGTTTTGGGACCCCCCTTTTTTCTCGGCCCCCCCTTGACGAAACCCCCCCAAATTTTCAGGGGCTGCTCAGAAACAAAATGTGCCATTTTCCTGAAAATTTCAGCCAATTCCGTCCACAAACGCCAAAGTTATTAGACATAGAATTTTCAAAAAACCCATAGGGAAAAAATCCTAACTATATATACCTACTGGCGACCGCCAGTAGGTAATATATATATATATATATATATATATATATATATATATTAGAGCAAATTGCGCAAGCGCTTCGGGAGGGCTCACCGCTTCATCCGACCCTCCGGTCTGTATTTGGCTCCTCTGCAATGTTCACAGATTCCCCTGAGTTAAAATTGGTCCGACGCGTTTCGGGGCCACAAACGCCCCTTCCTCATGGACTGTGCGCAGTTCAACACCATGTTCTCTTCACGCTAGTCAAACGCGTCTTAGTTTGAGCAGCTGGTGTCGTCCTCCCTGAGTGGGTGGAGTTTGGCAACACCGGGACTTCTGGTCAACGTAGTGTGGTAAATAAATAATTTATTACCGGATCTATTTTTCAGAATAATCAATAAACAGGTAGCTCAATAAATAAGAGTCAGGATTCGAGGTAGCTGGAGTTTACAGGCTTTAATAGGCATAAAGGACAGGAACAGGATAGGAACAGGATAGCCTGTATGGGAAGGGAATGAAGACAGCTGTCGGGGGCAGGATCTGGTCAAAAGGAATAGGCTAACTTTTAATATGCGAGTACAGTATATATACTTAAACAAATACATTACATTCAATACAGTAGGCGTAGCAGTAGGCGTGGTTCGTAGCAGTCGCGAAAGATAAGAGTAAAAATGATGTAACAAGCAGGCGTGTACAGGGCGTATACATAGACATGTGATGTAAACGTAACAGAATATGTCATAAACGGGGCGGAAACATGGAAGGGGGCTACCTGAGCAGCTGGGACCTCTAACCTAGTGGTGCGCGCAAACTGGCAATGACGTGTTACCAGGGAAAGCTGGGGCTATGACTTCTGCGCTAGAAGAGGAGACTAAAGTCTGGAGTGTCAGAGCGACATGTACCCAGGCATATCTAGTATCTGGTGTTTAGAGTACATGTTGATAGAATCCAAAAGTTATCAGGGTAAAGGCTAACAGACACTAAGACTGGTGCATGCATTATTCTACATGTAGTGCGTGTGCGGGGAATATTCTATGAATATTAATACAGTATTTCTCTTACATGGAGACATAGAGGCTAGACCGTGACGGAAACTATTGACGCGATTCAGTAGCTTAGGAATGCAGAGAAGGAGGGCTGAACTGATAACTAGAAACATAACATATTCTTGGCAGACTGGGAGGCAGAGCCAGGCCGGGCCGGGCACTGCGTGGCAAGAAGTAAGCTAAGGGTCAGGGATGCAGGTGGGGGCTGTATCGCTCCTCGGAGAGGGTTCAGGAGACAGGAGCTGAATCTGAGTCCGGGCCCTTTTGAGGCCTAGAAACGGGGACAATTCAATGAATTAACGTGCACACTGTGAAAATGTGACAACGTAGGTTTACATAGGCCTGATATTCGTTGCTTTCACGAAGACTGGAAACTGGCATACTAGAGATGGACACAACTGTAATTGCGTCTTTAATCGATCATAGGGGAATACATGCATATCGATCATGCACATATAACAAAGGATGGGGAACACGTAGGCACATATAACATGGCAAAGTTTACTTTTCCACATTCCCTCCTTGTGCCCTACGTTTCCATCAGGAAACATCAATATTCATGATACCATCTATCATTTCATATAGCATCATTTGCTCGTCTCGAATTGTCTTGGAACGGGATTTAGGACTAGGAATACAAGAGGTAGCACACATGCCGCAAATCGCAGGGCCACATTGTATACAGAGGCAGCAACTGAATATGATCATTACTGCAATACCTAGGAATGATAATACTTTCCATCCCCAGGCAGATATAATACTCCAGAGCCAACCGGACCATGTCCAGGTGCCTGGATTCTGGTGTAACTGATGGGCAATTTTATGAAGTCTGGTTATAGCTGAATAAACAGACGGCGCGTTATTAGGAATGAAAATGCAGCAACTAGATCCGATGACTCTACATGCTCCTCCTCTATCGGCCAGTATGACGTCAAGAACGAGACAATTTTGGAGCACGACAAATCTCATAGCAGATTGCTCTTCGGTTAAGTTACCTAGAGCAGAGGTAGTCTCATTCACTACTGCTTCAAGGGTTCTGGTTAACCTACGTATTAACTTACTATTCTGGACAGGTCCTATAAAGAAGAAGAAACCTTTATTAAAGTCTTGATACTGTTCTAGAGTAGTTTCAGTTTGATCAACAATTGGGGACTCGATCTCCCTTCTATGCCTAACGTGTACTAGATGTGTGTTTCTGTGATAATCAGATGGGGCTAGAAAAACTGGTGGCAGTAGGAAGGCAATGTAACATGTTCCATCCCAATTGAGGGGCAGACGAACATATGCGGTCTGACCACAAACAAAATAAGAATGACGTGAGGCTTTGAAAATAGATTTCCCACTGTCACTATACTCGACAATAGTAGCACAATCACTATGTCCTACATGTGCGGAACCATTCTTTCTGACACATAATTCGCCTTTGACTGGTAGTACTGAAATAGCAGGCAAATCTGGAGTAGTATCGGACTGAACATTCAGGACCATGAAATTCGAAGAATAATTACCTAAATCATATACTTCATTTTCTAGATCTAACCCTGTTCTATGGGAGAGACCTTGCTTGCCTGGAAAACATGTTCTATTCAGAAGGGACATATCTTTGGAGGATGACGTTAAAGTGGACCATGCTCCACACGAACCATTATGTGAAAATGGATAAGGAAAGAGTGGCAGAACTCCCTTCGGTGTCTGGAAAGGGGGGAGTCGACCACACACCCAACAATTAGTAGCATTGCTGGTCTGGTGTGAATAGTGTAACATTCTGATAAATGTATTATTTCGCATAGCAAGACGATAGGATAGCTCGTGAGGAGGCAGATCACTAAATGTGTGCTCTACTGTAGCATTAGAAAACTTATTTACATGTGAACTTGGAAAACATAAATGTAAAGCATAACTTGTGCAGGTAACCATAAGACTCACATATAACAAAAAACTTAGAACAATAATACATCGTATAGAGTTTTGACTAACTCTCTCACTATGGGGGTCTATCTCATACATGTCAGGGACCTGTCTAACCGTTTCACCCGAGAGGGACTTAGACAATTAAACTGGCTGACTTATTTTACTAGACCGGAGCTTCAGTTTATACTCCTGTTGCGGAGTTTTCTCTAACAGAGGAACTTTAAGTTCAGAATCAAGTTCAGAGTCTGTTTTTAGGCAATCTTTAGGAATAGTCTTTTCTGATAGTCCATGAAATTTCTTTATATGGCTTAGATGGACCCATCCTTTTCTCCCCTCGAGCTTCACTGCGGTCCTTGTTGTAAGCAAGACGAGGCGGGGCTCCTTCCAGCGGGGCTCCAGCGGACTTGAACGATCAAAATTCCGCACCAACACCAGGTTTCCTGGAATGACTTCATGCGGTTTCACCTCGGTGTTGTCTGGAAATGCGGCGGCAACCTGTGAACGACAAGAGTGTAGGGCAGACATCAAGGAAGCTAGGTAATCTGTCAACATATTACTGGAAACATCTGTAATACTGCGGGGTCTAGGTGTACCCCACATGTTTGGGGGGCGGCCGAATACGACCTCATACGGGGACAGACCTGATCTGGAATGTGCAACCCTCCGCATATAAAATAGAGCAACTGGCAGGGCAACTAGCCAGTCTACACCTTTTTCTTTACATGTCTTAGCAATACGGATTTTCAGGGTCTGATTATGTCTCTCTACGAGACCGGCTGCTTCAGGATGGCGCACACAATGGAACTTCCACTGGTACCCTAACAGAAGGGAAACATGTTTCATAAGCTCAGATGAGAATGGCTGGCCGTTATCAGAATACACGACCCTAGGGAGTCCATAGCGGGGAAAGAATTCACGAACCAACTGCCTGGCAGTGGTCGCGGCTGTGTAATCTGGAACTGGATATGCTTCTGTCCACCTGGACAAAGCGCATACAACTACGAGGACATACTTGAAACCTCGACATCGCTCCATCTGAATATAATCCATCTGGAGGACTTCAAAAGGGTGGTCAGGAGGTTGGAATCCACCTTGTTCCACCGGGACACTTTTACCTGGATTGAATTGACAACATATCATACAGGTACGGACTTTCTGCTTGGCTGCAGCTCGTAAGTGCTTGTTGAACCAAAGGTTCTGAATACTGTCTAACATAGCTTTTTCTCCTAGATGTGCTGGACTATGTGCGGTATTGATAATGACTTGAACCATAGAGTCGGGGAGAAACCATGTGGCTTTTCCCTTCGTCAACCATCCCTGATCTGTCTGGACCCCTCCTTGTTCGGACCATTTCTTGATTTCTTCGGGAGTAGCATGTAACTGTATGTCTATGACATCTTGTGTAGGGTCCTTAACTGTCATACAAGTAGTCTGATCTAGAGTGAATGTCTGTGTTGTGTTAACTGGAATGTCTGGAGTCTGAGCTGTAAGCTTGGCTGTTCGATCTGCTAGATCGTTACCTTGGGAAATGATGTCAGTAACTTTCGTATGTGCCTTGCACTTCATGATAGCAATAGCTGTCGGTAAATGTATTGCATCTAACAGAGCTTGAATGAGGAGACCATGCTGAATCTTGGTTCCATGAGAAGTCATGAAACCTCTCTCCTGCCAGAGCACTCCAAAGTCGTGTACGACTCCGAATGCGTACCGTGAATCTGTATATATGTTTACTTTCATGTTCTTGGCACGTATGCAGGCTTGGGTCAGAGCAACTAGCTCTGCTGCTTGAGCAGACAGGGTGTCAATACGATGTGTTTCTATAACTTCAGTTTCAGTAGTCACTGCATACGCGGCTACTAGTTCTCCTGTACTAGTTCTCATACATGAACCATCCACATAAAGTGTCAGGTCGGGATTAAGTAATGCAATGTCTGTCAGGTCTTGTCTTGGCTTAGTCATAATGTTAACAACTTCCACACAGTCATGTGTGGCAGGATTTGAAGTAACTGACGGTAACAGTGTAGCAGGATTTAGAATGTTGCAGCGTCTGATTTCTATGTGTGGCTGGAACAGTGTCAGTTCATAACCTGTTAAACGTGCGATTGTCAAGTGCTGAGTCTGTGTTCGGTTTAAAAGAACTTCCACGGAGTGTGGAACTCCTAACACTATGGAATCACTTTGTCTGATAGCTAGAGCTGTGGCTGCAACTGACTTGAGGCACGCAGGCAGAGCCTGGGCTACTGGATCTAATGTGCTCGAAAAATAAGCACAGGGCTTGTACTGTCCTGCTTGATCTTGTGTGAGAACAGATAATGCAGTACCATCACGTTCTGTGACAAAAAGTGTAAAAGGCTTACTGTAGTTCGGTGTAGCTAGAACAGGCGCTTGGCATAAGGCTTTCTTTAATTCATTAAAAACAAGTGTATGTTCCTGGGTCCAAGGGAGGACAGTCGATACGGCTGCCTCCTGTGTCGTTAACTGTATCAGTGGCTTGGCTAGAAATGCATACTGAGGAATCCATTGTCTGCAGTAAGAAGTGAGGCCAATAAAAGCTCGTACCTCCTTCTGTGTCTTGGGCTGTGGAAGACTCGCTATTAACTGGATACGGTCTGGTGTCAACTGCCTACCCCACTTGGACAGTAAGTGGCCTAAGTAGATCACTTGCTGGACACAGAATTGTAATTTGGAAGGGGACACCTTGTGCCCCATCTCGGCCAGAAAATACAGGACTGTAAGTGATGCACGCTCGCAGTCACGTTCAGAACGGGCTGTGATCAGTAGATCATCGACATACTGGAGCAGGGCAGTGTCAGTTGGCATGTGAATATTGTCTAGTTGTCTCTTAAGTGCTTGACTGTAAATACTAGGACTTTCTGTGAAACCTTGAGGAGCTCGTGTAAATTTATAGCTCCTTCCATTTAAACAAAAACCAAAAAGGTACTGGCTGTCTGGATGAATGGGGACACTGAAAAATGCGTTCTTGAGGTCGATAACTGTGAAAAATGTAGCTTCCGAATCAATGGCTGTCAATAGGGAAGAAATATCTGGGACTACTGGATACTGGGGTAGGATACATTTATTAAGCTCTCGAAGGTCAATCACTAATCGATATACTGGAGGTGCATTTGGATCAGTACGTTTCAGGACGGGAATGATAGGAGAATTACATACATTGGAGTCAGTTTCTACAACCACTCCTTGAACAATAAGGTCGTCAATAATTTTGGATAAGGCTGCTACAGCCTCAGGTGGCAATCTGTACTGTCTGATTCGTGGCAAAACTATACCTTGTTTGAGGGTCACACGATGGGGTGTGATGTGCATACATCCTACATCAGTTGGGCCTTGCGCCCATAAATGTTGCGGTACATTCAATAGTCTTGGATCAAAATCACGTAATACATAGTGACCTTTAAAGTCACGTAAAAACAATCAAACTCCTTCTGGGGAGCAGCAAATTACTGCACCTAATTCTTTTAACGTTTTAATGCCTAACAAATTTTCTGGACATGATTTCGTGAGTAACAAATCAGTAGTTCGGGACAATGGACCAACTTCTAGAGAAACTGGTTTTGAAATTTCATTAACAATAGGCTTTCCTGAAAATCCAAGGGAAACATTTTTAGAGCCTGAGAGCGGAGCCCCTGGAACCTCGTCATGACTGATAGTAGTCCTACTTGCCCCTGTATCAATCAGAAACTTTCTGTCTTTCCTTAATACTTGACTGTGTACATAGGGACCCTCTTGATCTACAGGTATCTCGATGAGAGGCAAGCCTACCTCCCTCTCTAGGCTGTTTCATGAATACTGCTGATACTCTGGATACTCTGTCTGGGCATACTGGTACATCTGCTGTGTAACATGCTGTGTTGCAGCGATAGGCTGCGGTGCTGGAACTGTCTGTTGTGCATTCTGTGGTGACTGAGAAGTCTGTGAAACTTGTTCTTGTCTAGGCGGACGTGGTCTTTCTTTAGTCTTACCAGTAGCTATGTTGTGTTTCAGAACTGCACACTCGTTTATAAAATGACCTGGCTGTTTACAGTAATTGCAAGTCCCTTTAACGGGAGCTGCAGGATGACTGGCTTGATTCGGACCCCTCTTCTGACTGTCTTGTGGAACAGATTGTGCAACTAATACTTTCATTTTCGTGTCTTTCATACGTCTCCTTTCGTGTTCCTGCTCTTCCCTGATTCTATTCTGGTGATACTGGAGCATCTGTAGCATTTGTGACGGAGTATTAGCTTGCCAACTACTTTCGACTTTCAGTACTCGATTTTTAACTTGTGGGCTTGAATTCTCGACTAGTTTGGTAACAAAAAGATGAGGGTACGATTCACTACTCGTCTTCAAACCACTGTTAATTATAAAACATTTTTCAAATCTAGAATAAAAATCACTAGTGTCTTCATCCTGTTTCTGTTTGCATGCTGAGATTGCATCCCAATCTTCCTTTTTCGTGGCTAGTAACCTTGGCAAAACCTGTATCAATAACTCGGGCAATTCTTTAACTTTACCCCCTAGACCGGTACCTGGTACACGTGCATTATCTTCAGCTTCTAGAGCTGTCCAATCAATCTTTTTCTCTCCCACCTCCCATTCTTTTTCCTTGAGTTTTTCATATACCCCTGCGGGCAACAGGACCTTTAGCATTTTAATGATATCAGGATATGTGTATTCTCCCATACGGAGCATGTCTTTTAATTCTCGATGGAACCCTGCTGGATCTTTGTCGTGACAGGGAATTAACTTTTTCATCTCTAAGAGTTCCATCTTTGTGATAGGGGTGTAAACAAATACTCGTTCTAGATCACCACCCGTTGTCCTAACTGGGTGTACTTCTCGTAACGGATGCTGTCTATCTATATAAAATGATTTACCTTCTGGAGGTGAGACATGAACAAAATGCGGATTCAAAAACGTTCGGTATTTGTG
Organism: Lissotriton helveticus; assembly: GCF_964261635.1. Taxonomy (NCBI): domain Eukaryota; kingdom Metazoa; phylum Chordata; class Amphibia; order Caudata; family Salamandridae; genus Lissotriton; species Lissotriton helveticus. The sequence goes on from NC_136073.1 coordinate 750,138,159, forward strand.
GCGCTGTTCTAGAATGATACTAATTAAATCGGTACCTAAACCTCTCCATCTATATTGGAGTAACTCATTCAGAACATCATGTAACGGACCTGGATCAGAATGTTGTCCCTCATACAGTGTAATGAGGTGCTGGATCATATACATACCCACCAGTCGCTGCTCGGCTGGGGGCAGTTTCAGAAACAATTGTGCCACTATTTCGTCTGGAAAAGTGGTAGAATCAGTAGTCCATCGGACCGCTGATCGGGCTAGTTCTTGTTCATGCATGGTACTAAGTTCACTATAACCGATTCGTGATTTCAGAATGTGATCGGTAGCTTGAAATACTTGCTCAAGAGAACCTTGTTCTGGTGCTGGAGGAGGAAAAACTTTCTTGTGTCCTAGACGTGAATGTCGGTCGGGAAGTCTAGTTCTACCTACATACGCTATTCTGGTCGGATTCTCGTCGTCTACCTCTTCGGTAGAAGAGTTGTCTTCTTTCTCGCTTACTTGTGCTGCTTTTCGTTTCTCGTGTAACTTTATTATTTCCCTACGAATCTTCTTGTACATACTGTCTATACAGTTCTGTGTCTTGTGTCTTCCCTCGGCTATATGGTCACTCCACTTGGTCAGGACTTTCATTTCGGTCGGATCTTTATCTGGATAATCTTGTTCCCTTATTAAACAATTAATTAGAAACTTTAAAAGCATGAGCTGAGTCTCGACTTTTCTTTGAGACATGGCCTTGCCAATACTTCCTGGATCTACTCCTGTACGGATAAAACGATATATTCTGTCTAGATCTTCTTTCATATTCGGTAGGGTGTCCAAATATTCGGTCACCCGTCTTATACGCAATGAGTACAGGACCATACCATCATCGCCTGGGACTGGATCATAACGGCATTCGGTAAGGGCTCGCTTGATATCTGCAACGGACTGATGTTTGGGCGAACGCTGTAACGCTCGGGCATGTAGCTCGAGTAATGTCACACGTCTGTGTTGAGGCGGGGTTCCAGGAGGACTTCCCCCGCGGCTCCTAGACTAGAATCGTCGACGGGTATTGTACGTGCTGGGAGAGTGACTGATGTAGCGGGTACATGTACTGTAGGCTGGACCGGGGGTACCGTAACAGGTGCTGCAACGGGTGCCCCGGTGGCTGGAAGAACAGGAATTACATTATTTACAGGAGCTGGCGGAACAGGATTTGCATATTCTGGGACTGTGTCGTCCAAATAGGACGAGAGAAAAATATCAGCTGCAGTCGGTTTGCGACGTAGCTTAATCGGAACTAATGGCGGCGGAAAATTACATGGTGCTTCCGGGGTTGCTTTCGGCAAGCCCTCGGCAAGAAGAGGATACATACCCTTAATAAGGGCATTTTTCTGCCTGTCTGACTGTTCGGCTTTAACTCGTTCACCTACTTCGATTAATTCCCTTTCTTGGGCTCTTTCTGAGGATTCCCTACTTAATTCTGTTTTTCTGATTTCTTTTTCGGTTCTTTTATGAGATTCTTTGCGCCATAACTCGATGGCATCTTTCTGGGACTGTCTGGCTTTCTTTTTCCATAATGCTTCTTCTACTCGCATGATGCACTCGGCATCCCACGTACCTGATACGGGCCATCTATATTTCTCTTCTAATTCCTTGGTGTACTCCACCCATAAGTCTAGATATAATATGGCACTTATGCCATGCTTATGATACATAAAATGACCTGGACTGTCCCTAGGCGGGACAGGAACTGCTTCCTCTAGCAGACCTTTTCTAGTTTTTAACTGACGTAACTTCGAGAACAGAGGCATAATTTGGGTTGGAGTCTGGACACAATACAATACACGATAAACACAATAATAACTAAGAAAACAAATCACTCATACCACGACATTGAAAACACATGAAATAACATTTATAATAACCGTTCGGACAGAATACATGAATTTCTCGAGAACAGAGACTTACTAGAATGACTTGATGCACTGCTAAAACAGCACGAAACTTACCGGTCCCATAAAGAGACACGTCAGGACCCGCGTCCACCTAGGTGAACACTTCGTGTTGGATCTGTGTACCCAAACCCACGGACCAGAGACAAATTAATTGACCCTGTCTAGATACTACCCCAGCAACGGTACTCACCGGGCAGCAAGAACGGAAGGCCTCGGACTGGACTGGACTGTTACGACGACGGACGGACGAACTTCGGACTTCAGTTACAGGTGGGCCTCTGGATACCTCGGACCTTGGACTCTCGGCTTGGGCTCTGGTCGGGACTCGCCGCGTTCCTCACCGCCTCGTCTGGACGCTGGACCGCAACCTCCGTCTCCTCCGTGGGCCTGAGGGATACTTGAAGCAGAAATATCTGCACGTGCACGGTATGGTTCCGTCACGGCTGCAGAGGATCAGGGGGCCTGCGTGGCTTCTCCGGCGCGTGGGGAAAGGGCAAGTCCCTGTTCGGGCGCCATTATGTGGTAAATAAATAATTTATTACCGGATCTATTTTTCAGAATAATCAATAAACAGGTAGCTCAATAAATAAGAGTCAGGATTCGAGGTAGCTGGAGTTTACAGGCTTTAATAGGCATAAAGGACAGGAACAGGATAGCCTGTATGGGAAGGGAATGAAGACAGCTGTCGGGGGCAGGATCTGGACAAAAGGAATAGGCTAACTTTTAATATGCGAGTACAGTATATATACTTAAACAAATACATTACATTCAATACAGTAGGCGTAGCAGTAGGCGTGGTTCGTAGCAGTCGCGAAAGATAAGAGTAAAAATGATGTAACAAGAAGGCGTGTACAGGGCGTATACATAGACATGTGATGTAAACGTAACAGAATATGTCATAAACGGGGCGGAAACATGGAAGGGGGCTACCTGAGCAGCTGGGACCTCTAACCTAGTGGTGCGCGCAAACTGGCAATGACGTGTTACCAGGGAAAGCTGGGGCTATGACTTCTGCGCTAGAAGAGGAGACTAAAGTCTGGAGTGTCAGAGCGACATGTACCCAGGCATATCTAGTATCTGGTGTTTAGAGTACATGTTGATAGAATCCAAAAGTTATCAGGGTAAAGGCTAACAGACACTAAGACTGGTGCATGCATTATTCTACATGTAGTGCGTGTGCGGGGAATATTCTATGAATATTAATACAGTATTTCTCTTACATGGAGACATAGAGGCTAGACCGTGACGGAAACTATTGACGCGATTCAGTAGCTTAGGAATGCAGAGAAGGAGGGCTGAACTGATAACTAGAAACATAACATATTCTTGGCAGACTGGGAGGCAGAGCCAGGCCGGGCCGGGCACTGCGTGGCAAGAAGTAAGCTAAGGGTCAGGGATGCAGGTGGGGGCTGTATCGCTCCTCGGAGAGGGTTCAGGAGACAGGAGCTGAATCTGAGTCCGGGCCCTTTTGAGGCCTAGAAACGGGGACAATTCAATGAATTAACGTGCACACTGTGAAAATGTGACAACGTAGGTTTACATAGGCCTGATATTCGTTGCTTTCACGAAGACTGGAAACTGGCATACTAGAGATGGACACAACTGTAATTGCGTCTTTAATCGATCATAGGGGAATACATGCATATCGATCATGCACATATAACAAAGGATGGGGAACACGTAGGCACATATAACATGGCAAAATTTACTTTTCCACATTAGTCCTGTGAAGTGAAACAAAATAGTAACCTTGAGTAGGTTGGCGTGTCTGCACTTTTATTACTGTCATTAAGATTCTTAAGTAGGATGGTAGGGAAGCTGCGGGCATCACGTTATTATTCAAATGGATGTTGCGCTGACAGGCGAGTGTGTGTGTTTTCGCCTCAGTCTCTTAGGACAAGATACAAGTTCCGCCATCAGAGTGGAGCTCCTTCCGCGACCAAGGCTGGCCGCCTGAAAATAGTAGAGCAAATTGCGCAAGCGCTTCGGGAGGGCTCACCGCTTCATCCGACCCTCCGGTCTGTATTTGGCTCCTCTGCAATGTTCACAGATTCCCCTGAGTTAAAATTGGTCCGACGCGTTTCGGGGCCACAAAACGCCCCTTCCTCATGGACTGTGCGCAGTTCAACACCATGTTCTCTTCACGCTAGTCAAACGCGTCTTAGTTTGAGCAGCTGGTGTCGTCCTCCCTGAGTGGGTGGAGTTTGGCAACACCGGGACTTCTGGTCAACGTAGTCCTGTGAAGTGAAATAAAATAGTAACCTTGAGTAGGTTGGCGTGTCTGCACTTTTATTACTGTCATTAAGATCCTTAAGTAGGATGGTAGGGAAGCTGCGGGCATCACGTTATTATTCAAATGGATGTTGCGCTGACAGGCGAGTGTGTGTGTTTTCGCCTCAGTCTCTTAGGACAAGATACAAGTTCCGCCATCAGAGTGGAGCTCCTTCCGCGACCAAGGCTGGCCGCCTGAAAATAGTAGAGCAAATTGCGCAAGCGCTTCGGGAGGGCTCACCGCTTCATCCGACCCTCCGGTCTGTATTTTGCTCCTCTGCAATGTTCACAGATTCCCCAGAGTTAAAATTGGTCCGACGCGTTTCGGGGCCACAAACGCCCCTTCCTCATGGACTGTGCGCAGTTCAACACCATTTTCTCTTCACGCTAGTCAAACGCGTCTTAGTTTGAGCAGCTGGTGTCGTCCTCCCTGAGTGGGTGGAGTTTGGCAACACCGGGACTTCTGGTCAACGTAGTCCTGTGAAGTGAAACAAAATAGTAACCTTGAGTAGGTTGGCGTGTCTGCACTTTTATTACTGTCATTAAGATCCTTAAGTAGGATGGTAGGGAAGCTGCGGGCATCACGTTATTATTCAAATGGATGTTGCGCTGACAGGCGAGTGTGTGTGTTTTCGCCTCAGTCTCTTAGGACAAGATACAAGTTCCGCCATCAGAGTGGAGCTCCTTCCGCGACCAAGGCTGGCCGCCTGAAAATAGTAGAGCAAATTGCGCAAGCGCTTCGGGAGGGCTCACCGCTTCATCCGACCCTCCGGTCTGTATTTGGCTCCTCTGCAATGTTCACAGATTCCCCTGAGTTAAAATTGGTCCGACGCGTTTCGGGGCCACAAACGCCCCTTCCTCATGGACTGTGCGCAGTTCAACACCATGTTCTCTTCACGCTAGTCAAACGCCTCTTAGTTTAAGCAGCTGGTGTCGTCCTCCCTGAGTGGGTGGAGTTTGGCAACACCGGGACTTCTGGTCAACGTAGTCCTGTGAAGTGAAACAAAATAGTAACCTTGAGTAGGTTGGCGTGTCTGCACTTTTATTACTGTCATTAAGATCCTTATGTAGGATGGTAGGGAAGCTGCGGGCATCACGTTATTATTCAAATGGATGTTGCGCTGACAGGCGAGTGTGTGTGTTTTCGCCTCAGTCTCTTAGGACAAGATACAAGTTCCGCCATCAGAGTGGAGCTCCTTCTGCGACCAAGGCTGGCCGCCTGAAAATAGTAGAGCAAATTGCGCAAGCGCTTCGGGAGGGCTCACCGCTTCATCCGACCCTCCGGTCTGTATTTGGCTCCTCTGCAATGTTCACAGATTCCCCTGAGTTAAAATTGGTCCGACGCGTTTCGGGGCCACAAACGCCCCTTCCTCATGGACTGTGCGCAGTTCAACACCATGTTCTCTTCACGCTAGTCAAACGCGTCTTAGTTTAAGCAGCTGGTGTCGTCCTCCCTGAGTGGGTGGAGTTTGGCAACACCGGGACTTCTGGTCAACGTAGTCCTGTGAAGTGAAATATATATATATATATATATATTCACTGAAAAAACCATAGGTTATAGACCATATATAGTTAGGAATTAGCATTTACAAAACCTTGAAAATTCACTGAAAAAACCATAGGTTATAGACCATATATAGTTAGGAATTAGCATTTAAAAAACCTTATTTTACTCACACAAAACCATTGAAATTCCATATATAGTTAGTTGCACTAACTATATATCGCGCACCCGCAATCCACTGCTGATCATGTCACATATTACATCATTCATGACATGGTCAGTGACATCACTGATGACATCACTGATGACATCTCAAATGACATCACTGATGACATCACTGATGACATCTCAAATGACATCACTGATGACTACATCCAGTGACTGTATAATTCTGTAAAGTTAAAATATGTCTTACATATTGAAGAATGAGTGGATGTATAAGTGTCTTGATGAAGGATTTAGTAGGGGCATGGCTGACTGTATGAGTGACTGATTAAATGTGTCTCACTGAGTGCATGGGTTAGTGACTAAACTGTCTTAATTTGTGCATCATTATGTCTGTTGTTCTGTAAACTGCTGCATGTGTTGATCATTAGCTATATGATTAACTGTATGGGTTATTGATTGGTTGCCAAAGCATTTGTATGGGAGACTGAGTGTGTGTGTGGGTGGCTGGGAGGTGTATGACTCTCTGCATAGATGTGTGAGCAGTTGATTGACTAGATGTATGGGTTCAAAAGTGCATGTGGAAACAGCTGTATGGGCGGTTGACTGTGTGCGTGAGTGTATTGGTGAGTGAATGGATATCTCAGTGCTACATGTCAAAGTAAGTACATATGTAAAATACAGTACATGTGAGAGTTGACATATATAAATAACTGTGCATAAGAGCCAGTGAATGTGTGAGTGGCTGTATGGATTATTGTGAACTTGTATCAGGGATTGTATAACAGAGTAAATATGTTTTAGTATATGTTTGAATAAGTAAGGTGTGTATAACTGTATAGTTGAGGAAATGGAGGTGTGATTGATTCTTTGCATGACTGACTAAGTGTCTGAGTAACTCCATGGATGAGTGACAGTCTATGAGTGTCTGTTTACACTGAGTGTATCTAAGGTTATATTAGAGTCTGAAGAGGTTCATCGTATTATCACATGAATGATGTCATCAGTGATGTGATCAGTAATGTGAAATGAGATGTCATCAGTGATGTAATCAGTGATGTCATTTGAGATGTCATCAGTGATGTCATCAGTGATGTCATTTGAGATGTCATCAGTGATGTCATCAGTGATGTCACTGACCATGTCATGAATGATGTAATATGTGACATGATCAGCAGTGGATTGCGGGTGCGCGATATATAGTTAGTGCAACTAACTATATATGGAATTTCAATGGTTTTGTGTGAGTAAAATAAGGTTTTTTAAATGCTAATTCCTAACTATATATGGTCTATAACCTATGGTTTTTTCAGTGAATTTTCAAGGTTTTGTAAATGCTAATTCCTAACTATATATGGTCTATAACCTATGGTTTTTTCAGTGAATTTCATTGGTTTTTTAAAAGCTAATATCTATAGCTGTTAAATGTATTCTTCTTTAAATCCAAAAATATATTTTATATGTTTATTAATAATTTTTTTTAAATATTTTTTTTGTTTCGCTCCCGGTCCGCGAACCGGGAAGCTTCCCGTTAGCTCAATTCGATTCCGCGATCCGGTCCGCGAACCGGTAACAAATCAACATAGTTACGGTATCGCGTTGCCGCGTAATGCGTCTTATGACGTACTGCGTTAGCGCACCCGGAAGTGCCCCGGGGCGCGGACCGAGGCGCGAAACGCAACTCCCCGGAAGCGATCCGCGGCGCGAAAGCGCGACGTATCGCGTTGCCGCGAAATGCGTCTTGTGACGTACTGCGTTAGCGCACCCGGAAGTGTCCCCGGGCGCGGACCGAGGCGCGAAGCGCAGCGAACCGGAAGCTAACCGGGGAGCGTTCCGCAGCGCGTAACATGAAAGTTAGAGTCATGTGACTTGTTAATAAAGCTTTTCATTGGTTCATTTCACTTTTAGTTTCATAATTATGGAAGGCTAGGTCAGGTGACCTAAAAATAACACTTTTCATTGGTTGAGAAGTATTGTTTTTTCCAAATGATGAAAACCCCTCCTTCTTTCCTCACTCTGACTTTCATCATTGTGAGAGGAAGACCTTTATTAATACTTGAGAAATGACTTCAGTACTTGCTTCAGCTGGTGGACCCCCACCACCACCTCCACCTCCTCATGGGAAGAGAGGACCACCTCCCCAGGTGATCACCAACACAGAGGAGGAAGAGGAAGAACTAGAGGAAGAGGAGAGAGAAGAACCACAGTTCTTGGAAGAGGTGCCCCGGGTTTCCCATAGGAAAGCCAGTTTCATCTGGCAGTTTTATTCAATCCCTCCAGGGCAAAAGAAAGTGAATGCGAGGTATGTGACCTGCCTCATCTGCAAAGAGAAATTATCAAGAGAGACTGATAAAAAGTATAGCTATGGGAACTATACCATGCATCGGCACATGACCAGGAAGCATCCACTTAATTACAGCCGGGCGGAAATACGGGATATGGAACAAAACCCAACAGCAACTCCTGTGGCCAGGTCAACATCGTCAATATCATTGACACCAGCAGAGGCACGGGAAACTGTGCCAAACATCCAAGAGAATTTTGGGCACATGAAACATACTTGTATGCACTGTGGTGCGTTGATATCATGTGGTAACATGAGTATTAATGCCATCAACCTGGCTTATGACAATCATAATTGCCCTAACCGCCCCCAGTAATTTTTTTTTGCTCCTGTTGAGCCCTTTTCAACGCCTGTTTTTTGTTGTTCCCCCCCCCAAAAAAACCCCAAAAAAATATAAAATCGTTCAAAAAATACAAAAAAAACAAAAAATGTTCAAAAAATACAAAAAAAATATAAAACAACAAAAATATAAAAAAAAAGTTCTTTTCAGAACTACCTTCCCTTTCCAAAAAAATTGCTAGAATGTTTAGCACTCTGGCAAGCTCTATTTCTTTTGGTTCGCTTCCGGTTTAGCTTCCCGGTACGCGTACCGGGAGCTAACCAAAAAAAAAACTTTTTAAAAAAAAAAGAGTAAGTATAAGGAAAGTAAACAGAGAGTGATGTTTCAAGAAAGACAGCTATAGGGAGTAAAGAAGAGATACTATTTAATAGATCTATTTACCAAAGAACAGACAGAAGATGGTATAATTGTGAAAAACAAAATAGATAACGAAGTGAAAGAAAAACAAGCATTGGCTTAGCCAATAGGTATCGACTTTTGGACCTTCTAAGTCTTTAGTTATGCAGCATAATATCCTTGGTGCAGCAACATCAACTGTTGCATGGCTAAACACGTATAAGGTCCCAAAGGCGAGACCTATTGTCTATGCCAATGCTTGTTTCTTAAGTAGAATTGCAATACGTATGGCTCTTCCATGTAAAAAAATCTTATCTTGTGCTCTAAAGATTGCTAAAGTCTCGACAGAGAACAGGCTAGATTGTAAGTAGGGTAAATTGCGCTTGGTGATCTGTTTGAGGGAGCGTCTGCTTTGCCTGGTGTCTTTGGAGAGCAATTTTGATTGTTATACTGGACAATATAGCCCTAATGTAAATAACATAGGGGCATATTATCAACATAGGCAATAAAAGTTTTGCAGCTTTTATAGGCAGAAATGTGTCGCTAAAGCTGCTTTTGCGGCAGAAAACTGCCGCTAAAGCCGCTTTTGCACCAGTTTTCTGCCAATAAAAAGAGCAATAATTTTATTGGCTGCATTCATAATATGCCCCTTAGTGTGCTTCAACTACACAGAGAAAGCATTATGAACAAATAGTGATACAGTGATCAGTCAAAGACACTAAGAGTAATAGAGACGGAGTGAGTGAACAAGAGTGAGGAACTATGAGAAGAGAGGGACTGAGAAAAAAAGTGGAAGGAGTTGAGTAAGTAGGTAATAGAGAAAGGAATGAGGGAAGTAGCAAAGGCAGGAAACTGAGGATTAAAGAAATGAAGCAGTGGAACTAATAGTAGTTCAATGTGATAGAAATGTAACGAAAAGAGTACAAAATACTTACCTTATAATTGTCGTTAAATTCCTCACTTTTTATTTTTATACTTTCAATCTGTGAAAGAGAGAACAAACATTTGAAAAATATAAAAACATGTATTGAAAAATTACAAAAGACAAGGGCAAAGATTGAAGGACAAACAGTTTTTCAATAACTTTGACACTTACAGAAGCTACACAGTCCTAAAGATATACATTTTAAAGTAACACTATCTTGATGCAGATGAAGTGAGGCCTATCTTAAAACATGGTGCATCTTTTGCATTGCTGTTGTCTCAGAAAAGTGTCGCAAGACACTAAAATTTAAAATAATTGCTTCAGGATGCCAATAAGATGTCTACTATCCAGAGTTTTGTTTCAGGTGAGGCCTACTCAGGGTTGCAGATGAAATTTCGAGTTGTTGAAGAGAATAGAAGACATAATACATGTGAAGGTCTACCAATGAAGTGAGTCATGTCCACTGCAATCTTCAACAAAGTCCAAACCTCCTATGTTTCCCTGGACAGACCTAAACTTGATCTGCACAATGTGATTCGTAATGATAGGAAACACAGGTGATGTAATTGAAATACATGCAATTTATTTTGCTCATTTCACAATCACATCACTTCTGTTTCCTTTGCTTAGGTATCTCATTGTGCAGATGTAGTCTAGCATATCAAAGAATACGCAGAAGTGCAGCACTGCATGCAACAACTTTGACACTTACAGAAGCCTCACCTTCTCCATGCCTTCTACACAGTTCTACATATACATCATAAATGGAAACATTACAGAATTAATTATACATGTTAAATGGTTTATTTTTGCTGTTCTCAGAATGTATCAAAATTCACTAAAAACAGTGACTTGAAGGTATTCATCATGTAACAGCGGGGAAAAAAAAACACAATCAAAATGATTGTGTTTAAAAAACCCATACAAGATCAGAAATCAAAAATCAGAACTCCTTAAAGTTAACTTACTTTCCATGACGTCCAAGGATGTCCTATGAATAGCTTATACTCTTTTGTGCTGTTATTACTTTCAGCCCACCAGTTTCTGAAAGAAAATCTCCATCGTTTTTAAAAACATGTTACATACAATAAATGACTTCTTGCTCTCTACCACAAGATTCCACAAGGCCAAATTTTGTCAGAGCCATGTATAACTCTTGGATTTCTTGTTAGCCAATCCCATCATTTGGCATTCCCGCAACTTTCAGAATTAAAATGTTGAAGATCATTTTCACAATCCTGGAATAGTAATATCTTCCCCCTTCTTGCTCAGTCATGTTCTACATTTCGTATGACACTGATACTGCTTAATATGAAGCAGACTTACACTACCTCTATGAGTACTACAATTATTTAATTCTCTACATCACTTTTAATCACAAAGTAATGTAAAACAGTAGACAGCATTGCAGACTTACATTCCCTCTACTCCATGTTTTGATTGGCTGCTTTAATTAGCTTATGAAAAGAAACAGTTTTTCTGAACTCATTTAAACTGCACATACATGTCCATGATGTCCAATCCTATGATTAGAAGTTATGTCTCTGAACTACACTTATCCTCAAGGCCAAATTGTGTAGGAGCCATTAGAACTTCTTGAAATTCCACAGATCATATCCCGAGATTATTTTCCTAAAATTTTGGTTTTAAAAACACCAGGTAAGAGTTTTTAAGGTCATACGGCAATTTTTTTTTGAAAATTACAACAGAATCATTACAGAATGACCAGCCATTTCTAGACTTTAAATAAGCTGTGTAATGTCCTGATGATATTGAAGGGCCGTCATGATATATAATTGCTGTAGTTACAAAAGTCCTTCCTGATATTGACAACTGCGAAGCTACAAATTTTTTTATTAAAGTTGTCAATTTTGTTCCATCAGGCCTACATCGTTGGAACATTAAAATGATGTACTGGCCATATGTTCGTATAAATAATGTGGACATCATTTCAGATTTACATTGGCTACACTCCATGTTGTGATTAGCAGCTTTTACTAGCTTATTAAAGGAGACTGATTTACTGTCTGGCAAAGTTAAATATACAAATCTTTCTGAGTCTACACTAGTAGTACTTGATACCATACAGTTCTCGCAGTCATGCTGCCATTGATAAGAAAGCCCAAACAGCTGATCTACATCTACACCTTCAGCATGTAATACATGAAGCATATACATTAAAAACTCCTGACAATCTTGCTGAATATTTTGAGAGAATTGTGTTTGGCCTGAACATCTATCTAACAGATTTCTAATTTCAGACACACTTTCTATGTTTCTTCTATCAGTGGTACATTTCTCTAACACAGAATTTAACAAACTGCAAAATCTTTGATCAGAATTGACCACAATCTCTTCTTTTACATTTTTTAGAGAAAACAAAACATTAATTACTACATTAGCATAGCAGTTGACACCAGAACTGTTTTCAAACTGAAAACCAACAACATCTTCAACAGAATCCTCTTTGTTTCTGCTTGTAATTTTAGGTTCATTCACTTTTTGTCTTTTTGCTACAACCTGCCCAGTATTGTTCTCATTTCTTCGTTTCCGGCCTACCAGACGTTTCTCAAACAAAGGAAACTGAGGCAAATGTGGCGCATACTCTCTTCTTAACCTATTGTATTCCTTAACACAATCTAGATCTGCACAAATGTTTCTGACATCACAGTCAATCAAGTACAATCCCGATAAAGTTCTAACTCGTGACAATGCCACATATGCCATACCCTCCTTGAACACAGAACTGCCAATATTCACCAATGCAGTGTCTACACTTAAACCTTGCGATTTATGAATTGTCACCGCATATGCCAAGCAAACAGGGAACTGCTTACGGCGAACATATAAGTCTTTTACAAGCAAAAATCTAGCAGAACAACGAGCAATTAGCTGTACTTCCTCAATGCCATCAAATTTAATTTTTAAAAATTCAATTCCATCTCTATTTCTGTATTTCACAAAATCAACAACATTACCCATTGATCCATTTACCAGACCTCTTTCAACATGTAAATTCCTTCTTAAAATTATACGGCAGTTCAAGCACACATTCAGAGTCTTTTCAAAACCTGCAGTTTTAGATATACTCTTCTCTAATGAATCCAATTTTGTTTTCAGATTCTCAGACAAAATAATTGTTGATCCCATATGCTCTACTCTATCAATAGCTTCCACTTTCACAATCTCTTGCTTTTCTAAATGCAACATTTTGTTGTTACATTTGGCACATTCTGCAAGAGTTGGCATCAAACATATTCCAGATTTCTTATCAGTAATTTTCTGAAAAATATTCTCAGGCACAACATCTTGTTCTGGATATAAATTTGACAGTAATCGTGCATGTAAAGCTTCTTTCCCATGCTCGGTCACTTTTCCAATTCTAACATCTTGTAGAATAGTCTTGTAAACTTCATCCTTCGCCTGACGCATATTTTCATGCAGTTCAGCATAATTGAAGTTTAACCATATATTGACGTTGCCAATGCTGCCTAGGCACTTCCTGGTATCTTCATGCGTGAGCATTTTGAACACAGGTTGCCCTTTCACTGGTGTCAGCTGCAGAAGATCTCCAAAAACAATGATGTGTTTGCCACCGAATAACACATCATACTCTGTTTTGAGAACTTCTTGCATCCTCAAATGCACAAAGGCAAGCATGACATTGGAAACCATGCTTACTTCGTCAATGATAAGAAGTTTCATTTTCCTCAAGATTCTTGAAACTTCAAAACAAGCATCTCCAGATAGCTTGTGATATTCTAATTTGTTGTCATGCTCCACTGGCAGCATCAGTAAACGATGTAAAGTAATCCCTTTAATATTATGTGCTGCCAGTCCAGTTGGAGCAGTGACAACACAAGACAGCGATGACTCTGTCCTTTCCTGCAAATAGCATGAAATTGCTTTAATGAGGAAACTTTTTCCAGTTCCCGCTTCTCCACTCACGTACAGTCGGACAGGCTTCAACGACGTACATGAGCACTCTTTCTTATCATGACTTAATCCATGATCAATTTGCATGGTAACTTCGTCATATATTTTCCTCTGCTCAACGTTGAGTTGCCTTTCCAACTCTTCTAAGTTAACCGCATCCTCTTGAGCATGTGCCATGGCTCTTTCCACCTCATTCATAGCAGTGGCAGCTTCATTTTCAATAAGAGGTCCTCCTAGTGGATCCTGACTCAATGAAGCAGAACTCTGACTGTCCTGAGAACTGTCTCTGGCAATCTCGGCTGCAATCGTTGCTTCCTGCTCAATTTCCGCATTCAACATTTCTACATATTTGGGAAAAGCAGGACATTCTATGGTCTCCTTGGCGGCATTGAAAGAGTCTTCGTAACAGAGGAAATCTCCAAGCAGTTCCTCTTCTGCACGCCAAGGCTTGAAAAGTTGCAAAAGTGCTAAATAGAAAAACTCCTTTTTTTCAGGAGATTCGCCACTCAATTTTCGATGGTTTATCAAGTGGCATTTTCTTTGCTTGACCAGACATCCCTCACTTCCTATTACAGCATACACTCCTTTCTCAGTATCTTCTTTGATGTTCCTCTTGAACATGTAATTTTGCAGAACCTCATACAGACAAACATTCTCTAGGTGACTGCTTCGATTTGGATAATATGTATCCAACATGTTTGTCTTCAAAATGTCGGTACTGTTTGGCTCCTTTTCCGCCAAATACTCAATTTCCCGCACAGGTTTGAGAACTCGATTACGCGTTGCAGCAAGACCAAGACTCGCCCAAACGATACTCCTGGACTTGGCATAGAGACTTGCTGAAGACAACCGGTCAGAACATTCGTACGCTCCGATTTCTCGATGCGACAACATCTTCAGACTGAAACTGTACAACTTCTTGCTGAGGCTTTTTTCATGGGAAATGTCCTCCCACATATCCTTCAATTCTGTCTTCTCTTTTTTGGTGATATACGACGTCACATACCGAGCCACAGCCATACAGTTATCAGCCACAAACTGTATATCCATGTTAGCATTCCACATGGACAAAATCACCGGGTTGTAGTCGTTGATATACTTGGACTCTTCGTTCCTCTTCAAATTGTAAGTGTTTTTAGGTGATTTCTTCATCACATTATGTCGCAGCGAAGACATCAAACTGTTTACTCTTCCTTTAGAAATCACCGGTCGTGGGAAGCCGAAACGACATTTGGTGTAGAACTTGTCTTTGTTTCGGAATTTACGACGGCAGTACTTTCCACATCGATGGCTTTGGAAACGCAGAACTTTTTCTCTTAGGCTTTTCTTCTCCTTTGCGTTTGGAACAGCACACGTAGAATACTGTTGGATGAAACTCATCACTGAGTCTTCTGGATCCGTTCCAAATTTAGGTGCATCCTTGATCCACAGCAACATATGTATATGAGGAGCTCCTCTTGCTTGGTACTCCTTTCTCCAGAAGAAATCCAACACCTCTCCAAGAGGTGGATTCTTCTTATTCATGATGAAAGACATCATAGCTTCAAATCTATGATTGAAGTACCTACATACATTGACTGGATCCAAAGAGCACAGTTCTCCGGGTGTCTTGAATTCGATGTTTTCTACGTTAGCATTTGCCTCTCGTAGAAATTGAAGTAAGTCTTCCCAGCCATACTCGGCACAACTCAGAGTGAGGAACCATGTGGGAGTACCTAAGTTCCTCAGCATACATTTTAAATCACCATGACGACGGTACCAGTACTCATTAGTACCACGCTGACACGCCATGAGATTAATCAGGTGAGATTCCAAAATACTATCTTGGACATTCACTTTATCCATAAAATCACTTGCCGAGATGTTTTGCATGTGTATACCACTTTTCAAGATGTGGTTCACTGCATATGACAGTCCAGACAGATCGCTTTCAAACAGGAGATGAAACAAATAAGGAATGCATTGTCGAAACCTAGCATCTCCTGCATACAATCGCAAAGTCCGGTATTCAGAAGCAGGAATTTGATGAGGTCGCTCATCATATCTTCCTCCCTGACCTGTTGGAAAAAGCTGTGGGAAACACCGAGCTTCCAAACTTTCCTCCCAAACACTAATGGGACTCCCTTTGGCTTGTTTCATTTGAAACAACTCAATAGCATTCCCCATGACTTCCTTTGAATGCAAAGGATGAACACTATAATGTTCATATATTTCCTCACTAGTAGAGGGTTCTACTTTCTCAATTTGACCAGCACACAAATCGCTATCCTCTTCCTCACTTACTTCCTCTTCTGCAACATATACATTCTTATAGTATTTATTATTTTTTTTCAAATACAATGTTGCCTTTTTAACTTTCCTAACATCTACTAAATCTTGCCATATTTTCTTATTTGTCGGAACCCCATTAACTAAGATAACCAGAGGTTCCTCTTCCACTTTTTCTACTCCAATTGTGTTAATGTTTTTCTTCAAATCTAGAGGCAAATAAACAACTCTTCCCTTTAATCCTCTCTGTAAATCTGATGGAGGCAATTTCCCTGTCTTTGGCTCCATTCTTACAATAGCCTGAAAGGGATGGATACTTTGAA
This sequence comes from Lissotriton helveticus, assembly GCF_964261635.1. Classification (NCBI taxonomy): domain Eukaryota; kingdom Metazoa; phylum Chordata; class Amphibia; order Caudata; family Salamandridae; genus Lissotriton; species Lissotriton helveticus. The sequence continues at coordinate 750,154,499 of NC_136073.1, forward strand.
TCAAAATAGATTCATAAGTATTTAAATCCTTCAATTCAGAAGGAATCTCAACCAATTCCAGATTATTATGAACTGCTCTAGCAGGCATCTGGTTTTGTTTTAATTTGTTACAACAATAAGTACACACACGTTGATCCAATCCCAAATCAAAACAATTTTCTACCATCAAGTATGTTGCAAAATCCTTCCATTCACTATTATTTTCCCTTTCACTTTTTGCATATAAATCCACTAACTTAGTCTGATTCTTATAATAAGTGCGTCGACAACACACACAAGTGAAATTAGGCCTCTCACTTGATTTCATGTCAAACGTCGCAATTTCCCTCTGGAAATTATCTGTACTGGAAACATGTACAGTATCTTCCAAATGACCCTCTATTTCTTGCTCAATTTCAACATTCTCCTCTTTACTTCCAAAGTAACAAAACTCAATTTCTTCACATATATTCCTCACATCTATTTCAGAACCATGCAAAAGAGCAGCGCATAATTGTTTCAGCATAATTGCTGGACTCTTAGCATAATACAACATTCTAACTAACTTCCTCACTTTGTTATGATGCACTGCTAGCATCCTGAAATGATGAAAAACACTCTGGCATACTCTCCTGGAAAGACAAGCCAGTGAATGACCATGCAAACCTGTCACTTCTCTCACTCTGCAAGGATCTAATTCTTGCAACAACCTTATTTTCTGCTTTAAACTTTTCTTGTTAAATGTCCGTACAAAATCACAAAGCAAATTGATGGAATCCTGTCGCACACTGCAAATACTACTACACTTCCAGGTGTACACAGGACCCTTAGCACGTCTTCCTAAAACCTCATTACCTAACAACTCTTCTGCCTCTGTTGTCACAAGTTTTTCTTTTTCAACTGGACAACCATCTTTCATTTCATAAGCACGACCACTGATGTCAACTGCATGCACCAAATCATTATCCTGGAAATAACTCTCTTCATTAAAAAATGCCTCACAGCTTGAACTATGTATCCATTCTCCAGAAAAAACTTCACAAAAATTACTACGATTAACTATTCTCTTCCATCTACTATTTCTTTTGAAATCAAAAATTTCCTTGTTTAGCTTCCTAATTCTATTGATTATCAAAATAAATAACTTACGTTTAATTTCAAAAGCCTGATCAATAACTTTCTCAACTTTTTTTTTTCTCCTATAAAAAACTAATTTCTGTTGACCTTTCTTAATATTTTTTAACAAATTGCCAATTATCCTGTTGCGGAACATTCGTTTACGAATCTCCCAAAACTGTTGTTTCCTTCTACTATCATGCACAGATTTATCTCTTGCTCTAGCAGTAACATTTTCATTTGTCCTTTTCTTTCCATTTGATTTACTTGTCATATTATGGATTGAAACATTTTCTGTACTAATATTTTTTTTATTACAAATATTTCTTATGAAATATTTAGAGCTCTTACCCGGTGCTTTCTTCATGGCTTGAGAAATCTTTTTGTTAGAGGACTGCTGCATTTTTTTTTTCTCCTGCTGTCTTTGACGTTTTGCAGCCTTTATCTCTCTTATTTTTGTAGGCATCTTGAAATGATCTGCAGTTGAATCTGAGGAAAAAGATAATAAAAAATGTTATTAAACATTATTATCAAACAGTAAATCAGTAATAGTGATCAAAAACATAACACACTACTTGACATTTTATTTTGAAGATTTTTTAGTCATTGCCATTTTTACAATACAGAAATACCAGAAAAGAAATGACATTTATATTTATGTTACCTATGCTATTTTATATGTGAATCTGATCTAATTTTATGAGCATATTTTAATATTTTATTGAAAACACTACACATAACCTGTTTTTGAAGGTGTTTTTATTTTTAAATTAAACGGTTTACCTTTTTACTTTTTATTGATTATAAATTTTAAAAATAAATGTTTATAATTCCAAAGGCTGAAGCAAGTCAGCTTCCCATCCGATATCATATAATTCAGACAAATCTGCATCCTCATCACGCTCTTCTTCATCCTCAGGATTTAAATCATCCAATGGATCAACATCCACTGATGTTTCAATTACAAGTTCAATGATGAGGTCAAAATCAACTGATTGCAGATTGTCGCTCATGTTGAGGTTGTCTTTATCTTTAAAGAAAGATAACAACAATGAGATGTTGCAGAGTAAGAGACAAATCTCACAGATTATAATAGTAAAATTATTTAACAAGAGTAACATTTTGCAGCTATTATTTAACCATGTCCAGCGATGCTGAGCAGGTGAAGCCTATGTCTAATTTTTCACTGAACAGGACTCATCTGTTCTTAACCTTGGATAAGCCTCAACGACTCTGTGTCCCCTGCACATACTCAAATGTTAAAGTGCAGATTTATATTAAATGGCACATCCCCAGGCATGCACCAGTTAATGTGCACCACTGTTTTACCACCCATGGTGTGCCGCATTTACAATCAGATAGGAGAAAGCTGCTTCAAAACCCTGCGCCTGCTTGAAGCTTGCATAGGTCTTGACGCAGCATTGTATAGATGGGGCACCCCTGAGCCTTGCTGGAGCTGCATCGCACTTACGATACAACTCCAGCAATGCGCCACCTTTACAGCACAGATACGTCACGCATCTGTGCCATTTTTGCCCCATGCTGCGCCGCATTGTAAATGCAGCACACCATGGGTGGCGGAACAGCGGCGCAAAATGACTGGCACATCCACTGCTGCATCGGTTTCATGTGGCACGTTTTTTTTACACCATGACACATCTGCCTAAATGCATCAATTTGTAATTTTCTCGCCTCATAGCAAATCTTTTGCACCGCCACTGCGTCACAAAAGTGACGCACAGTGGCGCAAAAGATGCATACACCTATCATAAATCTGTCCCTAGCATTTTAAATGATTAATTCAGGATGACGATAAGGTGTGGCCTATGCAGAGGTTTGTTTAAGGTGAGGCCTACTCAGGGTTGCAGATCAAAGTTACGCTTGATGAAGAATACAGAGGAGATAATACATGTAAAGGCCTACCAATGAAGTAAGTAATGTCCACTTTATTGCACCAGTCATCATAAATGTATCCCTAAGCTTCTTATCTTGTTACAGATGAACCACCATATGTACATGACATTTTAAGTAATTTCCACATGTGCAGTGTTTTCAAAATATAATTTGAAAATCGTTTTTGGGGAAAAGTAATGGTTTGCAAAATTATGACAATTACATAATGGTGTATGCTTCTCTATAAAGCATTTCAGTATCTCTAATGTCATTTTTCCCATATTACATTATAAGACCTTTCCCCATGAAGCACATTCCTTGTAAATATGCTCCCACCTGTGCATTGCAAATTTAGATTTTCACTGTTTCAGACACATAGCCATGTTGAAAGTGACCCAAAAAAATTGCAAACGTTTCCCCATGAAGCACATTCCTTGTAAATATGCTCCCACCTGTACATTGCAAATTTAGATTTTGACTGTTGCAGACACATAGCCATGTTGAAAGTGACCCAAAAAATTTGCAAACGTTTAAAAAAAAAAAAACATTCATGTGTCTTAATGACATTTTAAGTCATTTCCCCATGGAGAATGTTTTCTAAGTGGCACAAAAGAGGTATACACCTATCATAAATCTATCCCTAGCATTATAAATGATTAAATCAGGATGACAATAATATGTGGCCTATCCAGAGGTTTGTTTAAGGTGAGGCCTACTCAGGATTGCAGATTAAAGTTACGCTTGATGAACAAAACAGAGGAGAAAATTTTATTGTAAATGCCTACCAATGAAGTAAGTGATTTCTACTTCATTGCACCAGTCATCATAAATGTATCCATAACCTTACTTAAATTGTCCTTAAGACACATAAAAGCGTGTTTTGATTGGCTTTCCTGCATGGTAGGGTCACTTTTAACATGGCTATGTAACATAAACATTCAAAATCAAAATTTTCCATGTACAGGTGGGAGCATATTTACAAGCAATTTGCGCCACAAAGAAAGGTCTGACATTAAAATGGCAAAAATAACATCAGGGACAGTCAATTGCCTTATAAAAAACCATACACCATTATGTCCTTCTCATGCATTTAAAAACAATTCCTTTTTCCCAAAAACGATTTTCAAATCATAATTTCAAAAAACTGCACATGAGAAAATGACTTAAAATGTCATTGAAACACATTAAAGCATTTTTTGATTGGTTTTCCTGCATTGTTGATTCATTTTTATCATGGCTATGTAACACAAACATTGATAATTAAAATTTTCATGCACATGTAAGAGCATATTTACAAGCAATTTGCGCCACAGAGAAAGGTCTTACACTAAAATGAGAAAAATAACATCAGGAACAGTCAATTGCCTTATAAAGAACCATACACCATTATGTCCTTGTCATGATTTTATAAACAATTCCTTTTCCCCAAAAACGATTTTAAAATCATAATTTCTAAACACTGCACATCAGAAAATGACTTAAAATGTCATTAAAACACATGAAAGCGTTTTTTGATTGCCTTCCCAGCATGGTTTGGTCACTTTTAACATAGCTATTTAACACAAACATTCAAAATCTAAATTTTCCATGCACATGTGAGAGCATATTTACAAGCAATTTGCGCCACATAAATCATAATTTTCTCCTTAAAGCACACTATTCTCTATCTAAAGTAAAGAAATATTTTCTCACCTTAGCAAATACTTTGAGTTTGAAAACAGTCTCAGAAACACACCAATTTGTCTTCAGCAGAGCAAAAGGTATGCACTCCAGAGTCTGCAGCTATCAAAAGCACAGAAATGGTGTAATTCTTCACACATATTTCTCATGTCACCCAATCAAAACTCTTCCCTCACTTTTTTTCAAATGAAAACCCTTCCCCCTCTGCCCTTTCTGCCTATTTTCCATAGCAACCACCTCTTGGAGAAACTCTGGTGTTTGCAAATTCACACAACAATGTTGCAATTGAACTCTGAACTCTCAGTGCACCTGCATATCCAGTGCTTTCTTTCATTTAATGATTTTTTATTGACCACTCAAAATACATCTTTCAAAGAACACATCTCTACACCCTAACTTTCTGTTTTCATCAATCAAAATCCACCAATCACTGTTACTACTTCATGAACACAGAAACTCCACAGTTTTTTTCATTTCAAACTCACATTTTTTCAACTGCCATTTCATTGCCACACTTCATCTGACTGCAGGAGAACCTTCTCTCACCATGTTTTCTGTCTGGATTGTTGGTCATAGTTATATTCACTGGGCTCAAAGGTACGTTGAAAGCAGGAATTTACCTAACCTCAATTTACAAGATGTGGAAATTAAGTGGTTTGGCCACAGAGGATTAAAATGTCACCAATTGATACCATTGGTGAAAACCTTTATGCATTTGCCCAAACCTGACCTGTTAATTGTGCACTGTGGAGGTAATGACTTGGGCACTTTGACTGGTGTAGGTCTGGAAATGCTTTTAAAGGACACCTTTGAGCAATTAATGGCACTTTTTCCTCAGACTGCCTTGGTATATTCAAATATATGCCAAAGACAGAAATGGAGGTGGTCAAACCAATTTTGTCCACAAATTGAGAAGTCGAGGAAGCATGTAAACAAATCTGTTTCAGCTTACATGAGAGACCATGGAATGGGCTCCCTGTACAACAATAACTTGCGTTACTACATGCAAGATATCTACAGAGGAGATGGAGTTCACTTCTCAGATGAGGGCAACAGAGTTTTCACTCTGAATTTAAAAATGTGCATTGGTACCTACTTATAAGTACCAAAATGTACCATAAACCCAAAAGCTCTTCTCAGAGCTACCCTACATCTAATCACTCACAATTATTATTTTACTCTAACTTTTTTTACTAATTTTCAACAAAGTACGCTCCCTGGTGCGCTACCCGGTACGCGTACCGGGAGCTAACCTCGCGAAATTTTAAAAAAAAATGTTTTTTTTTTCGCACATATGGGCCTCCTCAGCCACCCTCACAAAACCTAGGGGGTCAAGATAAGTCTACCATGCCCCCTTCTACCTATTCTGAACATTATTTGCCCTCCATCTTGTATCATAATTCGACCGAAACACAAAATGGTGGACTCCCGTAACGCTTAAGGTCCGCGAACCGGGGCGCTCAACGGTTCGCGTACCGGGTCGCTCCCTGGGAAGCGCACCATCAAAAAAGGTGGGAAAGTAGTTTACAGAAAAGCCACTGGAGACAATTTCACCAAATATAGATTAGCTCATACTACATACCAATCCCTACCATTTTCACAAATTTGATTGGAATTCCATTTAGCCATTTAGCCTATAGAACTCACTAAATACCGTGAGGTAAATTACTTCACAAAACACATCTGAAGTGTTGGAATTGACAACCAATTAAAATGTTACTTTCATTTTCTACTTTTTTTACCTGACATTTGATTGGTTATGTACCCGAATATATATAAAGGAAGAGAAGGAAACACAGCCATTTTGACTACTACTTCCTGGTGTACATTTCTATTAGAATTTTCATTAATAACTTCAACTTCTTTTTAAAGGTAAGTTGTTATTTTTAAAACTGAAGTATATTGAGCACTTTAAGTTAATATGGCAAACTTTTTCTGTTAGTTATATACTATCCCTCTGTAGTACTTATAAATTTAGATACACTTTTTTATATTCCTACTTCCACTCTGATACTATACACTGCCCAAAGATAAATTCTCTGTTAAAAACTGCCTATCTAAAATTAATCCCAACAGTGCCCTACCTCTACTAATATATATTTTTTTAATGCAAATTTCAGGAAAAATGGAAAGTGAACAAAACATTTCATTTGAAATTGTCCTTCCAGAGTCCAACACAGAAATCATTGATCCAAATGAGATTGAATTTATGGATGAATCTTGGGACCAAGAACTACTGCAATGTGTACAAGCAGTAGATAACCTCCTTGCAAATGAGGACATTTTACAACCTCAGAGACTACAATCTATATTCCATGATTATGAAATTTCTGACAATGAAATGTTAGAAAGTTTAATAAATTATGAAACACAATAAAAAAAACTAAAAAAAAAAAAAAAATAATAATCAACAAAACCAACAATCAATTAACATACAGCATTTGAAAAGTCTATCATTCATTTTTCATTGTGATACGCTCCCCAGAACGCTTCCCGGTTCGCGTACCGGGCGCTAACCACGAAAAAAAATAAAAAAAAAATTTTTTTTTTTTGCTTAGCGGGGCCCCTTTAAAGCCTCCACATCAAACCTAGGGGGTCAGGGAGGAGCTAGTATGCCCCCTTATGGTTATTTCCCCCTTTGTTTTGGCCTCCTCTTGTCTCTCAATCCTACCGAGAGACAAGATGGCGGCCGCTCCGGACTGTTTAGAATGTTGACAGACACCGGAGAGCCAATCAGCTTAGCTACGCGAAGTTCCGGTACGCTTAAGGTCCGCGGACCGGAGCGCTGCCCAGAGCGCGCTTACAGATATATATCTTTTTTTAAACGTTAATTTCTCAAAATCCACTGGAGCACATATATTGAGACCTACAAAAGGCACATCGGGCTACCAGTCCCTACAATTTTGCCAAGTTTCGTGCAAATCCATTCAGCCGTTCGGGCTAAAAGTGAGGCTAACCGCCCTATGGAAAACTCAATGTTAAAAACACGTTTTGGGACCCCCCTTTTTTCTCGGCCCCCCCTGGACGAACCCCCCCAAAATTTTCAGGGGCTGCTCAGAAACAAAATGTTCCATTTTCCTGAAAATTTCAGCCAATTCCGTCCACAAACGCCAAAGTTATTAGACATAGAATTTTCAAAAATCCCATAGGGAAAAAATCCTAACTATATATACCTACTGGCGACCGCCAGTAGGTATATATATATATATATATATATATATATATATATATATATATAAATTCAAAATCGTCCAAGTTCAGGGCTTCCGGGTGCTCTAGGGCGGTGCACGCGAGGCGCGGCAGGACCAGCCGCGTGTAAATTATTCAGTTTGTCTCTTTGCAAAGACGCTGTTTTCCTCGTGCACTCCCGTGTAATGGTAATAACTTCACACTCTTATTTCGTCGATATTCCGTTTATTCTGGCATAAACCAGCAACACCTTACGCGTTTCGATCTCCACAGAGATCTTGCTCACAGGTTTACACTGTCGACCATTTTTTTGCCATTAAATAAAGTGATCAAAGGAAATTACTCATTGTAGTTGCATCACTTCCTGTTTACACACAGGATTTCTGGGACATGTAGTTTTTGTTACATTTTCACTTTAAATCATATTAAATCATGTTAAACTCTTTTATATATATATATATCACTGAAAAAACCATAGGTTATAGACCATATATAGTTAGGAATTAGCATTTACAAAACCTTGAAAATTCACTGAAAAAACCATAGGTTATAGACCATATATAGTTAGGAACTAGCATTTAAAAAACCTTATTTTACTCACACAAAACCATTGAAATTCCATATATAGTTAGTTGCACTAACTATATATCGCGCACCCGCAATCCACTGCTGATCATGTCACATATTACATCATTCATGACATGGTCAGTGACATCACTGATGACATCACTGATGACATCTCAAATGACATCACTGATGAGATCACTGATGACATCATCCAGTGACTGTGTGTTTCTGTAAAGTTTAAATATGTTTTACATATTGAAGAATGAGTAGATGTATAAGTGTCTGGACGAAGGATTTAGTAGGTGCATGACTGAATGTATGAGTGAGTGATTAAATGTGTCTCACTGAGTGCATGGGTTAGTGACTAAACTGTCTTAATTTGTGCATCATTATGTCTGTTGTTCTGTAAACTGCTGCATGTGTTGATCAGTAGCTATATGATTAACTATATGGGTTATTGATTGATTGTCCAAGTATTTGTATAGGAGACTGAGTGTGTGTGTGGCTGGCTGGGAGGTGTGTGACTCTGTGCAGATCAATGTGTACTTGTATCAATGATTGTATAAGAAAGTAAGTATGTGTTAGTATATGTTTGAAAATGTAAGGTGCTCTATGTTTAACTGTATAGACAAGAAAATGGAAGTGTGATTGATTCTTTACAGGACTGACTAGGTGTGTGAGTAACTCCATGGATGAGTGGCAGAGTGTAAGTGTCTGTATAGGTGTATGAGTGCATATGATAGTGTTGTAAAGATGAGTGATTGTATGTATGAATGATTGTATGGGTGAATGAGTGAATGTGTGTGTAGACGTAGGAATCAGTGAGTACGTATGTAGTAACTAGTATTGGTGTGTCAATGGTTTCAAAAATTATACTCTGTATTTAACACTGGGTGAAACAGAGGTTATATTAAAACGTGAGGAGATGCATTGTATTGTCACATGAATGATATCATCAGTGATGTGGTCATTGATGTCAAATGAGATGTCATCAGTGATGTCATCAGTGATGTCACTGACCATGTCATGAATGATGTAATATGTGACATGATCAGCAGTGGATTGCGGGTGCGCGATATATAGTTAGTGCAACTAACTATATATGGAATTTCAATGGTTTTGTGTGAGTAAAATAAGGTTTTTTAAATGCTAGTTCCTAACTATATATGGTCTATAACCTATGGTTTTTTCAGTGAATTTTCAAGGTTTTGTAAATGCTAATTCCTAACTATATATGGTCTATAACCTATGGTTTTTTCAGTGAATTTCATTGGTTTTTTAACAGCTAATATCTGTAGCTGTAAAATGTATTCTTCTTTAAATCCAAAAATATATTTTATATGTTTATGAATAATTTTTTTTTTAAATATTTATTTTTCTTCGTTCCCGCTTCGCGAATCGGGAAGCTTCCCGTTAGCTGACCTTGATGCCGCGAAATAGACCGCGAGCCGGTAAACGTTTCTTTACCGCAACTGCCGCGTTAGAAAACAACATCGTGACGCCTCCCGTCCGCATGACGTTTCGCGTTGTCGCGTGATACGTCATATGACGTGCTACGTTAGCGAACTCGTACGCTTACCGAGTCGCAAAGCACAGGTTTCTGGAAGCAAACCGGGAGGCCCTGCAAAGCGCGTAACGTAAACACAGCAGGTCATGTGACTTGGTAATAACACTTTTCATTGGTTCATTTCACTTTCGGTTTCCTAATGATGTAAGACTAGGTCATATGATCTAAAATGAACACTTTTCATTGGTTGAGAACTATTTTTTTTCCCAAATGGTGAAAATCCCTCCTTCTTTCCTCACTCTGACTTTCATCATTGTGAGAGAAAGACCCTTTGTTACCAGTGAGCAATGGCTTCTTTACTAGCTTCAGCTGGTGCTTCCCCACCACCTCCACCACATCCAAGGAAGAGTGGACCACCTGCTAAAGTTATAATTCAGCAAGAAGAGGAAGAAGAGGAACAGGACGACCTAGATAATCTCCCTATTATGGCCAGAAGATCTGTTGTACCGGAAGTAACGGGACCAGAGGGCAGGGAGATGGTGCCAAATATACAAACGAGATTTCGTGAAGTAAAACAAGTCTGCGTACATTGCAGTGGAATCATTTGCTACGCAGAAAGTAGCATCACTCTGATCAACAGAGCTATTAACAATCATGCTCATGTTTGTCCGAAACTCCCCAAACAATAAATTCTTTTTTTTGTTTTCTTCCTCCTGTTGAGCCCTTTACAATGAATCGTTTTCGTTGCCCCCTCCGAAAAAAAAAAATATAAAACTCTTCAGAAAAATTCAAAAAAAGTAAAAAAATGTTCAGAAAAATAATAAAAAAATATAAAACAACAAAAACAATTTAAAAAAAGTTCTTTTCAGAACACCTCTATTTCTCTTAGTTCGCTTCCCAGTTCGCTCCCCGGTACGCGAACCGGAAGCGAACCAAAAAATTTTTTTTTTTAAAAAGAACAGTAAGTATAAGGGAAGGAAACAGACAGTTATGTTAAAAGAAAGACAGCTATAGGGGAGTAAACTAGAGATACTATTACCCGTAATCCACTGCTGATGATGTCACATATTACATCATTCATGACATGCTCAGTGACATCATCAGCAGAGGATTGCGGGTAACAGTATCCCTAGTTTATTCCCTATAGCTGTGTTTCTTTTAACATAACTGTCTGTTTCCTTCCCTTATACTTACTGTTCTTTTAAAAAAAATTTTTTTAGATCTGTCAGAAACAGTGAAAGTAATGAAATATAAAAGACTACGTAGAATATGAGCACTGTATGCAACAACTTTGACACTGACAGAAGCCTCACCTTCTCCATGCCTCCTACACAGTTCTACATGTACATCATAAATGCAAACAGAACAGAATTAATTATACATGTTAAATGGTTTATTTTTGCTGTTCTCAGAATGTATCAAATTTCACTAAAACAGTGACTTGAAGGTATTCATCATATAACAGCGGGGAAAAAAAAACACAATCAAAATGATTGTGTTTAAAAAACCCATACATTACAAATCAGAATTCAGAACTCCTTAAAGTTAACTTACTTTCCATGACGGCCAAGGATGTCCTATGAACAGCTTACACTCTGTTGTGCTGTTATTACTTTCAACCCGCCACTTTCTGAAAGAAAACCTCCATCGTTTTCAAAAACATGTTACATACAATAAATGACTTCTCGCTCTCTACCACACGATTCCACAAGGCCAAATCGTGTCAGAGCCATGTATAACTCTTGGATTTCTTGTAAGCCAATCCCGTCTTTTCGCATTTCCGCAACTTTCAGAATTAAAATGTTGAAGATCATTTACACAATCCTGGACTAGTAATATCTTCCCCTTCTTGCTCAATCATGTTCTACATTTCCTATCACACTGATACTGCTTACTATGAAGCAGACTTACACTACCTTTATGACTAGTACAATTATTTAATTCTCTACATCACTTTTAATCACAAAGCAATGTAAAACAGTAGACAGCATTGCAGACTTACATTCCCTCTACTCCATGTTTTGATTCGCTGCTTCAATTAGCTTATAAAAAGAAATAGTTTTTCTGAACTCATTCAAAGTGCACGTATTTCTCAATAACGTCCAGTGTTATGGTAAAAAGTTATGTCTCTGTACTACACTTATCGTCAAGGCCAAATAGTGTAGGAGCCATGAGAACTTCTTGAAATTCCTCAGAGCACATCCCGAGATTCTTTCCCTAAAATTTTGGTTTTAAAAACACCAGGTAAGAGTTTTTAAGGTCATATGGCAATTTTTTTTTGAAAATTAAAACAGAATCATTGCAGAATGACCAGCCATTTCTACACTTTAAATAAGCTGTATAATGTCCTGATGTTATTGAAGGACCATCATGATATATAATTGCTACAGTTACAAAAGTCCTTCCTGATATTGACAACTGTGAAGCCACAAACTTTTTAATTAAAGTTGTCAATTTTGTTCCATCAGGCCTACATCGTTGGAACATTAAAATGACATACTGGCCATATGTTCGTATAAATAATGTGGACATCATTTCAGATTTACATTGGCTACACTCCATGTTGTGATCAGCTGCTTTTACTAGCTTATTAAAAGAGACTGATTTACTGTCTGGCAAAGTTAAATATATAAATCTTTCTGAGTCTACACTAGTAGTAGCTGATACCCTACAGTTCTCGCAGTCATGCTGCCATTGATAAGAAAGCCCAAACAGGTGATCTACATCTACACCTTCATCATGCAATACATCAAGCATATACATTAAAAACTCCTGACAATCTTGCTGACTATTTTGAGAGAATTGTGTTTGGCCTGAACATCTGTCTAACAGATTTCGAATTTCAGACACACTTTCTATGTTTGTTCTATCAGTGCTACATTTCTCTAACACAGAATTTAACAAACTGCAAAATCTTTGATCCGAATTGACCACAATCTGTTCTTTTAAAGTTTCTAGAGAAAAGACAACATTAACCACTACATTAGCATAGCAGTTGACACCAGAACTGTTTTCAAATTGAAAACCAACAACATCTTCAACAGAATCCTTTTTGTTTCTGCTTATAATTTCAGGTTCATCAACTTTTCGTCTTTTTGCTACAACCTCCCCAGTATTGGTCACATTTCTTCGTTTCCGGCCTACCACACGTTTCTCAAACAAAGGATACTGAGGCAAATGTGGCGCATACTCTCTTCTCAACCTATTGTATTCCTTAACACAATCTAGATCCGCACAAATGTTTGTGACATCACACTCAATCAAGTACAATCCCGATAAAGTCCTAACTCGTGACAATGCCACATATGCCATACCCTCCTTGAACACAGAACTGCCAATATTCACCAATGCACAGTCTACACTTAAACCTTGCGATTTATGGATTGTCACCGCATATGCCAAGCAAACAGGAAACTGCTTACGACGAACATATAAGTCTTTTACAAGCAAAAATCTAGCAGAACAACGAGCAATTAGCTGTACTTCCTCAATGCCATCAAATTTAATTTTTAAAAATTCAATTCCATCTCTATTTCTGTATTTCACAAAATCAACAACATTACCCATTGATCCATTTACCAGACCTCTTTCAACATGTAAATTCCTTCTTAAAATTATACGGCAGTTCAAGCACACATTCAGAGTCTTTTCAAAACCCGCAGTTTTAGATATACTCTTCTCTAATGAATCCAATTTTGTTTTCAGATTCTCAGACAAAATAATTGTTGATCCCATATGCTCTACTCTGTCAATAGCTTCCAATTTCACAATCTCTTGCTTTTCTAAATGCAACATTTTGTTGTTGAATTTGGCACATTCTGCAAGAGTTGGCATCAAACATATTCCAGATTTTTTCTCAGTAACTTTCTGAAAAATATTCTCAGGCACAACATCTTCGTCTGGATATAAATTTGTCAGTAATCGTGCATGTAAAGCTTCTTTCCCATGCTCGGTCACTTTTCCAATTCTAACATCTTGTAGAATAGTCTTGTAAACTTCATCCTTTGCCTGACGCATATTTTCATGCAGTTCAGCATAATTGAAGTTTAACCATATATTGACGTTGCCAATACTCCCTAAGCACTTCCTGGTATCTTCATGCGTGAGCATTTTGAGCACAGGTTGCCCTTTCACTGGTGTCAGCTGCAGAAGATCTCCAAAAACAATGATGTGTTTGCCACCAAATAACACATCATACTCTGTTTTGAGAACTTCTTGCATTCTCAAATGCACAAAGGCAAGCATGACATTGGAAACCATGCTTACTTCGTCAATGATAAGAAGTTTCATTTTCCTCAAGACTCTTGAAACTTCAAAACAAGCATCTCCAGATAGCTTGTGATATTCTAATTTGTTGTCATGCTCCACTGGCAGCATCAGTAAACGATGTAAAGTAATCCCTTTAATGTTATGTGCTGCCAGTCCAGTTGGAGCGGTGACAACACAAGACAGCGATGACTCTGTCCTTTCCTGCAAATAACATGAAATTGCTTTAATAAGGAAACTTTTTCCAGTTCCCGCTTCTCCACTCACGTACAGTCGGACAGGCTTCAACGACGTACATGAGCACTCTTTCTTGTCATGACTTAATCCATGATCAATTTGCATGGTAAGTTCGTCATATATTTTCCTCTGCTCAACGTTGAGTTGTCTTTCCAACTCTTCTAAGTTAACCGCATCCTCCTGAGCATGTGCCATGGCTCTTTCCACTTCATTCATAGCAGTGGCAGCTTCATTTTCGATAAGAGGTCCTCCTAGTGGATCCTGACTCAATGAAGCAGAACTCTGACTCAATTCAATTTAATTTTTATTATGCTTTGGAACTCCTTAGAGGTCCACATAAAGAAAAAGTACAATACAGAAATACCATTCACAGCGAAAGTAGACAAATCATAGCAATAACAATTACTGGAACACAAAGTGACACATTATTAAGCATGCCGATCTTCAAAAGATTTCTAAAAAACATTTAAAAAAGTTAAAAATATGAAAACAAAATCTCTCATTGGGGGGATTATATAAAGCACACATAAAAGAATTCACGTTTAGAATACCCATTTGCAAACATACTTGTCTTAGCCACTTGCTGCGATAAGGACGCAGCACTGGGCATATCAAAAGTACATGTATTCGATCTTGAATAGAATGATGACAAAAATTGCAAATTGCAGATACTCCGTGCCATTTAGACAAAAGATTATTTAGGGGTAACAAATCTTGTCTCAGTAAAAACCAAAATCTCCTAATACCATGAGGTAAGTTCCAAGTGGCGTAAGGTTGGGCGGATTTTCTTGCAAATGAATCAGTAAGAAGATTAACACCCTTCTTATCAAAAATAGCAGTAAAGTCTAATCTATAACTAAGGTCCCAAGTGGCTTCCTTCAGGACAGACTTTAACTGGGATGCAGATAAAGAAAAGAGAGTACTCTCTTCCAACTGCAAGAGGGATACAGCCTTTCTAAAGTTGCTAACAATCAAGGAGTGTTCCCCTAAACCTCCCAATAATTCAGTCCTTAGGAGGAACCTCATAGTCCCCTCTTCTCCTCTGGCTATGCTTGCGACCCAGCGCACCACAGCTGCCAAGCCCTGCACCCAGCTGCTGCGCAGACCGAACTCAAGTCTGCAGGCTGCCACGGAGCAGGCAGAACTGACTGAAGAAATACTTCTTAGCAATTTCCCCTCCACCTTATTTAAAAAATCCCAGTGCTTAAGATCAATTAATTCTAAGCCATATAGAAGGGTGGATGGGACCTTTGCCCTAAAGACCTCCAGTAAATGCGAAAAATGCCTTTTTCCCAGTGCCGAGTACAGTGAATTTAAACTTCTTCCTTGAGCTAATGCCTTACGGACACTGTTATCGGTGTGGGGTTTGGCACTTAAATTATCACAAATTACTTTTCCAAGAAAAACATAATTCTTTACAACCTCCAGTTTGTCATCTCCCACAGACCAGGTAAAATTCCTAAATTTATGTTTTTTCCGGCCTGTGATGCACATAATTTTACTCTTACATGCATTAATTTTTAGGAAATGAACAACTGCATACTGATGTAGAGCAAGGAGGCGTTTAGCAAGGCCTTTGGGCATAAGATCCATTATTATGATATCATCCGCATATAGCATACATGAGATGTGTTTTCCGCCCAGAGTTGGAGCTATACCATCGCAAGAGGAGAGAGAAGCGGGTAGATCAGCAATATATAACGAAAAGAGTAACGGGGCAAGTAAACAACCTTGCTTAAGACCGTTGCATGAAGGAATAATCTTAGAAAGCCCCCTGTCTCCTCCTTGCAACACCTGGCACCAGGTGTCTGTATGCAACAGCTGAATCATATCTAATAGATATGGCGGCATTCCCATAGCCGAGAGCTTTCTCCACAGCAGTGGACGGTCAACCTTGTCAAATGCTGTGGAGAAATCTATAAAGGCCACGTAGACTCTTCCGCCACGTACCCCTATATATTTATCCGTAATTGTCTGAAGAGCGGAAAGATTGTCCAGCGTTCCGTGGCCCTTACGAAAGCCCACTTGTTCTAAGGGTAGGATTTGTTTTAACGCCACCCAATCATTAATTAGTGATAATAGACATTTACAAAACACTTTCCCGATAGCGTCTAGAAGAGCTATTTGGCGATAATTGATAGGCAAGTTCCTATCACCCTTTTTAAACAACGGAACCAAAATACTCCCCTTCCAGGATGCTGGAATATATTTTTTAAGGTAACAAATCCTAAAGAGAGGAAATAGGATTTTACTCCAGGATACTGGATTTTGTTTTAAGACTGATATCGGGAGTTCATCAGGACCCATGGCACCTGATGAACGCATGTCTCTTATAGCTAATTCTATGGATAGTTCTGAGGGGTATTCAGTTATGGGGGTGGTATTTTCCTCAATTCCCCTAAGTTGCACATGCCGATCATTTTTTGCGTACAGACTTAAGATGTAATTAACCCAGGTTTGTTCGGAGATAGGAATTGGAGATGGGCGCACTCTAGAACCACATCCCTCCCCAATAAGGGTCCAGAATTGTCTAGAGTTCCCATGGACAGCGGCTTCTCGCAATCCAATCCATAACAGGTCCTCTTTTTCTCTTTTCATTTTTTTCTTTAACCTGCTCCTCCTCCTTTTAAGAAGAGATATTTTCTGGGATCTTTCTACTGCACCACCTAAATATTGTTCCCTCACCAGTTTATTTATTTCCTTATTAAGGGAAACAACCGCTTTTGGGAGGATGTTTTTTTTCCTAATTAGGTTCGATTTTTTAACGGCAGAGATGACCTCCTTTATAAAAACATCAAAAGAGCACTGTTCCACCCCCTGCCAATTATTTAAATTGGACACAATTTTTTCGAGGAGGGGTTCTAAATCCTTCATGGCTTTATAATCCCAAAAACATCTTCCTGTTTTTTGAAAGGTGACCACCTCCCTATCCAACGCCCAAGTATCAGAATTGGGAGGCTCTAGAGAGAGCGTTAGTACGATAACATTATGGTCACTAAGGCTAGTGTCCATGACCACCAGATCCCTTAACAAGGAGAAAATAGGTTGGTCAACAATTATATAGTCTAAAATTGATTTGCTGTTGAAGGAGCTATGAGTATAGTTTGCAGGGACATCAGAAGGGAGCCTACCATTAACTATGAGTCCCTCCGTGCTATATAATTCTTCCAGCAGCAATTTGCCCCGTTTATTTGTTTTTATGTTATCCGGAAAGATGGCTTGGGGTATCAATAAGACCTCCTCTTTTTCTTTATTCCTGAATAATTCTAGACTATAATTGGACACTTTACAATTTAAGTCGCCAACTAACAAAAAATTAGAGAGAGGGACTGTTTTTTTGATTTGTCTAATAAAAGTAAAAATTTGCTTCTCTGACTGTCCTGAGAACTGTCTCTGTCTCTGGCAATCTCGGCTGCAATCGTTGCTTCCTGCTCAATTTCCACATTCAACATTTCTACATATTTGGGAAAAGCAGGACATTCTATGGTCTCCTTGGCAGCATTGAAAGAGTCTTCGTAACAGAGGAAATCTCCAAGCAGTTCCTCTTCTGCACGCCAAGGCTTAAAAAGTTGCAAAAGTGCTAAATAGAAAAACTCCTTTTTTTCAGGAGATTCGCCACTCAATTTTCGATGGTTTATCAAGTGGCATTTTCTTTGCTTGACCAGACATCCCTCACTTCCTATTACAGCATACACTCCTTTCTCAGTATCTTCTTTGATGTTCCTCTTGAATATGTAATTTTCCAGAACCTCATACAGACAAACATTCTCGAGGTGACTGCTTCGATTTGGATAATATGTATCCAACATGTTGCTCTTCAAAATGTCGGTACTGTTTGGCTCCTTTTCCGCCAAATACTCAATTTCCCGCACAGGTTTCAGAACTCGATTACGCGTTGCAGCAAGACCAACACTCGCCCAAACGATACTCCTGGACTTGGCATAGAGACTTGCTGAAGACAACCGGTCAGAACATTCGTAAGCTCCGATTTCTCGATGCGACAACATCTTCAGACTGAAACTGTACAACTTCTTGCTGAGGCTCTTTTCATGGGAAATGTCCTCCCACATATCCTTCAATTCTGTCTTCTCTTTTTTGGTGATGTAAGATGTCACATACCTAGCCACAGCCATACAGTTATCAGCCACAAACTGTATATCCATGTTAGCATTCCACATGGACAAAATCACCGGGTTGTAGTCGTTGATGTACTTAGACTCTTCGTTCCTCTTCAAATTGTATGTGTTTTTAGGTGATTTCTTCATCACATTATGTCGCAGCGAAGACATCAAACTGTTCACTCTTCCTTTAGAAATCACCGATCGTGGAAAGCCGAAACGACATTTGGTGTAGAACTTGTCTTTGTTCCGGAATTTACGACGACAGTACTTTCCACATCGATGGCTTTGGAAACGTAGAACTTTTTCTCTTAGGCTTTTTTTCTCCTTTGCGTTTGGAACAGCACACGTAGAATACTGTTCTATGAAACTCATCACTGAGTCGTCTGCATCCGTTCCAAATTTAGGTGCATCCTTGATCCACAGCAACATATGTATATGAGGAGCACCTCTTGCTTGGTACTCCTTCCTCCAGAAGAAATCCAACACCTCTCCAAGAGGTGGATTCTTCTTATTCATGATGAAAGACATCATACCTTCAAATCTATGATTGAAGTACCTACATACATTGACTGGATCCAAAGAGCACAGTTCTCCGGGTGTCTTGAATTCGATGTTTTCTACGTTAGCATTTGCCTCTCGTAGAAATTCAAGTAAGTCTTCCCAGCCATACTCAGCACAGCTCAAAGTGAGGAACCATGTGGGAGTTCCTAAGTTCCTCAGCATACATTTTAAATCACCATGACGACGGTACCAGTACTCATTAGTACCACGCTGACACGCCATGAGATTAATCAGGTGAGAATCCAAAATACTGTCTTGGACATTGACTTTATCCATAAAGTCACTTGCCGAGATGTTTTGCATGTGTATACCACTTTTCAAGATGTGGTTCACTGCATATGACAGTCCAGACAGATCGCTTTCAAACAGGAGATGAAACAAATAAGGAATGCATTGTCGAAACCTAGGATCTCCTGCATACAATCGCAAAGTCCGGTATTCAGAAGCAGGAATTTGATGAGGTCGCTCATCATATCTTCCTCCCTGACCTGTTGGAAAAAGCTGTGGGAAACACCGAGCTTCCAAACTTTCCTCCCAAACACTAATGGGACTCCCTTTCGCTTGTTTCATTTGAAACAACTCAATAGCATTCCCCATGACTTCCTTGGAATGCAAAGGATGAACACTATAATGTTCATATATTTCTTCACTAGTAGAGGGTTCTACTTTCTCAATTTGACCAGCACACAAATCGCTATCCTCTTCCTCACTTACTTCCTCTTCTGCAACATATACATTTTTATAGTATTTATTATATTTTTTCAAATACAATGTTGCCCTTTTGACTTTCCTAACATCTACTAAATCTTGCCATATTTTCTTATTCTTTGTCGGAACCCCATTAACTAAGATAACCAGAGGTTCCTCTTCCACTTTTTCTACTCCAATTGTGTTAATGTTTTTCTTCAAATCTAGAGGCAAATAAACAACTCTTCCCTTTAATCCTCTCTGTAAATCTGATGGAGGCAATTTCCCTGTCTTTGGCTCCATTCTTACAATAGCCTGAAAGGGATGGATACTTTGAATCAAAATAGATTCATAAGTATTTAAATCCTTCAATTCAGAAGGAATTTCAACCAATTCCAGATTATTATGAACTGCTCTAGCAGGCATCTGGTTTTGATTTAATTTGTTACAACAATAAGTACACACACGTTGATCCAATCCCAAATCAAAACAATTTTCTACCATCAAGTATGTTGTAAAATCCTTCCATTCACTATTATTTTCCCTTTCACTTTTTCCATATAAATCCACTAACTTAGTCTGATTCTTATAATAAGTGCGTCGACAACACACACAAGTGAAATTTGGCCTCTCACTTGATTTCACCTCAAACGTCGCAATTTCCCTCTGGAAATTATCTGTACTGGAAACCTGTACACTATCTTCCACATTACTCTCTTCTTCTTGGTCAATTTCAACATTCTCCTCTTTACTTCCAAAGTAACAAAACTCAATTTCTTCACATATATTCTTCACATCTATTTCAGAACCATGCAAAAGAGCAGCGCATAATTGTTTAAGCATAATTGCTGGACTCTTAGCATAATACAACATTCTAACTAATTTCCTCACTTTATTATGATGCACTGCTAGCATCCTGAAATGATGAAAAACACTCTGGCATACTCTCCTGGAAAGACAAGCCAGTGAATGACCATGCAAACCTATCACTTCTCTCACTCTGCAAGGATCTAATTCTTGCAACAACTTCATTTTCTGCTTCAAACTTTTCTTACTAAATGACCGTATAAAATCACAAAGCAAATTGATGGAATCCTGTCGTACACTGCAAATACTACTACACTTCCAGGTGTACACAGGACCCTTAGGACGTCTCCCTAAAACCTCATTACCTAACACCTCTTCTATCTCTGTTCTCACAAGTTTTTCTTTTTCAACTGGACAACCATCTTTCACTTCATAAGCTCGACCACTGGTGTCAACTGCATGCACCAAATCATTATCCTGGAAATAACTCTCCTCATTAAAAAATGCCTCAGAGCTTGAACTATGCATCCATTCTCCAGAAAAAACTTCACAAAAATTACTACGATTAACTATTCTCTTCCATCTACTATTTCTTTTGAAATCATAAATTACCTTGTTTAGCTTCCTAATTCTATTGATTGTCAAAATAAATAACTTACGTTTAATTTCAAATGCCTGATCAATAACTTTCTCAACTATTTTTTTTCTCTTATAAAAAACCACTTTCTGCTGACCTTTCTTAATATTTTTTAACAAATTCCCAATTATCCTGTTGCGGAACATTCGTTTACGAATATCCCTAAACTGTTGTTTCCTTCTACTTTCATGCATAGAGTTATCTCTTACTCTAGCAGTAACATTTCTCATTGGCCTTTCCTTACCATTTGAATTCATTCTCCTTTTCTGGAGTGAAACATTTTCTGTAGTAATATTTTTTTTACTACACATATTTCTTATGACTGTTTTTCGACTCTTACCCGGTGCTTTCTTGGTGACTTGACAAATCTTTTTGTTAGAGGACTGCTGCAATATTCCATGCTCCTGCTGTCTTTGACGTTTTCCAGCCTTTCTTACTCTTTCTTTGCTAGGCATCCTAAAATCTTGAAATAATCTGCAGTTGAATCTGTGGTAAAATATAATAAAAAATGTTATTAACCACTATTACCCAACAGTAAATTAATAACAGTCATCAAAAACTTAACACACTACTTAAGTATATAATATACTGAAGCCTATCTCCAATTTTTCACTGAACAGGACTCATCTCTTCTTAACCTTGGATAAACCTCACCTACTCTGTGTCCCCTGCACATAATTAAATGTAAAGGGGCAGATTTATATTAACTAGCACATCCCCAGGGATGCACCAGTTAACGTGCACCGCTGCTCTGCCACCCACGGTGTGCCGCATTTACAATCAGATAGGACAAAGCTACATCAAAACCCTGCGCCTGCTTGAAGCAGGCATAGATCTTGACGCAGGTAGGCTGAAAGCTAAAGCAACAACTAAGTGTCGTGTGCAGAAGTTACAAAAAAGGAAAAATGGCGTTTAAACCAGTAATGAGACCATGCTAACGTAATACAGAGTAAAAATATCCAGGATCTACATCAGTTTGGGGTTCACGAACCTGGCAGGTACAAGGCACTGAGGCTTTCCACCGTGCATGTCTCATCCCAAAACATATGTTGTTTGTGAATGAAACAATTTCCCAGACCAAATGCTTTGGATTGGCTACTTCTAAAAAATTAAACACCCCTACTATCCCGGAGTTAGAGGAATACGATGGTTGGAGTAATTTTACTCGTTGTCTATTAAAGATTTACAGGCCCTACTCCGTAATTCTTCCTTTAACATTTCCAGTATAAATCCAAAAGGTTGACTGCTTTGGCAACGTGCCTTATCCACGGTTTAATAACGCTGCCTTTTGCTTTATATAAGTTTTCAAATTGTATGAAATATATACCAATAGGTCGTTATTAACCTTTAGGTAGTGGTTTTCTTCATCAAGTCTGGTCGCTTCCATACACATACAGATTTTCAAAGATGATCAAGAACTTTATCTGAATGGAGAGGAATGCACTGAGACGCCAGATCATTCACTAATGTGTAGGCACATACAGTTACACGGTTCATGCAACAAACACCGACCAAATATGGCTTGCGTGTTGCAAGGCACACCAGTTCCTGCTATCATCCCCACGTTCAAGTTCTTGGAAAATGGTAGTTATTTGATGCTCAATAATGAAGATTGTTCTGGGTTAATTAAAAGTATTCATTTTATCGTAACAGTAAATGAACGGGTTATTTGCTGCAGAAATGTTCTATTTCCTCCCACACATGAACATAGGGAGTTTTCAATCTGGCCACAAATACCAACCTTGGCAGCACATTTCAACGGCATGGCAAGAATAAGAGCTATTTTGTCTCAGAGAGAGGTGGCCTTGAGTTCGGCCCGTGAAACTTTCGTCCTTCACACAGCGAACACCCGTACAGAGCTGCAGACCCTTTTAAATACAGATTCGCCTTTCCATTTCAGCAAGATGGTTCGGACTATCTCTAACGCATCCTCCACAAAGAGCCTGGCGCACTTTTTTAAAGTTGTTACCAGTGGTCTCGTGACTTCATTTGAGAAAATCTTTGGAGTCATCCCTGCTTTCTTACATTCTATTTTTTCCACTCTGCTTCGTGGATTCCCATTTTTACTTGCATTACCAGCGGACGCTCTTGTGCTTTTTTACATTTTTAAATATGGATGTCCCTCCTGTGCAAGCTCCCGCCCTGCAGCTGCTGACACTGTTCCGCAATCGCATGCTAGAATATTATGGCACAATGCCGTTGGCGATATTAAGCACGGCATATGGATTATCTTTTCTATGCTGATGTGATTCCTTCAAATCTAAGACACTAAAGTATCGGCACGCCCTAAACCAACACAAAGAGACCTTCTTAGCAAATAATATATTATGTGTATTAGGGAGGGTGAGATATAAGCAGCCGCGGGCCGTGGAGGGAGTTACGGTGGGGCAGGGAGGCGGGGAGGGGGAGGGGCAGGGTGAAGCCCTCTCCACCCTGCCCCTCCCCCTCCCCGCCTCCCTGCCCACCGTAACTCCCTCCACGGCCCGCGGCTGCTTATAAGTGTTGCTAACTCTTATTCATTTACAGCATGTTAACATACTGTCACCATTCGCTTTTTATGTACTATTAACTATGCTGGTAATTTTGCTACTGATAATATGTGTACTTGTATAATCTAAGATACTACGCCTGAGAAGACGGCATTAGTAAATAAACATTTCAAATACACATGTGTTCTTCTTAACTCCATGTTCTCGTTTCTAAGAAATATATAACGACCGACTGTTCATGAGTTCCACGTATCCTGAGGTACTATAAGTTCATATTCTGGATTGTCTAAACATTGAGAGTTTGTTATATCCAATGTGTCACTGTACCTAGCTTGCTAAGGGGTTTTGATTACTAAGGTGAGTTTTGGGACACCCTAATTCGCCGAGGTTCCAATCCTCTGTCCACAGTTCTGTGTGAGAACAGAAACCCTGCGACAGGGGCACCCCTCAACCTTACTGGAGCTTCATCACACTTGCGATACAACTCCAGCAATGCGCCAACTTTACGGCACAAATACGTCACGCATCTGTGCTGTTTTTGCCCCATGATGCGCCGCATTGTAAATGCAGCACACCATAGGTGACGGAACAGCGGCACAGAATGACTAACACATCCCTAATGATGCGCCAGTCATCATAAATCTATCCCTATGCTTCTTATCTTGTTAGAGATAAACCGCCATATGTATCATCAAAGTTTTTTGCATTTCCTAAATAGCGAACTTTAAGAAATAAATAGCGATTCTTTACCATTCCTAGTTTGCGATGACCTATTTGCTAATTACAAATTACCCATTCATTTCCATGCAGCAGGAGGCCCATAGGAATGAAGGTACAATTTGCGATTAGCAATTACCTCATCGCAAATTACGAATTTTTCCGACGGTGCAGGGGTGTCTCAAGAACACCCTGCTGCACCCCTGAAAAAGAAATTTGGGGTCATATGGCGCACATAAATTTTGAAAACATTCCTTTACCTCAAAAACGATTTTCAACTCATAATTTGAAAACACTGCACATGGGGAAATGACTTAAAATGTCCTTAAGACACATAAAAGCATTTTTTGATTGCCTTTGCAGCATTTTCCGTCACCTTTAACATGCCTATGTAACGGAAACATTCAAAATCTAAATTTGCCATGCACAGGTGGGAGCATATTTACAAGCAATTTGCTCCACAGACAAACTTCTTACATTGAAATGGGAAAAATAACATCACAGACTCTCAATTACCTTATAAAGAAGCAGACACCATTATGTCCTTCTCATCAATATTAAAACCATTGCTTTTTCTCAAAAACGATTTACAAGTCATAATTTGAAAACACTCCACAGCTCCTATGCACATAAAAGCCCTGTCAGTACTAATACTTCACATTTTCTCCAATTACAATTTCTCAAAGAAACAAAATCTATTTGTGAAACACTTGAGACAAAGCAACATTTGAAAAACACAACTTTCTTCATAATTTTCTCCTTAAAGCACACTATTTTCTATCTAAATTAAAGAAATCTTTTCTCACCTTAGCAAATACTTTGAGTTTCAAAACAGTCTCAGAAACACACCAATTTGTCTTCAGCAGAGCAAAAGGTATTCACTCCAGAGTCTGCAGCTATCAAAAGCACAGAAATGCTGTAATTCCTCACACATATCTCTCATGTCACCCAATCAAAACTCTTCCCTCACTTTTTTTCAAAGCAAAACCCTTCCCCCCTCTGCCCCCTCTCTGCTTTTTCTGCATAGCAACCACCTCTTGCAAGACCTCTCACACAACAATGTTGCAATTGAACTCTGAACTCTCAGTGCACCTGCATATCCAGAGCATTCTTTCATTTAATGATTTTTTCTTCGCCACTCAAAATACATCTTTCAACGAACTCATCCATTCACACTAACTTTCTGTTTTCAGCAATCAAAATCCACCAATCACTCTTACTGCTTCATTAACACAGAAACTCCTCAGTTTTTTTCATTTTACACTCTCATTTTTTCAACTGCCATTTCATTGCCACACTTCATCTGACTGCAGCAGAACCTTCTCTCGCCATGTTTTCTGTCTGGATTGTTGGACATAGTTACATATATTGGGCTCAAAGGTACGCTGAAAACAGGAATTTACCTAACCTCAATTTACAAGATGTGGAAATTAAGTGGTTTGGCCACAGAGGATTAAAATGTCACCAATTGATACCATTGGTGAAAACCTTTATGCATTTGCCCAAACCTTACCTGTTAATTGTGCACTGTGGAGGTAATGATTTGGGCACTTTGACTGGGGTAGGTCTGGAAATGCTTTTAAAGGACACCTTTGAGCAATTGATGGCACTTTTTCCTCAGACTGCCTTGGTATATTCAAATATATGCCAAAGACAGAAATGGAGGTGGTCAAACCAATTTTGTCCACAAATTGAGAAGTCGAGGAAGCATGTAAACAAATCTGTTTCAGCTTACATGAGAGACCATGGAATGGGCTCCCTCTACAACAATAACTTGCGTTACTACATGCAAGATATCTACAGAGGAGATGGAGTTCACTTCTCAGATGAGGGCAACAGAGTTTTCACTCTGAATTTAAGAATGTGCATTGGTACCTACTTATAAGTACCTAAATGTACCATAAACCCAAAAGCTCTTCTCAGAGCTACCCTACATCTGATCACTCACAATTATTATTGTACTCTAACTTTTTTCACTAATTTTCAAGAAAGTACGCTCCCCAGAACGCTTCCCGGTTCGCGAACCGAGCGCACTCCACGCAAAAAAACTAAAAAAACGGTATATATTTTTTTGCCCTGCGAGAACCTTTCAAAGCCTCCACATCAAACCTAGGGGGTCAGGGACGATCTACTATGCCCCCTTATGGTCATTTGCCCCTTCGCTTTGGCCTCCTCTTGTCTCTCGATCCTACCGAGAGACAAGATGGCGGCCGCTACGGACTGTTTGGAATGTTTACAGACGCCGAAAAACCAATCAGCTTCGCAAACCTCCGTAACGCGAAAAGTACGCGAAGCGGAGCGCTGTTACAGATATATATCTTTTTTTGAACGTTAATTTCTCAAAATCCACTGGAGCACATATATTGAGACCTAGCAAAGGCACATCGGGCTACCAGTCCCTACAATTTTGCCAAGTTTCGTGCAAATCCATTCAGCCGTTCGATTATTATTATTAATTTTTTTTTTGCCCCGCGGGGCCCTTTTAAAACCTCCACATCAAACCTAGGGGGTCAGCGAGGATCTACTATTCCCCCTTATGGTCATTTGCCCCTTCGCTTTCGCCTCCTCTTGTCTCTCGATCCTACCGAGAGACAAGATGGCGGCCGCTACGGACTGTTTGGAATGTTGACAGACGCCGGAGAACCAATCAGCTTCGCTTCACAAAGCTCCGTTGCGCGAAAAGTACGCGTCCTGGGCCGCTGCCCGGTCCGCTGTTACAGAGATATATATTTTTTTTTAAACGTTAATTTCTCAAAATCCACTGGAGCACATATATTGAGACCTACAAAAGGCACATCGGGCTACCAGTCCCTACAATTTTGCCAAGTTTCGTGCAAATCCATTCAGCCGTTCGGGCTAAAAGTGAGGCCAACCGCCCTATGGAAATTAACATGGGAAAAACGCGTTTTGGGACCCCCCTTTTTTCTCGGCCCCCCCTTGACGAACCCCCCCCAAATTTTCAAAGGCTGCTCAGAAACAAAATGTGCCATTTTCCTGAAAATTTCAGCCAATTCCGTCCACAAACGGCAAAGTTATTAGACATAGAATTTTCAAAAATCCCATAGAGAAAAAATCCTAACTATATATACCTACTGGCGACCGCCAGTAGGTAATATATATACATTGTAAACAAAAGAGATCTGCCGATCTAGCCCTCCAGTGGGCTTTGTTAATGATGTTAATGTGGTGTCCCCAACACATTATTTTTTGTATAAACTTCATAATTCAATTCTCTTAACTTTTCGAATTATATAAGTACAGTGAACCACCGTTGGTGTCACCCCCAAAGTGTTTTTGATGTGGGAACAATATTAATGCTATTCACTTTCTGAACAAAATTAATTGGTCAATAAACTGAAACCTATCACATAATATCTACAAGTCCATTTCTTCTGAGAGAAAAAGAAAAGGGGGAAGTTTCATTAAATAAATTAAATTGGTGTGGTTTAAAATTAATTGCAGGGTGGGTATCATTATTACACAGTTCTTTAGTTCATTTGGAAACATGTTTATAGGTGACAATGTAGTTCTTCATCTTGGTTGTGTCCAAAAGGGCTCAGAGTTCGAAAGTTCATAATATGTTTTGATTCTTTTTGTCGCATCACCTTTTCACGGTCACCACCCCTTAGGGTAGATCCCACACTTTCAATTCCATAGAAAGTAAATTCCTTCCAATTTCCTTTGTGTTCCTTTTCCATGTGTTTTGCCATCGCATTGCTGCGATCTGAATTTATGGCTGCACGTACATGCTCCAAAATGCGTAATTTCAGTTCTTTTTTGGTGCTTCCGATGTATTTCAAGGAGCACGGACATTCCAGGGCATATATGACAAATTCAGTTTTACAATTTATCAATTGGTTAATTTTCCAAATTTTTTTTTTGCCATCTCTATTTCTTTGGTTGTTTTTGCAATGCAGCAAACTTTGCATTCTGAACATTTGTAAAAACCTCTCGGTTTTCGCCATGCTTCAGGCTTTTTTCGTTCTTGGAAGTGACTATGAATCAATTTATCTTTTAAGTTTTTGGCCATAACGCCATAAACAATGCCTCTGAAGAAAGGAAGGACATTCCTGAAACGCGTCAGGCAGACGATTTTAAGGAGGGGGACAGCTGTGAGGTCTAACGCATGCATGCTGCCAAATAAATTGAAGCGAAACAGAACAGTCTTGCTGTGGCCTCTGTACGAATTGGGCAACCCGCAAACGAATTTATATATAATCGGCTGGCCTCGGTCGAGTACAGGGACCCATCGCGGCAGCGGATCTCCACAGAACGCCGAAAGGGGTCTGACTCTGGAGAAGGAAGCGGCAGGCACCCAACGCGGGAGGATGCTTGCTTTCGCAATTTGTCAGCAATAAAGCGGAGCGGACGACTGCAGCCATCTCGCCACCACCCACTAGGGAAAGAACAATGTTTTTTATGATGTACATGATGACCGGACCCACAAGGGTAAAATGCTATAGTGGGACTACAACACCCAGGGAGCCATGCGAGTGGCCACGCCCACTGGGGCAGGTGATTGGTATAAATTATCCACATGCAAAAAAGAAGTCATCAACGCCATAAACAATGCCTCTGAAGAAACGAAGGACATTCCTGAAACGCGTCAGGCAGACGATTTTAAGGAGGGGGACAGCTGTGAGGTCTAACGCATGCATGCTGCCAAATAAATTGAAGCGAAACAGAACAGTCTTGCTGTGGCCTCTGTACGAATTGGGCAACCCGCAAACGAATTTATATATATATATATATATATATATATATATATTATACCTTTCCCTGGTATACCACCACGATTTTTCGTCAAAAAACCAGTGCCGAGGCCCAAATGGTGCTTGATGTTAGTATTTTATTGGCTCACGAACAAAACCCAACGCGTTTCGAAGACAAGCTTCTTGCACCCGTGAGCAAGAAGCTTGTCTTCGAAACGCGTTGGGTTTTGTTCGTGAGCCAATAAAATACTAACATCAAGCACCATTTGGGCCTCGGCACTGGTTTTTTGACGAAAAATCGTGGTGGTATACCAGGGAAAGGTATAATAAGAAGGAAGTGGCGATTCCGCCGAGAGCCCGCCGTTGCAAGTGGCTTAAGCCAGCCAAAAACTTAGTGTGGTTTATATATATATATATATATATATATATATTCACTGAAAAAACCATAGGTTATAGACCATATATAGTTAGGAATTAGCATTTAAAAAACCTTATTTTACTCACACAAAACCATTGAAATTCCATATATAGTTAGTTGCACTAACTATATATCGCGCACCCGCAATCCACTGCTGATCATGTCACATATTACATCATTCATGACATGGTCAGTGACATCACTGATGACATCACTGATGACATCTCAAATGACATCACTGATGACATCACTGATGACATCTCATTTGACATCATTCTTGTGCTAATACGATAAACCTCTTCAGACTCTAATATAACCTTAGATACACTCAGTGTATACAGACACTCACACACTGTCACTCATCCATGGAGTTACTCACACACCTAGTCAGTCATGCAAAGAAACAATCTCACCTCCATTTCCTTAACTATACAGTTATACACACCTTACTTATTCAAGCATATACTAACACATATTTACTCTCTTACACAATCCCTGATACAAGTTCACAATGATCCATACAGCCACTCACACATTCAGTGGCTCTCATGCACAGTTAATTATATATGCCAACTCTCACATGTACTGTGTTTTACATATGTACTTACTATGACATGTAGCATTGAGATATCCATTCACTCATCAATACACTCATGCACACAGTCAACTGCCCATGTAGCTGTTTCCACATGCACTCTTGAACTCATACACCTAGTGAATCAACTGCTGACACATCTATGCACAGAGTCACACACCTCCCAGCCACCCCCACACAAACTCAATCTCCCATACAAATACTTGGGCAACCAATCAATAACACATATAGCCTCTCGTATAGCTAATGATCAACACATGCAGCAGTTTACATCACAACAGACATACTGATGCACACATTCAGACTGTTTAGTAACTAACCCATGCATTTAGTACGACACATTTATTCACTCACTCACAGTCAGTCACGCACCTACTAAATCCTTCATCCAGACACTTATACATCCACTCATTCTTCAATATATCAAACATATTTAAACTTTACAGAAACACACAGTCACTGGATGATGTC
The DNA here is from genome assembly GCF_964261635.1 of Lissotriton helveticus. Taxonomy (NCBI): domain Eukaryota; kingdom Metazoa; phylum Chordata; class Amphibia; order Caudata; family Salamandridae; genus Lissotriton; species Lissotriton helveticus. The sequence goes on from NC_136073.1 coordinate 750,185,148, forward strand.
ATCAGTGATGTCATCAGTGATGTCATTTGAGATGTCATCAGTGATGTCATCAGTGATGTCATTTGAGATGTCATCAGTGATGTCATCAGTGATGTCATTTGAGATGTCATCAGTGATGTCATCAGTGATGTCACTGACCATGTCATGAATGATGTAATATGTGACATGATCAGCAGTGGATTGCGGGTGCGCGATATATAGTTAGTGCAACTAACTATATATGGAATTTCAATGGTTTTGTGTGAGTAAAATAAGGTTTTTTAAATGCTAATTCCTAACTATAAATGGTCTATAACCTATGGTTTTTTCAGTGAATTTTCAAGGTTTTGTAAATGCTAATTCCTAACTATATATGGTCTATAACCTATGGTTTTTTCAGTGAATTTCAATGGTTTTTTAATAGCAAATATCATAAGCTGTCGAATGTCAAGTACGTGGTAAGTGAAAACATTTTCGTGTTTATGCACACTGATCTGCTTTGAATGGTGCCCCCCCCCCCTCATTTCTATTAGGAGTACTCTCTCTTTGCAGATAGTGAAAGGTAGTTAACGCAGGCCTTTGCCCCCATTGTAATCCGTCGTGCCTGCTTCTCTCTCCATTTGATTGATTGTTATCCAAGTATTTACTGTTTTAGAATTAGTTCTCTTTGGTTCATTCTCTATTTACAAACAAACACAGAGTCGCAATACTCTGTTTAGTCTTTGCAGATAACGAAAAATCGTGTAAAAAAAAAGAAAAGGAATCGAGCAAAATCAGTAGGCCACTAATGGGATTTCTTTTTGACCTCGCTAAAATAGAAACATTAGGAACAACCCCTCATGACAAATACAAAACTAGTGAGATGAACTGAACTCCACACAATGATGGCTGCAAAACAGCTCGGCTCCGCCACCCACCCCGCCCAAAATAACGATAAAGAACGGCTGCCATGATTGGTTGCGGAATGACCACGACGGAGCTACGAAATGGTGCTGCTCTCATGCTAACCCCAGCTTCAGTCTGAAACATCCAGAAACACTGTAGACTACCAATTCGATCAGTTCCGGTAGCGCCCCAATGTAACCCGGTAGAGAAGAACTAGCCCTCCCCTCTTTGACTGATGGTTCTTGTTGCCTGTCCCTTCTGTTGTCATTTAACAGAACTATTTAGCCTGCTGAAAGGGGTTGTGTTCCGACCGCTGGTTGGTGGAGACATTTTGACTATATTCTGTACCTGCGTTGTCGCGTAATGCGTCATATGACGCGCCGCGTTAGCGCATCCGGAAGTCATCCGGGGCGCGCAGCGCGTAACGTAAGCATAACAAGTCATGTGACTTGTTAATAAAACTTTTCATTGGTTCATTTTACTTTTCTTATTGTAATGATGAAAGGCTTGGTCATATGACCTAAAAATTACGCTTTTCATTACTTCCGAACATTATTTTTTCTTAAATATATGTTATAATGTTCCAGGCTAATGTACTTTCCCGGAAATTTTACAACTGTCCTGCAAGTAAAATATATTCTTTTTTCGAGAAAAAGAGCGTTTCTTCGTCCCATGACGGAGCCGTTGAGCAAAAGAGGGTCGACCTGCTGTCTTAGTCGCCGATAAGCCTGAATATGAGATTCTTATCGATCACTTTATGTTGCAGGAATAGAAAACACAACAGCCCTTGACCATTTATCTTTACTGCGTTCCTTCGTATTATACCTTTTACCCTTCATGTAATTGGTCTGCTTTATTTCACTTGCCTTTTAATGATTCTAAAACAGTCACTATTATTAAAAACTTTACCAATGTATATACTACTACCATGTTTTCTTTTAAAACCTTTATTGTGAAAATTTCATTATACAAATACGAGCCTATAACCACGTGGGCCTGCCACAGAGCAAACTGTAATCGTATATGATGAATAGACATTTACACTGTAGAGGAACGTAACGGGCGAGCCATTAGGTTGCAAGAACTAAGGTGTCTAACAGTTACGGAATCGGTGGACGTACATTTTATAATTAAAATACGACAGGGCCAGTTACAATAAAATTATCTAGATATACATTTGCGGGCAAGTACCATGGGTGACGTTAATTCGAACTTTCAACAGTACAGTAATCAATAACACATCAGAACTTAATATCAATAGGGATGTCGAAATATTCAATCAATTCTCGTCCCCGCCCGCCATGTGCTTCAAAACTGCATACGTATCTCGTGATTTCAAGGTTCTGCAACCAGTACACAACAAGGAGTTACGAGTCCCATTTATTCCGGCGCCATTTTGGGCGAGGACGGGCAGGTCCAGGATATAGTCAAAATGTCTCTACCAACCATCGACTATGATGATGTTCATATGCTGTATTTATTAGAGTAACACTCATCTGTCCACATGAAATTAATTTGCCACAATCTAAACATGTCATTTTAATCTTTCCAAAGTTCTTCTAAATATTTGGGACCGTTTCCCTTGCCTCTGAAGCTCTCAGTGCCACTTCTTTGATGAATGTACTAGCAGGTCAGGGGTTCTCCTCCAAATCTCTCTTTTATGCAGCACTATAATTAATTGGTGCCACCTCTCCATATGACGATGCATGGTATAGTTACCACAACTATATTTTTTTTCGGTTCCTCTGGAGAGTTCATCGTGGCAGATGAAGCGTGTAACGTACCGGGCATTTACCTTTTTTTGCATGTACAGGAAAGGAAAAAAAAATCGAGCGTCCGAGTTCTAAGGTGTCCCAGGGCCATTTTAGTGGACCAGGCCCAAATCCAAAGAACAGGCCGCCATTTTGAGAGTCCTCTTGCAGCCGCCTGTCGCTGTAGCATCAAGAGCAGCCGAAACTCAGCTGAATGGCAACTGAAACGGTAAAGGGGCGCCCCACTACAGCAGACGAGCCTCCACCTAGGAAGGCCCATTCACGCCGGCTCCCCCCCCCCTTCGGGCACCCCACGCCGTTATTCGGAGCAGTATTGTAGGATGGCCACACCAGTGCGGCAACTTGCTAGACATCACCTCGGTGGTAACCGAATCTCAACGCCTTGTGGTGTCTCCTATTCAGAAAACATTGTTATGCTGCCTTCGACCTATTCGCCGCAAGTGCGCACACAACTCAACTGCATAGCTTGCTAGACACCACCTCGGTGCCATCCGGATCTTGGAATGTCAGCACCTTTTGGTGTCTTCTCTTCAGAAAATATTATTGCGCTGCCTTTGGCCCCATTCGCACATCAGTCCGCTACTGACGCCATCTCACAGGCTAATGGGGCGCCCCACGCCGACTTTCAGCATTGTAGAATAACCACACCAGTACAGCAACTTGCTAGACATCACCTCGGTGCCATCCGGATCTCGGCGCCCCACTGCAGATGAAGTGCCTCTCAACTATGAAACCACCACGGTGACATCCGGATCTTGGCGCGTTGTGCTGCCTTCGGCCTATTCGCACATCGGTCCGCTACTGACGCCATCTCACAGGCTAATGGGGCGACCCACGCCGAGTTTCAGCATTGTAGGATGACCACACCAGTACAGCAACTTGCTAGACATCACCTCGGTGCCATCCGGATCTCGGCGCCCCACTGCAGATGAAGTGCCTCTCAACTATGAAACCACCACGGTGACATCCGGATCTTGGCGCGTTGTGCTGCCTTCGGCCTATTCGCACATCGGTCCGCTACTGACGCCATCTCACAGGCTAATGGGGCGACCCACGCCGAGTTTCAGCATTGTAGGATGACCACACCAGTACAGCAACTTGCTAGACATCACCTCAGTGCCATCCGAATCTTGGCATCTCAACGCCTAGTGGTATCTTCCATACAAAAAATATTGTTACGCTGCCTTTGGCCCCATTCGCACATCAGTCCGCAACTTAGACACCACCTCGGTGCCATCCGGATCTTGGAATGTCAGCACCTTTTGGTGTCTTCTCTTCAGAAAATATTATTGCGCTGCCTTTGGCCCCATTCGCACATCAGTCCGCTACTGACGCCATCTCACAGGCTAATGGGGCGCCCCACGCCGACTTTCAGCATTGTAGAATAACCACACCAGTACAGCAACTTGCTAGACATCACCTCGGTGCCATCCGGATCTCGGCGCCCCACTGCAGATGAAGTGCCTCTCAACTATGAAACCACCACGGTGACATCCAGATCTTGGCGCGTTGTGCTGCCTTCGGCCTATTCGCACATCGGTCCGCTACTGACGCCATCTCACAGGCTAATGGGGCGACCCACGCCGAGTTTCAGCATTGTAGGATGACCACACCAGTACAGCAACTTGCTAGACATCACCTCGGTGCCATCCGGATCTCGGCGCCCCACTGCAGATGAAGTGCCTCTCAACTATGAAACCACCACGGTGACATCCGGATCTTGGCGCGTTGTGCTGCCTTCGGCCTATTCGCACATCGGTCCGCTACTGACGCCATCTCACAGGCTAATGGGGCGACCCACGCCGAGTTTCAGCATTGTAGGATGACCACACCAGTACAGCAACTTGCTAGACATCACCTCAGTGCCATCCGAATCTTGGCATCTCAACGCCTAGTGGTATCTTCCATACAAAAAATATTGTTACGCTGCCTTTGGCCCCATTCGCACATCAGTCCGCAACTTAGACATCACCTCGGTGCCATCCGGATCTTGGCATCTCAGCGCCTTGTGGTGTCAGTCAGAAAATATTGTTGCGCTGCCTTTGGCCCCATTCGCACATCGGTCCGCTACTGACGCCATCTCACAGGCCAACGGGGCGCCCCACGCCGACTTTCAACATTGTAGGATGGCCACAGAAGTGCGACAACTTACTAGACACCACCTCGGTGCCATCCGGATCTTGGCGCGTTGTGCTGCCTTCGGCCTATTCGCACATCGGTCCACTACTGACGCAAACTCACAGGCCAACGGGGCGCCCCACGCCGACTTTCAGCATTGTAGGATGGCCACACCAGTGCTGCAACTTGCTGGACACCACCTCGGTGCCATCCGGATCTTGGCGCGTTGTATTGCCTTCGGCCTATTCGCACATCAGTCCGCTACTGACGCCGCCTCACGTGCCAACGCATTTTCTCCGCATTTTATACCCTATGCCGCATAACAGGTCATGTGACTTGTTTATAAAACTTTTCATTGGTTCATTTTACTTTTGGTTTCCTAATGATGGAAGGCTTGATCATATGACCTAAAAACAACACTTTTCATTGGATGAAAACTTTTTTTTTCCCCCAAACGATGAAAGCCCCACCTTGTTTCTGGATGTTTCAGACTAAACTGGCGTCAGCATGAGAGCACCACCATCTCGTAGCTCCGTCGTGGTCATTCCGCGAGCAATCATGGCAGCCGCTCCCCACCAGAAGCCTGCAGGAGTCGGGGCCCCCAAAACTTTTGATGAATTCTCAAGGCGGAGGGGACGCTTTCGAGAATGGGGTCCAAGACCTAGCAGACAAGCGTCCGATTTCCAAGGTGTCCCAGGGCCATTTCAGTGGACCACGCCCAAAAAGGAAAGAGCCTGCCGCCATTTTGAGAGTCCTGTGGCAGCCGCCTATCGCTGCACCGCAAGAGTGGGCGCAACTCAGCTGAATGGCGGATTTTGACACAGTGGACCAAAAGCGGACGGAATGGCAACTGAAACGGTAAAGGGGCGCCCCACTAAAACAGATGAGACTCCACCTGGAGAGGCCCGTTCACGCCGCCTCCCCCGGGGCGCCCCACGCCGTTATTCGGAGCAGCATTGTAGGATACCAAAACCAGTGCGGCAACTTACTGGACATCACCTTGGTGCCATCGTTCTGCTGCCTTGGAACTATTCGCACAACAGTTTGCTACTGATGACCCACCCCCCGCGACGCCCCACGCCGTTATTTGCTGGGTGGCAACTTACTAGACATCACTTTCGTGTCATCTAGATTTCGTCGCGTTCTGCTGCCTTGGAACTATTCGCACAACAGTTTGCTACTGATGACCCACCCCCCGCCGGAAATCTGGACGTTGTGCTGCGTTGGGACTATTCGCACAGCCGACCGCTACTTCGTTGTTTTTCCCTAAAAATGTTTATATGTTATTACTATTTTTGTTTTCTTGTATATATTTATAAATTATTAAAGTTTTATAATCTTACTACTTTGTCGGAGTGCTATATATTTTTAATGTGACACATAATTGTAAAAACTTTGATGTACAAAGAGTCATCCCTGGAATCTTCCGCTTCACGCTCGGTCCCCTCCCCAATCACAATACAGGATGGTTTTCAGATAATAGCAACGCTTCTGCTGTGACGGATCTCATCGAGTGTGGGCCTTGATCTACTATAACTCCTTTGAAGAGGGGTGATTCTTTACAGCTGTGGCCATAAACTACATCTGCAGGGCTAGCTGATAGCCTAGGACCGGCCTGGACAATCGGACACAGAGGAAAAGGAGTGTCAGAGGGTGCGGTAGTGAATAGGGCGAAAGGGAGGTGTCGGGCGGGCACAGGGTGTGATTCTCAGGGAAGAGCAGCGCAGATGGGGGGAGGTTTATTACCCATGCATAAGACAGAGAGCGGGGGTGACCACTGCCTGGGTGAGATGCTTGCGAGGGTGGGGAGCCATGCTAAGGATCGACAGCGTGCACAGAGTGGGTCTGGTCAAGGCATCTAAAATGGCTGCCGTGCACGACAAAAGTGTGGCATTTGAAAAAAGACAAGATGGCGCAGACAATGTTTTTCAACACTTCCTGATTTCCTTCGAATCGAACGTTAACAGACGTTGGGGCATATTACCAAAGTTAAGCGATATTTATCCCTAACGATGCATTGCAAAGATTTTTTTACCGTCAGAAATTATCGCAGATAAACCTTGCTATTATCAAGGTTTATCGCAAATACGATAAAAAACGACCGCAATGCATTAATATCGCTGAAAACTCAGCGATATTCATGCATTACCGAGCTAATGCTCTTAGCCATGTTATCCACCTCCCATTGGATAACATGGCTAAGAACTGCTCAGGGCAGCTGTTACTTTTTGGAGATATTCGCGCTTATCTCGAATATTTCCAAAAGTTGATAATAGGAGATAGCGATGTTAGCGACTGTTTCCAGTCGCTAACATCTTGGCATGCCCACTTTGCATGTCATTAGTGATAAATATCACTCACATGCAAAGTGGGACCCAAGATGGTCGCTATCTCCTACTAGCCGTCGCTAACTGGTGTTAGCAACAGCTAGGTAATACAGATATAATTTTATCTCCGCGAAGCGGAGCGCTGTTACAGATATATATCTTTTTTTTAACGTTAATTTCTCAAAATCCACTGGAGCACATATATTGAGACCTAGCAAAGGCACATCGGGCTACCAGTCCCTAATATTTTGCCAAGTTTCGTGCAAATCCATTCAGCCGTTCGATTATTATTATTTTGGTTTTTTTTTGCCCCGCGGGGCCCTTTTAAAACCTCCACATCAAACGTAGGGGGTCAGCGAGGATCTACTATTCCCCCTTATGGTCATTTGCCCCTTCGCTTTGGCCTCCTCTTGTCTCTCGATCCTACCGAGAGACAAGATGGCGGCCGCTACGGACTTTTTGGAATGTTGACAGACGCCAGAGAACCAATCAGCTTCGCTTCACAAAGCTCCGTTGCGCGAAAAGTATGCGTCTTGGGACGCTGCCCGGTCCGCTGTTACAGATATATATCTTTTTTTAAACGTTAATTTCTCAAAATCCACTGGAGCACATATATTGAGACCTACAAAAGGCACATCGGGCTACCAGTCCCTACAATTTTGCCAAGTTTCGTGCAAATCCATTCAGCCGTTCGGGCTAAAAGTGAGGCCAACCGCCCTATGGAAAACTCAATGTTAAAAACACGTTTTGGGACCCCCCTTTTTTCTCGGCCCCCCCTTGACGAACCCCCCCCAAATTTTCAAAGGCTGCTCAGAAACAAAATGTGCCATTTTCCTGAAAATTTCAGCCAATTCCGTCCACAAACGGCAAAGTTATTAGACATAGAATTTTCAAAAAACCCATAGAGAAAAAATCCTAACTATATATACCTACTGGCGACCGCCAGTAGGTAATATATATATATATATATATATATATATATATATATTCACTGAAAAAACCATAGGTTATAGACCATATATAGTTAGGAATTAGCATTTACAAAACCTTGAAAATTCACTGAAAAAACCATAGGTTATAGACCATATATAGTTAGGAATTAGCATTTAAAAAACCTTATTTTACTCACACAAAACCATTGAAATTCCATATATAGTTAGTTGCACTAACTATATATCGCGCACCCGCAATCCACTGCTGATCATGTCACATATTACATCATTCATGACATGGTCAGTGACATCACTGATGACATCACTGATGACATCTCAAATGACATCACTGATGACATCACTGATGACATCTCAAATGACATCACTGATGAGATCACTGATGACATCATCCAGTGACTGTGTGTTTCTGTAAAGTTTAAATATGTTTTACATATTGAAGAATGAGTAGATGTATAAGTGTCTGGACGAAGGATTTAGTAGGTGCATGACTGAATGTATGAGTGAGTGATTAAATGTGTATCACTGAGTGCATGGGTTAGTGACTAAACTGTCTTAATTTGTGCATCATTATGTCTGTTGTTCTGTAAACTGCTGCATGTGTTGATCAGTAGCTATATGATTAACTATATGGGTTATTGATTGATTGTCCAAGTATTTGTATAGGAGACTGAGTGTGTGTGTGGCTGGCTGGGAGGTGTGTGACTCTGTGCCGATCAATGTGTACTTGTATCAATGATTGTATAAGAAAGTAAGTATGTGTTAGTGTATGTTTGAAAATGTAAGGTGCTCTATGTTTAACTGTATAGACAAGAAAATGGAAGTGTGATTGATTCTTTACAGGACTGACTAGGTGTGTGAGTAACTCCATGGATGAGTGGCAGAGTGTAAGTGTCTGTATAGGTGTATGAGTGCATATGATAGTGTTGTAAAGATGAGTGATTGTATGTATGAATGATTGTATGGGTGAATGAGTGAATGTGTGTGTAGACGTAGGAATCAGTGAGTACGTATGTAGTAACTAGTATTGGTGTGTCAATGGTTTCAAAAATTATACTCTGTATTTAACACTGGGTGAAACAGAGGTTATATTAAAACGTGAGGAGATGCATTGTATTGTCACATGAATGATATCATCAGTGATGTGGTCATTGATGTCATTTGAGATGTCATCAGTGATGTCATCAGTGATGTCACTGACCATGTCATGAATGATGTAATATGTGACATGATCAGCAGTGGATTGCGGGTGCGCGATATATAGTTAGTGCAACTAACTATATATGGAATTTCAATGGTTTTGTGTGAGTAAAATAAGGTTTTTTAAATGCTAATTCCTAACTATATATGGTCTATAACCTATGGTTTTTTCAGTGAATTTTCAAGGTTTTGTAAATGCTAATTCCTAACTATATATGGTCTATAACCTATGGTTTTTTCAGTGAATTTCAATGGTTTTTTAATAGCAAATATCATAAGCTGTCGAATGTCAAGTACGTGGTAAGTAAAAACATTTTCGTGTTTATGCACACTGATCTGCTTTGAATACTGCCCCCCACCCCTCATTTCTATTAGGAGTACTCTCTCTTTGCAGATAGTGAAGGGTAGTTAACGCAGCCCTTTGCCCCCTTTGTAATACGTCGTGCCTGCTTCTCTCTCCATTTGATTGATTGTTCTCTTTGGTTCATTCTCTATTTACAAACAAGCACAGAGTCGCAATACTCTGTTTAGTCTTTGCAGATAGCGAAAAATCGTGTAAAAAACCAAAAGGAATCGAGCAAAATCAGTAGGCCACTAATGGGATCTCTTTTTGACCTCGCTAAAATAGAAACATTAGGAACAACCTGTTGAAAATAGCAATGCGTATGTACATAAGCGGCGTTCATTTGTGTTCACAGTACCCCTTGTTGATTGTTTCAATCGAGCATTGAATTGTTCGAAGTTAATTCTCTTAAGGATCTTCTCTACCTGCAAACGAGGAAGAATAGGAATATTCTCTCTCCCTTTGCAGATAGTGAAGGGTAGGTAACGCAAGCCTTTAACACGTCGTACCTATTTCATTCCTCATTGATTGATTGATTGTCCGAACATTGACTGTTTGGGAATTAGTTCTTTTTGGAGGTATTCCCTGTTTGCAAATAAACGTAGGAAAATCTTTGCAAGTAGTGAAAGGGTACGTAATGCGGACCTTTCTCCCCCGTTGTAATCTGTCATGCCTATCTACTCCCCACTGATTGATGCACCTTTTTCACCCGGACCATTTACTAGAGATACGTCATCTGGCCCGACCAGAGAGCACCCCTAGTGAAAAGGACATATGCAATAATAACGAAGTGATCACTGTATCCTGTTAACAGAAACTTTACCATGAAACAACCTGGAAAGAAAAAAATAGGAAAACGAAAATCAGTAGGCCACTGATGAACATGAACTTTTATTAAACAACAAACAAAGAAACGATAACATAACGTAATGATAAAACCTATTAATGTCCTAGAAACAAGAAAACGTTAAAGTATGCCAGTGGTGAGAGACCAGAAAAACAGTCCGAGAAACCAAATCACCCCTCGCTGTCCCAACTCATGCACTCTGAAAGTTCAAAGTTTTGAGGAGTGCTTGTAACATTGTCTGAAGCCTATTTGCAATTGCTTCATCTTCACTATTCTTAAAGTAAGTGGGGGCTGTTGTGATGCGGTGCCACCCTGAACCGCTTGACGGAGGCCCCCGAGGGACGGTGTCATGTCGCGGACTCGGAGGGGGCGCTTGGCTCCGGCCCCCTCCCCAAGTCGTGTTGCCCTGGTGTGGCCTGAGATCGCCCCCGACATAGGTGGCCGGCTCCCGGGGTCAAGCGGAACTTTTTTCCTTTTGGTGACTCTTCCATTCTTCACCTTGTCCCACAATCCGTTTCACCTAAAGACACGCTGTAGTGGGGCACCCCTTTTCCGTTTCATTTGCCATTCAGCCTGCTTTTGCTACACTGTCCCTCTTCCGCTATTCAGCTGTTTACCGCCCGCTCTTTCGACTACAGCGTCTCGCTCACCATGTACTTGAGTTGCTCCCGCTCTTGCGGTGCAGCGATAGGCGGCTGCCACAGGACTCTCAAAATGGCGGCCATCTCTTCAGATTTGGGCGTGGTCCACTAAAATGGGCCTGCGACACCTTGGAACTCGGACGCTTGTCTGCTAGAGCTTGGGCTCCATTCTCGAAAGCGTCCCCTCATCCTTGAAGATTCTACAAAAGGCTTGGGGACCCCCGACTCCCGCAGGCTTCTGGTGGGGAGCGCCTAGCATGATTGCTCGTGGAATGGCCACGACGGAGCTACGAAATGGTGGTGCTCTCATGCTAACGCCAGCTTCAGTCTGAAACATCCAGAAACACTGTAGACTACCAATTCGATCAGTTCCGGTAGCGCTCCAACGTGACCCGGTAGAGAAGAACTTGCCCTCCCCTCTTTGACTGATGGTTCTTGTTGCCTGTCCCTTCTGTTGTCATTTAACAGAACTATTTAGCCTGCTGAAAGGGGTTGTGTGCCGTCCGCTGGTTGGTGGAGACATTTTGACTATATTCTGGACCTGCGTTGTCGCGTAATGCGTCATATGACGTGCCGCGTTAGAAAGTTTAATAAATTATTAAACACAATAAACAATCCTTAAAAAATAAAAAAAAATAAAAAATAATCAACAAAACCAACAATCAATTAACAACAGTATTTGAAAAGTCTATCATTCATTTTTCATTGCCGTACGCTGCCCAGAAAGCTTCCCGGTTCCCGGACCGGGCGCTACCCACGCAAAAAAAAAATTTTTTTTTGCCCCGCGGGGCCGTTTTAAAGCCTCCACATTAAACCTAGGGGGTCAGGGAGGATCTACTATGCCCCCTTATGGTTATTTGCCCCTTTGTTTTGGCCTCCTCTTGTCTCTCGATCCTACCGAGAGACAAGATGGCGGCCGCTACGGACTTTTTGGAATGTTGACAGACGCCAGAGAACCAATCAGCTTCGCTTCACAAAGCTCCGTTGCGCGAAAAGTACGCGTCCTGGAGCGCTGCCCAGAGCGCGCTTACAGATATATATCTTTTTTTAAACGTTAATTTCTCAAAATCCACTGGAGCACATATATTGAGACCTACAAAAGGCACATCGGGCTACCAGTCCCTACAATTTTGCCAAGTTTCGTGCAAATCCATTCAGCCGTTCGGGCTAAAAGTGAGGCCAACCGCCCTATGGAAATTAACATGGGAAAAACGCGTTTTGGGACCCCCCTTTTTTCTCGGCCCCCCCTTGACGAACCCCCCCAAAATTTTCAGGGGCTGCTCAGAAACAAAATGTGCCATTTTCCTGAAAATTTCAGCCAATTCCGTCCACAAACGCCAAAGTTATTAGACATAGAATTTTCAAAAATCCCATAGAGAAAAAATCCAAACTATATATACCTACTGGCGACCGCCAGTAGGTAATATATATATATATATATATATCCGCGAAAGGAATCCCAGTAGCATTCACCGGGAAAACAAAGACTCGCACTCCAGGATACATGTACGGTAGGAAATTGTATTTATTGACGACGCGTTTCGACCAGGCGGTCTTTCTCGTTAGCCAAACGCATACAGTTGCAACCACCATTTTAAAGTGCACAATAATGATAAACAGTGAAAAGGGACCATTGTCTGAGAAAAAACTACAAATGAGCTGGAAAACAGACTACATTGTTTCCTTGCTCAAGTAATGCATGTTGTAAACACACTACAAAGAAATAACTGCATCACAGTGATAAATGCCGTGAAACCAGATAAGGTATTCTTGTACATATTGACACTTAAAAAAGCCCTTCTGTTCCTGAAGCCAAGTACGTTTCTTGGGAGCCCCCAAGTAGCTTCTAACCAAAATGTCTTTGAGAGAGCGCGCCTTCCTGTAGGTTATTTGTGGCTGTTTACTGACTGTGTTACCTATGATAGGATTGTTCTTCACAATATGCCAGTGTCTCTTGAGTGTTTCGCGCACTTTGTCTGCTTCTACACTGAATATGGGGGATCATCCTGACATTGTTGGATTTACTGGTTTCTGTGGGCTTCCCCGTTTTCTTTACCAAGAGTGCCGTTCTGTCTCTAGCCTTCGCTTTCTCCTTGGCCGCCAGCAGTACCTGGTTAGAGTACCCTCTAGCCCTGAATCTCTCGGTCATAGATACCTGTTCTTTTTCAAAGGCTGTCTGGGAGCTACAGTTGCGCTTGGCTCTAAGAAACTCCCCATACGGGATACTGCTCTTGAGACTGGTCGGGTGGTGACTGCTGGTGTGTAGAACGCTGTTCCCTGAGGTGGGCTTCCTATATAGGCTTGTGTGTATTGCCACTTCCTCAACCTTGATAGTTACATCTAGGAAATCCATTATACCCTGAACTTGGCCGAGGTGTGGCGCCGCGGTCAGGGCGACTGACGTTGGAATCTGGGGACCACGGTTCGATCCCCGGCTCCGGCGGCAGGTTAGCCCAGCACCATGTGACTCTGGGCAATAGCTCGCTTAATCTTCCCGACGGCCCCCAGCGCCTAGAGACCCTTACGGGTGATTGTGCGCTTTACAAATGTGGACTTTACTTTACTTTACTTGCTTGCTCATGAATCTGAGATTGACTTCATTTCTATTCAGTGAACTGAGGAAACGGTCTAGGTCTGATTTGGGCCCTCCCCAGATCATGAAAATATCGTCTATGTAACGGGTGTAGAAGGCAATGTGGCGTGTAAGGTTGACGTTACCATCTGTCCAAAGCACTTGCTCCTCCCACCACCCCATTAGCATACACGCATAACTGGGCGCAAAGCCACTTCCCATCGCAGTCCCCACCTCCTGTTTGAACCACCTGTCATCAAATAGGAAATAGTTGTTCAGCAAACAATATTCCAACATTTCAATTAGCATGTTAGTCTGTTGAAAAAGGAAGATCGATCTGTCCCTCAAAAAATGTTTGCATGCATTGAGACCATCCCGATGTCTGATACACGTATAGAGGGAAACTACATCTATGGTGACTAACCAGAAATTGTCCTCCCATGCGATACCCTCTATCTTTTTGATGAAGTCAGTGCTGTCTCTGCAGTACGAGGGAAGGTTAAGAACATAGGGAAAAAGAAAAATGTCGAGGAAAATGGAGGTGTTCTCAAGGAGGCTGCCGTTGGCAGATACAATCGGCCTGCCAGGCAGATACAATCGGCCTGGCAGGCGGATTGGTGTCATCCTTGTGCACCTTCCGCAACATGTAAAAACAAGGAGACACAGGGTGCTTGATGTATAAAAATCTGTACTCCGACTCAACTAGTAGGCCTCCCTCCTTCCACACCCGCAATTTCTCATAGTAGCTAGTGATACTGGAGACATACTCCTCTTTATTGGACTTTCTGTAGTTGCCAGATAGTGCCAGTTGTTTATTCGCTTCTTGCCTGTACATATTGATGTCCCAAAGGACAACATTGCCCCCTTTGTCTGATGGTTTTATGACAACAATATATATATATATATATATATATGTATTTTTTTTTTTTATTGGGGGGCTTCAAAGCGGAAGGGAGCCGCGAATCTGCAGCAATTTTTTTTTTTAAAAACAATCACGAGCTCCCTCTCTTGTTTTGAATACAGCCCCTGGGTGGCCCAGTTCCCAGGGGTATTTAAAAAAAAAAAAGAGGTGGTGCGGAGACCACACTCTTAAGACATATTGAGTCCTGTGGACCACCAACTCCTCGGTGCTTTATTGATAAAAAGGAGTTGGCGCACAAGGCCCCTCTATATGCTCTAAAAGCCCCAGGGACCACCACCTCCACAGGGCTACAGAAAGATTAATGAAGGGGGAAGCGTGGACCCTCAAGCCCGGGACCACCACCTCACCAGAGCTAAATAACACCCACAAGTAAGTCTCCTACAGGAGGATTGCTCAAACCTTGTCAGAGGCCCGCCTCCTTTCTCAACCTGAGGGTCGTTGGGGTCCAAGAACCCCTATTTTCGCCACCAGTAAGCCCCCCACGGTGGTATAGCTCAGACTTCCACTCAGGAGCCCCATCGGATCCTTCTCTGCACCACATTTTCCACAGAGCAGCCACCGCCATCGCCCCGCAGGTCCGTTGCACCATCAACTTCTCCATCGAAACTGCCACCTTTCCCAGTGACTGCTGAAGCGGCAGTCCTCAGACCCGACTGTTCCCATGGGGCAACAGGGTCAGAGCTGATTTGCATAAAGCCATTATCTGACCCAGGGTGGTGTGGAGTGCAAAAAAACGATGGATTTGGGCCCAGATCTTTTGACTGGGGGAGTGTGTGACATTGATCCACATTCAGTCCATCACTTGTTGTTTTTTGCAATTGCCGCCCTAAGTGCGCTGGGGATGCCCAGACGTGGGTCCCAGGCACTCCACACCACTTGGAGTCAAGCTAGCCGGGCTGAAGAGAGGTGTTACCTCGAAACCGGTCCGGTCCTCGGATGCTTGATTCCGGTCTGGGAAAGATATGGCTGTTGTAGTTCGGACTGGACTGTTCCCATGGGGCAACAGGGTCAGAGCTGATTTGCATAAAGCCATTATCTGACCCAGGGTGGTGTGGAGTGCAAAAAAACGATGGATTTGGGCCCAGATCTTTTGACTGGGGGAGTGTGTGACATTGATCCACATTCAGTCCATCACTTGTTGTTTTTTGCAATTGCCGCCCTAAGTGCGCTGGGGATGCCCAGACGTGGGTCCCAGGCACTCCACACCACTTGGAGTCAAGCTAGCCGGGCTGAAGAGAGGTGTTACCTCGAAACCGGTCCGGTCCTCGGATGCTTGATTGCGGTCTGGGAAAGATATGGCTGTTGTAGTTCGGACTGGACTGTTCCCATGGGGCAACAGGGTCAGAGCTGATTTGCATAAAGCCATTATCTGACCCAGGGTGGTGTGGAGTGCAAAAAAACGATGGATTTGGGCCCAGATCTTTTGACTGGGGGAGTGTGTGACATTGATCCACATTCAGTCCATCACTTGTTGTTTTTTGCAATTGCCGCCCTAAGTGCGCTGGGGATGCCCAGACGTGGGTCCCAGGCACTCCACACCACTTGGAGTCAAGCTAGCCGGGCTGAAGAGAGGTGTGACCTCGAAACCGGTCCGGTCCTCGGATGCTTGATTCTGGTCTGGGAAAGATATGGCTGTTGTAGTTCGGACTGGACTGTTCCCATGGGGCAACAGGGTCAGAGCTGATTTGCATAAAGCCATTATCTGACCCAGGGTGGTGTGGAGTGCAAAAAAACGATGGATTTGGGCCCAGATCTTTTGACTGGGGGAGTGTGTGACATTGATCCACATTCAGTCCATCACTTGTTGTTTTTTGCAATTGCCGCCCTAAGTGCGCTGGGGATGCCCAGACGTGGGTCCCAGGCACTCCACACCACTTGGAGTCAAGCTAGCCGGGCTGAAGAGAGGTGTTACCTCGAAACCGGTCCGGTCCTCGGATGCTTGATTCCGGTCTGGGAAAGATATGGCTGTTGTAGTTCGGACTGGACTGTTCCCATGGGGCAACAGGGTCAGAGCTGATTTGCTTAAAGCCATTATCTGACCCAGGGTGGTGTGGAGTGCAAAAAAACGATGGATTTGGGCCCAGATCTTTTGACTGGGGGAGTGTGTGACATTGATCCACATTCAGTCCATCACTTGTTGTTTTTTGCAATTGCCGCCCTAAGTGCGCTGGGGATGCCCAGACGTGGGTCCCAGGCACTCCACACCACTTGGAGTCAAGCTAGCCGGGCTGAAGAGAGGTGTTACCTCGAAACCGGTCCGGTCCTCGGATGCTTGATTCCGGTCTGGGAAAGATATGGCTGTTGTAGTTCGGACTGGACTGTTCCCATGGGGCAACAGGGTCAGAGCTGATTTGCATAAAGCCATTATCTGACCCAGGGTGGTGTGGAGTGCAAAAAAAACGATGGATTTGGGCCCAGATCTTTTGACTGGGGGAGTGTGTGACATTGATCCACATTCAGTCCATCACTTGTTGTTTTTTGCAATTGCCGCCCTAAGTGCGCTGGGGATGCCCAGACGTGGGTCCCAGGCACTCCACACCACTTGGAGTCAAGCTAGCCGGGCTGAAGAGAGGTGTTACCTCGAAACCGGTCCGGTCCTCGGATGCTTGATTCCGGTCTGGGAAAGATATGGCTGTTGTAGTTCGGACTGGACTGTTCCCATGGGGCAACAGGGTCAGAGCTGATTTGCATAAAGCCATTATCTGACCCAGGGTGGTGTGGAGTGCAAAAAAACGATGGATTTGGGCCCAGATCTTTTGACTGGGGAAGTGTGTGACATTGATCCACATTCAGTCCATCACTTGTTGTTTTTTGCAATTGCCGCCCTAAGTGCGCTGGGGATGCCCAGACGTGGGTCCCAGGCACTCCACACCACTTGGAGTCAAGCTAGCCGGGCTGAAGAGAGGTGTTACCTCGAAACCGGTCCGGTCCTCGGATGCTTGATTCCGGTCTGGGAAAGATATGGCTGTTGTAGTTCGGACTGGACTGTTCCCATGGGGCAACAGGGTCAGAGCTGATTTGCATATAGCCATTATCTGACCCAGGGTGGTGTGGAGTGCAAAAAAACGATGGATTTGGGCCCAGATCTTTTGACTGGGGGAGTGTGTGACATTGATCCACATTCAGTCCATCACTTGTTGTTTTTTGCAATTGCCGCCCTAAGTGCGCTGGGGATGCCCAGACGTGGGTCCCAGGCACTCCACACCACTTGGAGTCAAGCTAGCCGGGCTGAAGAGAGGTGTTACCTCGAAACCGGTCCGGTCCTCGGATGCTTGATTCCGGTCTGGGAAAGATATGGCTGTTGTAGTTCGGACTGGACTGTTCCCATGGGGCAACAGGGTCAGAGCTGATTTGCATAAAGCCATTATCTGACCCAGGGTGGTGTGGAGTGCAAAAAAACGATGGATTTGGGCCCAGATCTTTTGACTGGGGGAGTGTGTGACATTGATCCACATTCAGTCCATCACTTGTTGTTTTTTGCAATTGCCGACTGACCTCAAGAACTTCAAACCCATCTCCCACCTCTTCACTGCCAAGGTCATCGAGAAGGCCATCAACGCCCAACTCTCCACATTCCTAGAAGTAAACATACATCCTTGACACCTCCCAATCTCCACTGCACAGAGACTGCTCTCATCACCGCCACCGACATTCTCTCCCTCCTCAACTTGGGCGAAACCACAGCCCTCATCCTAATGGACGTCTCAGCCGCCTTCGGCACCTTCTTCCACCGCAACCTGATCACAAGACTCTACGACGCTGGCATCCGCAACAGGGCACTGGACTGGATCCACTCCTTCCTCACCGGCCTAACTCAGCGAATCAGGCTACCCCCATTCTTCTCAGGACCTACTGAGATCAGCTGCAGAGTACCCCAGGGTTCCTCCCTGACCCCCACCCTCTTTAACAGCTAAATGGCCCCCCTCGCCGCCATTGTCAGAAGCCATGGACTCAACATCGTCTCCTATGCCGACGACACAGCTGACCCTCTCTCTAACCAATGAACCCAAAACCGCTAGAACCAACCTCCAAAATGGAATGAAGGACGTTGCTACCTAGATGAAAGATAGCTGCCTCAAGCTCCACTCGAACAAGACTGAAGTACTCATCCTGGGACTCACCCCTTCTGCCTGGGACGACTCTTGGTGGCCAGCTGCTCTGGGATCCCCTCTCACCCCGACGGACCACGCATTCAACCTCGGCATCATACTGGACTCATCGCTCACACTGAACCGCCAAATCAATGCAGTTTCCTCAGCCTGCTTCCACACGCTCCACCTGCTTCGAAAGACATTCAGATGGATCCCCACAGAAACCGGAAAGACGGTCACACATGCACTCATTTTTTTAAAAACAGATTTAATTGTCTTTTTCAGCTTTTCTCAGTATATAGATATACAGTTATCACATTCTCATGAAATAGAACAGTGAATCCCATATATTTTATGTCTTGTCATAGTCAAAATAGCTTAATCAATATTATCCTTTTAATAAACATTCCCAACCTAACTCCCCCCTCCCCTCCCTTTTGCTGCAGGTCCAACAATGTAATCTTCATTTATGTATACATTTTAGCTCGTACCAGTCATCTCTGACCCCCCCACCCCCCCAAGTTTAGGCCTATCTTCTGGCATTCTATACCCCATAACAGAGCGGTCTCCTGCTTAAGATGAGTTGCACCTTTTGGGCCCTCTCCAACTTCTCCCCTTGGTAATGGTGAGCGGAGTCCTTTGCTGAGAGTGTGTTGAGGGTGAGGATCGACCCGATTCTGATTCTGGGTTTCTCATTCCCTCTACCAATACCTCCCACGCTCAAGCCTGTTCTATTGCTCCTATTCCTCTGAGTCCATTCCTGAGCAGCACCCTGCTCTCACATCCCGCCCTTGTCTCCAAATCTTGCCTCCACCCAGCCAGGCGGGGTCCTCCTGGCGCCTTTTAGTGTTTTGTGATTTCTCGTTTGGTTAATATAAGAGCAAGGTCCAGGAACCTATTGGTGACCCTCGTTTTAGCTGTGTGGGGAAATGAACTAAGAAGGCATTGCACTGGTCCATCAGGCACTATAGGCTCTATTATTGCAGCTACCGTAGTCATGACCTCGTGCCAGAATCCATGCACTACTGGGAAATTCCAGAACATATGCATCATATCCACCCCGTTTTCTTCACACCTAAGGCACGCAGCCTCTCAGTGGAAATATCTATTTATATGCTCCGGGATAAGGCAGGCCATATGAAGTATATAGAAGTTAATTAATTTAAATTGGGCATTCCTCAAGACTTTATAAGTTCTCCCAAAAATGTTGATCCAGTCAGCGTCCTCCATCGGAGTGCCCAGGTCTGCCTCACATTTGTATCTTAATGCCCTCAGGGGTTGAATATAATCTCTGCCAATCACTCTATACAGGCATATGACCGCTTTTATCTTAACCCCTGCTGTTCCTATATACCCACTTGTGGCATGACTTCTGGGTTCTACCGTACCCATTCTCCAGTGCCTCCTAATTGCTGTAGTAACTGCTCCATGTAACAGGAAGTGTCCCTAAGGGAGAACCCAGCTTGTTCTAAATTCCACAAACGTCCTGAGCTCTGCTTCCTCGTAAAGATCACCCATTTTGGTGGCCCCCACCTGTACCCAGTCTTCCAGCCCTCTCTACTGTCCCCCGTGAGGCAATGCCTGCAACATTATCATTGGAATGTCCGCTGAATAGGGCACTCGGGTTTGCGTTGTTTGAAGGCACCTCCCCCAGCAGCATTGAACCACCTGCAGTTCATTAGTACCAGCTCATGGTGCCCCTCCCAAGTTCAAGTTCAAGTTAAGAAATTTATATAACGCACTACTCACCCAGAGGGTCTCAAGGCGCTTGGGGAGGTGGGTGCATTTACTTATCGAATATCCAGGTTTTTAGTTGCTTTCTGAAGGAGAGGTGGTTCTGAGTAAGTCGGAGGTGGGTGGGGAGAGAATTCCAGGTCTTGGCCGCTAGGTAGGAGAAGGATCTTCCTCCCATGGTGGATCTGTGGATGCGCGAAATTGCGGCGAGGGCTTGATTGGATTATTGTAGTTGGCGGGTGGGGGTGTAGAAGGACACTCTCGTGTTGAGGCATTCGGGTCCTAGGTTATAGAGGGCTTTGTGTGTGTGGGTGAGGAGACGGAACGTTATTCTCTTGTTGACGGGGAGCCAGTGGGGATCTCTCAGATGGTCGGAAATGTGAGCATGGCGAGGGATGTCCAGTATGAGTCTGGCTGATGCGTTTTGGATGTGTTGAAGTTTATTCTGTAGTTTGGCTGTGGTTCCGGCATAGAGGGTGTTTCCGTAATCCAGTCGGCTGGTGACCAGTGCGTGGGTGACCGTCTTTCTTGTTTCAGTGGGGATCCAGCGGAAGACTTTTTTGAGCATGCGTAGGATGTTGAAGCAGGATGATGAGACGGCATTGGCTTGTCTGGTCATCAAGAGGGAGGAGTCCAGGATGAAGCCCAGGTTGCGTGCGTGATCCGTTGGTGTGGGTGCGGATCCCAGGGCTGGTGGCCACCAAGAGTCATCCCGGGCCGAGGGGGATGAGCCTAAGATGAGGACTTCCGTTTTGTCCGAGTTCAGTTTTAAGCGGCTGTTCTTCATCCACTTGGCTACTTCTTTCATTCCTTCGTGTAGGTTAGTTTTGGCGGTGTTCGGGTCTTTGGTGAGGGAGAGGATCAGCTGGGTGTCGTCTGCGTAGGAGATGATGTTGAGGTTGTGTTGGCGCGCGATGGATGCGAGGGGACTCATGTATACGTTGAAGAGGGTGGGACTGAGTGATGATCCTTGAGGTACGCCGCAGATGACTTCGGTGGCCTCTGATTTGAAGGGGGGAGGCGGACTCTCTGGTCCCACCGTCAGAAGTGTCCACAGGAGCACCACTCGTTCCAGTATAAAGGGAACCACCTCTCTCCCCCCCGGCGTTAGTCTCCCTGCTATCCATTGGATAAACCATGGCAGTTGCCCTGCTAGGTAATATGATTCAAAGTTGGGGACCGCCAGTCCCCCTTCCTCCGTTGGTTGTTTGATGGTTGCCAGTGCCACCTTGCATCGGCCTGTCCCCCAAATAAACGACACTAGACAAGATCCGAGCTCCCGGAACCAGCCCCTCGGATCCACACTGACAGCGAGGTAAACAGAGACAACAGACATGGGAGACCAACCAATTTCACCAGTGCTATTCTACCGGCTACTGATAAGGGGAGTGCACCCCAGAATGTCATGCTATCTTTTAGGGACCTGAGCATTCCTCCCATGTTCCCTTCCTGGATATCAGCCTGGGAGTGAAAAATCATAACACCTAGGTACTTTAAGCAATTGGGTTCCCACATCAATACTCAAACACTGCCATAATTTCTCTAGCGCCTCTCAAGTCCCCTCCCAAGTACCTCAAGAAAAGGAGCAGGTCGACTGCGTAGAGTGCAATGCGGTGTGCGTTTCCTCAAATTAATAGCCCTTGGTATTTTCCCACCAACCGAGCTAGGCAAGCCAGTGGTTCCATAGCCAGCACGAACAACAGTGGAGATCGAGGACACTCCTGTCATGTCCCCCTCTCCATCCCATAGTGTCCAGAGACCGCACAGCTCGTTTGCTCTCTTGCCAATGGTGCCACATATAATAACTTAACCCAGCGTATAAAATCTTGCCCCCGATGCATTCGCTCCAAAACCCTGTTTCGGTGCCCCCACTCCAGGCCATCGAAGGCCTTTTCTATATCAATAGCAAAAATCGCTCCTTCTCCGGATCCTTGGCCGCTTTCCTACAGTATGGACAGCAGCTGTCTAATGTTATGAGCCATGTTTCTGCCCGGAATGAACCCCGCCTAATCCGGTGGACCTGTGATGTCCTGTACGGGAGAAGTCTTGCCGCTAAGATCTTCCTTAATATTTTGAAGTTTAAGTTAAACATTGATAATGGTCTATAGGCTGCGTAGTCCAGCAGTGATTTGCCCGGTTTAAGTAGAGAAATCACCAATTGGTTCCTTGTACTTCTCTGAAGCACTCCCTCTTCTCTCGCCACTTCGTACATCCCCATCAGCCTCGGGGCCAACTCCTCCATGTATGCTGCGTAAAATTCGGCAGGTAGCCCCTCTGTACCCGGGACTTTACCCCTGGATAAGCCTTTTATAGCCCCCGTGTTTCCGGCTCATAATTGCTGCCCCCAGCTCCATGGCATTTTCTACCATCAGGGTAGCAAGGGGAAGTGGTGTCAGGAAATCTGTCAACGGTGCCTCCTCCCATCTTCCTGCGCTTTTTTAGAGGGCCTTATAGTAGTCTACAAACCTACAGTTTATCTCCTCCTGCCTATATGGGTGCTTCCCATTTTGATCCACGATGACAACTATGGGGGTACCCCTACAAGTTGGGTTAGCCAACCATGCCGATAATTAACCTGTTTTATCCCTCTCTACATGCTTTCTCTCCATATACTTTTTATAGTTTTATGCAGCACAGTCTGTCCTCGAGCACCCCTACATTTGCATCTAGGAGGTCCCCCAGAAGCTCCGGATGCCCGGGTCTACGCTTCTCTAGGACTCGTAACATCTGGTCTGCCTCTTCTATGTCTGTCACCAATGTGCGGCTCACTCCCATGGAGGTCGCCATACATCTCCCCCGGATAACTGCTTGAAAGTCATCCCATTCCATCAGAATGGACTGGGTGGAGTCAGCGTTCACGGAGAAATATCTATCTATATGGCCTCGCGTCTCCTCCAGGAATGCTTGATCCTCCAGGGCTTCTGGTTTGAGCCTCCACGAGGGAATGGGCTGAAGTCCCAGGCCACATCGAAGGTTCATCAAGACTGGGTTATGATCGGATATCGTGCGAAAAAGGTATTTCACCCCGCACAAGTGTGTGAATGTCAGCGGAGCACAAGAAGGTGTCTAGGCACACATGTAAATAGTGAACATGCGAGAAATTGGAGTAATCTCTAGTCGCCTCCATGTGTCCATGAGCCCCCATCTAGTTAGTCACTCTGTAATGTTTCTTGCCACCGCGGCGGGTGTGAGCGGTCTAGCGCTGGGTCAGCCACACAATTGAAGTCTCCCCCCCATAATTGCGGAGTGTAACAGGTGGGGTGCTAATGTGCCCGACATCGTGGTCAGGAACGCACTTTGGTTGACGTTGGGTCTATACAGATGAATAATTGTCGCATCCTTGCCGTCCAGCCTTCAAGTGATCACAATATATTGACCCTCCGGGTCAAACCAGTCTCCTGTACATTGGAAAGGGACCCCTCCCTTATCCACATCATTACACCCCTTGCAAATGCAGAGAAGGAAATATAATAGGCCTGTCCCGCCATCGTCATTGCAGTGCAGGCCCCTCAGGAGCCCGGAGGTGCGTCTCCTGTAGGAGGGATATATGGACCCCTCTTCGAGTTAGAAAGGAGAATACCTTGTGTCGTTCCCTCATCGTGTGTATTCCCTGACATTTAGCACATGATCTTATAAGTCGTAGTGTTATCCATTTATATATCTCTTCAACAGTTCAGCCAACCCCCCACCACCCAGTGTAGCCATTACTTCCTGAGGGACAGCGCAAGCCACAATGGCTTTATCCACCATATCTATTGACCTATGGATCCTGCAGTTACTGCAAAACACAACTTCTTGAACCCCAAACTCCCACACCCCAGGACAAGTGAGTGATCGTCCTCCATCCAAACTGAAAACTCTGGCATCTAAAAGCAAACAAAAAGAATAATGAACGGGGGTAGTGGAAAACGATTAGGAGTAAGGTGATAACCAACATCCCCCACTGGCCCGGGGCGGTTCCACCTCACCTGGCATAACACTTATATATAACATATGACATTCCCAATCGCCATACCATGATCATTTCTTTAGAAAACCCTCTCTCCCCTCGTCTCCCCCTCTCCTTATACTTGGTTGCCGGGTACATTTCAAATAATCTCATCTGCTGATCTCTGAGTCACATCTGGGAGATCTATGCTATGTTACCCCGCCTTGCCAGAACTGTGATCTGAGTCTCCTCTCTTGTGGGTGAGGACGCATCTCCAGCCTCTGACGCACTCATTGAAGCAATCGCCACCACCCCCCTGTCTCTTTCATGTTGAGTCTCCGCCGCCTTGGGGGACCTCCGGCCCTGGCCTCCTCTGCTCAATGTGCGATCTGCTGACTTCCCTCGACTCTCCCTCGCCATCCTGTCCCCCCTGGTGGGAGCCTGGCAGTCAATCCAATCCCACACGTCTTGTGGCGTCACAAAGTACCGTACTCCAGTGGTTGTAGCCACTCATAGTTTAGCTGGGAATAACATTGAGTACCGAGTCCCCAGTTTGTTTAGTTTTCGTTACGCTACCATGAAGAATGCCCGCTGTTTTTGTACCTTGCGGGAAAAATCTGGGAAAACATTAACCGTGCTATTGTCCACCACTATGTGGTCTTTCAGTCTGGCCAGCCGGTGCACATAGTCTAGATCTTAATGGAATAACAGGCGCGCCAACACTGGCCGCAGAGGACAACCAGGTGTGGGCGGACGTGCTAGTACTCTGTGGGTGCGCTCCAGATCAAAGTATGAGGAGAGACCTGCCGCCGCCACATTGGACTGGATCCAGTCTTCCAAGTATGCAACCATGTTGTTGCCTTCGACTTTTTCAGACAGTCCCACGACAATCAGATTATTGCGGTGGGACTTATTTTCAGCATCCTCGGCCCTGAGCTCTAGGGTGTGCACCCTCTTCTCCATGTCGGGAACTTTATCTTCAACAAGGCCGACTCCATCATCGCACCTCAAATCCGGGACATCATCAACATCTCCTTCAACACCGCCACCTTCCCGGGGAGCTGGAAGCATGCCGAGCTCAGCCCCCTCCTAAAGAAACCAACAGCGGATCCCACCGACCTCAAGAACTTCCGCCCCATCTCTCTCCTCCCCTTTCCTGCCAAAGTCATAGAGAAGACCGTCAACAGCCAGCTCGCCGCCTTCCTCGAGACTAACGGATCCCTCGACCCTTCGCAGTCCGGCTTCCGAGCCAACCACAGCACCGAGACCGCCCTCATCGCAGCCACCGACGACATCAGATCCCTGCTCGACAACGGTGAAACAGCGGCCCTCATCCCCCTGGACCTATCTGCGGCGTTCGACACTGTCTGCCACCGCACTCTAGTACAGCGCCTCAGCAACATCGGTATCCAAGGGAAGGCTCTGGAGTGGATCATCTCGTTCCTCGCCGGAAGAACCCAGAGAGTCCGCCTCCCCCCGTTCAGATCCAAGGCTACCGAAGTCATCTGCGGCGTACCACAAGGTTCCTCACTCAGCCCCACCCTCTTCAACGTCTACATGAGCCCCCTCGCAGCCATCGCACGCCAACACAACCTCAACATCATCTCCTACAACGACGACACCCAGCTGATCCTCTCCCTCACCAACGACCCCGACACCGCCAGAGCCAACCTACACGAAGGGATGAAAGACGTCGCCGAGTGGATGAAGAACAGCCGCAAGTCCTCATCCTGGGATCATCGTCCTCCGCCTGGGACGACTCCTGGTGGCCCCCTGCCCTGGGCACCACCTCCAAGCCAATGGACCACGCACGAAACCTGGGCTTCATTCTGGACTCCTCCCTCTTGATGACCAGACAAGTCAACGCCGTGTTGTCATCGTGCTTCAACACCCTGCGCATGCTCCGTAAGATCTTCCGATGGATCCCCACCGAAACCAGGAAGACAGTCACCCAGGCACTCGTCACCAGCCGACTGGACTACGGGAACACCCTCTACGCGGGAACCACTGCCAAACTACAGAAAAGACTCCAGCGCATACAGAACGCCTCCGCACAACTTGTGATGTATTCCTATAGGTTCTGAATCGATCCCCCTATTCCTGACCCTATTCTGGTTAAACTAACCAACAAGTTAACTAGCAGTCAGCCCATGAGGCAGAAAACCCCCATGATGCAGATACCGTTATCAGACGCAGTCACACTACGGCACAGGAACGTGTTATCTGATTAGGTCATAACGCTTGCGATCTAATTAGACAAGCGATATTCCTCCAGCCCCTGATAAGGCATACGGAGTTCTCATAACAAATCAAACCTATGACAACCTGGGCAAAACCCTGCAGCCATTGTTTTGATTTCACCGAGAACTTCAGCAAAAGAATGTGCTAACGAGCAAGTCGTATGACATCCTTATTGACGTATCTATGTCCATCCTTACGTCAATCTCGGCACCTTAAAGGTATAAATATTACCGATCTTGCCCTATGCAAACACACGCGTGGTGACGAGACGGAGCAGCCATACTTGCCGAAGCCCAGAGCAGAGCAGACCCCGCTGGCAGCAGCCCCGCCTTCCTGACGCGCTGAGAACGAGACGCGCTGCTTTCTCCTGCCGAGAATCCAGCCCCGGCGCTTCTGGGTAGCCCTCGCAGGCAGCCTGGAATATCGAGACCAGAGAGAGAGATACCATTCCTCATTCATCCTAACTTCCAGGTACAGAACTGAATAACCCCTCACAGAGAATTCTTTAGTTATTCACTTGGCAAAAACAAACTTAACTTAAACTGTAACTTTCTATTCCCGCCCACGTATTAGACTTAGGTCAGGTACACGGGGTAGGCGTATTTAGAAGCACCAGTTGAGTACGTTTAGTCAAATGTATATGTGTATGTAATATATTTTAATCATTTTAAAACATCTTATGGCTTAGAAACCATATCAATGTTTTTACAGTATTATTTTATACTATTGCTTTTAATGTATGCACTTTACTTAACTATAAGTATTGCAATAATATCGATCCATTTCTCTTGTATGAGAAAAGAGACTGATCAATAAATAACACCTTTTTATTGAACACGCCCGTCTCTTCCTTTTCTCTACATTCTGATGAGACTAAGAATGCACGTACTGACTGAGTAAAATAAATTGCCTTTTGTTCACACGACTCTCGAGATTTACTCTTGATTAGGGGAGAGCAAAGTTGTCATGTTCTATGGTTGTCAGAAACTAAATCCCTTCTTGTCTAATCAGGGAAGTTAAGTCCTCCTTGAACATTCGAGAAAGTTTCTAGTGAACTCTGAGCTAAGCTGGCAAACCCAAAACTTTAAGTCTAGTATCGACAGTAGTAGACCTAGTTAACGTCTGGTCTAGGCCTTTACTGCTGTAGGTATTATTCCAATGCGCAGAGCCTATTGGGATGATAGGAGCTACACTACAAACTCATCCTGGACATCCCTCGCCACAGCCACATCTCGACCCACCTGAGAGACCTGCACTGGCTCCCCGTCAACAAGAGGATCACGTTCAGACTCCTCACCCACGCACACAAGGCTCTCCATGAAATGGGCCCGAAGTATCTCAACAGCCGCCTCACTTTCTACACACCCACCCGCCAGCTACGATCGGCCAGCCTCGCCCTCGCCGCCGTACCACGCATCCGCAGAGCCACCGCGGGAGGAAGATCCTTCTCCTACCTGGCGGCCAAGACATGGAACTCCCTCCCCATCCACCTACGGCTGACCCAGGACCACCTCTCCTTCAGGAAACAACTCAAGACCTGGCTTTTCGAGCAGTAACGGACCCCCCCCCAGCGCCTTGAGACCCTATACAAATTGCTGATTGATTGATTGATTGTATTCACATAAGCACTCAGAGGCTCATGCACCCACTTATAGACACACTCAGACTCATGCACCCACTCCCGTACATACTCAGACCCCCTCACAGACCCACTCAGACACTCACACATTCACACACAGACCCACGGAGAGACTTATGCTTCCACTCACACTCCCACTGAGAGATTGATGCACCCCCTCACAGACCCACTCAGACACTCACACATTCACTCACAGACCCACGGAGAGACTTATGCTTCCACTCACACTCCCACTGAGAGATTGATGCACCCACTCACAGACCCACTCAGAGACTCATGCACCTAGTCACAGACCCAGTCAAAGACTGATACACAGACTCATTCAGACACTTATGCACCCACTCATAGATCCAGTCACAGGCTCATGTACCCATTTACATACCCACTCAGACACTCATACACCCACTCACATACACAGTCAGAGACTTATGCACCCAGTCACAGACCCACTCATGCACCCACTGAGAGAGTTACTCTGAGAGTTATACATAAAGTCACAGACCCAGTGAAAGACTCATACACCTCAGTTGGAGGTAACTGTGTGCTTTATAAACTCCAAAATAAATAAATAAAAATACACCCACTCACATACCTACTCAAAAATGCATGTGCCCACTCACATACCCACTTAAAGACTTACACATCCAGTCACATACCAACTCAGACACTCATACACTCACTCACATACCCACTCAGACACTGTTACACCCACTCATAGACTTAGTAGGAGACTCATGTGCCTACTCATATGCCCACTCAAAGACTTATATTCCTAGTTAGAGACTCACTCATGTGCCCACTTACATACCCACTCAGAGATTCATGCACCCACTCGTATATCCATAAAGAAACTCATGCACTCATTCAAATACCCACTCAGACACTGATGTACCTGCTCACATACTCACTCAGAGACCTATGCACCCATTCACCGACATACTCAGAGACTATTACAGCCACTAACAGACCCACTCAAACACTTGTGTACCTGTTCACACACCCACTTACAGACTTAAGCACCCACTGAGAGACCCAATCATAGACTCATATACCAACTCACAGACCGACTCAGACACGTATGCACCCAGTCATTGATCCAGTCAAACACTCCTGCGCGCATTTACATACCCTCACAAACACTCATACATCCACTCGCATACCCACTCAAACACTCCTGCACCCACTCATAGTCACTCAAAGACTCTTGAGTTTACTCATATACCCACTCACAGACCCACTCAGAGACTTATGCACCCACTCACA
Organism: Lissotriton helveticus; assembly: GCF_964261635.1. NCBI lineage: Eukaryota > Metazoa > Chordata > Amphibia > Caudata > Salamandridae > Lissotriton > Lissotriton helveticus. The sequence goes on from NC_136073.1 coordinate 750,214,600, forward strand.
AGCCCAGTGAATCACCAATACATACTGTTATCAAGATATTCAGAGACTGATGAATGTTTTTATTCAGTTAACGTCGTCCTGACACCCTGAATAACTGCAAAAGTGGAAAATAGGTTTTAAAGATGGTTTCAAAGAAACTGAATACAAAAACCTGAGTTTAAACTGCTTTTGAAAGAACCATGTATGTAGTAATATATGTAGTGTATTGTTTTTAATGGATTATTTTTAATTATCATTTTTGTATGTGCTGGTGGCCGTTGAATTGCTGCTTTTGTTTTCTGATTTTGCATCTTATTTGCGACCACCGCGATGTCATTGCGAAGATTTCTCAAAACCTGTTTTTAAAAGATCTTTGTAAAAGAAAATTAACAATATTTTGGGTACAAGGGTGGTTCTGAAAGGAGCCTTTGTGCTGATGGTGTATATTTGACAGTTACACTTAAGACTGGATGCAGAGTTTCAATTTACCCAGAAACACCCTGTTGCCTTTGTCTGTAAAGTGCATTCCATCATTTCTATAAATTCCATGCATGTCAAAACGCAGGTTGTTGTTATAGGTTGATCCCATGCTATGGTCTCTGGGGAATGCAAAAACGGTTTTATTAACATGTTTCCTGGTATTGTCAATCTGTAGGCAGAATTGATTAGACAATTTCCATTTTTGCCTTTGGCATATGTTAGAGTACAAAACCTCAATGGGAGCACAGAGGGAAAAAAGGACTGGGTCGCCCTCCACTCAAACTTAGACCAATCAACAAAAGACCCTGTCCAACGGACGACAACATGTGTCAGTTACTAAAAGGATAGCACAGTCTATGTGTACTGATATCTATTCTGGTACCCTACAATTTATGAGGGGACACTTCACTGCACTGCGCCCAAGTTCACATTGGCAATAGGTAATGGTATTCACGAATAGCTACCAGCCTTTTTATATGTACAGCATACACTCACTTCCCTACGAATAAAGTTGGTTAAGGGAACTGGATGCTGTGTTTTATGCACTTTTTTATGTTGTGTGTTTGTCACTAGCAGATGCTTTCTGCTTTCCACTGTTTGTCACACGTTTTTGGTTGTTTGTTTTGGACACTTTCCTTCTTCTTTCTTTGAGAAGCAAGTGACTACCGATGATGAGACAGGGGCTTGTCTGGAAATTACATACCAGTTACCCCGTTGGTGGTGTTTCTGTGAGGTGTCACTTGTTTTTCGCACATTTTTTCTAAGTAGAAGTTGGTCCAACACTGAGGGTGTGGATCCCTGTTATTGACCTAGATGGGTCAGACAACTTGTACTTGTTGTTCTGTGTATCTGTCAAGTAAGATGGGCCTTTTTTAATGTGAACTTGGGCGCAGTGCAGTGAAGTGTCCCCTCATAAATTGTAGGGTACCAGAATAGATATCAGTACACATAGACTGTGCTATCCTTTTAGTAACTGACACATGTTGTCGTCCGTTGGACAGGGTCTTTTGTTGATTGGTCTATATGTTAGAGTACACCAAGACAGTGTGAGGGAAAGCCATCATCAATTCAATAAAGTTATCCATCATTAAGATTTCCAGTTTTACCCCAGGCAATGTGCCTGGGTCATTGCCACCACAGTGCACAATCATGAGGTGAGGGGCTGGTAAATCCAAAATGCTTTTAACCAAAGGCAGCAAATAATTACACTTTAATCCTCTCTGCCCAATCCAAGTAATGTCCCCATTAGCCAAACCCACGTTCCTGTCAATACTTCTCTATCATGCAGCCTCACTCTCCCAATAGACATAGCCTTGTCTTACAATCCACACTCTAAGCATTTTGAAGTGAAGCAGCAGTAGCAGTAGCAGTAGCAGACAGGAGATGGCTGCAGCTGAATGACTCAGTTGGTACAATGAAAGGCAGTTAAAATGCATATGTGGTGGTGATTTACAAAAATATAATAAACGTGATTGGTTGCAGAGAATATGGAGGTGAATTAAAGTAGGTAGCGTTTGGAAATGATTAGTAAATAGGTGTCTTATTGCTTCTTGCAAATACAAAAAAATGTAATATACAATTGGATATGCTTTACAGCATGTGCAGTAAACCAAACGTGCTGTAGTGGTGAGGTATGTTTTTTAATTATTATTCGACTTGAGATGTAATATAACAGTGCTAGGCATAGTTAAACATGCAGTGTTTAAATATGGATTACAGTTAGTATTGCAAAGTGTGCCTTTGTAGGTAGTATGACCCTTCTAGAATGTGTGAAGAACTTTTGATCTACTGGTTCTAGTGTATTTCTATGGAGAATATGCAGAGAATACTTTGGGAGAAGGGTGCTAAAGAAACCGGTATCAGTTTTTACAAATTGGAGAGGTTTAGGTTGATTGTTTTATAAGTTAGGTCAGATTCCCTAGTCAGGATTTTGCAATAAAGTGTAGTATAAAGGAAAGTAGGTTTTCCTACTCCCATTTAAATGAGCAAATTCAGTGCGATGATCATGATTACTTTGGCGAGTATTGACACAAAGATATCTCTTTTGGGCTACCTATAAAAAGGAGTGAAAGGGTTAGCAGACAGTAACCATTCAGAAATGCAGATACAACAATGAAATGAGAAAGGAATGCTTTTATTTGCTGACTTTTGCAGTATCAGGCAATGCAAAGGGCAGAAGGTTGCCATTTATGGTTGCTTTGTATATGGAGTGGTGTGCCATTTCTTGTGCTAAGGTTTTACAAAACCTGAAAGTATTGCATCTATCTAATAAGAGTAAAATAAACTATTTTACCAACAAACTCAATCTTCTGGTATGTCAATAACATTTTTTATAAACAAATAAAAAATGATTAAGATGGTATATTTCTATAATATATTGTAAATCAGCAGTTTGAAATATTAAAAAAAAGTATTAAAAAAAGATAAGATGATTTATAATTGATAGTATGCATGTTTCAATATTACAGTTAATAGGGTGGGTATGACAGTTTGTCTGAGGTGCACATTAGGTGTTTCTGAAGTTAGTTTACAATGTATTTCCATTGACCTGAATATTGCAGTTGTTCTCCTCTCCTCTATTGTGTAAGTGGTAGAAAGAAAGACTACACTAAAGGTTAACATTATACATAATTATGTAGTTTATGATGTGATAGTTTTACATGTGTATACAAGATGTACTGCTAACAAACAATGTTTTCATTTGAATTGTGGAAGTTGTAGTCCTATTTGGTCCATTATAAAAAAGGACTAGAACACTTACAATTGAATGTGGAAATCATGCACTGTGGGTGTACATGAATTGCGAATCAGTCAAAGGTGGCATCTATCCTTACATACTCTTTAGTGTAGGTGTTTGATAATTTCAGGGCAGATTTGTATGTGCATAGATGGTGAGATATGTTCTTTAATTATTATTCGACTTGAGATGTAATATAACAGTGCTAGGCATAGTTAAACATGCAGCGTTTAAATATGGATTACAGTTAGTATTGCAAAGTGTGCCTTTGTACTGTTACTAGCAGCATGTAAAATTTTTGACATTTTCAATGTATGCTTTGGTATATATATAGGTAACCTCTGATATATACTGTATGTACGTTTTCAAGTATGTTTGTTTCTGGTTAAAAAAGTGAGAGTTGTCCATTTAAGTTTCTGTTACTTAGTCATCATGTGGAGAGTGTTATGTGAGGCTGTATTTAGGCTATTCTAGTTATTATGCAACTGACATACATGTTTAAAAAGTATATAGGGTGTTACTGACTCAGTTATGTATTAACAGAAGCACCTATATATTAACTAACATACTGAGAAAGTAGGTATATATTTCTAGCAGTATAAAAACCAGTTGCAGATATGTTTTGTAATTTGTAATAGAGGAACTGAGGTATACATTTAGCTATGTATGTTCATATTTCTAGTGCTTTCAAAACAGTCTGATACTGGTAGATTTTCCTAAACTTTTAATGGAACTGCTAGCTAGGTCAGAGGGCTGCAGATAGGGACTGACACACTAATTTACATATGTGGTAAAGAACTAACATTTTTAAGTATTACTTCCACCTTGAGAACAACAACGACAGCAACTCTACCACCCTAATCGACAACCTCGCCAACCTCGGACTCAAACAGCTCGTCACAACGCCCACCCACACCACCGGGCACACGCTGGACCCCATCTTCTCCCCAAGCAACCTTGTCACTGTCAGCCATACCACCGAACTCCACTGGACCGACCATTGCTGCATCCACTTCACCTACCAGAAACCCACCATGCACCACCACACTCAACGAACCCCCGCCTCAGCTGGAGCAAAGTCACGAACACCAGCTAATCACCCCCCTCACCCGAAGCCCACCAACGGAGGCCACTGACACTGTCACCCGCAACCTCAGACAATGGATCGATGACTGTGCCATCACGCTCGCCCCAATCAAGAAACCCTCCAACAGACGAACTGACAGAAAGGCCATCTGGTTTACCACCGAACTCCAGGCTTCAAAGCAGACCTGTCGATAGCTCGAGAACAAGTGGCGCCATGACCAGACCCCGGACAACTATGTAGCCCACAAGAGCACCACCCGCAGACACCATCACCTCATCCAAACTTCCAAAAGGACCTCCTTGAAGGACCGCCTCGACAACAAAGCACACAACAGCAAAGAGCTCTTCAACATCGGGAAGGAACTCTCCAACACCAACGACATCCTGCCATCGCAAGACCTGTGCGACTCCCTAGCCACCTTCTTCCATCAAAAGATCGCCGACATCCATGACAGCGTCAACAACCAGACCCCCAAGACAGCCACCGACACCTCAGAATCACCGCCCACCATCCACACTGACCCCCTGCTCGCCTGGACCCATGTGAATGACGATGACACCATCAAAACCATGAACTCCATCCACTCCAGCTTTCCGTCAGACCCATGTCCACACCACATCTTCAACAAGGCCAGCTCCACCATCGTACCCCACCTCCGCAAGATCATAAACATCTCCTTCGAGACCGCCACCTTTCCGGAGAGCTGGAAGCACGCCGAGATCAACACTCTACTCAAAAAACCCAAGGCGGACCCAAGAGACCTCAAGAACTTCCGGTCCATCACCCTGCTCCCGTTCCCGGCAAAGGTCATCGAGAAGATCGTCAACAAACAACTAACCCGCTACCATCCCAGTCCAGGTTCCGCAGAAACCACAGCACTGAAACTACCCTCATCACCGCCTCCGACGACATTCTGGACAACGGAGAAACCGCGGCCCTCGTCCTCCTGGACTTCTCAGCTGCCTTCGATACCGTCTGCCACCACACCCTACGCACACGCCTCCACGACGCAGGGATCCGCGACAAGGCCCTGGAATGGACCACCTCCTTCCTCTCCGGCAGAGCCCAGAGTGTCCGCCTCCTGCCATTCCGATCCCAAGCCTCCGAAATCATCTGCGGCGTACCCCAAAGATCATCCCTCAGCCCGACCCTCTTCAACATCTATATGACAACGCTCACCAACATCATCCGATCCCACGACCTCAACATCATCTCCTACGCTGATGACACCCAGCTGATCCTCTCCCTCACCAAGGACCCCTCCATCGCCAGAACCAACCTCCACAAAGGAATGAAAGCCGTTGCTGAATGGATGAAGAACATCCGACTGAAACTGAACTCGGATAAGACAGAAGTCCTCATCCTCTGCTCCAACCCCTCTGCCTTGGACAACTCCTGGTGCCCAACCACACTAGGAACTGCACCAACATCCACTGACCACACACGCAACCTGGGGTTCATCCTCGACGCATCGCTCTCCTTGACCAAGCAAGTCAACGCCGTCTCATCCTCCTGCTTCAACACCCTCCGCAAGATCTACAGATGGATCCCCACCGAAACCAGAAGGAAAGTCACCCAGGCCCTCGTCAGCAGCAGATTGGACTACGGCAACGCCCTCTACGCAGGAGCATCGACCAAACTCTTGAAATGACTACAACGAATACAGAATGCCTCTGCACGCCTCATCCCCGACAGCAACCGCCACAGCCACATCACACCCCACCTGAGAGACCTGCACTGGCTCCCCATCAACAAGAGGATCACCTTCAAGCTCCTCACCCACGCTCACAAGGCACTCCACAATACCGGACCAACATACCTCAACAGACTCCTCACCTTCTACACCCCAAACCACCAGCTCCGCTCTGCCAACTTCGCCTTCGCCACCATCCCCCGCATCCGAAGAACAACCATCGGCGGCAGATAATTCTCCCACCTCGCCGCCAAGAGCTGGAACACCCTCCCCATCCACCTGCGACAGACTCAGGATCTACTGGCCTTCAGGAGACTTCTCACGACCTGGCTATTCGAGCAGTAGCAGCACCTACCCCCCCCAGCGCATTGTAGTGCGCTTTATAAATATACTGATTGATTGATTGATTGATAGAAGTAGCACTTGTATTATGTTTTGGACCTCGTACACTTTATCGTTTTGATGGAGTTTTTCTGCTAGGGCAATGTATTGCTATTTTGTACTCCGACAGCAGGCATAAACTGATGTTCTAATCGATAAAAGTAAAAAGTGAGGTAGGCTGCAAATAGGCTGTAGGGCGGTCTGGTATGTCCTTAAAAGGTAACGCATGTACTCCAAAGACTGACTGGGCTATACATGCTCATAGAAACTGATGTGCCCTATTAAACATCCACACCTTAGTAGGAAAGCAGACAGGCAGTTAAGAAGCACTGATATAGATAGACACAAGTCAGATTTATGTACCGCTAATAAAGGCACTTGCACAGACACCATGAGGCATAAACGTTTAGCACATATGACTTACCACTGAGGTAGGGTGCAGCTAAACCATACCTCAGAGAGCTATGTCTTAAAATGTAACATATGTACTCTGAAATTTCAATGAGCTATATACACTGTTAGAGACCCATGTGCCCAATTTTACATCCACTCTGGCACCAAGGCTTTAATCTGACATACCTAAGTAGACATGCATACAGATACTAAAACACTCATGCAGACTGTGACAGAAGCGCGTAAACATTGACTCATGCAGACAGGCAGAACTATGATGTATATAGCCCTAATGAATACATTTGCACACTCGCCTAAAAAAACGAATACTTACTAACATATCCACGAAGCACATCATGTAACCCCTTACAGACACATTTAGATAACTATAGAGGTTACAAAGAGAGGCAGTCATTTACACATATTACATACACATGCAGTGATAGCCACAGATATGAACTGAGACATTCTTTCACAAATCTGCTAAAGAACTCATACTTTCAAGTCTAATATGCAGAGAAGTCACACTTCCATTATGTTTCCGGCCTTGCACAGTTTAGCCTTTGGATGTAGTTTAAGTGTTAGGTCAACTTTTATATTGTAAAGTCCTAGACAAGGTGTAAATTGATCTTCTACTAAATACCAGTGAGCACTGAGGTAGGCTGTAGCTATGGCATAGGGCAGGCTGATATGTGTTTAAAAGGTAACATATATAGTGTGAAGATTCATAGAGCTATATGCGGTCAAAGACACTTATGTGCTCATTGAACATCCACCTTCCCACTCACAGTTTAATCTGGTGCAGCTTAATAGAAAAACACACCGGCACTAGAAGACCCAGCGACATAGTGACAGAATCACCTAAACATTTACTGATATAGAGGGAGAAATGAGATATATTTACCACTAATAAAGGCAGTTGCACATATATCTAAAACATAATCCTCACTAATACATCCAGGAGGGAAACCATGCAGTCTCAGAATTAGCTTTATTCGATTTTTGATTTAAAATCATAAAAGCAGCAGCAAAACACAAATAAAATACATCCATATTTCATTACATATCAATTGTTAAAAACAGGATTAAATTGATAAAACGAATCAGCTAATCAATATAAAACGATTCCCTGTCAAGTGAAGCACCTATAAAGAAAAAAATACAAATAAGAAAGAATCGTACATTCAGTACTATTTAGGAAAGTAGGGATCTAGGGAAAGACACCAAGCAGGGCTCTGTCAGCAGTTTTTCTGATTGATTTGGATGCTTATAGGTGGGCTCTTGTGAATAGTGCTCAGGAAGTACAGAATTTCAACAGAGGTTCGAATCTGTTAGGAGCTAGAAAGCTAGGGGCATTAAATGCACAGAGTCCCCCGCCCCAAACGTTATACTTCTTTACTGCCGTTCTTGGTGACTGAATAGGTGGAATGCTCGGATAAAAGTCGTGTAAATCCCAAATGCGGATTGGGCCATCCCCCTCTTTCTGCTTGCATGATCGTAAATAAGGGACTATTTTCCTGTGCTTAAATTTGATTAGCACCAAGTCCCCAGGGATGGCTTTTGGCATTGCACCCAACCACCCCACCCTCCTAACGCTTAGAATCCCCCCATCTAAGTCAGGAGGCAGAGGTCTATTGGTCTGTAACCAGAGCATGACCTTATTGAGCAGGTCTTGACGTGTTTCATGTTTTCCATGATTTAGTGGTGGAATCCCAGAGACAACAGTCACATAAGGGGCGGCTTCAGGGGGTAAGTTAATTCGTGGCATTCTAACAGGTTCGGGTTCTGGTTTAGCCTCAATACGGTTTATTAACGGGTGTTTTGTGGGCAGTCTAAAGCCTGTTGAAAAAGGTAATGTTTGCGAATGAGCGTTCTTGCGGGAATTCAGCTTGGGTTTTTCCGGGATAGTGAGGGGAATAGGAGCGTCTGATAATACCGGTTTGGTACTTGATGGAATATGCGTTTTGATTGTTAGTTCAATACCAGATAACCTGTCCCCCAGATCGTTAATTTTGGCCACCAGTGGTGATATGAGAGATGTTAGTAAATGCTCAAGCTGTGCCAATAAAGTTGGTTGGAGGGGTGATGGACGGTTTTCTACTTTTCCATGCGCCATCTCCCCCGACACTGTGATTGAGTTGGAATGGAGAAGAGAGGGACTGGAGCATAATTTTTGAATTTTGGCTTGCTTCTCGTTTACAATGTCATCATCGTGCTTCCTTTTAGTGTTGGGCCCCCCCAGAAGTACATTGGCTGGGGATTGGTGTTTATTAGAGTGAAGAGGTGAATTCTGCAGGGTGGCGGTTACATCATCTGGATTGGTGGCCATGCTTATAGTGGGTAGTATGTCCGGGACATATTTAGTTCCGCACAGGGCGTTCAGCTCCTCCCAGATAGACATGTTATGATGCGAATCGCCAAAGTAGGTCGATAGAAATGTTAAGGGGAGTCCCAGTACCTCTTAGAAGGAAATGTCAGTGGTGTGGCCTTAAGCGCACCTCCGGGGGCGGGACAGGATGCGCGCCTTCCTAGGCGGAAGCGGTGCTGGGGAATGTAGTCCCCGATCTGCAGCCTCGCCGCGGTGGTTGGAAAGCGGCGGGCAGGCAGCGGGGAGGCAGAGAGCCCGGTGTCAGCAAAACAAGCAGCGCTCGGGCTGCGGTAGTCCCGGAACCCAGGTAGTGACCTCCCAGGTCAGTGGCGATTTCAGGTCCCCCGCTCCCCCGGGGCTCGCGCTGGCCTTAAGCGCACCTCCGGGGGCGGGACAGGATGCGCGCCTTCCTAGGCGCAAGCGGTGCTGGGGAATGTAGTCCCCGATCTGCAGCCTCGCCGCGGTGGTTTGAAAGCGGCGGGTAGGCAGCGGGGAGGCAGAGAGCCCGGTGTCAGCAAAACAAGCAGCGCTCGGGCTGCGGTAGTCCCGGAACCCAGGTAGTGACCTCCCAGGTCAGTGGCGATTTCAGGTCCCTTACAGACACAATTAGATAGCCATAGAGGTTACAAAAGATACTTTCATATGCCTACAAACTTACACACAAATGCAATAATAGGCCAAGGTATGGACTGAGATATTCATTCACATATTAGATAACCTCAGAGGTTATGAAAAGAGGTACTCATTTACTAACAAGGTTACATGTACATACAATCAGAGCCCCAGATATGAACTCAGACAGTTATTGAGAGATCTGCTAAAGTAGTGACATGTTCAAATCTACTATGCAGAGAAGTAACCATTTTATTATGTATCAGACCTGCTTTGATTGAGTTTCTGCTTGTAGTTTTACTGCTGAGGCTATCTTGTCACTTAAAACTTGTAGAGAAGGAGTAAACTGCTTTTCTACCACATATAACTAACCCTAGGCAAAGCACTACGCTACGCTCATGTAGTTTGCGAAGTTTGCGCTACTTCGCACTACGCGAATTGCACGTAGCACAGTGCAAACACGAGTAGTGTAGCGTAGTGCAGCGGTCATTTTTTGCTGGCTCGCGGTCATCAACGTCAAGTTGGCGACCGTGAGCAAGCAAAATGACATCCAGGCGAGACTTTTTCCTCGTTTGCGATCATTGTGAGTGGTCGTGTATGCTCGTGACCCCTCGTAATGAGAAACTACCAGTCCATGTTGAGAAAGCTGCCGCTCGAGTACAAATCTACTTGAACAGCAGAAAACGACTGCTTGCACTGTGCAAGATGCAGTTTGCACTGCTCGCACAGTGCGGACAAGCATCCAGCACTATGCAATCAGTACGAACAGCATTTTGTACAGTGCACTACGCAGTTCGCGTAGGTCGCGTAGTGTGAAGTGCTACTTCTTGGACTACGCCCAGGCTTGCATATAACTGACCACAACGGTAGGCTGTAGCTAGGCTATAGGGCAGGCAGGTGTCTGATTAAATTCATGTTCTTTGAAGTTTCAGTGCGATATGCGTACTATTAGAGACCCATTTGCCCAATTAAATATCCACCCTGCCACCCACAGTACAATCTGACATATGTAAGTATAAAAGCACATACAGTCCAAAGCATCCGGTGAGATTGTAAAGAAGCATCTAAACATTTACTTACACAAAGAGCCAGAACTGATATGTATCTAGAGCTAATGAAAGCAGTTGCATACACACAGTTAAATAACAAATAACCTAATAGTCACTAACTCACCTAGGAGGCAAACTATGGAGCCCCTTACAGACACATTTAGAGATGCAAACACATCACAAATATAGGCAGTCATTTACTAGGAAACACACATACCCATACAATTCTAGACTCTTAGAGACCCTTATAGGAACTAAGACACACATTCAGATATCTAGACACTTTTAAGTATATCATCCAGAGAAGTAGCTCTTCGATTATTTCTTGTGCCTGCTATACTTCACCCTCTGCATGCAGTTTTATTGCTAGGGCAGGTTTGTCACCTAAAATCCTACACAAGTTATAGACTGTTCTTGTTCCACATATAACTGACCCGTAAGGTAAATATGAGCTAGGCCATAGCGCAGGGAGCTATGTACTTAAAAGGTAACACATGCACTCTTTAAGTTTTAGTGAGCTATATGTGCTCCTAGAGACCCATGTGTCTAATTATACATCCAACCAGCTACCCAGAATTCAATCTGACATAACTCAGTAAAAAAAGAGACAGACACTAAAACACCCAGTGAGATATTAAGAAAAGCACCTAAAAATTCACTCACATAGATAGGCGGTACTGATATGTATCTAGCACTAATGGAGCCAATTGCACACATAATTAAATATTCTAATACTCACTAATACACCCTGGAGGCAGTCCATCAGCCCCTTCCAGACACATTTGGAGAAGCATACATCTCACAAAGAGAGGCAGTCATTTACTAAGAAACTTAAGTACACATACAATCAGAGCTCCACATAGGAGCTGAGACACTCATTCAGCTATCTGCTTAAGAAGTCACACTTTCAAGTCTACCATGCACGCATCCAGTCACCCAGGCACTACTCATGTATTCATACAATCACCCATTCACCACCCATGCACTCATCTAATCAATTAGTCTTTACTCATGCACTCATCCAATCACCCAGGCACTACACATGCACTCATTCAATCACCCAGGCACTGCCAATGTAGTCATCCAATCACCCAGGCACTATAAATGTACTCATCCAATCACCCAGGTACTACAAATGTACTCATCCAATCACCCAGACACTACCTGGGCGCTCATCCAATCACCCATGCACTACCAATGCACTCAGCCAGTCACCCTGCCACTACCCATGCTGTCATGCAATCACCCAGGCACTACCCATACATTCATCCAATCACCCAGGCACTACACATGCACTCATCCAATCACGTAGGCACTACGCATGGACTCATCCAGTCACCCAGGCACTACACATGGACTCATCCAATCACCCAGGCACTACACATGCACTCATCCAATCACGTAGGCACTACACATGCAGTCACCCAGGCACTACACATGGACTCATCCAATTACCCAGGCACTACCCATGCACTCATCCAATCCATCAGGCACCATCCATGCACTTCTGCAATTACCTAGGCACTACCCATTCATCATCCACTCACACAGACACTACCTGTGCACTCATTCCAGTCACCCGGCCACTACCCATGCATTCATGCAATCGTCCAGGCACTACCCATATATTCATCCAATCATCTGGGCACTACTCATGCACTCAACCAATCACCCAGGCAGTACCCATGCACTCATCCCATGAACCAGGCACTAGCCATGTACTCATCCAATCGCTCAGACATTACCCATACACTCATATAACCATCCAGGCACTAACCATGCAGTCATGCAATCATACAGGAACAACCCATGCACTCAACCGATCACCTAGGCACTACCCATGCACTCTTGCAAACACCCAGGTACTACACATGCCATCATGCAATCACCCAGGCACTAGTAATGTAGTAATCCAATTACGCAGTCACTACTAATGCACTCCTACAATCACCTTAGCACTACCCATGCACACATCCAGTTACCCAGGCAGTACCCATGCACTGATGCAATCACTCAGACACTCATAAAGTGAGCCTGACATGACCCATGCACTCATACAATCACACAAACACTACCCATGCACTCATCCAGTCACCCATGCAGTCATGCAATTACCCAGGTACTACACATGCACTCATCCAACCGCTAATGCTCTACCCATGCATTCATGCAATCACTCACACTATCTATACACTCATCTATACACTCATCTATACACTCATCCAACCACTCATGCATTACCCATGTACTCATCCAGTCACCCAGGCACCACCAATGCACTCATCTAATCACCCCAGCACAACACATCCAATCACTCAGGCACTACCATTACACTTATACAATGACAGAGCACCACTCATGCACAAATCCAATCACCCAGGCACTACCCATGCACTCATCCAATCACCCAGTCTCTACCCATGCACATTTTATGGAAATATTAGTTGGATGTACATACCGATCAGTTTGCGGAGTGTCTGTGCATGCTGGTAAATACAATGGAAATTCCCTAATTTTAGAAATATATATGTCACAGATGAAGGCAACGGAATGTTCCTGCTCATGAAAAGTAATACAGTCCCTTATACAACTACTGTGTGTAAAATAGAGGTGTGGATTTTACAAGTATATTGCACACCTCCTCTACTTGATACATGCTTTTCTCCTTTTGTAGGGGACTTATCAGGTTCTCCCTGAAACACAGTAGCAGTTGCATTACTGGTGAGCTCCGGTTACAATTGTAGGTGATTTATTTTCTGTAACTCCGCCAGTGACTTACAATAGAGTTTTAGATAATTAATATTGATACATATTGTTCATTTAGGAAATTGTTATTTTTTGGTTGATGAACCATCCAGCACGTTGCCATTGGCTACATAGGAATCAGATTATGGAAAGTGGGAAGTTGCACTTTATCTAAGGATATTATTTGGACATCATCCATTATTGTAAGCTGCGGGTATGAATGACATCATTTATTTTTATTTTTGGAATGTCGCTTCCGATATTCGACAAATCATGACATCTTTACAGGATGTCTAATATTGGCATGTCGTTTTAGGGCTAAGCGTCCACTGGCTTTTGACTGCTTTCAGCCTGGCTCCTGACAGTAAGAACACAACCTTTGGATATCTCATGGGATTTTTAGATACTCGACCTGAGTATTATTTATGTCTAAGTGAGAATGTAGGGATACATATGAATGACAAGCTCAGTTTCTTGTGCTGGATTAAATAAATAACTAATGACACTACGTTTTTTCTTGTAACCAGTTATCAATACTTTGTAATTCTTGAGTTGTTGCTCCAGAAGATCAGGACTACTTGACCGAACAATTAGGTCAGTCTAATGACAATGGATGTTTTAAAATTTACCGACCCTACTTTCCACTTGGGTATTAGTTCTATGTCACACCGCTGTTTGTGGCAACTAGTTTTTTACTCTGTAAGGGATTGCATGATATGCACCTATCTTTTCTCTTACAGTTGCTCAACCATATTTATTTCCTTGTCATTGTTAAGAGGTTAGTGCACGGCAGCAATTCATCTTTTGAACACTTTCACTTTTACTTTGAACTTAGTGGGTATACTTCAATCTCATTGTAAAATATACGGATAGGTCTCGCTTTTTTCCTTCCTGGCATTGGATTTTTACACAATCCTATAATCATAAACAGATGTTTATAAAAAATATATATCCTCATAGTAGGTCTGGAGTGACTCCTATTTTCTGTATATATGTAATTGCAGCCTTGAAGAAGGCACTATGTGCATATAGGGTAGTAGGATGCACTAGTCCCAAGCAACACAACACTTAAAATAACTTTTCACAAATTTCTCTACAAAGAATTGCACATGCCAAATGGAGGTGCGATCAGTAAACCATCATTGCACTCTTTAGTTTTGTACTACCCATGCACTGATGCAATCAACCAGACCCTACCCATGTACTCAGGAGTTGGCTAGGCGCTCGACCTCGGACCTGGGGACCTGGGTTCGAGTCTCGGTAACGACGCCAAACATCCTGTGATTCTGGGAAAATCACTTAATCTCCCCGTGCCTAACAAAAAAATGAATGTGTGTTTCATGTAACGTAACTGGTGCTATGTAAAGCGCTCTGATACCTGATTCGGTTCGGGTCATGTTCGCGCTATATAAAACTCTACAAAAAATAAAAAATAAATAAAAATCACCCAGGCACTACTCTTGCAGTTATCCAATCACCCGGCCACTACTTATGCACTAATCCTGTCACCCAGGCACTATTCCTGCACTCATCTAATCGCTCAGGTACTACTCATGCACTCATACAATCCCCCAGGCACCACCCATGCACTCCTGCAGTCACCCAGGTACTACCCATGCACTCATCCAATCACCTAGTCTCTACTCATGTACTCATCCAGTCACCCAGGCACTACACATGCACTCATCCAATCACCCAGACACTACCCATTCAATCATCCAATCACCCAGGAACTACTCGTGAATTTCTCCAATTCCCCAGGCACTAACAATGCACTCATCCAATCACCCAGACACTACCCATGCACTCATGAAATTACCCAGGCCTATGCATGCACTCATACAATCACCCAGGCACATCCTATGCACTCCTCCGATCACTCAGGCACTACTCATGTACTCCTATGATCACCCAGGCATCACCCATGCACTCCTGCAATCACTCGGACACTACCCATGCGCTCCTACAATCACCCAGGCAATTTTCATGCAGTCATTAAATCACCCAGGCACTACACATGCACTCATCCAGTCACAAATGTGCTATCCATGCACTCATCCAATCATCCAGGCACTGCCCTTGCACACATCCAATCACTCAGGCACTACCCATGCACACATCTAATCACTCAGCACTACCCATGCATGTATGCAACGACTCAGAGAGTACAGGTACATTCATTCAATCATTCATTCAGTAGTAATATATTGGGTTTTTTGTGTGGGTTTTTTGTGTTTTTATACCTTTTGTTTTTTAAACAGTTGTTTTTGTGTCTTTGTGATACAGAGACAACAACAGGTTGCAAAAATAGAACATGCACTTACAGTAAAAGGTGCAGAAAATAAAGTTCAAAACAAACAGGTGATTTTTGGCTGCACCACGTAGGTTAAAATGACCTGCTCTCCTGCAGATAAAATAACACCATAGACCATACAGTACATGGCTACATGTCGAAATTCTGGAGCCATTTCTTAGGTTCGGTTTTCCATTTCATCGGAAATCTTCTGTCCAGGTGTTGGTGTTGTTTCAAGGGATGCAGATGGCTCTCTAAGCTCTCTTTTACGCATTGCACTTTTTATCTGATTTTTGTTGTAGGAAATCAAATGATAAATCATAGAAGTTGACCCGCAACTGTACTTTTTGCCGGTATCTCTTTATAAAACTCGTATCACAAAGAGAGCACTTATCAAGTTTTGCAGCTGTTTTTGATTCTCCAGATGGAATTACAAAAAGCTGCCAAGCAATGCTTGTTTTCTTTGGGGGAGGGGTATGTTCTTCTGAATCTCTCTCCACATTTTCCTCTGCCTCCTGAAGGACCTTGCTCTCTTCTCCTTCTTCTGAAGCCGTTCCCCAAAATTGAACTGGGAAAGAACATCTCTGCCTTTCTACAAACCACAACCTCCGTCTCTGAATTCTGCTGGAAAGTGAAGAGCCTTCAAGAAAACATATATGGGTGGATTTTCCTGTGAAGATACTAAAAAAGTGTATTATCCAATCACATCATTGTTTGTCCTGGTCACATGATCTTCACGACTACTGATATCTCTGCAATTGTTGGTAATGGTAATAAAAAGTAATTTCCAACCAAACATAAACAAATAAATACATTTTGAGAATGTGTACATTAGTAAAAAGTTTGTATTGCAACACAATATAACTGGATGTTTTACTTTTAGACTTGTTGAACCATGTGCTCGTTGCAGATGGCAAAATCACTGCGACTTCCGGCGGCCCCCAAATAAAGAAAAGACATTATATGCATACATTTGACAAAAGCTAAATTGAAAAATAATAGTTAAAGCAGCCACTACCAAACCCCTAAAGTCAAACATCTATCCAAATATGTCTATTTTACAGTATGTTGAAAACCACACACTCTTCACGGATAGCAACGACAGCACGACATCTGGCGGCCCGCAAACACAGAAAATACATTAAAAACATACACTTTACAAAAGAAAAATAGCAGTTAAAGCAGCCCACTAGCAATGCACTGGAGGCAAACATCGCCTACAGTATCCAAATATATGTATTTTACAGTAAGTTGAAAGCAATGCATTCTTTGCGGATTGTGACATCATCGTGACTTCCGCCGGCTCCACAAAGAAAATACATTAAAATGGTCCATTTTACAAAAGTTAAATAGAAAAATAGTAGTTAAATCAGCCTACTAGCAAACCCCTGATGGCAAATATCATCTACACTATCCAAATATGTGTATTTTACAGTATGTTAAAAGCCATGTGCTCTTTGCAGATGGTGACGGCAGCGCGTCTTCCAGTGGTGCCACAAAGAAATAAATGAACTTGAAACGTACATTTTACAAAAGCCAAATAGAAAAATGCTAGTTAAAGCCACCCACTAGCAACTTCCTAAAGGCAAACATCGCCTACACTATCAAAATATATGTTTATTAGAACTTGTTCAAAACCACACAGTTAACAGAGACATCACAAATGCCGGTGTAGCAAAAGGAAACAGAAAATGTTGTAAAAATATTATTTACAAAACAAAACAACTAAAAACGAAATTCAAAATATGATGTTACTTTAATACTTACTTTAAACAGTGTTTACATTACGTTTGTTTCACTATGAAACTATATTTATACATGCTAATGCAATATACGAAGTAAAACACAATTTTCTCCCCCAATTCTATTTTTCAGTAGCAAACCTTCACAAATCAGCCTCAACCTTGGAATGCGCACCATGATTCCATACTATTCTGTTAAGTGATTTGTTTTTTCAGATTTGTCAAACGGTGTTATAGACATAGTATAGTTAAACAATATTTTTAAAACAATAAAATGTTTATGCATATAATTAACTATGAGTTAACTCTTTAGTATGTTAGAAAACCTTAAGAAATTACTTTAAAAAGCAAAGGTTACAGGGACGTTATAGTTAGGAAATCGAATTAAAAAAAACTTAGAAATTCACAGAAAAAATCAAAGGTTATAGGGACGTTATAGTTGGAAAATAGAAAAAAAAACTTAAAAATTCATTGAAAAAACAAAAGTTACAGGGACCTTATAGATAAGCACAGGTTTTACTTGTACAAAACCAATCAAATTCAGCAGCTTTAGTTAGCTAACCTAACTATAACACGTGCTGTCGCAATGCACTGCTTATGATCACACCTATTAGATCACTAATGACATGGTCAGTGACATCACTGATGACATTCACAGACCCATACCAGTATGTGCACATCCTTTCACTGATTTATAGATCTACACACATCCACTCACTCACCCACTCACTCTCTAATACAGCCACTGACATATCCACTTATACACCCATACAGACCCTCACAGACTGTGTCACCCACAGAAGTTCTCACACACCTACTCAGTGATCCATACTTCAATCACATAGCCACTAAGTCACTCATACAGCTATACACCCACCCACTTAGTTATACAGATACTAACGTACTTACTCACCTATACAGTCGCTGATACAAGCCCACGCTCACCCATACAACGACTCTCACATTCACTCACTCACCCAGTCACTCATATACCCCATCACTCACCTCTACTGCCTTTCACATATTCAGTTACTCACCCATATACCACTGCCACATCCACTGACTCACTCACACATATATACTTTCATTCCTCCATACAGCCCCTTACACACACATTAACTCACCCATTCACTCAGTCAGTCACATACCTTCTTACCCACACAGACACTCAGTCACCCATAGAGTTACTCAGACAACTAATCACTCACCCATACAGCCACTCGTGTACCCACTCTCACACCTATACAGCCACTTAGATACCAACTGAAAGACTGATATAGACATTCACATAATCAGTAATTCACCCATATATTCACTAAGGCAACTAATCACTCACTTATAAATTCAGTCACGCACACAGTGAATCATCCATATAGGCACTCATGCACGTACAGATTCACCAGTACACCTTGGTGTATATATATATATATATATATATTCACTGAAAAAACCATAGGTTATAGACCATATATAGTTAGGAATTAGCATTTACAAAACCTTGAAAATTCACTGAAAAAACCATAGGTTATAGACCATATATAGTTAGGAATTAGCATTTAAAAAACCTTATTTTACTCACACAAAACCATTGAAATTCCATATATAGTTAGTTGCACTAACTATATATTGCGCACCCGCAATCCACTGCTGATGATGTCACATATTACATCATTCATGACATGGTCAGTGACATCACTGATGACAACATCCAGTGACTATGTTTCTGTAAAGTTAAAATATGTCTTACATATTGAAGAATGAGTGGATGTATAAGTGTCTGGACGAAGGATTTAGTAGGTGCATGACTGAATGTATGAGTGAGTGATTAAATGTGTCTCACTGAGTGCATGGGTTAGTGACTAAACTGTCTTAATTTGTGCATCATTATGTCTGTTGTTCTGTAAACTGCTGCATGTGTTGATCAGTAGCTATATGAGTAACTATATGGGTTATTGATTGATTGCCCAAGTATTTGCATGGGAGACTGAGTGTGTGTGTGGCTGGATGGGAGGTGTGTGACTCTGTACAGATCAATGTGTACTTGTATCAATGATTGTATAAGAGAGTAAGTATGTGTTAGTATATGGTTGAAAACGTAAGGTGCTCTATGTTTAACTGTATAGAGTAGAAAATGGAAGTGTGATTGATTCTTTACAGGACTGACTAGGTGTGTGAGTAACTCCATGGATGAGTGGCAGAGTGTGAGTGTCTGTATAGGTGTATGAGTGCATATGATTGTGTTGTAAACATGAGTGATTGTATGTATGAATGATTGTATGGGTGAATGAGTGAATGTGTGTGTAGACGTAGGAATCAGTGAGTACGTATGTAGTAACTAGTATTGGTGTGTCAATGGTTTCAAAAATTATACTCTGTTTTTAACACTGGGTGAAACAGAGGTTATATTAAAATGTGAGGAGATGCATTGTATTGTCACATGAATGATATCATCAGTGATGTGGTCATTGATGTCAAATGAGATGTCATCAGTGATGTCATTTGAGATGTCATCAGTGATGTCATCAGTGATGTCACTGACCATGTCATGAATGATGTAATATGTGACATCATCAGCAGTGGATTGCGGGTGCGCAATATATAGTTAGTGCAACTAACTATATATGGAATTTCAATGGTTTTGTGTGAGTAAAATAAGGTTTTTTAAATGCTAATTCCTAACTATATATGGTCTATAACCTATGGTTTTTTCAGTGAATTTTCAAGGTTTTGTAAATGCTAATTCCTAACTATATATGGTCTATAACCTATGGTTTTTTCAGTGAATTTCAATGGTTTTTTAATAGCAAATATCATAAGCTGTCGAATGTCAAGTACGTGGTAAGAATTTTTTTTTTCGTGTTTATGCACACTGATCTGCTTTGATTGCTGCCCCCCACCCCTCATTTCTATTAGGAGTACTCTCTCTTTGCAGATAGTGAAGGGTAGTTAACGCAGCCCTTTCCCCCTTTGTAATCCGTCGTGCCTGCTTCTCTCTCCATTTGATTGATTGTTCTCTTTGGTTCATTCTCTATTTACAAACAAGCACAGAGTCGCAATACTCTGTTTAGTCTTTGCAGATAGCGAAAAATCGTGTAAAAAAACAAAAGGAATCGAGCAAAATCAGTAGGCCACTAATGGGATCTCTTTTTGACCTCGCTAAAATAGAAACATTAGGAACAACCTGTTGAAAATAGCAATGCGTATGTACATAAGCGGCGTTCATTTGTGTTCACAGTACCCCTTGTTGATTGTTTCAATCGAGCATTGAATTGTTCGATGTTAATTCTCTTAAGGATCTTCTCTGCCTGCAAACGAGGAAGAATAGGAATATTCTCTCTCCCTTTGCAGATAGTGAAGGGTAGGTAACGCAAGCCTTTAACACGTCGTACCTATTTCATTCCTCATTGATTGATTGATTGTCCGAACATTGACTGTTTGGGAATTAGTTCTTTTTGGAGGTATTCCCTGTTTGCAAATAAACGTAGGAAAATCTTTGCAAGTAGTGAAAGGGTACGTAATGCGGACCTTTCTCCCCCGTTGTAATCTGTCATGCCTATCTACTCCCCACTGATTGATGCACCTGTTTCACCCGGACCATTTACTAGACATACGTCATCTGGCCCGACCAGAGAGCACCCCTAGTGAAAAGGACATATGCAATAATAACGAAGTGATCACTGTATCCTGTTAACAGAAACTTTAGCATGAAACAACCTGGAAAGAAAAGAATAGGAAAACGAAAATCAGTAGGCCACTGATGAACATGAACTTTTATTAAACAACGAACAAAGAAACGATAACATAACGTAATGATAAAACCTATTAATGTCCTAGAAACAAGAAAACGTTAAAATATGCCAGTGGTGAGAGACCAGAAAAACAGTAACAGAAACCAAATCACCCCTCGCTGTCCCACCGCCTGCCACGCCAAAAAAATCGATAGACTAGGGAAAATGCAAGTCAGTAGAACATCCGCCCCCACTCTGGAAACTTCCAAGGTGGGGCAGGGTTCCGGCTACGCCCAGCCGGGAGCAGCCCATATAAGGCAGGTCCTGCTGCCACGCCTCGGCCAGGAGATCCTAACGTAGGGTGTAGCCGGAGGAGAGGCCGAGACCAGCGGGACCCGGCCAGGGGATTGCCTTTACAACGCTGAACAGTTGCAGGGGGGGGGAATGTCTCCTCGACCCTCCCCTCTCTCTCCCAGTCCGGCCGCGGTGGCCCTTGAGAGTTGCAGGTAGTCCCGCCACATGCTCTTCCGGTCCGGCCACCAACGGTCGGGGGGCCGAGGCCGACGGAATCCGGCTGCAGCCGATAAACCAAGAAACCCGTTCATGGAGCCAGAGCCAGGGGCGTCCGGCCGACATCCACCGGAAGCCCGGCCCGAAGACGGACGGGACACTTCTTTCTTTTATAATGGCTGCGACAACACTGGGGGGGGATGTCTTGCACATGCCTCCGACCCCCCCCTCGTCCTCATCGCCTGGTCCGACCATAACAAATCTCAAGCGAGACGCCGTGCGGTGCACTGGGAGGGAGAGACGGTGCGAACAGGCCTCTCCCGCCTCCCCAGTGGAGGCTTCCCAGCTGCACCCTCAGCGGTCCAGGCGCCCGGAAAAGAGTTCTTCCACTGTGGCCATGCTGCATTGTCTCGCCCGGCAGGGTGGAGCCCGTCCGCTCATTTGACCCCGCGATCGCCAGTAGCTACCGAACTCTCAAAATGGCGGTCGACCTGGCAAGAGCGGGCCCAGCATAAAGAAATGGCCCGGTCACTGGTTGACTCCACCACCGTAGTCCTCCACGACCTTGAAGATTCTAGAGGAGCCGCGGGAGTCTCCCACCCCCGATGGGGAATGACTGCCATGATCACCCGTGGAGTGACGAAACTGTATCCGCGGGACGTCGGCGCCAGCCTCACTTTGAATTACTAGAATCCTGCAGACCTCACTTCCGGTGAAAGCACAGTGTGACCCGGTAGGAAAAATTGTTGCACCCCCTCCCCTTTTTGACTGATAGTTCAAACCACCGATCCTTTCCTTTGCCCTTTTAACGGAACTTTGGACTGCCTCCCCCTCTTTTACATTTTCTAGAGAAAACAAAACATTAACCACTACATTAGCATAGCAGTTGACACCAGAACTGTTTTCAAATTGAAAACCAACAACATCTTCAACAGAATCCTTTTTGTTTCTGCTGTGACCCTGCTCCAGCACAGGCATTGTCCCCAGCAGTAATTCTGCAATGCCGGTAAGAATAGCTGTGGTGCCTACTGGACTCACTCACCCCCGCGGCGCCCCACGCCGTTATTTGCTGGGCGGCAACTTGCTAGACATCACCTTCGTGACATCCAGATTTCAGCGCGTTCTGCTGCCTTGGAACTATTCGCACAACAGACCGCTACTGACAAGAATATTTGATTATTGGTGCTGTCAATTTCAATAAATCTATTGGATAATTCAAAAGAAATTGCCACGGTCTCTTCGTTGTTTAAATGTTTTTACTGTTTTTGTTTTGTTGTATATATTTATATGTTATTAAAGTTTTATATTCCTACTACTTTGTTGGAGTGCTATATATTTTTTATGTGACACATAATTGTAAAAACTTTGATGTACAAAGAGTCATTCCTGGAATCTTCCGCTTCAGGCTCGGTCCCCTCCCCAATCACAATACAGGATAGTTTTCAGATAGTAGGAACACGTGTGGTGTGACGGATCTCATCGGGTGTGGGCCTTGATCTACTATAACTCCTTTGAAGAGGGGTGATTCTTTACAGCTGGGGCCATAAACTACATCTGCAGGGCTAGCTGATAGCCTGGACAATCGGACACAGAGGAAGAGGAGTGTCACAGGGTGCGGTAGTGAATAGGGCGAAAGGGAGGTGTCGGGCGGGCACAGTGTGATTCTCAGGGAAGAGCAGCGCAGATGGGGGGAGGTTTATTGCCCATGCATAAGACAGAGAGCGGTGGTGACCAGTGCCTGGGGGAGATGCTTACGAGGGTGAGGAGCCATGCTACGAATCGACAGCGTGCAGAGAGTGGGTCTGGTCAAGACATCTAAAATGGCTGCCGTGCACGACAAAAGTGTGGCATTTCAAAAAAGGCAAGATGGCGCAGACAATGTTTTTCAACACTTCCTCATTTCCTTCGAATCGAACGTTAACAGACGTTGGGGCATATTACCAAAGTTAAGCGATATTTATCGCTAACGATGCTTACCAACCAATTTTTTACCACTAAGCATCGTCAGAAATTATCGAAGATAAACCTTACTATTATCAAGGTTTATCGCAAATGCGATAATAAACGGCCGCAATGCATGAATATCGCTAAAAACTCAGCGATATTCATGCATTACCGAGCTAATACTCTTAGCCATGTTATCCACCTCCCATTGGATAACATGGCTAAGAACTGCTCAGGGCAGGTGTTACTTTTTGGAGATATTCGCGCTTAGCGCGAATATCTCCAAAAGTTGGTAATAGGAGATAGATATCTTGCATGTTGTAATGCAAGTTATTGTGGTATATGGAACTCATACCATAATCTCTCAGGAAAGCAGAAACTGATCCTTTTGGGACCGCCTAAAAAGGCCTAGGGGGTGAGGAGTACTCTACTTTGCCCCCTTTTCACGTTCCGAACTATTTTATTTTACTCTCTTCTGTAATTACACAAAATACCAGCGATAAGATGCATCGGAGACACACAGTGAGAGAAAGGAGGCCGGAGATGAAGAAGACATGTCAAATACACATTGGAGATAATATAGTGGCAGAAGGGAAGTAAATATGAGTAAACTTACCATGTAACATAAAAATGTTGCACTCTATACTATAAGTCTCATTTTATACTACAATCACTTCGCTACAACCTCATCAATTAAAAATAAAAATAAATAATGTCTCAAACAATTTTTGATTTCTAAATATAAATTTATTCTTCAGAATTTTCTAAATTTGAAACAACTAGTAACATGTCCTCATCAGTAATTTCCTCTTCAATCATCTCATCTGGAATCTCCTCATTAAAAGTCTGCAATGATGATTCTTGTAACTCTATGGTCTCCAAACACTCGATAAATTCGCCATCAAGAGATTGATCAAAAAAATCATTCAAGTCATCTCCTCCTTCTGACAATATTTCATTATTGGTGCTGTCCATTTCAATCAATGTAGTGGAATCATTCAAGTCATCTCCTCGTGACAATATTTCATTATTGGTGCTCTCAATTTCAATCAATGTAGTGGAATCATTCAAGTCATCTCCTCCTTGTGACAATATTTCATTATTGGTCCTGTCCATTTCAATCAATCTAATGGAATCATACAAGCCATCTCCTCCTTGTGACAATATTTCATTATTGGTGCTCTCAATTTCAATCAATGTAGTGGAATCATTCAAGTCATCTCCTTGTGACAATATTTCATTCTTGGTGCTGTCCATTTCAATCAATCTAATGGAATCATACAAGTCATGTCCTCCTTGTGACAATATTTCATTATTGGTGCTCTCAATTTCAATCAATGTAGTGGACAATTCAAAAGAAATTGCCACGGTCTCTTCATTGTGAGCCATTTTATTTTGAAATTGCTTGCTGTAAATTGCAGAAAAAAATAATCACTTTCATTTATCGTTTTTAGTAATACATAATATAAAACTAACTTCATCAAGTATTTAGTATAACAGAAGGACTGCAAATAAATAACAGAAAACATTTTTCAAATTATCTTCAAGTGTACAACATAGTTCCCCTTACAAATTAACAACTCACCTTTTTAAAAGTAGCAGAAGTGTTAGTACTGTGTAAATCAAACACCAGAAATTCACCACCAAAAATTCCTCACAAATGTACCTCAGACAGTAGTATCACAAAATGGCTGTGGTTTCCTCTCATTTGACATATATACATAACCAATTAACTTTCATCACACACAAATACAAAACCAAAGTAACATTTTAATTGGTTCTAAATTTCAACACTTTCAAATGTGTTTTCCCCATGCAATTTTCCATAGGACATTTACATACGTCTACAGCCTGAATGGCTGAACGGAATTACACCAAACTTGGCAAAATGGTACATCAAACCTAAGAGGTCAGGAAGGATCTACTATGCCCCCTTATGGTCATTTCCCCCTTCGCTTTGGCCTCCTCTTGTCTCTCAATCCTACCGAGAGACAAGATGGCGGCCGCTACGGACTGTTTGGAATGTTGACAGACGCCGGAGAACCAATCAGCTTCGCAAAGCTCCGTAACGCGAAAAGTACGCGAAGCGGAGCGCTGTTACAGATATATATCTTTTTTTGAACGTTAATTTCTCAAAATCCACTGGAGCACATATATTGAGACCTAGCAAAGGCACATCGGGCTACCAGTCCCTAATATTTTGCCAAGTTTCGTGCAAATCCATTCAGCCGTTCAATTATTATTTTTATTATTTTTTTTTGCCCCGCGGGGCCCTTTTAAAACCTCCACATCAAACCTAGGGGGTCAGCGAGGATCTACTATTCCCCCTTATAGTTATTTCCCCCTTTGTTTTGACCTCCTCTTGTCTCTCGATCCTACCGAGAGACAAGATGGCGGCCGCTACGGACTGTTTGGAATGTTGACAGACGCCGGAGAACCAATCAGCTTCGCTTCACAAAGCTCCGTTGCGCGAAAAGTCCGCGAACCAGAGCGCTGCCTGGTCCGCGCTTACAGATATATATCTTTTTTTAAACGTTAATTTCTCAAAATCCACTGGAGCACATATATTGAGACCTACAAAAGGCACATCGGGCTACCAGTCCCTACAATTTTGCCAAGTTTCGTGCAAATCCATTCAGCCGTTCGGGCTAAAAGTGAGGCCAACCGCCCTATGGAAAACTCAATGTTAAAAACACGTTTTGGGACCCCCCTTTTTTCTCGGCCCCCACTGGACGAACCCCCCCCAAATTTTCAAGGGCTGCTCAGAAACAAAATGTGCCATTTTCCTGAAAATTTCAGCCAATTCCGTCCACAAACGCCAAAGTTATTAGACATAGAATTTTCAAAAAACCCATAGAGAAAAAATCCTAACTATATATACCTACTGGCGACCGCCAGTAGGTAATTACCTACTGGCGGTCGCCAGTAGGTATATATAGTTAGGACCTAGTTACCATAGGAAATTCCGAACATTCTATTGGGAATAACTTTGGCGCCGATTGAGGGATCTGCCTGAAATATTCCTTAAATTTGCATCGCTCCGCTCCTTCCCTGAAAGTTTCGGGGGGATTCGTCAAGCGGGGGCCGAGAAAAAAGGGGGGTCCCAAAACGTGTTTTCCCCATGTTAATTTCCATAGGGACATTCTGACAAGGCTACAGCTCGAACGGCTGAACGGAATTACACCAGATTTGGCAAAATGGTAGGGACTGGTATGCAGCAGTGCCTTTTGTATGTTTGGTGTAAATCCCTCCAGTAGTTCTTGAGAAAATTGAATTTGAAAGTTTTCAAATGGCATTTTCTATGGGACCTTTAGACACGGCTACAGCCCGAACGGCTGAACGGAATTACACCAAACTTGGCAAAATGGTAGGGACAGGTATGCAGTAGCGCCTTTTCTATATTTGGTGAAAATCCCTCCAGTAGTTGTTGAGAATTTGAATTTGAGCAAATTATATATCTATATGCGCTCAACATTCTATTGGGAATAACTTTGGCGCCGATTGAGGAATCTGTGTGTAATTTTCCCAAATTTTGCCCAACTCTGCTCCGCTCCTTCCCTGAAAGTTTCGGGGGGATTCGTCAAGCGGGGGCCGAAAGGGGGGTCCCAAAACGTGTTTTCCCCATGCTAATTTCCATAGGGACCTTTAGACACGGCTACAGCCCGAACGGCTGAATGGAATTACACCAAACTTGGCAAAATGGTAGGGCTTGGTATGCAGATGTGCCTTTGCTATGTTTGGTGAAAATCCCTCCAGTAGTTCTTGAGAAAATTGAATTTGAAAATTTTCAAATGGCATTTTCTATGGGACCTTTAGACACGGCTACAGCCCGAACGGCTGAACGGAATTACACCAAACTTGGCAAAATGGTAGGGACAGGTGTGTAGTAGTGCCTTTTCTATATTTGGTGAAAATCCCTCCAGTAGTTGTTGAGAAAATTGAATTCGAGCAAATTATATATCTATATGCGCTCACCGTACGCGCGCCGTACGCGTACGGTACGCGTACCGTACGCGTGCGTACCCTTACGTGCGCAAGCGAGTTTCTGATTGGCTGGCAGTCGACTGTCAACATTCCAAACTGTCCAAACCAGGAAGTGTTGGCCACCATCTTGTTTTTCAGGAGAACTCAGGCACAAGAGAGCCCAAAACAAGAGTGGAAAACACAAAAAGGGGGCAGGGTAGAGACCCCCCAACCCTCTAGCCCTTCTCAGGGGTCCCAAAAGGACCCCCAAGGGCAAAAAAATAAATCGCGGGGTACGCGCACTGTACGCGTACGGTACGCGTACCGTGCGCGATCCCCACGATTTAACTTGGTGGTCCTTCTGGGACCCCCTGAGAAGGGCTAGGGGGTCTCAACCCTTCCCCCTTTTCGCGTTTTCCACTCTTGTTTTGTGCTCTCTTGTGCCTCACTTCTCCTGAGAAACAAGATGGCTGCTCAGGTGGTCCCAGAAGGATAATAACATATATAAACGTTATCCGCTAATAGAATTAGCATTTACAAAACCTTTGAAATTTATTGAAAAAAAATAGGTTTCACGCCTGATATAGTTAGGAATTAGCATTTAAAAAACCTTGCAAATTCACTGAAAAAACCATAGGTTTCAAGCCTTATATAGTTAGGAATTAGCATTTAAAAAAACCTTGCAAATTCACTTAAAAAACCATAGGTTTCAGGCCTTATATAGTTAGGAATTAGCATTTTAAAAACCATGCAAATTCACTTAACCCCTTGGACGCTCATGACGAGCTCAGCTCGTCATGGAGTGCCCATTCATTTCAATGGAAATTACAGTAAATTGGTGATGATGCTCTAGCATCCAAGTGGTTAAAAAAACATAGGTTTCAGGCCTTATATAGTTAGGAATTAGCATTTAAAAAAACATTGAAATTGCTCCTATATAGTTAGTTGTACTAACTATATTTCGCGCACCCGCAATCCACTGCTGATGATGTCACATATTACATCATTCATGACATGCCCATGGTAACCACCACCCCCAGGGCCTGCTCCAGCAATGTCCCAGGATGCCCAACCCGGGACAATGCAGTTTGCTATGGCTGCGTGGGAGTCCATGTAAAATACTCTTGCTTACTTGAAGCTGAGCAGAATTGCTTTTGGACAGAGAGAGCTGCATGTCCTTTGTCCAGCAGCAATGCAGGCTCCTGCTGGACACAGGGTACCAGCAGGGACAGCGGAGGCCTTTAGGCTCTCCTTACAGTCCCAGTGGTGAGTGGGTGTCCTGGAAGCACCCACTTTACATGGTCATGTCCTGGGGATGGGGTCCCCGGGCCCAATTTGGCCTGGGGAGGGAGGCCACCTCCCCTTTTTACAATAAAGAAGTGGCTAAGCCTCAGGTATGGGGTCTCCGGGCCATAATTGTCCCAGAAGGGTAGACCGCGTGGCCTCTCTTCCTTTAAATAAAAAAATAAGGTAAAAAATGCTGAAATTGGCCCAGGGAAGTGGGCTACGCTGCTCCCTTCCCTAAAAATAAATAACTAAAGCCCACAAACTCTCTGTAGGTCCCATCCCTTTCTCCACCGCTCCTCAAACACACCTCCTGACACACTGGTGGTTGGAGAATGAAGTCCCCTGCCTCCAGAGGGTCCTTGGGGGCCAATGACCCTTCCTGTTACATCCAGTAAGTCCCACACATTGGGATTGCTAAAAGGTTGTTGGAGAACACACACTGTTTCTCCATCACTCTGGAAACATACCTCTTGGTGCACTACTGGTTGGGGGATGAAGTCCCTTTGGTTCTTGAGGGCCTCAGGACTCCCCCCATGGTTCCCAACATTTAAATAGTGAGTGCCCTGGGTGGGACCAGCAAAAGACACACAGGTGATGGACGGAATGCAATTAAACATTCACCGCCAGTCAAGAGACTCTGGTAAAATCCATCGTTCTTTTGCTCACCATGCCACCCCAGTTTAGACCCAGCCATATGCAAATCAGTCTTGACCCTGTGCCTCATGGGAACAGTCCAGCTCAGACCGCCAACCCATGTCCTCCCTGGACCGGAAACAAGCATCCTGAGACCGGTTTCAGGACGTCACCCCTCATCAGCCTGGCCAGCTTGAATCCAGTGGCACCCAGTAGAGTGGCCAGGCCCCAGGGGATTGGGTAACCGACACCAAAATCAGCCCGGAAGGGGTGCCACATCTCCCTTTAAAAATCAAATAAAAAAATAGGAGGCACGCCCCAGGGGAATGGGGTCTCTGGGGCCAAAATCAGCCGCAGAGGGGGCCCATGTGGCCCTCTCCCTTTCTTAAAAAAAAAAAAACTACAAAAAGAGGGCAGGCCCTGGTGGATGGAGTCCCCAGGGTCAACATTGGCCCAGGGCGGGGGCCACTCGGGCCCCCCCCTATACAAAATAAAAACGAAAAGAAATGGCCAGGCCTTTTTAGAAGGGGTTCCCATGGCTGTAATCGGCCCAGGAGGAGGGCCGTACAGCCCACCTTCCTTAAAAAATAAAACAAGCATTTTGGCAAGTTGACAGAGGCCACGCCCTGCTCACCACCACTCTAATGTAGTCCCCTTGGATGCTGAGTGTCCTTTGGGTCCAGGAACCCCTTGTGTTACCTCCAGTAAGTCCCAGACAGCGGGATTGCTGAGAGGACTTGGATGCTACACCCCCTTTCTCCACCACTCTGCAAACATGCCTCTAGGTGCACTGCTGGTAGGGGGATGACATCCCCATGCCTCATGAGTTCCTCAGGACTATGGTGGACTTTTCCCTCCAAACAGTTGTGCACCACAGGTGCGTTTGCAGCGTGGTGGAGAAAGGGGAAATGGCCTCCAACATGCTCTTAGCAATCCAGGTGTGGGACATTTTTTCGAGGTAAACAATATTGACATAGTGGGTGTCGCCGTCTCTTTTGTATATTCGAGTGCCTTTTCATCCAACTTTGCTTCTTATCACACAAGTTTACATTGAATAAACGCAATTGATTTCATGATCTGTTTATCATGAAGTTCAATATGATTGATTTGTATAATTTATTACAGTAAATGTTTTCTCATATTTAATTTATTCTTCATAATGAGTGGTTTGTTGCAGATCAAATACTGAAGAATCATGCAGGCATGATTGTAATGACTATTTGATCATCCTAAGTGTTTTGTTTATGTTCATTAGGTCAAAGCGTATTTCTGTGGTGAGTGGGGCACTGTGTAAACTTGACAAAGGGTCCACAGCCGAAACGCGTTGTTTTGCACATTAAACATCTGTGCTTCTCACTTGGTGTGCCACTTGCATCATTTTTGATTACTGGATTGGTCTTGAAGTTTCTCATAATTGATGGTTGCTTCTACCATCGCTGGCACCGGCACCATGAGGAGAGTTACGGCGTCCAAGCAGCTCTATGGTTACGGAAATATATATATATGTCTATATCTGAATTTAGCAAAGCGCCCCTGCGCTAACAGAAGGGCTCACCACAATATCCCCAGGCCATCCGGCTTTCTCACGGCTCCCGGTAAATTCGAAGCTTTGCCCCATGAAATTGATAAAGTCCGACGCGTTTCGGGGCCAACAAACGCCCCTTCTTCATGGACAAAAACCACAGGCATCGCGCTCTCAACTGTTGTAATTTCAAACACGGTTTTGTTTGAAACAGTCCGCCCTAAGTGGGTGTGGCTCTTGGGGTGATGTGACCAGAAATTCTGGTAATTGTAGTCCCAACAGGTGAGTAAAATTAATATCCTTGAGTAGGTGCTGTGCCTGGGTACATCAATGTCTTTTAGTTCATACCTTGAGTAGGTGGGGTGCCAGACATCGAGGTTACAGCATTCACTGGGATAGTGCGCTGACTGGCAGAGGATTAAGATTCCGCCTCAGTCTCCCCTTGCGCTCCGTTGTCCTCGCCCATGGGAAGCGGCGCTCCTTCCACGGTTTGGGCCAACCGTCAGTAATGTGAATTTAGCAAAGCGCCCCTGCACTAACAGAAGGGCTTACCACAGTATCGCCAGGCCATCCACCTTTCTGAGCGCGCGATGCCTGTGGTTTTTGTCCATGAAGCAGGGGCGTTTGTTGGCCCCGAAACGCGTCGGACTTTATCAATTTTATGGGGCAAAGCTTAGAAGTTACCGGGAGCCGTGAGAAAGCCGGATGGCCTGGGGATACTGTGGTGAGCCCTTCTGTTAGCGCAGGGGCGCTTTGCTAAAACTATCTATCTATCTATCTATACATACACATATACACATGCACTTTCTTTTGTGTTAATGTGTGTGTGAATATATTTAATATATATATATATATATATTCACTGAAAAAACCATAGGTTATAGACCATATATAGTTAGGAATTAGCATTTACAAAACCTTGAAAATTCACTGAAAAAACCATAGGTTATAGACCATATATAGTTAGGAATTCGCATTTACAAAACCTTATTTTACTCACACAAAACCATTGAAATTCCATATATAGTTAGTTGCACTAACTATATATCGCGCACCCGCAATCCACTGCTGATGATGTCACATATTACATCATTCATGACATGGTCAGTGACATCACTGATGACATCACTGATGACATCTCAAATGACATCACTGATGACATCTCAAATGACATCACTGATGACATCACTGATGACATCTCATTTGACATTACTGATCACATCACTGATGATATCATTCATGTGATAATACGATGAACCTCTTCAGACTCTAATATAACCTTAGATACAATCAGTGTAAACAGACACTCACAGACTGTCACTCATCCATGGAGTTACTCACACACCTAGTCAGTCATGCAAAGAATCAATCACACCTCCATTTCCTCAACTATACAGTTATACAAACTTTACTTATTCAAACATATACTAACACATATTTACTCTCTTATACAATCCCTGATACAAGTTCACAATGATCCATACCGCCACTCACACATTCACTGGCTCTTATGCACAGTTATTTATATATGTCAACTCTCACATGTACTGTGTTTTACATATGTACTTACTTTGACATGTAGCACTGAGATATCCATTCACTCACCAATACACTCATGCACACAGTCAACCGCCCATACAGCTGTTTCCACGTGCACTTTTGAACCCATACATCTAGTGAATCAACTGCTCACACATCTATGCACAGAGTCATACACCTCCCAGCCACCCACACACACACTCAGTCTCCCATACAAATACTTGGGCAACCAATCAATAACCCATATAGTTACTCATATAGCTACTTATCAACACATGCAACAGTTTACAGAACAACAGACATAATGATGCACAAATTAAGACAGTTTAGTCACTAACCCATGCACTCAGTGAGACACATTTAATCACTCACTCATACAGTCAGTCATGCACCTACTAAATCCTTCATCCAGACACTTATACATCCACTCATTCTTCAATATGTAAGACATATTTTAACTTTACAGAAACATACAGTCACTGGATGTTGTCATCAGTGATGTCATTTGAGATGTCATCAGTGATGTCATCAGTGATGTCACTGACCATGTCATGAATGATGTAATATGTGACATCATCAGCAGTGGATTGCGGGTGCGCGATATATAGTTAGTGCAACTAACTATATATGGAATTTCAATGGTTTTGTGTGAGTAAAATAAGGTTTTGTAAATGCGAATTCCTAACTATATATGGTCTATAACCTATGGTTTTTTCAGTGAATTTTCAAGGTTTTGTAAATGCTAATTCCTAACTATATATGGTCTATAACCTATGGTTTTTTCAGTGAATTTTCAAGGTTTTGTAAATGCTAATTCCTAACTATATATGGTCTATAACCTATGGTTTTTTCAGTGAATATATATATATATACATACATATATAAACATATATCATCTGTATATCTATATAAATACAAACATAAATGCATGCATACATATACTTATATGCATACAGATGCATGTTATTTACATGAAAGTTGAAAAAACACTAATAAAAGCAAAGCTAAAAAGCCACCTCATTACAAACAGAATGGCTTTAACTTAAACGAGGGCGAGATCTATTGCATTTTCAATGCTTGTTTACTTTGGTTCCATCAAGAAGGCATTCAGATGTGTCACACATTTGCCATGAATTCTGAATGTTAGCACTCTAGTTGCACATTAGATCACTGTAGTAAAGCTACTGCTCACCAGGGACGTCTGCTGCTGGTATTCAAAGTGCATGTTTCAGTCTGCATGTCAGAATTTTTTTAATGAAATTGAAGAGGGTTTGAGAAGTCACTCAAAATGTGCCCTAATTTTTCTTTCTGCAGCACTAATCATAATTCATATGGCAAAATATACCCCCTCATTTTGTTCCTTTTTAAATTAAATGTTTTAAGAGTTACCACTTTATTCCAATCAAGATGGCTTCAGGTGTGCCATACCTTTGTAATAAGTAGGTCTGTTAGCGCTCTAGTTGTTCTTTAGAACACTCTGGGACATTCTGTCATTGGGCTATACTTGGGCTACATCTGGGTGATATTTGGGCTACATTTGGGCTCTTTTGTCTCTGGTGGCCATTTTGGGAGACTGCATGTCAGAATTTTTTAATGAAATAGAAGAGGATTTGAAAAGTCACTCAAAATGTGCCCTAATTTTTCTTTCTGCAGCACTAATAATACCTTCTATTGCATAATATACCCCCTCATTTTGTTCCTTTTTAAATTAAATGTTTTAAGAGTTACCACTTTATTCCCATCACGATGGCTCCAGGTGTGCTATACCTTTGTAATAAGTGGGACTGTTAGCGCTCTAGTTGTTCTTTAGAACACTCTGGGACATTCTGTCATTGGGCTATACTTGGGCTACATCTGGGTGATATTTGGGCTACATTTGGGCTCTTTTGTCTCTGGTGGCCATTTTGGGAGACTGCATGTCAGAATGTTTTAATAAAATAGAAAAGGATTTGAGAAGTCACTCAAAATGTGCCCTAATTTTTCATTCTGCAGCACTAATCATACTTTCTATGGCAAAATATACCCCCTCATGTTGTTTCTTTTTAAATTAAATGTTTTAAGAGTTACCACTTTATTCCAATCAAGATGGCTTCAGGTGTGCCATACCTTTGTAATAAGTAGGACTGTTAGCGCTCTAGTTGTTCTTTAGAACACTCTAGGAGGCTGCAGTAGAACACAAAGGAATCAACTGACAGTCTCTGTCCTTGTTGGATGTACATGTTTTACTGAGAATGTCAGACTTCATTTTCACATGACTGAGAAAGATAATGTGAATTTACAGAAAATATGCTTTCAGTTTAGCTTATAGATCCCCTTCCAAACCACTGTGGGAAAATCATGAGATATTAGTTTTCTTTCAAACAATATTCATGATATCACAGCAGAAGGTTTTTTCACATGGTAAAATCACCTTAGAACCCACCACAATTCCTAAAACGAGTATGGTACCATCAACAAATGATTTATAATGTAACTAAAGTCCTAAAACCCTCTATTAACTACAATGCTTTTTAATGAGGTGCTATCATGTATATTGGTCCCAAGATGGCTGCCAACACTTCTTGGATGAAGTGCTGACAGCCAATCAGATCAGATGTGTGGTTAGGCTCCGCCCAGATATATATCTTTTTTTGAACCTAAATTACTCTAAATCCACTGGAGCACATATATTGAGACCTAGCAAAGGCACATCGGGCTAACAGTCCCTACAATTTTGCCAAGTTTCGTGCAAATCCATTCAGCCGTTCGAGCTAAAAGTGAGGCCAACCGTCCTATGGAAATTAACATGGGAAAAACGCGTTTTGGGACCCCCCTTTTTTCTCGGCCCCCCCTTGATGAAACCCCCCCAAATTGTCAGGGGCTGCTCAGAAACAAAATGTTCCATTTTCCTGAAAATTTCAGCCAATTCCGTCCACAAACGCCAAAGTTATTAGACATAGAATTTTCAAAAATCCCATAGAGAAAAAATCCTAACTATATATACCTACTGGCGACCGCCAGTAGGTAATATATATATATATATATATATATATATATATATATATATATATAGGGCAGTTGTTACAAAAGATATGAGAGCATTCTGGCAATTGGTAGCAAATGGTAATGAAGGCCCATCTAGGTTAATTTCAGGCACAATTCAACCATGGGTCTGGCACGCCCATTTCTCTGATCTGTATAGAGCTAAGGAAAGCTCTTGGTCACTGATGTTATGCAACACAATTATGTTATTCATTCCCCTGAAGTCCCTCTGGTGTTTGAAATAAAGGATACTTTGGATGCAATTAAAACTATTGATTCTGGCAAGGCTGCCGAACCTGATTGTGCCCCGGATGACCTATTCCTGGCCGACGCTGAGCTATGGTTTTTTATTTCCACAAGTTGGCAAATTATATTCTGAAATTGGGGGCTATTCCCACCAATTAAAAGGCAACCCAAATTATGCCGATTTATAAAAGGGGTTTGAGGTACTCCCAGCTAAACTATAAGCCTATTTGCCTAATAGATGTGGTCCAGAAACTCTTTGCTAGACAAATTCTAGGGAAAATATATTCTTGGATATAATCCCACCAGGCCCTTTTGCCACTGCAAGCTGGTTTTAGAAAATGGTCTGCACGATCAACCAGATCTTTTGTTTTCTCATAATATATTGGAAAACCATTGTTCTACAGAATAAACACGTTTATCTTGGTTTTGTTAATTTAAAATCAGTATTTGAGCTAGTTTCCAGGGTAAATCTGTGGGATAGTTTGAGGAATAATGGTGTTCCAAACAATATCTTGGCTATACTGGCTCGTTTGCACCAGGATACTCATTCCCAAGGGAGATGGGGCCAAGGTGGAGAGTTGACAGAACCCAATGGACATTACGAATGGTGTACGACAAGGCTGTGTCCTTGACCCCACCCTGTTTTCTTTATACCTTAATGACGTCATACATTCTATGGAGGATAGTTTAAATGATGCTCCTTGTCTTTGTGGCCGCAACACCTCTCTTCTACTTTTTGCTGATAACACTATCCTGATTTCAAAGACCCCTATGGTGCTACAGCGCTTGGTGAGCAAGGTTGAACACTTGT
This sequence comes from Lissotriton helveticus, assembly GCF_964261635.1. Classification (NCBI taxonomy): domain Eukaryota; kingdom Metazoa; phylum Chordata; class Amphibia; order Caudata; family Salamandridae; genus Lissotriton; species Lissotriton helveticus. The sequence goes on from NC_136073.1 coordinate 750,251,363, forward strand.
ATTGATAGAGGTCTTGTAAGATATCACTCCAAGTCCAAATCGATGACCGTAAGCCCCCACAAATCTTTGCTGGGGGGCTGTCCTCCAGAGAGGTTAACAGAGTTTGATTATTTGCTGATAAGGCTGACCAAATCCATGTCATGAGTCCCACAAGTTGAAAAAAGCAGCTTAAATCTAATTCATCACTCTGCAGCCATAACAAGGCAGTACAGTACATCTCAAACTAGGTCCATCTCACTTGCCCTTAAAGTGTACAGAGCGAAAGCTGAGGACAGTGCACTCTGTGGAGCTGAATTATGGGGCCTCTCGAACCTTGCTCGACTGGGAACTGCAGAGAACATATTTCTAAGAGCTAAAACCAACCATCCTATTATTACTCCTCTAATACCACTAAGAAGACGAGATTTGGGTCTTAATTCAATAATGCATATATCCCAATTAAGACCATTATTGTACTGGAGAAGGCGGAAGTATTCTATAGAGTTGGAGGACTATTGTGGAGCACTGGAGGAGGTGGTCTCATTGGGTAGATGTTTTAAAACAAAGTGATTGCTCTACATAAACAAAATAACACTAATTAGTCTAGGTCAGGGGTGTTCAAACTGTGGGGCACGACCCCCAGGGGGGCCGAGGAATGATGCAAAGGGGGTCGTGCATTCCCAGTCCCACATCTGCCCAGGCCCAAGGGCTTCAGCTCCCCTCTTCCCCTGTCGTGTGTCTCAGCCCGTGCTGCTGCAGTGTAACTAGAGCTGCTGAGGGGTCAGCTGGGCAGTGTCTGTAGTCTTATCTCCGGTTCGCCCGAGTTTTTCACAGGTCTTTAAAGACCATTTGCATATTTACATGCCTTTGTAAACTGGTAACAGAGGCTTAGTTTTTTTTTCTGGTTCCAGTACCCTCGGGCCCCCACTCTGCCTATTCCTTACATTTGTATTTTACATTTACTGCTGTAGTGTGAGAATGCATCTCATAAAAAGGAATATAAGGTAGGATTGCCAAAAGAAAAATGCCTGCCATGTGTTGTTTAAAGAGCCTGCAAAGTCTTCCTCTTGACACTTAATAGACTTCTAAATAAAAAAGTATGTATTCATTCGTTATGTGACTTTTCTGTCTTTGTTCTCTTTAATTATCAGTCATGGGTCATTGAGGCAACCCTAGAACACAATTAAAAGTGCTTTCTATTTATATTTGCTGTTCGAAGTATACACAGATAAATTCTGAAAATACAGCTTTAGGTGACTGCTTATTTTTGTACCGACTGGGCCATCAAAATAATGAGCTGGCACTCTAACCATAGGACTGGAAGTTTGTTGCAGGATCAGCACATTATTTATTTCCTCCACCCTCGGTCTCCGATTAATGCCATAATTGAAATAGTTTAACTTAGATCTTAAACCCTACGCCACCGTCAATAACATCCTGAGTTACTTCAAGTGTCTGAGACTGCACCCTGCATTCAGACAACTCACTCCTCATTCTCGCCCTTCACTTTCACGCTCACCCTGCACTCACAGCGATCACAATGCATTCACACTGATCACCATGCACTCACACCATTCACCCGCTCACCCTACACTCACAGTGATCACTCTCCACTCACAGTGCACTTGCGCTGTTCACCCTATACCTCACCCTGCAGTCACACTAACACACTACTCACCCTGAACTCATGTGACACTTCACTCACCTGTCCCCCTCACTGCTCAATCTGCAACTCACTAAAACATGCCCATCATTAATCATACATTCATTCGTTCCATTCAAAGCTTACATCCGCACCCAAAGTCATACCGCCACCTCACTCACCCTGCAGTCACTCCTCTTACCCTACTCTCACACTGTTGCATCGCTCACAGTGCACTCACATGGGCACGCTTGTCACTCACAGTACAGAGGGTTAATGTGCCTGCTACAAAGAACATGTACCATGCAGATCACAGAAATGAGAGTGCGTAAACTATGAGTAGCACTATAAAAAAAATGAAATGTTTGTCTGAAAGGTGCTATAGAGAGATGAGGTGCATTGTTGGTGAGTGGTAGTGAGGGAAATCATGGAGAAGGAGGAAACGGGGGTAGGCCACCAAAAAGACTGTTGCACCGTGTGAGACAATTGCCAGGGCCAGCCCTGGCTGGGAGTGTTAGACCCCCTCTGATGTCCTGGTCTAGTGGCTACCCTGCTTCTGCCTATTATTATTTACATTTGTAGTGCGCTACTGTTATCAAAATATGTCCTGTGGCTAATAACCATCAGCTGCCTGAAGGCAAATGAGAAACACACAAAAGGAGAAGGAGAACCAGCCAAATGGGGTAACCTACAGTGCATAGTGAAAGGTTTTTATATCTTCCTAAAGGATAATAGATTCTTGGAAAGCGAAGCAAAGGAGGGTGCAAGGTCTTAACTGCTCGGCCTGCACCAAAACAGCGAGACAGACAACTCATGCCTTATTGAATTAGGGAACAATAAGCAGAGTGGCACAGGCCAAGAGGAGCATACGGTTCCGACCCATTTGCTTGGTGAGGAGAGATGAGACGATGAGAGAGGACAGCAAGGTAGTGAGCAAATTCAATTGAAGATGTCAGGGATGAGGGGAAATGTGAAGTGCCATAGAGAAGTATGGACAGGCAAGAAGTGAGTGTGAGCCAAATGTGAGGGCTTCTGTTAGAACAAAGGGGAGATGTGAAAGATGAATGGGGGACTGGAAAGGTGTAAGATACAAATAGATTAAAATTTGAATGGAGAGACGAGGTGAATGGGAAGTGTTGAGGGGCACAGGAGGTGACCGGGCCAGAGCGGCCATGAGATCAATGTTAGAGATGAGGGCAGTGAAAAGAAAGAACGGCAAGAGGAGATTAAAAGTGAAGTGAGAGGTTGAATGGGTAGAGTTCAGAAGTTGTAAAAAGGGGTGAAAGAAAATGGCCTGCAAAGTGAGAGAGGGATCTGGGGTTGGGAGAGGAGAAAAGGAAGGGAGTGGTGAGAGGAAAGCTGCATGGGTAAACCCCTTAACTCTGCACAAAACCAACAGGGTTTTAAGGGATCCCTGCTTCTCCCGGCCAGGGCCAGGTAAACTTCTAATGTGGCAGCACGTATTCCTGAGTGGAAGGCCCTTCACAAAGGTTGACTAGAAATCTTTCTGATGTTAATTGCTGTATTTTAGTTATAAACTGGCACTGATAGGGTAAAATCTTTCCTCAGTGTTAGTGTGTATATAATTTCAAAATAATGTAGCAATGCTATCCCAAAATACGCGGCATCACATAACATCATTTACACTTCTTCCCACATAATCTAGTCAAGCCTGTTGCGTAATTTGGTCCCCACCTGCCTCATAATTCTAGTAGCCTTGCCTACAGGTTTAGAAATGTTTGACAGGGAGGGTCCTTACGCCTCAAAATGTTGACAGGGGGTCTCTGCATCCAAAAGTTTGAAGACCTCTGGTCTAGACGAATACTGGTCTTCTACGACACCCATGCCCCACTTAGCCAAAGCTACACTCAAAGGTGCATACTGGACTAATGTGTGTGACGGTGAACTCCAGAGGGGTACTGATGGGCCACTTACTTCTCCTTTTAGATTGTTTGAATCTTTTTTGGGTCTTATTACTCCATTGACTGCAAGGGTACTTTTTCTCACATTCTGCTACTGCACTTTACCCATGATGTGTTTACAGCAAACTGGAATCCACCAAAGACATAAAGTACTGTGTGCCCTGTTTGCCAGAAATCAGCGGAAACACTTCTTTTTCTGTCTGGGCTATATCCCTCCTAGGAAAACATGGTTCCCCTCTGCAAACAACTAGCCTGCTACCAACTCGAGGTAGTCTTACGCCTACTCCACTCAAATACGTCACAAACAGTTGTTTGCGCAATTTCGACATATCTCCACTGGAGTTGGATTGGTAGAAGAAAGGCAGTAGAATAAGCAGCATAGATAGTTTTTTTATTCAGGATTACCGCATAGGCCACTCGGTTCAAGACATGCGCTAGAATCAAAATGGCCTTTATTTAATTGTTGCCAATGATTTTATATATATTAATTTAGATAGTTACTTTTACAAATATATTTCCTTAGTTATGAAGACACATTTTTGTAATTCTGTGGCGAAAATAAAGATTTTTCTAGTATCAAAACAAATCACAACACTTTACTTGATGTGCAAATTTTAAATATTTTTACTAAAACCCAATTTCCTAACTTTGTCCTATTTATGGTACATTACATGGAGGTATTTTGTACTTGAATCAATCTGTATTTAACTTAATGATGCATTATAGAATTTTATTTAAATACTTGTATGTATTCTTTTGTGAACGATAAGCCCAAATAAAGTATTATGATGATGGGGAAATTCATATATATATATATATATATATATATATATATATATATATAGTTTCACAAGTTGCCCTTTTGGATAGCACTCCCAACAAGATTTTCAAAAGCACTGGGACAACCTTCGTGCAGCACAAGTAATTTAATCAACACACGCCTTGCCTGACACGTTTCAGAGTTAGCACTCTTTCTTCAGAGGCAGCATGACAAACAAAGTTCGTTCCATGAGCACTCCAACTGACAAATCCCTTCTAATTAATATCCTGCCCAGCTGGGCCTGGAAACAAAGAATCACGGGAGTTGGAGTCATATTTAAATCCCAAGTAGGTCCGGACACAGAACCTGTTGAAATATAAAGTACATATTTTCCTTTTGTTAGCATTGCTTGCACAAACACCAAAAGATTGTTCCAAACATAAAGCGCCGCTTGTTGCTCCAAAGCGTCACTCACGCAGAATGTCACTGGATTTGCATTTCATATCTGCAAAGGTGCATATCCCCGACCTGGCAGGCCGTAATACATTGAGTTTCACAAGTTGCCCTTTTGGATAGCACTCCCAACAAGATTTTCAAAAGCACTGGGACAACCTTCGTGCAGCACAAGTAATTTAATCAACACACGCCTTGCCTGACGCGTTTCAGAGTTAACACTCTTTCTTCAGAGGCAGCATGACAAACCAAGTTCGCAAATGCAAATCCAGTGACATTCTGCATGAGTGACGCTTTGGAGCAACAAGCGGCGCTTTATGTTTGGAACAATCTTTTGGTGTTTGTGCAAGCAATGCTAACAAAAGGAAAATATGTACTTTATATTTCAACAGGTTCTGTGTCCGGACCCACTTGGGATTTAAATATGACTCCAACTCCAGTGATTCTTTGTTTCCAGGCCCAGCTGGGCAGGATATTAATTAGAAGGGATTTGTCAGTTGGAGTGCTCACGGAACGAACTTTGTTTGTCATGCTGCCTCTGAAGAAAGAGTGTTAACTCTGAAACGTGTCAAGCAAGGCGTGTGTTGATTACATTACTTGTGCTGCACGAAGGTTGTCCCAGTGCTTTTGAAAATCTTGTTGGGAGTGCTATCCAAAAGGGCAACTTGTGAAACTCAATATATATATATATATGTATATATTTGTATTAAAAAACTTTACACTACTTAATCGTTTAGCATGCATCCCTTTACAATGAAAATGTAATTATTTTTACCGGAAAATATAAACCAATAAAAATATTTAGAAAGTGTTTATACTTACATGTAAAATACATATATTTAGTGGTGAAACCTTTACCATTCATGCTTTTACAGCAACATTTGTTGTAAAGGCATGCATGGTAAATGCATAGTTGTAAAAAATGCACTGTAAGGGTTATGCATGGTAATGGCATTTGCTTTGTAATCACTGCTTTGTAACAGCATGCACTACAACAGAATGCGCAGTTCCATCATACATCCAGCTACTTTAAATCAAAACAACATGTAGCAACATGTGTTCACACTGAAAACTGATTATTGTGTACAATTTCATCTAAGCAGAGCATACATGTTAATAAGTAGAATAAACACAAGTTCAGTGCACACACTGAGATTTTAAGGCCCAGTGCCGTAGAAGCAAACTCTTGTTAAGATTCCCTAAGACTAGCACTTAAATTAATGTAGGTTAACAGCAAAACACAAAGGCCTTTCAAAATACCCCCCAATCCAACTTCTTCAAAGATTGTGATTTTAGACAGCAAGTACTTGTCAGTTAGAAGTAACACTAGATATGAATATTTAAGTATATAAATATTTTAGATCGGAGTATTGAGATAACACGTTGTGGAATTGCCCACATTCACAGTAAACACCAAAATCATAGTGTATGTTTCTAGAGTGAGTAAATGTAAGGAGTAAGGGAGCATTGGGCCACACTGTGTTTCATGCTTCCATTGCCACTGGTTGATATGAAAGACTTAGTTGTGCTAATACCAACTGGAGCAACTTTGTTTTACAAATAATTAAAAACTCATTTGAAAAAATATTGAGAACGTTGCCAAACAAATTGTACTGTAGTCTAAAGTTTTTGGCCAGGTTCACGCTATGCAGATACCTCATGCATGCATGCTGCAGGGACGAAGGACGACTCTAACTTGAGGAAAGATTGCATTGAACCATGAAATACAATTATGTAAATTGAGGACAGGACCCCACTTTAACTTTTGAATGTGTTTTGCTTCCACTCTACAGGTGATGCTAGGTGGGGCTTGGTTTGAGAAAGATGTGGGCGACCCCAGTAGAGTGTCTGATGAACAACTCTTGCTCAGAGCCACCGAGGCTGTGAAGAACCAACTGGGAGTAGAAGAAAAGCCTTCTCTTGCCATTGTGAAGTTGCACAAGGTAATGTACGGTAAAACATTGTCTGCTATAGGTAATCAGTAGAATTCAGTTACCCTGATATTGTTCTACTTTTTGGCAGCTTTTGACGAATTGACCAAGGATTATTTATAGATTGCTGTAGCCAGGTGATTGATATACATGGTACAGCATTGCCTTGTATCTCTTCATGTCTCATAGTTATAGGTCACCAAAATCATTTGTGTAATTTAATCTAATTTTCTTCTTCTTACCTGGGTTGTATGCCATCTGTCATATTTACATTCCCTCCCAGTTTATCAGAAGCCTTGATCGTGTTATCAGCTTCAAGCTCATGAATTACATTTTGCATGAACTCAACAGTAAAGGTAATGGAAAGGTTTAATGCCTGTAGGAATGCAGCTCGAGATGGAGGTCAGTAGCCTCTGATTAAATGGTGGTATAAAAGAAGTGCTCCACCTGTCCTAACCAGACTAAGACAACCCTCCAGTTTAAGTGGTCAGACCATTTCACCTCTGCTTCAGCTCTAGTTTTCATGGCAGGCATAAGCTGTCATTCGAATCCCATGTAAATTATTTTAATAATAAATTTGTATTCCCATCTGCATAATATCGCCTTCCAACTGTATCATTTTTCTAGCATTTGCCAAAGTCTAGGGTAGAGTGACAACTCGGCTTTCTGCATACCTTCCTTATAACAATCACACACGGAGGCTGGGGGTTATCATGGTTACATCTGCATCTTGAATGATCTTCCTGTGCTGGGAGAGAGGGAGGCAGGGCGCACTTACATTTGGCTAGTTTATTCCCTACTGTACGTCTGGAGCCAGGGCTCGGTTGAAGTGGGGAGTTTATTTTAAAGTTACCTCCACATCAAAGAAATTTTGAGTATAAGCACAGAAGCTCTTACCCCATGTTTTTAGACACTGCCTAGGACGTGTAACCAAATACTACTGGCTCTACATGCTGCACATTGCCAGGGACTGCTCTGCTGCCAGGAGGGACTGCCATTTGGACTACTTGCTTTATTATGTTGGCCTTCTGCCTGCTGATTGTGATGCTGTAGGATGGACTACCACTTTGTACTGCCTTATGTTCTTTCCTGTTTACCTCCCTTTGTGCACCAGTGCTCTCCACGGGCTTGCCTCCTTGTGTTCTTATCAGGGACTCAGAAGTACTCCTGCACTATACATGATCTGTGGGGCCCTCAGAATGGCACCCTTTTGATTCCAGGGACCCAGCGTGTAGTGAGTGCTGTTCCTTGCCCCTCGCGGTTATGGGTCAGCTCCTGTGAGCACTATCGGAAGAGCGGGGATTGCTTATGCTTACTTTGTTCTTCCAAGCCAGTGCGTGGGGAGCTTTTTCCCACTGTGGAGAGCAGCACAGGAAGAGTGATTTGTTCTGCTGTAGTCAAATTGTGGGTGTGTTTGTTTCAGGACAGATTGTCCTGAATTCCTGCATTCGAGGCCTAAGCCTGCAGCATCTCGTCAGCGCACAAGGATGCCTTTCCCTCAAACTCCGACACCCGAGAAGGCCACCATACCACTCTTGAAGGAAAGCTGGCACGGCACCAGGAAGACTATCACCCCCCAGGGACTTTGTGTTTTCCCAACGTTCCAGCAGCTCAGAGTGAAGGGCAGAGAACGCAAAGGTACATACTGACGACAGCCTAGTGTTTAGCACTCTGAATGCGGGAGGACCGAACAAGGCCTTCCCGCAGGATTTTGCAGTGTGTGCCCCCACCCATTTTTGGTGCGTACTTCAGGGCCACTCGTCTTGCATTTTTGGACATTCCTTAGCAGCCCCCTGTATGCTCTGACTTGCGGAAGTGCCGGACCGAACGGTCTACCCTCAAGAGGTTCATGACTGTGGTAACACTGGTCTCCATGGGTCAGTGAGACCGCGCCCGGACAAAAGACAAAATCTTGACAGACCTACCATTTCTCCCATTTGAAACTGTTAGATGTGGTTGGGGTTTCACTAAAGTTATAGTTAGGATCCTAATAGATGTGCATGTGCATCTATGTCCAAGGCTTAATTTAGGCCTTAATGTGATACTTATTTTAAATGGTATGTCTTGAAATGTTTTTATGATTCTTATGTGCATTTTAAGTTATCTGTGGAAAACCTAACCTATCTCCAAGGGTACACATGTGAGTGTTAACAGTTTTGTCCTGTTTAGATTAGAACACAGACAATTACCATATAGAGTGACGTTTTCACTTCAATTGATTTTATATACCCCAAACTGCTTCATTTCATTCCCTCATATAGGGATGTATGCCGTTTTGCCTTGTTTAGGAGAACTAATACTGGATAATATACCTGCATAGTATGTACAGTAATGGGGTTTACTGATGTTTTACAAATAAACAGTTGTTCTTTGATTGCATGCATTGTGATGTTTTTGACAATTCATAGTTGGCAAAGTGATTACTGATTTATAATGTTTTGGTCATGGGTTTCTATACATTATATTTTATATTTTTATATAACATTGTGTGGAGTCTCTTTTGTGGTGTATTTATTGTGTCATTGCTGTGAGTGTGTTGGGCAAACCCTTTACACATTGTCCTAGAGTTAAGCCTGACTGTTCTTGCCAAGCTACCAAGGGGGTGAGCAGGGGTTATCTGGTGTTTGTAACTCCCTTACCCTGACTAGAGTGGTGGTTCTGTCTGGCTTAAATGCATCCCCTAGCCAACCAGAAACCCAATTTCTAACAAGAACCATTTCCCGGCACCTCAATTAAATATGTGGATTCCTCCTCACCATTCCCACCATGGAAACACTCGAATGCATTTGACGAGGGCAAATTTGCATGCTTTTCCAGAGTAGAAAAATACCTGCACATATTTACTCTTACAGAGTGACCTAGTTAAAGAGTTCTACAAACCTGCTCCTGATCCTAAACTTGTAATTGTGGCATTTTGGCTAATATGGGTGTTTATGCATTTGTGAGTGCACTTTCCGAATATAAAATCACCCCTCCCCCATCTGGATTCTGTGAATCAGGAACCGGAATCTATCAAAATACATGGTGTTGCCCATCTAACTACATGTTACGTGTGCTGAATTTTTCCAGTGTTGGCACCTAAATGTTCATGATTTTATGCTATTTTGTACTTTAAAATCCCTGTACTGCTGTTTTTGCAAACTGATTCAACGTTTCTAATATGAAGAAAAACGAATTATAATAAGATAAGGTATTTTGAATAATGTATGCATTTTTTTTAAATTTAGGATTGCATCCCACAGTATACCCTGGGACACTGGAAACGAACTGGTAATACTGAGTTTTAATTATCGTCGATTAAGTTTTGTAGTAGTTTCGTACTTTTTTCCCCTCCAAGATGAGCAACTGAAGATGAGAGTATGTTTATCATTGGTTCATGTGACTCTTAAGTTCTACAATTTTTTTTAATTTTATACAATCTTGCAAATATAAAGGTGGCAATATAGTAGTACCCATCTATTTCTCTTCAAAACACAGTGTTATGTATCTATATACCCACTGTAAGGCCCAGCCAACTGGAAAGAAGAAATCACAAATTAAAAAGGAAGTTGCATGTGTGTGCACACAGTGATAATCTATATTTTCACCAGTAGAAAACCATGTAAATTAGGGAATATATTCTAGTGCATACAATAGAATTAGAGGATTTTTTACTCTAAAAATATCTATGTATTCTTGTGGATATGATAGAATTGGAGGAAGTTTTACTGTATTTTATATCCAACAAAAATTTGAAGTGGCGCCTTTGGGACGAATGATAAAACTTTGTAAGTATGAGCTAATGCTTTATTTCCTGTAAGTATCAGATGAGTTATTTTCTAATGTCTGTGTAAACACCCTTCCTAAATAGATTACGCTTTTACTATTTCTACTCGGCACCCACCCAGATTCCAGTTATAATTACAGTACTGCTTCTCTTAAAGATATTTAGCTTCAAATAATTTTCCTGTGCATATGAAAATAAAACATGCAAATTTTGCTGAAGACCAATTGTGGTAAGGTAAAAAATGACAACGTCGTCGACATGCATTAAAAATATACATTTGGGAACCTATTTTAGGAGGGAAGCTCTTAACATTCTTAAATTGATCAGGCAAATCATGAAGATAAATAGAAAACAAAAAAGGAGCTAAAATACAGCATTGTTTTAAGCCATTTCCATGAGAATCTTTGGCGATAATCCTCTAGTGCTACCAATCAGGACTTTACACCAGGTGAACGAGTGTAATGCAATAATCAATCTCAATAAATTCATTGGTATCTCTAGCCTGACCAATATCTTCCAAAGGGTAGGTCAGTCCATCCTATTGAATGCAGTTAAAGTCAACAAAAGTGCAGTATAAGACTTGCGATCTGAGCACAACGTATTTATCTACTTGCAATCTGAGCACAGCATATTTATTCAACATATGGACTAATGCTATGTTGTCGGTACTGAGTATTTGGATCTGAACCCTGCTTGAATTTGAGGAATTACCAAAGTTGAATATGCCCACTCTACTAGGTTACCTAAGGTACTTGTTGCAAAGATCTTCCCCACAGTATCAAGTGAAGCAATTTGACGAACCCTTTTTATGAAGGGGAGCAACTATGCTTCTAGCCCAGGAATGTGGAATTTGCCCTTTATCATAACAATAAGTAAACAAAGGAGGTAAACATTTGCTCCAAGTTATAGGGTTTGCCTTCAGGACTTTTTATTGGCATTCTATCCAGACCCATTGCTGCAGAGGATCTAGAATGTTTTAGGAAAATCTCAGTCTGCTTTGGTGTAGGCAGTGTTGAAGCCCTATGTATCCATTTTGCACTTGTACAAAATATGGGGCAACTTATGCTTTTCCATAGGAGGATTTTGGGCCACTTGTAGCATGGTATTTCTTTGCCTTATGCTTCACGACATCTACTACGTAATAGGAGAACTTATTAAATTTAATTGAAGACCAGATCTCCTGAAGATAGGTGGATGATGGCTTTAAATTGACAGTGCCCAGGTCATTTGCTCTGTTGGTAGCTGGTATTCCTGAAATGACAGTAACCAGTCTGTTAAAAGAACTGTCATGCAATGGCTGGTTGCCTCAAGCAACCCTGGCTGCTTGGTGAGGTAGCACCATAAACAACTTGTAACTCACACAGCACAGTCCGTAAAGCAAGGCAGGTGTGACATTGATCAGTCTAGCAAATTCCCTGTGACAAAAGGGAACATACAATTTAAACATCATGAAACACTTTTCCAACGGCAGAAATTGAACAGATTAGTGATGTGTTGGAATTTGCTGTGCCTCTCTTGGCATAGACATACAAGTTTGTAGAGTTGTTTCAAGTGTGAAAGGCATTGCTTGAGCTGAGCTGCAGTAGAAAATAAAACTGCACTGGATGGATCCTCTAGTATAATAGTAGATCATTTAGATTACACTGTGAAATATAAATGCCTACAAATATTCAGTTTGTTCTCATTTATCTGATAGAGACACCTAGCCGCAGATTCCTTACCTTTGAACTTCCAGGCTTCAGGCTGGATCCGAAAGATTTCTTAGCAGTACCCCTGCGTGACAGTAGATGGTGTCGGTCGACTCCGTGTGACGTCAGCGTTGCGCTCATCGTAAAGTCCGCATTGTGAATCTTACCTCCACTCCGGTGCTCTAACTTCAGTTCTTTTCTTTCCGTGCCAGCCAACACAGATCCGTGGAGGAGAGCCTACCCCAGTAATTTCTGGACAGACTTGACTTTTTGTCAACTCCTGTGATAGGGATGTCTAGTCAGAAGACCTTGGAATTCAACCCGTGTGGTGCCTGTCACCCCGCCATGTCAGTCACGGACCCTCACTTGGTATGTCTCTGGTGCCTGGAGCGCGACCATGATATGAAGTCTTGCCCCGATTGACGGGCCATGGTGCCAAAAGCTTTGAGGAAGCGGTCCCTAAAGCTACTCACGGCCCAGTGCCTCGAGGCCAGCCTGTCGATTTCGATCTGGGTCTTGGTCGAGAGCAAGTTTCCCGAGTTTCAAAGTCCTTCAAGTCGTCGCAGTTAAGAAACAGGCATCACAAGAAGCACAAGAAGTCGAAGCGTGCTTTGACATCGCCCCGTCCATCGTGCGACAAGATGGAGGAAACTCAGCATTCGAGGCCCACATCACAGAACTGGTGTCTGGGTAGGCTTCACCTTTCCCTCCCTTTCCAGGGCCAGGAGCAACACCCACACAACCTAGAGTTTTATGAAGCCATTTGTGCCATATTTGGGCGGCCTGACCCTGCTGGTGTGACCTGGGCCCGCAGGCTTGGATGAAGGAGGAGTCCCCACGGGTTCCACACCTTTGGCTCCAGCACCGCAGTCTCCTACTGGACAGGCACTGATCGCACCTCCACAGTGATATTCCCTGACGCCCACCGGCGGCACCTCCCCAATCCTCATTCTGAATGACAGGAAGCTGATCAGCTCCATGCTGTTCAACCTGTCCTATTCTGAAGGTTTAGGAATGGATGAGGAGGATTGGGAAGGGGAGCAGGATTCCTTAGAAATCTCACAACCTCAAGACATGAGGAATTGGGTGATACCAGTGGCCTGAACACCTCCCCAGATTCTGGCTTGCTGTCTCCCCCTAACCTGGCTAGAGAAGGGGGTATCATTTGCTATGGTGGTGCGTAGGGCTGCGGAGGTCTTGGACTTGCAGCCCCCTAGGGTGGCAGTCAAGACAAACATCCTGACAGAAGTCCTGCAGCCTGGTGACTATACCTCGGAACCCTTGCTTCCGGGCAATAAGGCCTAGATGGATGTTCTTCTTCTAGGCACCTGTCCAAGCCCAGCACAAGGACTCCTGTGAACAGAACGATTGCCCGCCGCCATCGCCCTGCACTGGGCGATCTAGCTTTCTTCACCACCCATCCCACCCCACCCCACCCCACAACCTTGGTGGTTCAAGCCTCCACTTTCCGTGGCATTTCTAACATTGAGGTCGGTAAACACTGCATGCCTTTTGGACCGTTATTCCCATTCGATATGGGACACTGTTGCTCTGGAGCTGCCCACAGTCTTAGAGGAGAACCAGATTCAGCTCTCCCAAGCTATTTCAGACGAGGTGCAGCGAAGTTCGTCATCCGATGTGGCTTGGATACAACAGATTCGCTGGACAGAGTGATTTCCACAATGTTGGCAGAACGTTTCCACGCCTGGTTGAGGACGTCTGTTTTTTCAGGGGATGTCCAGGCTAATCTTATGGACATGCCCTTTGATAGCCACTGTCTCTTCGGAGATAAAGCAGATGTAGCACCTGAGTGTTTCAAGGACTCACGGGCTATGGCCAAGTCCTTGGGCCTCACCAGAACTCCCCGGCCTGTTCCTGTTTTTCGCTCCTTTCATGACTAAAGAAGGGGCTACCAATTGCACAACCCTATTCTAGCCAGGTGGGGGTCTATAAATTCAGCAACCTCTGCGGGGACGTGGACGCCGTTCACACCGAAAACAGGAGGCGAGAAGTCGAGCCAAGCTACAATCCCCTCCTCCAATTCAAAACCCTCCTAGTCCAATCCTCCAGGATTATTCACACCCAATTGGTGGCAGAGTACGGCATCATCTCCTCCACTGGCAGACCATCACCTCAGACTGGTGGGTGCTGCTAATAGTCCTAAAGGACTACTTACTCCTCTTCGAGACAACCCCTCCATCCATGCCTCCAGTTTACGATCAGCTGATGGAGGATCACTTTGCCCCACTCCACGAGGAAGTCAAAACTCGCTTGGCCAAGGGAGCTGTAGAGAGGGTTCCCGTGCCAGAAATAGGCTGTGGTTGTTATTCCTGCTATTTTTTAGTTCCAAAAAATGATGGAGGCCTTCATCCTATCCTCCACCTCAGAGTCCTCAACTACTTCCTAAAAAAGGAGACGTTGAAGATGCTCACCCTCGCTCAGTTCCTGTCTGCCCTGGACATGGAAGGCCAGATGGTAGCGCTGGACTTGCAGGGCTCCTATCTTCATATCCCCATCCTGCCTGCCCATCGTCGCTACCTGTTCATAGTGGACCACAAGCACTTTCAGTTTGCCGTGCTCCCGTTCGGCCTCACCAGTGCCCCTCTGGTGTTTACCAAGTTGATGGCAGTGGTCACAGCCCATCTGCGGAGATCAGAGGTTCCAGTCTTCCTCTATCTCGACAACTGGTTGTTGAAGGAGCCCGTCCCAAGCAGTCACCTCCAGACTACAGCGAACCTCCTGCATTCGCTGGGGATCACTATCAATGTGCTGGAGTCATACGATTTCCTCTCAGATGCTCCCTTTCATCGGAGAGGTTCTGCACACAGCGAATTGTGTCTTCATCCGGAGGTGGTGCAAGGTCTCTTTCAGAAGTGGGGCGAGCGTTGGTTTGATCTTTTTGCCTCCCGTGAGAACGTGAAATGTCAACAGTTCTGCATTTTGGACTTTCCAAGGCGACGCTCGCTCAGCAGCACTTTTCGTCGCGAGTGGAGCTCAGGCCTCCTGTTCGCCTTTCAGCCCATACCACTCCTGCTCAAGAACATCAGGAGCGACCGGGCACAAGTCGTTCTTGTGGCTCCAAACTGGGCATGGAGAGTCTGGTATCCTGAGCTTCTGGCAATAAGCATTGATTCTCTGATCAGGCTGCCCCTTCGGGAGGATCTTCTGTCGTAGCAGCAGGGGAAGATCCTCCTCCCAAACGTGTCCACTCTCCACCTCCTTGAGTGGAGATTGAGCAGCGACAGCTGACAGCTTGTGTTCTTCCTCCCGAAGTTTGCAAAGTTTCTCTGGTAGCCAGGCGTCCCTCCACGAAATTGGTATATGCCTGCCGATGCAAATATTGTGCGGAAATGTCTGTTGACCCCTTATCTACCTCTCTGTCTGATGTTCTCCTGTTCGAGTTTCCTTGGTGTAGCATGGCTCTGCTCTGTGCACTCTGAAGGGCTCCTTTTTGGCCCTCTCAGCTTTTCTTCAGCTGCCAGATCAGCCCTTCACTTTTCAAATCACCTCTGGTGCAGAGATTTTTGCAGGGGTTAACCTACTTGTTTAATTATGCCCCAGTGAGGCCTTAATTTGTTCCTTACTTTCTTGATGTGCGCACCGTTTGTGCTGCTGCACAACTGCCCTCTACAGTTGCTCACTATCAAAATAGCTCCCTTTGGTGGGAATTACCTTTTACCAGGAGGGTGAGCGAACTGCAGGCACTGTCATCATAGCCTCCTTACTTAACCGTCTTTACGGACAAAGTGGTACTCCGAACTAGGGCATCTTTTCTGTCCAAGGTTGTAACACCATTCTATCTGGGACAGTCTGTTACTCTGCCCACTTTCTATGCACCTGCATACCCTTCTAAAGAAGAGGAGCGTCTTCACCATCTGAACCCAGAAAGAGCATTATCCTTCTACCTTGATCGCACCAATGACTTCCGGGTGGATGACCAACTCTTTATATGCTACGTGTGAGCAAAGAATGGTCGTGCTGTTCAAAAGATGACCATCTCTCACTCGATTATTCTCCGTATTAAAATATGTTATGTCTTGGCAAAGAAGCAGCCTCCTGACGGCCTTAGGGCCCATCCCACCAGGGATAAGGCAGCCACTACAGCCCTCCAGTGTGGTGATCCAATCGCTTATATCTACTGAATGCCCGTCTCTGTACACGTTCGCCAGACACTATTGCCTGATTTCTCAAGTTTGCAGGGAGGGTTTTTTTGGCTGCTCTGTCTTGCAGTACTTTCTGGTCTAAAGCTTTTCCGCAGTGCCACCTCCGGGGAAGGTATTGATTGGGTATCTGTTCAAAGGTAAGGAGTCTGCGGTTAGATGTCTATCAGATGGATAAGTTACTTACCTTTGGTAACGCCATATCTGGTAGAGACATAGTCTAGCAGCAGATTCCTTACCGACCCACCCATCCTCCCCGCACTGCGGAATTGTTTTTAGTGTCAGGGCTGTTCCCGTTCAGGGCCCTAGCTGTCTCTTTTATCACACAATAGTCAGTCACTTCATGGTACCGCACTTCTGGTGTGGAAAGTCGTAAAAAGTACTGACGTCAGCTTGCCGGAGTGGCTGTTATATTGGTGACTCGAACATCATGATGACGGCGAATGCGACTCCGCCAACGTCACATGGAGTCGACCAACGCCATCTACCGGTACGCTGAGAAAAATCTTCAACCCATCCTGACGCCTAGAAGTTTAAAGGTAAGGAATCTGCAGCTAAACTATGTCTCTACCAGATGAGGCGTTACCGAAGGTACGTAACTTGTTCTTTAGGTTTCAGCTAGACAGCGCATGTGCTGTCTCAAAGAGATGTGTTGTGTTCAATCTGTGGGCTTTAGCCTGGCCATAGGCTTCCCATTGGCTCACTCCATAGTTGCATTCAAATCCTTTGGCCCGTTTGTCCATGGCATGAATGCGTCATGCCTCTTTCCTTCCTCAGAGCAAGGTCTAAGTACTTGTGTCCATCCACTGCTTCTGTTTTGGGAGCTACTTTTTTCATTGTCATGGAGCACTCCATACGAGTGCTCCTGTTGTCACTCGCTATGTCCTCCATCTCCTGTTTTTTTTTTTTTTAAATATTTTTATTTTTCATCTGTGATACAGTGTCCAATCAGAAGAAGATTACTTAATTACAACTACCCCCCCACCCATCGAGACCAGAAGAACCATTAATGTATTAGGATAGGCGCAAAACACTGCAAGTAGAACACCGAAAAAAAGAAAAGGAGAAAAAATGGAAAATAAAGAAGAAGGCACATAAACGATGAGGAGCAGGATGAGTAGGGATTAAGCAAGTAGCGAAAGAGATTAGAAAATAATTCTTTAATACATTGCTAGCTATCTCCCCTGGTCATGTTGCCCTTGTTGCTCAATCCAGGTAGAGAATTTCCCCCACACCTCAGAGCCTATCTTCCTCTTTCTTCGTCCTTTCTTGGTGTATATAGCCTTTTCAAAGTGAAATGTAGCAACCAGTCTGGCCAGCCATTGTGCAAAAGAGGGGGAGTCAGTGTCTAGCCAGCCGGAGGAAACACAAATCCTCCATATTGCCATTGCTATGAAAACCAGCCCTTCCTCCTTAATCCTGAGTGAATTGGATTGAGTCCCCAGAAGAATGATCGTAGGGTTTAACACAATTGGTTGGTCATTTATTTCACTAAGTAGATTTTGTATTTTAAGCAAGGTTGGGGCTAGTTTAGGACAGGTTGCAAAAATGGGTATTGAATCTGCCCCTTCGTCGGAGCATCGCGGGCATAGTGTTCCTTTCCCGGATCCCCATTTAATAATTTTATTTGGTGTCATGTAAAGAAAAAAATTTGTTTTAAAGTGTTGTGCTTGTAATTTAGCGGAAATTAAAATCTGTTGTGATAGAAGCAAAGAATTATAAAAAAAACTTTGAGGCGACTCAAGTTTGACATGCCATTTCGTAGAGATGGATTCTAAGTCATCTGAGGTTTGCCTATTAAGCATTTGGTAAATACTTCCAATGCGGGGGATGGTGATATTACGTAGAGCATGTAGTAGTTCAATTTCAGCAAACCCAGTAGTACCGCCCACCTTCCTGGATAGGTAGCCATGGATAGACAAATATTTAAATAGGTCTTGACTTTTTAGTTTGAATTTAGATTGTAGATCTGTGAACGATTCAATACCCCCAATTGTGATCAGGTCCCCAAGTTTTACTATTCCGGCCCTATGCCATTCACGGAGGTAAGAAGGACTGAAAATAGCTGGTAAATTATTGTTATTGATTATGGGAGAGTAAAAATTAAATCTGCCAATTCCAAATATTCTCCGGATATAGCGGAATACTTTAAATGAATTCATTAGTGTCTTGAATTTTACCCGATTATAGTACCCATATGTTGTTTCGCGAAGTAGACAGCCCCAATATTGATCACCTAGTAAGAGCCGGAAAGGTGATGGTAGGGATGACCTGATTGTTGGGTCGTGGGTAGATTCTCTAACTAGTACTGAGCTATATTGTAAGACTGCCGCCCAGTAGTATAAAGTTATATTAGGGAAAGACCAGCCCCCTCTTTCTTTTGGCAGTGTAAGTTGTTTCAGTGCTCGTCATGGCTGGGAATAAGCCCAGATGAACTGAGTGTAGATCTGCTGAAATTGGAGAAGGCTTTTTTTTGCTAAATTCAAGGGGTATACTACGAAGGAAATAGAGTAGTTTTGGGAAATAAGTCATTTTAATAACATTGCATCTGCCCACTAGCGTTAAATGCAGGTTGTCAATCTGTTTTAGAGCCTTCTTGGTCTGAACGGCAAGGGGAGCCAGGTTATCTGTGACTATGTCCTCCAGTTTGGGTGAGATAGACACCCCCAGGTATTTAGCCTTAGGTACCACCCTGACGTCGGACCAAGTGATTTTGTTATTTACTAATATCTGTGTCTTATTTTTATTGAGGGCATAACCAGATAGCTTCCCAAATTTCTGGGCCTCACCTTCCAGTGCAGGTATTGTGTTAGCAGGATCTGGAGAGGTGATGGCCAGGTCGTCGGCATAGGCTAAAATTTTGCAACTATTATAAAAATAAGTTGCTGGGGTGATGATGTCATTTTTCTCTATCTGTTTAATGAAAGGATCAAGATAGAGGGCAAACAGTAGAGGCGAGCAGGGGCAACCCTGCCTGGTGCCCCGAGAGATGTTAAAGGGATCGGTGAGATGTCCATTTATGGTGACACTGGCTGTTGGATTTGAATAGAGTGCCTGAGTTGCCAGTATGAGTTTATCGCCGAACCCCATTCTGTACATTACCCCCCACAGGAATTGCCATGAGACCCGGTCGAATGCTTTTTCAGCATCGAGTAGCGTAAGCGACATCGGGTCTCCAGCAGCTTGTGCAGCATCAAACAGGGTGATAACTCTCCTGATATGTTCCGTGGTCCCTTTTTTGGGTATGAAACCATGCTGCCATTCCGAGACAAGAGATTCCACTACTCGGGAGATTCTGGAGGCTAGCACCGTGGAGAATATTTTAGAGTCACAATTAATGAGGGTTATGGGTCTGTAGGAGCTCATTTCCAAAGGGGACTTCTCTTTTTTTAGGAAGATCGAAATTCTAGCTCTGGACCAGGAAGCCGGAGGGGGGTCCCGTTGAATATAGATGTTATTACCTCAGTGAGTATGGTTTTAATTTGGGGAGTAAAGACTTTAAAAAATTCAACGGGAATTCCATCAGGGCCTGATGCCTTCCCGTTCGGAAGGCTAGTGAGGGCATCCAGAATTTCTTCCCACGTGGGAGCAAGATCTAAAAGCTTACTATCTTCTGGACTAAGTTGCCTTAGCTCGATCTCGCTGAGATAGTTGGAGATTTCCCCATCTAGAACTTCTCTATTAGAGGGGTTTTCTTCCATGTATAGTTTGGCATAGTACTCCTGAAATTCCTTCCGTTAATGACTAGGGTCTGTGATCTCAGAGCCAGAGGGTAGTCTGATTGAGTGGATTTCGCTGTTAGTAACCTGTTGTCGTGTCCTAACAGCTAGGTGATGGCCGATGTTATCACTACACTCGTAGTTTTTTTCCCTCGCTGCTGCCCACTTTGCCGCGATTTTTTCCAAAAAGATAGCTCCTATTTCGGCTCTAACCAAGATTGCTTCTTGTTGGATACCCTGGCAGTCTAGTCCTGCATGGATAGTTTGGGATAACTTGATTTCTATGTTCCTTAGCTTTTTTTGTAGATCCCCGATTAAAGTTTTTTCCCTTTTGTTTTTCTGGATAGAGAACCTTAGGGTCTCACCTCTAATCCCTGCCTTCAATGTGTCCCAGACTATCATTTGAGAAGCAGATCCAATATTTATCTCCAGGAATTCTTGAATCCATCCCTGCATATGAGTCACGTAACTGCTATTGTGCAGTAGGGCTTTTTCAAAACTCCACTTAGTAGCCTCTTTAGGTTGTCCAAGCCCCTTAAAGGTGATGATGAGAGGATTATGGTCAGATAAGAAGCGAGGTGCGATATCGATTGTGTAATTGCTGGTAAGCGAAGCAGAGATAAAAAAGTAGTCTAATCTAACTAGGATTTGATGCGGGTCAGAGTAGAAAGTGTAGCCGGGTTGTGAAGGATTTTTAGTCGCCCAGCTGTCTATTAATCCATGAGTCTGAATAAGATTCGCTAAAGCCTGAAAGACTAAGGGCTTCCTGCCTTTATATCTCCATGCTGTATTAGTCGCCCAGTCACAAGGTAGATGTATATTGAAATCCCCGCAGAGCACTATGGGAGTGGGCCAATGCACTAGCTCGTTGGAAACTTGATTAATAGCCCCAGGGTCGTCGGCGTTGCTCCCATATATTGAGCAAAGGGTAATAGAAGAATTGTTGGGGAATTGAATCTGAGTAATAACCCACCTCCCTAGTGGGTCAGATTTAGTCCGTGGGTTGCTAGTAACAAATCTTCTGTCGGCTAGAACACCCTCTCCCTTTGTTTTAGCCCCCTGCGAGGTGGCACCCACTACTTTAAACCCAAGGGTATTCAGTAGATGTTTTTGTGACTGTTCTACGTGGGTTTCTTGTAGACATATGAAGTTCCCCCCAAGTGTTCGTAAACCCAGAGACACTTTCTGCCTTTTAGAGGCATCATTTAATCCGCATATATTAGCTGAAACAATTCGTAGTGAATCTATCTTAGCCATCTAAATGGTGTAAAGATAAAGGCCAGTAGAAAATCAATATGATTGTTTTTAGAGATATAATCAATTTTTTCAAGAGAGTGTCGTGAGTGTTTTGCGCCCAGGTGTAATATCTGTGTACCTTCCCACCCTTCCCGCCCCTCTCCCCAGCCTCCCCCCCTCCACCCACCCCCTTACGTGAGCAATCAGGCCAAGCCTGAATGATGGAAGTCATACATGAGCCTCGGCTGCTGGTCACGCCAGCCAGAAACTTAGATGACTTTAATCTTGTGATCGGCTGCTAGGCCTGCCCAGTGCTGTGCTAAGATTAAGTGCAGAATGTTTTTAGATAGAAGTGTGTAAGTGTGTAGGTACATGTTTTTTTCCCATTATTGCCCTCTCTTCCCCCCTTTCTGTCAGGGCTCACCCCTACTTGTGCACCCCTCGAACATGTAGGAAAGATTGCAAGCGTACTAAGGATTACATTTTGACTGTGAGGTTGCTCCCCACTGGCTAGAGAAGTTAGTTACTAGTAGGTTGCAACTAGTTGCAGAACATGAGAGAAGAGAGCAGCAGCACCCCCTTTTATTTCTCTGTCTCTTTTCCCCAGTCTTAGGCTTTGTGTCCCTTCTTAGGCTTTACTTCTTCCAGGTACTCTTTGGCTTTGATCTCAGACAAGAAAACCTTGGTAGTACCGTGCAGAATAACCTTTAGCCTTGCCGGGTTCATGAGGTATACCTCCGCACCTAGCTGCTGGAAGGGGGAGATCAGTTGTCGTAGGTGCCACCTTCGCTCCACAGTCTGGTGGCAAAAATCTGGTTTGGCGAAGAAGGAGATTCCGTTGGCCCCTTTTTTAGAGTTGGGGCGAGCTTGGTCATACACCAACTGTCGTAGAAGAAAGTTGCCAAAGTACACAAGGAATACCCGAGGCTGCCCTTCAGTAGGTTTTCCATTGTTATATTGGCGTTTCAAGGAAAAGGGGAAGCGATGAGCTCGCTGCACTTCGCGGTTCCAGTCCCAGCCTGGATGTTCCGGAAAGAGTCTTGTAGTAATTTGACTATAAATTGTCTCGGGTCTTCCCCCTCCTTCCCTTCCGGAATACCAAGCAGGCGGAGGTTGTTCCTGCGTTGTCGGTTTTCTTGTTCTTCCATTTTGGCCATAAGGTCTGTAAGGCAAGCAGAGTTGGACTCAGTCAATTGTTTAGTAGCTACTGCTTCTGTTTCCAAATGCTCCGTCCTAGCCTCAACCATTCCAACCCGGTCGCTGATCTCTGTGCAGATTTTGTTCAGTCTTCTAAGCCCGCCCTGTAGTTTTTTTGCTGCGTTCTTAGCGGTCCGATTATCTTCTCTAACCTCCTCTTGGAAGTCTTTAATGGAGGTGAGTATAGCCGTCAAAGAGGGTTCCTTTGTCTCGGTTGTTTTACTCTGTGGTTTTTTCGGGCTGTGCCATTGTGATTGGGTTGGCTCGTCTTCCTCCAGATGGTAAGACATCTGCGAGTCTGAATAGTCCCATTTGAGTTGGCTTTGCCGTTTAGTCTTATTTCTTGCTTTTTTAGGGTGCACGACTGTCTCTGGGTTAATGCGGGAGGCCTCGCTGCTCTCTTCGCTAATACTGTTAATGTTGTCCTCTTCCTCTGGCCCCCCTTCCGCAGAGGAGCTTGGGGTGCTGTCAGATACAGAGTAGAAATCTTCATGGCCAATTTCTGGGGTCCAAGGAATTGGGATCCCAGATGGGATTTCCAGGTTTTGAATAGCGACTTCTGTCCCTGTTGATTGTGCCCTATAGTTAAGACTCTCTAAGGATGTATAGGCCCCGTCGCTGGTGGTTCTTTCCGCTATTTCCGGTTGTCCTGGTGTAGTGAGTGGGGTGGCTGGCAGGGTATCCGGAGGTGTAGGGAGATCTAGAGTATTCGGGGGCCCCTTGATTGCGATGGTCTGATCATGACTTTCAGTAGGGGTGAGTGTGGTGAGAGTGAGCTCTGACTGACAGCTTAAAAGACAGGGGGGGGTGTGGAGATATCCATGTTTGTGGTGATTTGAGCCCCTTCAGTAATGGCATTATCCTGCTGTATAAGAGCATCAGGTATAGAAGAGGGTGGATTCCCTGTGCTGTTCTTGGCGTTGGCAGCCTGGTTTTTAGCAACCAGAAAAATCTTGGCAGGGAGGGGCTGTGCGGAGTCTTTGCTGGGGGCCCCTACCCCTGTCTTCCCAATGTTAGCTTTTTTCACCCCACTCACCCCACTGACCTGTTCGATTTTGGTCTTCCCGGATCCGTCCGCTGCCGAGGGGTCTCTGCCTGAGATGGGCGTCTTCTGTCTAAGCCCTTTCTTGGCTCCACAAGCATTCATCCTTGTGATTATTGAGATGCCGGAATTAGCTCTTTCTGGGGTCAGGGGGCAGCTTGGGGGCCCGTGCGTGAAGGTCAATGCTGCAGCGGCCAGGAACAAAAAGCTCAGCCTCCAGCAGCGCCTGTCAGCGCTTTCGTCAGGTGTCTCCCTTTCGTACACGCAAGCTGCGTGAAGGGAGAAAAGTTCAGTTTCTGGGGCGAGTACGGCGATGAAATTCAAGGCAGATGTCAGCCGTCTCAACCCTCTCCAGAGAAATCCGGGAATCGCTCCGTGCAGTCCCGCACCTCTTGAAAGCGTCCTCCGTGTTTTCGCGGGTATTAGCTGCTGCTGCCGGTGCCTGTGCGATCGAAGACCGGACATCGCTGGTGAGCGCGCAGGCCGGCTAGCCGATCATCACAGCGTCCAGTGACTGACTGGCGTGAGCAGCCGAGCAGCGCGGGACTCACGCTGACTCCATCTTGCTCTGTCTTCTGCACAGTTGCTCCTGTTGTTTTTTTTAATGTAGTTTTTATATAGTGTGAACACTACCTGAAGGTATTATTGGAGCGCTTTCAGTTACTTTACACAAGGACACATTCATTATTGGAGTGTGTTCAGTTACTTTACACAAGGACACATTCATTTTTGCAAGTAAGTGATTTAACCCAGAATCTCAGGATGTTGGGCCACAGACTTGAACCCGGTTTCTCAGTTCCATAGTTGGTAGCTCTGGTCTTAATGCCACTGTTTGTTATTTGTGCCTAAATGCGGCCTCTTCCGGTTGGTATGAGCCTCTGCAGGCATTGGGAATGGCAGGGGACCATTATCCCCATCCCTTTCAGCTCTCCTCCACCTTTGACATTCTCAGCTGTTGCTGGGTCTTTCTCCACATTGCTACCTCTTCCGAGCCTGGTAGTATCAGAGTGTGTCCTGACTGAAAGCATCTTTCTACAGTGAATCCATCCCCTGTGGTTGCTGTTCCACTGTGCATCTGTTCTCCTTAAATTATCGCATCCATACCTGTCAAAGTCAAAATGACTATTTTTATTATCCTTTAGGGGTCGCCTTACTCTTAATTTGGCAGATGTTCAGGTTAAAAGAAAAATAAGAGATACATGCCCAATGAGCAGCTACATGTGACGGAATTGACCACCGTGCCCCCTCAGTTGCTCACAGCACTCTAAGGCACTACAAGGCTCAGTCAGTCAGTAGTTGGTGACTGCAGTTAAGCTTGCACTATGGATTCCCACCACCTCCATGCTTGCAGTCGTCTAGGGTTGCAGTTTGCGAATTATGCTTAATGTGGTTTTACCACCCTCACAGTCTTAACATTGCTACAGTGGCAGTGGGCAGTAGCAAACTCAGTCATAATGAGTTGCTGTAGGTGTGCTCCTTTTTTAAGAATATTTTTACTTTTGCCTTTCACTCGGACCAATACGTTTTCTCATGTGACTGCAGCATTGTGCAATTATTTAATACATTGATGCTTGCTGCTCACAGTGAGATCACTCCCGAGGTAGGTAGGGAGTTAAAGGATTCCGTTTGAAATGTTTACAGTTCTGCCACTGAAATGTAGAAAACAAGGCTAAATCACAGCTTCCCTGCTTAAATTCTGTCCTCTTGGGCTGGATGTATGACGTTACAACGCATACATTTACAACGCCTACCTTTACCACGCAATTTTTACAACGCAGGATCCATTACAACGAACTACCATTACAACGCATTTTTTTACATCGCAGATACCTTTACAACGCATACCATTACAACGTAAGTATTGGTAAGTATATAATATTTTTAAAAATGTAAATTAATAAAAATTAATATAATTTAATTTTATTTTTACTTTATTTTTACCCTGTACCCCTGTGCCCCAAAACCCAAACCTAGCCCTGAACCCTAAAAATACCCCTTTACCCAAAAACCCAAACCTAGCCCTGCACCCTAAAAATACCCCTTTACCCAAAAACCCAAACCTAGCCCTGAACCCTAAAAATACCCCTTTACCCAAAAACCCAAGCCTAGCCCTGAACCCTAAAAATACCCCTTTACCCAAAAACCCAAACCTAGCCCTGATCCCTAAAAATACCCCTTTACCCAAAAACCCAAACCAAGCCCTGAACCCTAAAAATACCCCTTTACCCAAAAACCCAAATCTAGCCCTGAACCCTAAAAATACCCCTTTACCCAAAAACCCAAACCTAGCCCTGAACCCTAAAAATACCCCTTTACCCAAAAACCCAAACCTAGCCCTGAACCCTAAAAATACCCCTTTACCCAAAAACCCAAACCTAGCCCTGAACCCTAAAAATACCCCTTTACCCAAAAACCCAAACCTATAACATTTTTAATAAAATTATATACTTACCAATACTTACGTTGTAATGGTATGCGTTGTAAAGGCATCTGCGATGTAAAAAAATGCGTTGTAATGGTAGTTCGTTGTAAAAGTTGCGTTGTAACGGTTGTATACCTCTTGGGCTATACGTCTAAAAGACAATAACATTAACAAAGCCATTCTCTCTCGCATCATCGAGACCTATTGGCATTGCCAATCCTTGTGTTGTATATGTTGGTGAGATCAAGGTAAAAACATATTTTGACATACAATCTTATTGTGACACATAATAATATTCTATAGTTAGAGTTTGTGGAGATTTACTTCAGAATTCTGAAAAGAGGTACCATGGGAAAGACAACCAAAATAATCTTGAAATAAATAAGAGGGTCATCTTTTATGTTTAATTTTGCCATATTACAGAGATCGATGTCCTTATTTAACAGTGACATTATAAACACCCTGTTTCAAATAATTACCTCTCTTTTTCTCACAGACAATATTTTTCGATACCTGGAGGAAAATGCCTTGCCTTTAAGTCTTATTGGAGCATCCTTTGAAGGGGTTTCTGTCAATGATTGTATCTACAATGCCCGGAAAGCTGTGGAAAGGCTCTTGGGACAGAAGCAAGTGATGTGAGAATAAAATATCTGGAGTTCTTAAACTGGAATCTACCATAAAGATTTCTACGACTAGTCGGCAAACAATTCTGTTTAATTTCCTCACCATGGTTTCTTCCTATGGAAGTAGAAAAGAACTGTCTCTCTAAGAATATCAAATATTTGTTGTCTAAGTATTCATACTTGTATCCAAAGATAAAAATCCACTATTAATAAGTAAAGAAGAATTAAGGACTTAATCTACATATACTCTCTTAATCTGTAAAGTATGACTATACTAGTATGAAACACAAGATATGAGTAAAAGTGAATGGAAATTACCAATTTGCTCAATTTTCCTTAAAAGGTGTTTATTCCCTAAGGGAAGTGATATAAACAGCTCCCACCAACTTGACTATAATCCTAATTGAATCTGTGGGCCAGGTTGTGGGGATCTGGCCACAAGCGTTTCTGTTGCTAGAGTGATGCGCTTGATGAGTTCGGGGCACTGAATACAGGGACATCAACACCGTGATGAGCTCCTGAGTAGCAGAACACCGGCAGCTTCCTTGACCAAATGGAGGTGAGTCCCCAGCGGCCGTACACTTTGGAGCAGAGCCGGACTGAGTGAGGATGCCATGGGGTTTCTGAAACTCTCCAACGCAGTTGCAGAGATCAGAGGCCTGGTGGCAGTGGAGGAGACACCCCAGCTTGCTGTGGGACAATGGAGCGGCTCCTTGGGTCAGGTGCTCCTAGAGATAGGGAGTGTGCCTGGCCCCGGCAGCCTGAGGTGTGGCCTGCCCCCGAGAGTGACGAGGACTGCAGTGGAGGACATAAAAGAGGTGCATGAACCCTGAAGCTGGTGGCCGTGATGAGATGAGCTCAAGTGGCAGTTTCTCCCCCTCTGGGATGGCGGGGAAAGGCGGAGCAATGCCTCGGAGGCAGGACACTGCGAGGACTGCAGTGATCATATGGCTTTGATGCCCGAGATGGGGCCTAATCATGTGGGATGGTGTGGAAAGGCGACGCGGCCATGGGGAATGCACAGACACCTTGAGTATGCTAGGAGTGATGGCAAGATGCCCGGGAGGGACTGACTGGTGACTACCCCTTGCCAGGGGGGCCCATCTACTATGCATTACGAAATGGCATCCTTACCCTCAAAACTTAATACCTATGAGAAGTGGCACTGTGTGGCGGTCCCCTGTTGTGTCCTAGGGGTAAGCCTGGAACTGAGGCCTACCTCCAGAATACTAAGGGTTATTTCTTTTGGAAGTTGTGCCAAAGCCCCTCATAGTTGACAGGTGTTTTGGGGAGGGGCGGGTCTGGACCAAGAGGCTGAGGGGAGGAGTATGTGGACACGCTGATGGGACGGTGGTACGCACTTGGTGACTGTTGTTTGTGGGGAGTGGCCCCCCGGGCCGTGCTGACTTTGTGGGAGCGTGACCGGTAGGCCCGAATAGAACACAGAGGGCTTACAAGGGGAAGACTGTACGGATGAGTGAAACAGATGTCTACTGCTGGGGGTGACTATCGTATTGTTTCTGTGCTTAACCAAACAGACTACTG
Source organism: Lissotriton helveticus (assembly GCF_964261635.1). Classification (NCBI taxonomy): domain Eukaryota; kingdom Metazoa; phylum Chordata; class Amphibia; order Caudata; family Salamandridae; genus Lissotriton; species Lissotriton helveticus. The sequence goes on from NC_136073.1 coordinate 750,279,448, forward strand.
CTGTGCGCAGCAGAACATTGGCTCCAGAAGAGGTCTGGGATCACTGAAGTGATTTCCCAATCTGAATACTAAACAGATGTGGAGATTTGGGGCCACAGATGCTCACAGAGTTGAGTATCTCACAATGGGCCAAAGGCCCTGGTCATTCCGTGGTGTAACAGCAAATAAGAGGCATATTAATAATCAGTAGTACACAAGCTGGGGGTCAAAAACCCTGAGACCAGTGCCCCATTTTAATCTTTACACAGCAGCACTGCGATAGTAGCGGAGGCCTGCGCTCTTGATCTGGGGGAGTTTAGAGTTCTCCTTGATTAGCAAAACACACCACTGCTGACCTTGCAACTATTTATTTAACTGTAAGGACTCGTGACAGAGCTAATATGGGTAAGACAAAGACCAAACAGCTGTCAGTGCAACCCACTTCTCAGGAGTCCTCCCCCAGCAGGGGTGATAACGGACAATTGCGATACCCCGGGCCCTCTGCAACTTTGCTTTGATAAGGTGCTAACTGCCATTGCAGATACCAAGTTAACAACCCAGCAGGATATCAGTGCTGTGTCAGTGGGGTTGGGACTGCTTTGGTCAAAAATCTGCAAGCTGGCAGATCGAGTGGACACGGTTGAAACCTCCCTGAGCGAGTTACAACCAGAACAGAACGTCCTAGGCCATAAGGTGGAGACCTCTCGGATAGAATAAACAGCCTGGAACGGCATGCAGGAGATGAAGAGGGCGGAAACCATTGCAATAATATTTGAGTGGTGGGACTTCCCAAGGGGATGGAAGGATCTGACATGGTGTTGTATGTGGAGAGCTGGCTTCGGACAGAAGTGGCCCCAACTCAACTGACCCCCTTCTTTGCCTTCGAAAGTGTGCATAGAGTGCCAACGTGCCTGTTGGCACCTGGCCGTCCTCGCCTTCCGGTGGTATCCAGATTGCTCCACTGTAGGGACAGAGACATCCTGCAGAGAACTAGGGTAGAGGGCACCTTTAAAATTGAAAATCCCAAGGTGTCTGTGTTCGCAGACTTTACAGTACTAGTCCAAACACAGCATGTCTTTTTCTTGGAGGTTAAGAAAGCACTCTGAGAAGCCCGGCTACAATACTTGGTAATGTTCCCAGCCAAGTTACAATTTGTGTTAAATGGGTAGATCCACTTTTTTGATGATCCCTATGCTGCATAGGCGTGGTAGGAAGCATACATGGCAGGGAGGATCCTCCCTACGCCCAAGAGTAGGGCATCTACAACAGATCAAAAACACAGAAATGATCCAAGGGATCTTCCCGTGGTAGATCGCTGAGAAAGTGGTGACCGTCCCAGGCAGTACAGGAGAGGACGGCTGCCCTGCTTGTGGTGGCTGAAATAGTCTTGACTCGCACACTACATGAGGAATTTGGGAAGCAGTCTGAACATGACTCAATAGCCTCAGACTCTGAGGCCTCTATACCTGATAGTGGTGCTCCCCCACAAGTTACTCCTCAATCAGTAGAGGACTTGGTCTGACGACACCTTAGTAGAAGACTTGTCCGTGTCACTTAGCCCTTGATCAAAGTCTCTGTGTTTGCCTTTCGGGACACTGTTGGGCATTTGATGTGCTATCTGAAGGACTGTGCTTTCACCCCAACAGGCGGCCCTACTGTACCCTGATAACCTGGACTGTGATCCTGCTTAGGATATGCCTTGGCCGGCCTCTAAGCCTGCCCTCCTACTGGCAACTGGGCAGATGTGTTGCTTGGTTTTCACAGTGCCCCTCACTCAGTTTTGCCATTGCCGGGAGTCTGGATGTGACATACTAATAACCATGTTTTATTCTTACAGGTTTGGTGGTCGGCTGTTGCTGGACTGCTCTTGGGTTTGGGACTTTGTAGTTGGGGGTTGCTTACTCCTGTTTCGGGGCTGTCATGCTTACCTTTTTTAGAGGGTAGAGGGTGACGGGTTAAGGAGGGGACGGGGTGGTTTAACATCCACTTCTTATAGACGACGGACCCCAAATGCCTCTAAGCATTATGCCATTCATAATTACTTGAAAAGCAGGGAGTCCATGTAGCTATGCTACAGGAAACCCATCTCACTGGCGGTGAAGTAGACCACCTAAGGCGTAGATGGCAAGTACAGATTTGTGTAGCCACATACTCTGCATTCACTAAGGGGGCTCTTATCTGGATTATGGATGGAAGGCCGTTCATACACATGAACACTGTGATTGAAAAAGAGTGCTGCTATGTTCTGGTGCAGGGATTTACAGTCAAAAGATTAAACATTAAAAAAAATCACCATTACTGACCGTTCGGAGAACGTTCCTCAGGTCTGGGGTCATCGTTTTTCATCAGAAAATAGATTTTTTGGACTGTACAAACAATGATTCAAAATGTTAATTGTATTGCGCCTCACGTTGAATAAACACTCTTTAAGGCCTCACAGTGACCGAAATTGCCATTTTTATAGATGTTTCCTGCTTCTCCGAAGCTTGTATTTTGCCCAATTTTGAGCATAAAAATTACTCTAAAGACATATTTTAGTTCCAACAGTGATTATTCACATCCAACAGGGATTTACAGTCAAAAGAATAAACCTTAAAAGAAAACTTTACTGACCATTCGGAGAACGTTCCTCAGGAACCTCCTCTACACCCTCTTACCCGATGTCGCCTTCTTTACAGAAACCTGGACTAATGCCTCCTCCGCCCCTGACATCTCCATTGCCATCCCGGATGGGTACAAGATCCAGAGGAAGGATTGCCCCAACCACCCGGGATGAGGCCTCGCACAGAAAAACTCCTTCCACCTCTCTACCTCTAGCGACACCTTTCTTGCCACCGATCACCTGCACTTCCAGATCCAGACCAGCCCCAAATCCATACTCCGTGGTACCCTCTCCTACAGACCCCCCCGGTCCGGGCCCTCTTTGCCATCACCATCACTGACCTCACTGCACCACACGCCATCACCACCATGGACTACATACTGATCGGAGAGCTGAACTTCCACCTCAATAACCACACCAATCCCAACTCCACAGTGTTCCTTGACAGTCTCGCCAACATCAGACTGAAGCAGCTCATCACCGCAGCAACCCACAAGGCTGGACACACCCTCGACCCCATCTTCGCAGAAGGAAACAGCGCACACTTCAGCCACACCAGGCAACACCCATTGAATGACCACCACTGCTTACATTTCCTTTTCGAGAAACCCAAGCAGCCCAGACCCACTCCGCGCCCCTGCGTAGGAACTGGAACAGGCACCGAAGACCAGCTCAGCTCCACCCTCAACTGCAACACCCCCTCTGCTGCAACCGATGCCAACCTCGCAGCAAGGGAACTCCAAACATGGATCTCCAACTGTGCAGACAAACTTGTCCCGCTACGCAATGCTGACAGACAATGCCCCAAAAAGCTGCATGGTTCACCACCGACCTCCAAAAAGCCAAGCACAGCTGCAGATGCCTGGAAAAGAACTGGAGAAACAGCAAAACACCCAAAACCACACCACCTACAAGGACACCATGACGAAATACCACCAACACATCAGAACCATCAAAAGAATCTTCATCCACAACAAAATCCTCACCCACTCCAGTAACTCAAAGGAGTTCTTCAGCATCATCAGAATTCACCAAGCCCCAAAGCCATCACACCCTCCCAGGACCCCTGTGACAAGCTCGGATCCTACTTTCACCTGAAGATTAAAAACCTCTACAACAACTTCAACGACCACACGCCTGATTCCACAGCCATCCCGCCATCCATCACCGCCAACCAGCCCACCATCTCCTCCTGGACTCCGATCACAACAGAAGAGACTGCCTTGACCATGAAAGGCATCCACGCAGGGGCCCCTACTGACCCCTGCCCACCCTACATCTACCACAGAGCCGCCACCACCATCGCACCAGTACTATGACACACCATCAACACCACCTTCAAGACCGGCGCGTTCCCTGATGACTGGAAATGCGCAGAAGTCAGGCGCCTGCTCAAGAAGCCCTCAGCATACCCTATGGACCTCAAAAACTACTGGCCAATCTTGCTTCTACCCTTCACAGCAATAGTCGCTGAGAAGACCATCAACACAGAGCTGACCAAGTTCCCTTTTGCTTCATTGACCTGTGTTTTGCCTCATCTGTTTTTTTTCTCTGCTTCTGCCACCATCTAGACCAGCCGACTGGAGGGCTGCAACCCTAGCTCGGCTCCCGTGATACCGCCACAAATTGGGGCAAAGACTACATTTCCCAGCGTGCCCCGGCGCCCTGCAGCACGTCATCGTTAGAACGTCAGGAGGCGCTTTAAAACCAGGAGAGCGCACACGCAGCGCGGGTTCCCTTTTGCTTTGTTGACCCTTGTTTGGCCTCACCTGTTGTTTCCTCTGCTTCTGCCACCATCTGGACCAGCTGACTCGAGGGCTGCAACGCTAGCTCGGCTCCAGTGATACCGCCGCAAATTGGGGCAAAGACTACATTTCCCAGCATGCCCCGGCGCCCTGCAGTATGTCATCGTTAGAGCGCCAGGAGGCGCTTTAAAACCAGGAGAGCGCTCACGCAGCACGGGAAGCGGGCGGGCCCGTCCTTGCCCTTCATCGGCCGGAAGAGGACGGGCTGGGCCAGAACTCTTGGTTTTGGATGTTCATCAGGACTAAATGCAAAATGTGTTTAGCAAACTGTATCGGGGGCATCTGTGATATTCCTTGGCTGAAAAACGTGAAGGTGGACGTCGTGCTTACTCCTTTGTCCTCCCGCTGCCACTCACACGATTCCCCCGGCCGCTGAGTGGAGGACCACGACCTCCAGGGTGCCTAGCGGCAGAAGCCGCCTACGCCATTTACCGCTCCCGGAGGCGCTTTAAATCCCGCTGACTCCCAGTGGAGCGGGTGTTTAGCGAACTGTATCGGGGCATCTGTGATATTCCTTGGCTGCAAAACCTGAAGGTGGACGTCGTGCTTACTCCTTCGTCCTCCCACCGCCGCGCACACGATTCCCGCGGCCGCTGAGTGGAGGACCAAGACCTCCAGGGTTCCTAGCGGCAGAAGCCGCCTTCTCAGTTTCCCGTGCCCAGAGGCGCTTTAAATCCTGCTGACTCCCGGTGGAGCGGGTGTTTAGCGAACTGTATCTGGGGCATCTGTGACATTCCTTGGCTGCAAAACCTGAAGGTGGACTTCGTGCTTACTCCTTTGTCCTCCCGCCGCCACGCATACGATTCCCACGGCCGCTGAGTGGAGGACCACGACCTCCAGGGTGCCTAGCGGCAGAAGCCGCCTACGCCATTTCCCGCGCCCGGAGGCGCTTTAAATCCCGCTGACTCCCCGTGTCGCGGGAACGCGCGCGGGACGCGCCGGGAGAAGCCCGGGACAAGGGCGGGCCCGTTTGTGATCGTTGGTGAACGGTGGAGGACGGGACGGGCCACCCTCTTTCTCCTGTTTGACAAGGTCAGTGCCCTAATCTTTGGATGTTTAATGAGAGACTACCTGCTGCCATTTAAGCGCAGGGCCACCTTCTACACGTCTGTGCATATTGTTATTCTACTGTTACTGTTACTTTTACAGTAGTTACGTCTCAACAATGGCCTTTAATACTGGAAGGGGGTCAAAAACGACGACTAATGGCGGGTCGATTCTGGGAACCCTCGACCAATTCATTACACGTGCCTCTACAGCCCTTGCTCGAGAAATAGACATGACCGAAAAGAGACTTTCACTGGATCCAAGGTTTAATAAAAGGTCTTCCCTAGGCAGTCTGGCTCAGGTGATGTCTCCTCCATCCTTCCCTGGTCATGCAGTATCAACGTCTACAGCCATTGAGGTTATTGACGGGTCACCAAATTAACCAGTCGAGGATGGTGCATCTAATCCAATCCTTGGTAACAGCGTGGATCTTCGATCTGACCTACCGGGTGGAAGTGTATTAACTGAGCTCCCTGAGTGTAGTGATAACCAAAGACATACCAGAAGTACAAAACCCGGCCAACTAACTTTGGAATCCAAAAGGAAACGCGAGGGCACCTCATACAAGGGAATGAAAGCTAAAGTTAAGAAACTTAACTCAGTTACAGAAAGTAACGAGGTATTACCAAAATCCAGTTCTGAAGAGTCACGTTCTGTAACGGGATTGGCTGCACCAGCATCATGCTCCAGACTCGAGTCCCCGAGTGTGTAGAGTGAGGACATCTAGGATAAACTGGAACATTTATTTTATAAGACGTGCCCCAATTTACAGTAGGTTAGATAATATAGAAAGTAGACCCTCTAACCTTGAGGAGGCACCGGTCAAGGCCCAGGATAAGGGGGCACCAGGGTCTGGTCCGACTGAAAGGCAGGGAAGACTATCTATTGAGCCTGAAGTTAGAACGATCCCCGTTGAAAATGACCGTATTATCTCTAGCCAACTGCCTCTTACTATCACAGTACCCATGGATCAGTCCAGAGTGAATGGTGTGTGTGGTGATACTGGAGCTAGTTCTCCAAAGAGCTACCCAGAACGGGTGGTGAGATCCCTATTGGGGGACCAGCAGCCAAGAACAAATGATAGTATGCCCATTGCTGTATCCCCAAACGTGTTGCCATGTATCAATCTTCCCCCGGCATCTGCACCGTATGTGGCAATACTAGTGGGGGTCCCAGCAGTGAGACCGGGCCAACGGGGGTATTACTCACATCTAAAGAATAAGTGTATATTCTGGTTGAATGCAAACCGTCCACTCCCTCCCATGGTGTCGGCTGAGATCCTATTTGCTAGAATGGTGGGCTGGGTGGGGGCTAGGAAAAAGTCAGTTAGGGGCGACTGTGTTATCATTAACTTCAGGGACTGCAGAGCAGCCGAGTATATCTGTGGGTGGGGGCAGGAATGTATAGAATCTCAAATTAAATCTATGCCTCTAACCTACTTCTATCTTGTTGATCACATGGCTTCGGCCCATGGGTCGGTAGGAGGAGGGAGATTAGTTCCTGGGAATTTGGGTGGTATCAGCATCAGGAATAGGTATGACGTGTTATCAGGTCTTGATGACTGTGACTGACGTCACACCAGCCACACATTTATAAGGTCCACTGAGGTGCAGCCCGTTCCCATTTCCGGTAGGGGTGGGAAACACGGGGTTGCTCAAGCAAAGATAGTAAATGTACCATCAGACCCCCCTCCCGCAAGTACCCTGCCACTCACTGTGGTGCTAGCCCCAGCACCATCGGCCGCTATCTTATCAACACCTAAACGAGCAGGAGGACTAGATTCTCCTAGAGACACCGGGGTCTACCCGAGTTTAGGGCGGCCCCCTAACCTGGACCATAGTCTTTCCACCCAGAACCTCTCTACGAAGCACTCAAATGGTATCTCAATGTTGTCTTGGAACATTGCGGGATTATGTTCTAAATTACCACAGTCTGAGTGGTCTGATTTTATCGAAGAACATGACATATGTCTCTTTCAGGAGACTTGGGCAGTGGATCAGGCCTTTCGACCAGGTTATCTCAATTTTCAGGTTCAGGCTGTGAAGAAAGACAAAGGTCGGCCGGTGGGGGGCCTGGTGATTTGGGTTCGCCAGGCGTTAAACTGTAAAGTATCCCAACTAGGCATACCTAACAATGATATTCTGGCAGTAAGAAATAGCCTAGCATCTGGCCTTCGGCTGGACATATATAATATCTATGCATGAGGTCTCCCCGGAGGGCGTCGATCAGAGGTAGTGACAGCAGTGGAGCAGCTGTTGAATTTGTTGCCCAATAATGGGTGGCCGATAGTAGCAGGGGATTTCAATACCACGTTCAAACCACCAGGGCCCGAGGACCGGGGCCTTACAGAAGACAAAGACTCTTAAGTGGCGTGTACCCATGCTCGAAATTCCATCGATCAAAAGATGAACAGAGGCAGCCATCCAATTGAAGGGGCTGTGCATAGGCTCTCAGATGAGAGCCGCCAATGGACGTACGCATTCCGACAGGACAGGGGTTTTCACTTTTAATAATGGCTACACGTTCTGCCCTATTGATTACATCCTAGTCAGTTTACACCTGTGGCAATTTCTGAATGATATGGCAGTGGTTGCACGTGTGGAAAGTGACCACAATCCCCTTATCTCCACCATGGTTGGGTTGTTTGGCAAATCACTACCCAGAGGGGAGGCTGAGTCGGTCCATGACCTTGTACTTAGCAATGATATGCGCCACCTTAAGTGGCACAATATCATTGAGCAACCGGACATCCTGTTCACGATAGATAATGATGTTAGTGATGCGCTAGCAGTGCTCGGAAATGGTGAAGATGTATGGGATTGGAAATCACAGTTAATGGAGGTCCACACTACTCTTTTTGACTGTCTGAAGTCATACTTTACCAAATCTGGTAAAGCTGGGACAGTTAAAATCAAGAAATCTCAATGCTGATATAACGATAAATGTCGGCAGGCTAGGGCCGAGTTAGGATCAGCCCTCAGAAAGGGAGACCGAGCCAGAGTAAGACAGGTGAAGGATAGCTATAGGAAGGCTGTCATGGATGCTAAAAAGATATGGGATCAGGAGAGATGTCAGGAGCTAACAGAAGCATGCAAGGAGAGAAACCCGAAATTATTCTGGGACAAATATAAATGGGACAGGAGTGGACGTCCAGATCCCCCCCACAGAATAATGTAGCCCAGCATCTTTGGGTGGAGCATTTTAAACCCCAGTACGCTTCCTCATATGTAGACCAGCATAGCGAACCGTTTGTCCATAAATTCTATACCAGCAAGGTATTTACTCTAGGTGAGGTGGATAGGGCTTTGGATACAGTCACACCCGAAAGAGCTCCGGGGTCGGACTGCGTCCCAGCGGATGTCTTCCTAAATAACCAAACTTCTTGGCGCCAATATATAGGGTACGTTGCCAACGCTATTGCCTGTGGTGCCCCAATCCTGCCCTCGTGGAAGGGTGCGGAGATAATCCCCGTTTTTAAAAAGGGTGATAAATCAGAGGCAGGTAATTATAGGCCCATCAGCCTCATAGCCTCCACCCAAAAGATAGTGGGGAGGTTGATTTTATCTAAAGTCCAGTCCTGGATAGAAGAAAATCAAATCTTGTCACCCTGCAGGCGGGTTTCCGACCCCTTACTAGCACGATAGACCAGGTCTTCCGATTCATCTTAATTTATTGGAAGATCTTAGTTTTAGGGAAAGGTGCCCTGTATGCAGTGTTTGTCGATCTAAAGGCTGCTTTCGACATGGTCCCGCGCTGTAAGTTGTGGAGTGTCTTGGGGGAGTTGGGGATGGCCCAGGAGTTGTTGTCGCTGATCGTCCGCTTACATGAGGGTAACCATGTCCCGGTCCGGTGGGGGTCTAGGGGCGAGGTTACTGAGTCTTTCCACGTTGGCAGGGGAGTGCGTCAGGGCTGTGTATTAGCACCCACCCTGTTCTCATTTTTTGTCAACGGGGTGGCTGACTACCTGTCCCTGGTCCTCCGACGCCCCGGTGCTGGCGGGTGATTACATCCCTATCCTCATGTTTGCGGACGATACTCTTATCATCTCCGAAACGCAGAGTGGCCTCCAAAGAGCGCTTACCCGGTTCGATGATTTTTGCCGCATACGGGGTCTCGAAATTAACACGGGCAAGACTAAGTTCATGTCGTTCAATGAGCACCGCTCCTTTCGGGGCAATATTTACTTGAACAAAGTCGTGTTCGAACAGGTCAACGCCTTCACCTATTTGGGGGTAACATTGCAGAAGGACATGAGCTGGAAAAACCAACTTGACCGGACAGTCCTAAAACAGAAGCAGCAAGCGGGGGTCCTTATAGGGAAATTTAAATCATCTTGTACAAAGCCTATCAGACCGGTGATGGAGATTTATGGGCTTAAGGTACTAAGCTCTGCACTTTATGGCGTAGAGTTATGGGGGTTCTCGAACCTAAACCAAGTAACGGTTGCTGAGAATTCCTTTCTATGCCAGGTTACTGGAGTCCCGTTGAGTACCCCGATGCAGCCGCTACTGCTAGATCTAGGTAGGAAACCTGTTGAAGATCTTGCAAAACTCCGCCCATTATTATATTGGCAAAGATTGTGGTGTACCGATGAACTAGCGCATTATGCCAAAGGCTTTAAGGCCATAATGGAAGCAGACACGTCTCACAAGATACCCTGGATGAAGGAGGTCAGATTGCTCCTAACGAGGTTGGGCATGAGTGAACTGTGGAATGACCCTGCCAATGCTGTCTTTCCCTCAAAAAAGATCATGAAGGACAGGTATTGGGAAATGGTCATGGTAACAGCTTGCTCCAAAGGATCCACAAGGCACCTTACTGGTCGATTTCTGGAAATCAAATCTTGGCCGGTATTAGAAAAATATTGGGATGCAATCTTGAAGCCCCATGACCGGAAACTGTACTTCTAACAAAGGGTAGGTGCACTTCCTATAAGTTCCTTTACTAGCACGTGGGCTGGTTTGCCCACTAAAGCATGCCCCTGGTGTCCACATAAACAGGAAACATTAAGCCATCTATTGTTTTTATGTCCGGCGTATGTTACACCTCGCCGTGTGTGGGTCATTCCCACTTGCAAAACATTGGGCTTCAGAAAGCATGATGATGCACTTAGAGTTCTATGTTCGGACCCAGCTCACTTGAATGCTATTGCTATAGCTAAGTTTTTAGGATGAGCATGGTCAATAAGAGCTATGGCACAGATTTAGCATCAGTTAGCTGTTGATATGTAGCCGCCTTGGATTATAATACCACGTGGTACTAATGCTTTCTGAAATGTCTAACAGGAAGTAAGGTTGACCTTTTTAGTCTAGTATATGATGGAAGGTGTACCGTAGGATTTTATACCAATGATATTCGACAATCAGTAATGAATTTAATAATTTGTTTAATCTATTTATATAAGCTTGTATAATTGATGTTTTATATTTATACACAAGGATTGGTTTGATGAAATGTTGTATGTTGTGCTTTTATGACAGAATGTCGAATAAAGTTATGATGATGATGAATGCAAAATGACTGTCACTTGGTAACTAGGTTCATCTTTATCAGCCCTGCCAATTTTTTCCCACTGTTGTACAACTACTTGGGTCTGATTAACCCGCCGGACCTTGCACATCGTTGACAGGGGCGGGGGGGGGGGGGGGGGGGGGGGTTTACCAATTAACACGCTGCCAAGTATAAAGATATTTATTTGCAGATCTATCAGGGATACCAGTCTTGTGTAAATATCCTATCTAACTATTTGCCCAGTACAAAATCTCTATTGGTAGTTGATTAAACGTTGCTACTGAGGAGCAAAGGAGGGGCAAACTTCTTTTAGAAAGCACTTGGGGTGTAAGAAAAATGAGGAAAAGAAAATTACATACTACCCCGCGTGGTCAACAATTAAATAAGGCTAAAAACCCTAGTGCTTCTCTTATGAAGTACCTGTCCGGGGCGGTGGGAGTTTTAGAGAAACAAATTTCTAACGTAGAAGAAGAATTGAGCAAAGAGTTGTCTGGGCATACTAACTCGTGTACAACTAGTTTATCCCCTCAGGGAAACTCTGAAGATGCTGTAATTCCCACACTAGAGGCAACAGATAAAGTACACAATGGTTGTATACAATTAGTGTGCGATGAGATTTCAGTGATTGATACGGAAGTTACTTTGTTACCTCCCCTTAAAAGAGTGTGCATATCTAATAAACCGGCCATCACAGCTTTACCACCACAGATTCATGCACAACCCCATAAACTACAAAAGGCCAAAACTAAATTAATCACCTCATCGAAATAGGAAAGCCCAGTCACTACCAAATTAAAAGAATGTGTAAAAGGCAGAAGTAGGAAAGGCACAAGTAATAAGGGAACAGTTAAAGGTCCATTTAGTGCCGACATGGGAGATGTAAAATCCATTGAAGATTTGACTATTCTAGTCAAAGACGCAATTAGCATTCTGGAAAAGAGACTCGATTTAATCGAGTCAGATCTGGCCACTCTGATAGGACACGTAAATGACACTAACATGCCGAATAACGAATCATGTAGGGTTAGGGGACAAGTTTTCGATCATATTAGTGCCCCATTAGATTGCCCTTCAGATAGCGGTAAGCAAACTACACAAGTGGATAGAGCTAGCTGTCAGAGGGGACTGGTGTTTGATAGTTCAAAGGGACTAAAAGTACAGGGACCAAGGGAGGCTATAGTGAGAGGGAGTATAAATGATCCAACATGCATAAATAGCATAAATCCACCTCTTAGAGATAGATGCTCTAGACCAGCCACTAGAATGACACACACTCTTGCCCAAAGCAATAACGTTGATAGATTGGATCTTCCACCTGCAGCTGCTCCGTATACCCTGATTTTGGCAAAGGTGCCACCGCCAAATGAAGGCGACAGGGAAAACAGGGCTACATTGAGAAATAAAACGCTCCACTATCTAGGTTCAAAGACTAGCCTGACGCCAGCAATGTTCAACGCTTTTAAAATGGTCAGACCTGTGAGTTGGGTTGGTCACAGTAAAAAGATATTTGAAGGGGATTGCATAGTTTTATCCTTAGGCTCCCCCGCCCTAGTACAAGAAATTCTGATCAGGGGAGGCTCTAGTAGAATTATGTTAGAAGGGATAAATTTGCTGCCCCAGGGTTTTTTCTGCCAGCCAAAATTGCCTGTTAATCATAATGTAGCCCCGATGGGTAGTCATCATAACTCTTATAACAATGATACGAGGTATAATATACATGTCTCAAACCGGTTTGGCCCACTGTGCTCACTGGAGGAAGTGGATTGACAAATGTCAAACAAGGTTGTCCGAATATCGGTCAATAGTGAAGGTTTTGAAGTCCCCCATGGTGATGGTTCCGGGGTATCAGCAGCAGACATCACGGAAATTGACGATATGGTACAACCTGGGATCCCTCTGGCAGTCGTACCCCCCACCCCCCTCCCTTGAGGTAGCGCGAACACATCGAACTGCCCAAGTATATTTAAAATGGGAGATATTTCAACAATAAGACGTCAAACGGTGGGATATGAAGCCCCAGTGAGTAAGCAAGCGGGACATAGTAGGAAGTAAGGACAGAAGCGTAAGTGCCATAATTGAGCATAGGAAGGGCAACGATGGGGAGGGGAGAGTAAGGGCTACTGGGTCTCAAAATAGGCATGCTGGGGGGCGGGTGAGTTTAGCTTATTGTAACATTTCTGGGCAGCATTCTAAGGTCGACAACCGAGTTTGGATTGATTTTATTAAGGATCTTGATCTCATATGTTTACAGGAGACCTTGTTGATGGAAGAAATACATCTCGATGATTTACAAACCTACCACATTCCTGCATGTCGCTCTACTCATGAGATAAATAAAGGGGTGATTTGTCTGTATATTTCTAATGTGCTGGGAGTGCAGAGGATAAAAACGTTAAAATCAACCAGTTACTATCAAATTGTTGTCGTTGATATTATACATGTGGTGGAGATTGTTATTATCAACTTTTACAATAACATGGCTAGGGGTATTGTCTGTGATGTATTATCTGGGCTTAATGAGAAAATTAAGAGGCTATGTGTTATACCGGTGAAGGATTCTATCTTAGTATGGGGTGGGGATTTCAATATTAATGTTTGTACACAGCCCTCGTGTGGTTTTGAAGACCCGGATGAAGAGAATATACACCAAATGCCGCACTTTATACACTAAATAGTGGGAGAAAGCTTAAATGAAATCATGGCAACGCATGATCTTGGTTTTGCTAATGTGTTATATGGTCCACCTATTGATTTTAGTCCTACATTTGTAGGTCGTGGCCATAGCACACTGATTGATTTAATCATTTTTCCTAATCGTTACGCGTCATGGCTGGAGAAGTTTCCTACCCACCCAATTGGGATTAGTGATCATCTGCCTCAAAGGGATGTATGACATTACAACGCATGCTTTTACCACGCATGCCTTTACAACGCGGTTTTTACATCGCATAACATTACAACGCATAGTGCTTTTGGGTGTTGGATAGTGAATTATTTAATTTACTATTCCAACTCCAGTCCCCGTGGATAGTAGGGAAGGTGTTGGATAGTAAATGAAATCTATTCCCTATCCTAGAGCGCCCCCCAGCGCAATGCGTTGGAATGGTTTGCGTTGTAAAAGTTGCGTCGTAAAGGCACTGCGTGGTAAAAGTTGCGTTGTTAAGGTTGTTCACCGCCTCAAAGCGTTATCATTTTCTTGCCTGATGAGGGCATAGGTTCAGTGGTTCAAAGCTTAGCCTGGACCCAAGGCTGTGTGCTGGGTCGACAGAATGGTTACTCAATATCTTGGGCCAAGAGTGATCCTGAGACCTTGAGTTCCAATATAATGCTACAGGCAAAAATCCCAATAATTGAGTGCTTAAAGATGATATTTCCCCCTGCGAGCTACAAAGTGCCTTTTCCCAAATAACTGTGATAGTACAAAATATCCTAAAACGCCCATGCAGGAACCAAAATATTTAAAAAAATAGTTGGTTTGATTCGCATTGTACAAAATCATATACATTATTAAAAGCCAGCCTACATAAACCAGTTAAGCATTATGAGGAAATTAGGGGGCTTAGGAAGGCCTATAGCTTAGCAAGAAATAAGTGCAAGAAAGATATTAAGGAGCAGGCCTGGACAAAATTGTACGATGCATCCCTAAGGAGGAATTGCTTATTATTTTGGGAGGCAGTGAAGGCCCCTTTTTTCTCGAATGGCGGGGGAGCAAGGATCGAGGTGGCCATAAGTGAAGATATCTGGGTCAACTTCTTCTCCTCTGTCTATGATCCGGGGGATAAAGACATTGCTGAAGTAAACAACCAAGTAGTACAAAATGACCATATTAATTTTGTGCCAACCGGTATCCTTTTTATACATGAGGAAGTTCAAACGGCCATAAACGAGAGCAAAGGAGGCAAAGCTCCTGGGCCGGACGGGACTCCGATTGACCTGTATAAGTATAAGCAAGACTTATGGTCCCCACTATTGACACAAGTATTGAATGCTAGCTGTGAAAGGGGTTTCATCAAATCTTGGTCTGAATCCATAATTATTCCTATTTTTAAAAAAGGTGACCGGGAAAACCCGGCAAACTACAGACCTATTTCCCTGCTCGACTCCCTTATGAAAGTAGCCGGTAGAATGATATTGAACAGATTACAGCAATGGGCAGAAGATAGTAAGATCCTAAGCCCGGTTCAATATGGAATTAGGGAGGGGAGGGGTACTGTAGAGCAAGTCTTAAATTTTATTATGATACACGGAAAATATACTCAGGCCAAACAAGGCAATTTATTTGCGGTGTTTGTTGACCTCACCGTGGCCTTCGACTGCGTGGACCACAGTAGACTGTCGCAGATCCTAGAAGGATTAAAAGTAGAGCCACCCCTTATATTATTCTTGAGACAACTATATGCGGGGGCCTCTGCCAAGGTGAGGTTTGGGTTAAATGGAGAATGTACTAAGCCTTTTAATGTTAAAAAAGGAGTAAGACAAGGCTGCGTACTTGCCCCGTTCCTCTTCAGCCTATACACTAATGAACTGGAGGAGACATTGGTGGCTAAAGTGAGAGACACGCAGATAATTAATCACACTAATATCGTCTCACATTTATATGCTGACGATGCAGTCTTAATGGCCAGAACCCAGCTTGGTCTTCAGAAGGCCCTGAGCACCTACATTGATTTTATGGAGAATAGGGGTTTGAGGCTTAATGTAAAAAAAATACATCATGTCATGTGGTAAGGGAAAGAATAGGTCTTGTACCCTTATAGTTGCGGAAGATAAAATTGAACCCACATAAACATTTTCCTATCTCAGGATTTTACTAGAGGACTCAGGGTCCTGGGGACCTGCAATTAAGAACAGGGCCTTATTATTTAAGAGGTTGACAGCGGCTTTGATGTTGTTTGCCAAAAAGATGGGTAAGAGGCCACCGAAAATTTTACTTAAGATTTATCAAGCTAAGTGTATCAGTGTGGCAACATATGGAGCAGGGGTATGGGGATCCAGTGACATTAGACCAATCCAATTTATAGAGAATGCTGTTTTAAGATGTATTTTAGCTGTCCCTCAAAGTGTATTTGTTTTTAACTGTCATAGCGAATTGGGGATTCACTTTATTACGGATGTTATAAAAATTCAACCGATGCTATTATGGCATAACGTTTGGACGTCACCTGATCTAGGACTAAACCTGGATATAATCAAAGATTCCATGGGTTTGGATCAGGCGAGAAAGATCCCATGGTTGAATTACATCCGTACTTTTTCTGATGATCTGGAGAGACCAGAATGTTTTTTAGTAACCCTGATTCCTTCCTTAATATTTCTAGAAAAGATCTTAGGGCACTGTGTTTGAACCATTTTGATTTATTACGACTGGGGCTAGAGATAAGTAAAAACTCAGTGAGGAAACACCAACTTATATTGACATCTGTCACTATCCAGCCCTATCTGGCATGGTGTATAAGGGGGTATGATAGGTATATTATGACCAGGTTTAGATTTGATTCTTTTTTTCGCCTGGTCACATTCCCAAACACTAATGACTGGTCTAGAATGCTCATCAAATGCCCATGTGATAATTTATCAAATCAATCATTATTACATTTGATTTTCTTTTGTAAATTTTGCACAATCGAGCGGGCCAGATGGATTAAACCTTTCTTGAGGCAGGGTTAATGGCGGCAATGCCGACCGGCCCTTCTATTTTTACAGTCACTGAATGATGAGTATTGTGTTGGAATCATGTTGGGTTTTTTAAAAAGTATTTTGAGGAAAAGAAAATGTATTCACTGTTCTTAATTTAAGCATATTTGTATATTATCAAATGAATTGTTGCTTTTATGGTTTTGTAAAAATTTAAATCGAATAAAGCATTTTCTAAGTTAATCATCAAAGACAACGCCATCCTCGACCCCTCTCAAACCAGATTCTGCAGCAACCACAGCTCAGAGACCGCCCTACTTGCTGCCACAGATGACATACGCACCCTCTTAGACCAAGGCACACAGCTGCCCTGATTCTGCTTGACCTCTCAGCAGCATTTGACACAGTCTCCCACCGCACACTCACCGCCAGACTACACAATGCCGGCATACAAGGAACTGCCCTCAACTTGATCCAATCCTTTCTTACTGGCAAAAGCCAAAGGATCAGACTGCCTCCCTTCCTCTCCGAACCCACAGACGTCAACTGTGGAGTCCCCCAAGGATCATCGCTCAGCCCTACCCTCTTCAACATCTACATGGCCCCACTCGCCACCATCGTCCAACAGCACAGCCTCAACATAGTATCCTATGCTAACGAAACCCAGCTCATCCTTTTCCTCACCAAGGACCCCACCACCACCAGGCTCAACTTCAAGGAAGGAATGCAGGACTTCGCAGCCTGGATGACCAACAGTTGCCTAAAACTCAACTCGGAGAAAACAGAAGTCCTCGTCCTCGGAACCATCCCTTCAGCATGTAACAACATCTGGTGGCCCACTACCCTCGGCAGTCCCCCATCCCCCACAGATCATATCAGAAACCTCAGTATTGTACTTAATTCCTTCATCTCCATGAACTGTCAGGTCAACGCCATCGCCTCCAGCTGATTCAACACCCTCCGCATCCCCCGTAGGACTTTAAAATGGATCCCACCCTAGTGAAGGAAGACAGTCACCGGCGCACTCATCACCAGGAGGCTGGACAATGGAAACTCCCTCTATGCCGGCATCAACAAGTCCCTACTCCGTAGGCTCCAGACAATAAAGAACACTGCCACCAGACTCGTCCTCTGTATCCCCTGACAAGAACACATCAGCAAACACCTACGAAAGCTCCACTGGCTCTCCGTCAAAAAGAGTCACTTTCAAGGTACTCATCTATACCTACAAATGCCTGCACAACATTGGCCTCCAATACCTCAACAACTGATTCACCCTCCACATACCCAAAAGAGACCTCTGATCTGCCAACCTCTTCCTTTGCGGTGACCCCACGCATCCACAGGGCCAGAGCAAGGGGAAGAGCCTTCTCCTTCGTCCTGGCCAAGACCTGGAACGAGCTCCTCATTGGATACCTTCAGGAAGGCACTCAAGACCTGGTTCTTAGGATGAGCGGAACTGCTGACCCCCCCCCCCCCACACACACCTTGAAACCCTCTTTGGTGAGGAGCACGCTTAAAATTTCCTGATTGTTTGATTGAGGTCCGGCGTGATCGTTTTTCATCAGAAAATTTATTTTTGGGACTGTACAAAAAATTATTAAAAATGTCAATTGTAACACAACTCATGTTGAATAACCATCTTATAAGGCCTTCCAGTAACCAAAATTGTCATTTAAAAAACTTTTTGTCCTACTCAGAAGCTTGTATATTGCCTGATTTCGAGCATGAAAATGCCTCTAAACTCACTTATTTTAGTTCCAAAAGTGATATTTCACATCCAACAGTTATTTACAGTCAAAAGATTACATTAAATAAGTCACCATTACTGACCATGCAGAGAAAATTTGTAAAGTCCAGGGTCATCGCTTCTCATCAGAAAATTGATTTTTTGTACTGTATAAAAATGCCTCAAAATGTCAATGGGATCGCGCATCAAAGTCAAAAACAAGCTTTATTCGATTAATTAAAATCATAAAAGCAAAGACAATACATATTTACAAATCACATAATTCATATGGTTAAAAATCATTTAAGAAAGTCAAGCCCGGTAGCAATATCTAGTACGTTCAAGTGATTAAAAAGTTGTTACAGATACAATTCATTCCCAATGTCATAAAAAGGCGAATAATTAGCTTAAAAAAGATAACAGAGTCTACAGTATAGTGAGGTCACCCTTCCAAGTGCCTCGGGGATAGCTTCCTGGCCTTCGTACGCATGGCTGCGACCAGAAAGCTAGCAACCCCGAAGACTATCCTAGTGCTACCTAGTAACTGTAGATAAAGTAGGGCTGGGCGTACTTGGACGAAGCCTGCTTCCCTTAGGATAGGTGCCAAAAACTGCCTTCTGCACTTCTTAAAATGGTCACAAAACATTACAAAATGCATGAGGGACTGCTCTGAGAAGTTATCGCAGCTGCATGGAATTGACTCGTCTGCGACCCCCCTTACGGGGAAGTCACCTAGGGAATACTGAATAATGTTGAACCTAAATCTGATAAGCAAGTGTCGATGGTATGGGCGGCTTACAATTTTTAGATAAGGTTCAATTGAGGGCGTGGTCAGGAGGAGGAAGTTGGCTCTGGCTCTAGGTTTAGTCATTTCCTCACTCTCCCGCATTTGCGATGCCCTCCTCAAAAAGTTATCCTTAATCCATTTCACGTCCCCCCTACAAATTGTATTTGGGTGGCTGTAGAGGTTAGTCCTGCCAAGACTTCCCAATGCACCTTTTACATATGACAGCCACGAGATCTTTGATGCGTTATCCAGAGCCATGCAGTCCCTGAGAATGGTGTGGTTAAGTGTAATATCTTTATTCAGCCAGGTTTTGGCCCAACACACCACTGGTGCTAGAAGGAGCAGGTCAGTAATGTAGCCTAAACCTAACTCGGAGTGTAGTGAAAAAACTGGTGTCGATTGTGGAACACTAAGTAGGGATCTAAGAAACTGGTTTTCCACAATCTGCAAATCGCCAGTTGAGGAGTAGCCCCACAGCGATGCACCGTAAGTGGCTATGGATAGGCATTTAGTTTTATAGACTTTCAATGAAGCCTCCATTGGTCGTGAGCCAAGTCGCTTTGCGAAACTTATCAAGGCTGAAGTTGATCTAGTAACAGCTAATGCTTTTGCAGACACCTGTTGTTTCCACGAACCCTTCTCCTCAAAAATCACGCCCAGGTATGTAAAGACTTGCACCCTAGAAACCCTCTCTCCACAGCAGGTAAAGGTTCTTAATTTTTTCTGCCTTAGACGTCGCCCAGCCACCATGACATGTGATTTTTTGTTGTTGATCAAAAGATCTAACTTTGTCATAAAGACACCAAACGCGTCCAGTAGCCTTTGCAGCCCCACGCCCGTACGGGCTAGGAGGACCGCGTCATCCGCATATAATAGAACAGGCACTGCACAGCCCCCCACATACGGGATATCAAGTGTGGACCCCTCCAGTGCTTTATCCAGGGAGTTGATATAGAGAGTGAACAAGAGCGGGGCTAAAATGCAGCCCTGCCTCACACCTCTTCTGGAGTTAAAAGGTCTGGTGGTTTTTCCTTCTCGGGTGATTCTGATGGTTGCTGACAGGTCTTCGTGGAGTGCAGCCAGGAAGTCTACCAGTGGAGGATCAAACCCGATGCCAGACAATATAGCCCATAACTTGGCCCTATTGACCAAGTCAAAGGCCGAGGAGAGGTCCATAAAGGCCAGATATAGGTGGCCCTCCTTCGCCCTGGTGTACTTACTGACCAGCATATGGAGGTTCAAACACTGGTCAATTGTGCCCCGTTTCTCGCGGAAGCCATACTGGAGATCAGAAAGGACCCCCTTCTCTCTAGTGATGTTGCCCAATCTACATAAAATGACTCTGCCAAGAATCTTAACGGCAGAGTCAATTAGAGAAATCGGCCTATAACAGGCCGGATCGCTTCTTGAGCCCTTCTTGTATATTGGAACAATGGTTGAGGTGGACCAGGATTTTGGGAACCCTGCCGTGGCTGTTGCATTAAAAACATTGGTGAGTATTTTAGCCCACAGGGGTAATCTTGAGCTGTACAGGTCTGCCGGGACACCGTCGGGTCCCGGGGCCTTATGTTTAGTCATCTCATCAATAGCCCTGCTAACCTCTAATTCGGTAAGAACAAGGGGGAATGCTTCTGTCAGGGGCTGTTGGGATCTACCGGGTGCTGGAGTCATATCGCTGTTATAAATTTTACTGAAATGATTAACCCACAGGTCTTCGGGAATCACACAGTCCATAACAGTGTTTGTTGATGCAGCGAAATAAGAATGATTTATAATCGTCCAAAATTTAGAGCTGTCCTTCAGAACATTGGCCGTTGTTAAACTGTCCCAAGCCTCACTTTTTATTAACTTTTTACGAGTCTCGATGGCCTGTTTGTATTCTTTCCTAAGCCCTGCCACCAAGGCCCTGTTTCTTGGCCGCTGTTTCAGGGCATGAAGTAAGTCATTATGAGTCTTTGAGCACTCCCTATCAAACCATCTTGGGGTGGAGGAGTCTACTTGAGTCTTAGTGCTTGTTAAATCCTTATTGATCTTAGAACATATGGTGGAAAAAGAACTGATAATGGCAGTACCTTCGGATGTGCTATCCATACAGATTGTCATATCGTCTTGTGAGTTCAGTACAAGGTTATCAATAAAGCATTCTGGCACAACCTTTGCCCAGTTCAGTCTGCGACCCTGCTCCTTAGGAACAAGGGTATCACCACGGCCTCCCAGACGCTCAACCTGGGTGACGATGTTGTGACCCATGTTCTGGAACAAGACCACTGGGTTGTGATCACTAAATGGGGAGGAACTTACTTCGTAGAATACCACTGTGTCAATTAACCCCGGTGAAATGAAGATGTAATCAATGACAGTGTTAGCATCCCTACCAACAAAGGTCGGCGTTCTCATGTCCCCCCAAGACCCTTGTGCTTCGTACATATTTTGGTTGGCCAGTAGGTTTTCAAGTTCCACCCCCTGTGAAGTATGCTCAAAGTGAGTGCTGACTGCTCCAGGAGGTCCCAGTAGCTCATTGTCCTGGCATCCCCAGCTACATGGGTGGACGTTAAAATCTCCCAATATCAGGGTTTCGAATAAAGCAGATTGCTGTGACTTATATGTTATTAAAAAAGACGATAAGGAACTCAAGTGTGAGCAGTTTCTATCCCTATCGGGTGCATTATAAAAATTAATTATCAGAATTAGCGGGGAGTTTGGCCTAGCCCACTCTATACCTAAAATGTTTTCCGATTTGTAAACAATTTTTCATGTAGTACCCACCAAATTTATAGAGAAGAGAATACACAGTCCACCCTTGTGCCTGCCGCCCTCCCCCGGAGTAGCTTTGACTGAAAAGCTGCGGTACCCATCTATAAAGAAATCCTCAGTGGTGTCCCATGTTTCCTGGAGACCCAGAATATCATGTTGAGTTACAAGATTTAACCATCTAGGATCAGCGACTTTCTTCCTAAGACCAGCAATGTTCCAACTCACTACTGTGACATAGCGATGGCTAGCCACAGTAGTGACATCCTGACTCGTTGAAACAGTGGGTAGTTGTCAATCATTAGTATCTAAGGTAGAAGTAGTCAAGAGAGGATGGAACCTGTTACTGAGTACAATCCCTTGCCCCTGGTTGTGCGTATGCTGTTCTTGGGGGACTAGTGCTGCTACGGTATTTGATTTTGCCCGCAATAAAGCCTGCTGAATTTGATAGGATACATGCGGCTTCTCTCTTATGCCCTCAACTCTTCCTGGGTGAAGTGGGATACCCGGGTAAAGTATTTTGGGCTGAGGATGGGTCAGGTAGGTGGGGGGGGATAGAGGTACCCTAGTGGGAGTGGTCTGATGCCTACACCGCCTAGATCTGATCCATCCCATAGTAGAGTGTCTGCTATATGAGGTATATTGAAATTAACAATCGCACAATCTCCAGTAATGTTTTTGGGCCTCCTCCCCACCCAATCTGCCCTTCGAGCAGCTATGATATGCTTACCCACGTCTTGGCTACCACTACTAAACTGTGTGCACCAACTCCTAGTTCTATTAAGTAGGTCTAACTCCGATTCCCTCTGGTGTGGTTTAAGACCCGGAATCCCAGTTAAGATGACAACTAGACTTGCTGCGTCCGGAGGGAGGTCCACTGGTCGGCTATATCTTTTTTTGGGTTCACTAGGGTGATACTCCTGGGGTCTAGGGGTGGGTAGCACTTTAGGGGGCTCTATCCCCTCGACTCCAGCCTTTTGCGTCCCCCGTAAGGAAGCGATCTTATCATCGAGTGTTGTGAGAACGGGTAAATAATTCGCGCTGAGCACTTGCATAGGTGAACTAGGTGGTGCGTCAGTTGGTGTGTTAGCCCCCCCCTGATGCTCAGATACTATTTTACTCCTAAGTGGTGTCTGACAATGTGGTTTAAACTCCTTAAGATATTTATCAATACTTTCGCATTTTTTTATGATATTGTCTACACATAATTTAAGGGTGTCCACAATGTCTTTAGCTATGTTGACCAATAGAGGTTCCAGCCGTGACTCGAAAAGTCCCTCCACCATATCGGCCAGGTTGGCATGTAGGCCCTCAAGTAACAAATTATCCACTCTTTCAGTGTGATCCTTACGGGGTTCCTCGCCTCGTGTGTTTTTTGGCTTGGGTGGAATGTTCAGAGAGGAATCGAGATGTGCGGTAATGCCAACCGGGTCATGTGGTGAAGTGATGGGCCTAAATGTAAATGTAAATGTACAGGAATTTATATAGCGCAAATCACCAAGCGGTTTCTAAGCGCTTGCTTAGGGAACCCGTCCTGGTATTCCCCTGTGAGATAAACCCGGCAGGGTATCCGCAAGGTGAAAGCCAGGCATCCCGCTGCGAGGGGCCGTTGTGGAGAATAAGCAAGCTATTGCCCAGAGTCGCAGAGTGTGAACCCATGAATCGAGTAGGCACCGGAGCGAGAATTGTCGAGTCCATGGACATTTTAGGACTCAAGACCCCGCCGAGCCGGGAATTGAACCCTGGTCCCGGGCTGACCTCTGCTTCCAGGTCTGCCTCCTCTAACCAGTGAGCCACACTTCTCCACTAGGCACAGAGTAGGCGGTAGGAGCCAAAACGGTTGTTTTAGGTTCCAGTGGGATATGTGAGGCGGACTCGGGAGCTACTATGTCTGTTAGGTCTATTAAGTCCCTCGGCTCTGTGGCCGGCTGATCCAGCCCCAGTTCTTTTTCCGCGTTAGCAATTTCATCATTTAAAGCCCCTACTGCGGATGTCAAGTATGAAATAATGGTTTCTGATTTCCTGGGGACTTTAGGCTTCTTACCTTCCCCGCCGTTCACGATCAGCTTGCGTTTCCCCATTTTGTGGAACAGGGTCTCTGGCCCTGCCCTGCCTCCTCCTGCCAACGACTGCCAAAGACTGTCCCGCCCTTGTCCCGGGCTTCTCCCGGTCGCTCCCGCGCGCGACTCGCGGGGCGAGAGGGAGGTCAGCGTATTTCTAGCGCCTCCGGGCGCTCCAGGCGTGTCACGGGAGCGCCGCCCCTGAGGCTGCTGGGGGCTGTAGTTTGGGGAGTCTCCCGGCGCTCCCCTTCTGCCAAGTGTAGAACCGCCGTTCACCTCACGGCTCCGCCCGTTGGCGACCCAGGCAAGTTTTGTCGCTTCTGGTGTTCCCCATGAACCGTCCGTAGATGCGACCAAATGTCCGTCGTCATGTTGAATAAGGGCATACAGTGATCAAAATTTCCATTTGTAAACACTTTTACTCCTACAAGGAAGCTTGTATTTTGAGCTATTTTGGTCATGAAATTGACTCCTAACACAAGTGAATAATCATATCCAACGGTCAATAGAATACACATTCAAAAATCACTATTACCGACAATCTGAATAAAGTTGGTACGGTCCAGGGTCATCGTTTTTGATCAGAAAATTGATTTTTTTTACTGTTCTAAAATTATTCACAATGTCAACTGGATCACGCCTATTGTTGAATAACCACTTTTTTCGGGTTCACAGTGACCAAAATTGCCATTTCTTTAGACTATGGGTACTCACAAACTTTCTCTCGGGGGCCAAATTTACAGTGTGGTTTGTGGCCGAGGGCCGCACCGGGGTGGGGGGCGAGGTCAGAGGGGGAGGGGGCGGGACTAAAGCAAAAAAAATTGTGACCATGAGGTTGAACACAGGTCCCTGCAGCAGACGCCTTTGTCCACTGAGCCACCAGACCCAGCATACACACATCTCTTTCTCTCTCTCTCTCTCTCTCGCTCCCTCCCTCTCTCCCTCTCTCTCTCCCTCGCTCTCCCTCCCTCCGTCTCCCTCCCTCTCTCTCCGTCTGTCTCCCTCCCTCTCTGTCTCCCTCTCTCTGTCTCCCTACCTCTGTCTCCCTCCCTCTGTCTCCCTCCCTCTGTCTCCCTCCATCTGCCTCCCTCCCTCTGCCTCCCTCCCTCTGTCTCTCTCCCGCTGTCTCCCTCTTCCTTCCGTCTCCCTCTCTCTGTCCCCCTCTCTGTCTCCCGCACTCCTCTGTCTCCCTCCTCCCTCTGTTGACCTCCTCCCTCTGTCTGTCGCCCTCCTCCCTTTGTCTCCCTCTCTGTCTCCCTCTCTCAGTCCCCCTCTCTGTCTCCCTCCCTCCTCTGTCACCTTCCTCCCTCTGTCTGTCTGCCTCTGTTGCCCTCCTCCCTTTGTCTCCTTCTCTGTCTCCCTCCCTCTGTCTCCCTCCCTGTCTCTCTCTCTCTGTCTCCCTCCCTCTGTCTCCGTCTCTCTCCCTCTGTCTCCCTCCATGTCTCCTTGTCTCCATCCCTCCCTCTGTCTCCCTCCCTCTCTGATTCCCTCACTCTGTTTCTCTCTGTCTCCCTTCCTCCCCCTCCCTCTGTCTCCCTCCCTCCCTCTGTCACCCTTCCTCTGTCACCCTCCCTCCCTCTGTCTCTCTCCCTCCCTCTGTCTCTCTCCCTCCCTCTGTCTCTCTCCCTCCCTCTGTCTCTCTCCCTCCCTCTGTCTCCCTCCCTGTCTCCCTCTGTCTCCCTCTCTCTCTGCCATCCTCCTTCTGTCTCTCTCTCTGTCTCCCTTCCTCTCCCTCCCTCTGTCTCCCTCCGTCCTTCTGTCACCCTCCCTCCTTCTGTCACCCTCCCTCCCTCTCCCTCTATCTCCCTCTCCCTCCCTCACCCTCCATGGCTGCCAAGGTTTCAGATTGATATGTGTGACATTTTCATAGTTTCAGTGTAATTATGAGTGACATTTCCACAAATATGAGTGACACTTCCTCGCAAACATAATCAAGCACTGAAGACGAGGGAAACGTATAAATATCACACATTACACCCATTTGAACTATGAGAAACGGCAAGAAGGTCTTAAAAGTACTGCATAGCACCAAAAATGGAAGAGCACCGTGAGACCCAACTGTAATAAACAGGATATGAGAGGCCACACTTCCTGCAATTGAGCCTCATTTTCCATTATGCTCCGCCCACCACACTCCAGGGCATGCCATATCTGAATGCATGTGGGATTTTTCTGTATTATAAATACACAGGAACAAGTGTTTTTTTTTATTTTTTTTAAAAAGACTCAAGCTTGGAGCTAATGTTAATGATCCCTACTGCATGGATAATGAGGAATGCAGCGCAGGAGTGTAATCCTCTGAAGCTAGGAAAAAGGATTCCCCGACTGTCACCACTGCGTGGGAACAATTTGTTCTATGCGTTTAGCCTGGCACCGTGACCTCGTCACCCTGTTCCCTAAAGGGAGACCCTCGTCTGCAGAAAGGACGGAAGGAAAGTAATATCTGCCATTGCAGGGGAGGCAATGAGTGCAATGCGAAGAACCCAGGAAGGAAGCAAGATATCTGTGAAGGCTCACCCTCTGTCATCTCACCCGTGTGTGTGTGTCAGCCCTCAGCCCGGGCTGAGACAGCTTCCTCAGCGCACACACACAGCCGCGCCCCAGTACTTCACAGGTCTGTAAAAGACCATTTACATGTTAATGAGGCTTTGTTGTACTTCAGCTCTTAGCGCCCCTGCAGCTCCCCTCTGACAATCACTGAAATCCCCCTTATCCGGCCCCCACAGAGCAGTCTCTTGAGTCCGTGCTGCTGCGGCGGTATTTGCTAACAGAATCAAAAATATTTTTTTTAAACAAGGGTGTCTACAAGGTCCGTGGGCCGCCCAGGAAGGCTTGCCGGGCCGCTGGCGGCACGCGGGCTGTACTATGAGTACCCCTGCTTTAGACTTATCCTCCTATTCAGAAGATTGTATTTTGCCTGATTTCAGGCAGGAAAATGACACTAAACACACTTAGTTTTGTTCCAAAAGTAATAATTTCCATCCAAAAGTAATTTACAAAAAATTATTAAACATTCAAAAAACACTATTACTGACCATCTGGAGAAAGTCAATAAGGTTTGGGGTCATTGTTTTTCAACAGAAAATGGATGTTCTTGACTGTACAAAAAATGATTCAAAATGTCAACTGGATCATGCCTATTGTTGAATAACCACTTTTCAGAGGTCACAGTAACCACAATTGCCATTATTATAGACTTTTCCTCCTATTTAGAAGCATGTATTTTGCCTGATTTTGGGCTGGAAAATCACTCTAAACACACCTATTTTTGTTCCAAAAGTGATAATTCCCATCCAAAAGTAATTTATAGTCAAAAGATTAAACATTTCGCAAAGTTCCGGGGTCATCTTTTTTCATCAGAAAATGGCTTTTTTGGACTGTACAAAAAATGATTCAAAATGTCAATTGGATTGTGCCTCATTTTGAATAACCATTATATAAGGCCTAGAAGTAACCAAAATTGCCATTTTAAAAACTTTTCCTCCTTCTCAGAAGCTTGTATTTACTTACAGTCAAAAGATTAAACATTAAAAAAATCACCTTTACTGATCATCTGGACAAAGTTTGTAAGGTCCGAGGTCATCCTTTTTTTTATCAGAAAACAGTTTTTTTCGACTGCACAAAAAGGGTTAAAAATGTCAACTCAATCGCGCCTCATGTTGAATAACCACTTTTTAAGGCCTCACCGTGACCAAAATTTCCATTTTTATAGACTTTTCCTCCTACTTAGAAGCTTATGTTTTGCCAATTTTGGGCATGGAAATGACTAATCACTCTTATTTTAGTTTCAAAAGTGATTATACACACCAAACAGTGATTTACAGTAAAAAGAATAAACATAAAAAAAAATAATACTGACCATTCGGAGAATGTTCCTCAGGTCTGGCACTATCGTTTTTCATCAGAAAATTAATTTTTGTGGACTGTCCAAAAAATTATACAGTATGTCAATTTGATTGTGCTTCATGTTGAATAAACACTTTAAAGGCCTCACGTTGACCAAAATGTCAATTTTTAGACCGATTTCAACCTACGCATAAGATTGTATTTTGCCGATTTCAAGCATGAAAATGTCTCTAAACACACTTATTTTAGTTCCAAAAGTGATAATTCACACCTAACAGTAATTTATAGTCAAAAGATAGAAGATTTAAAAATACTGACCATCTAGAGAAAGCTCCTAAGGTCCAGGGTCATCAATTTCCCACAGAAAGAGATTTTTTTGGCCTGTATAAAACATTTTTCAAAATGTCAATTGGATAGTGCCTCATGTTGAATAAACACTTTTTAAGGCCTCACAGTGACCAAAATTGCTATTTTTACACACTTTGTTTCCTTGTCAGAAGCTTGTATTTTGCTCCATTTCAAGGCATGAAAATGACTCTAAGCATACTTATTTTAGTTCCAAAAGTGATTAATCATGTACCACAGTCATTTACAGTCAACAGATTAAACATTAAAAAATCACTATTACTAACCATCTGGACAAAGTTCGTAAAGTACAGGGGTCATCGTTTTTCATCAGAAAAATGATTTTTTGGAATGTACAACAAATTATCCAAAATGTTAATTGGATTGCGCCTCATGTTGAATAACCAGTTTTTTAGGCTTCACAGAGCCCAAATTTGCCATTTATATAGACTTTTCCTCCTGTTCAGAAGTTTGCATTTTGCCTGGTTTTGGGCAAGAAAATGACTCTAAACACTTATTTTTCTTCCAAAAGTGATAATTTACATCCAATAGTAATTTGACAGGTCGGGGGTTATCATTGTTCTCAGAAAATTGATTTTTTGGACTGTGCCAAAAATTATTCAAAATGTCAATTGAATGGTGCCTCTTGTTAAATAGCCACTTTTAAGGCCTCCCAGTGACAAAAATTGCCATTTTTACAGAATTTTCCTCCTACTCAAAACATCTATTTTGACTGATTTCAGGCAGAAAAATGACTCTAACCACACTTATTTTTGTTCCCAACGTTATAATTCACATGCAATAGTCATTTACAGTCAAAAGATTAAACATTACAAAATTGCCATTACTACCCATCTGGAGAAACTTTGACAGGTCCGGGGTCACCGTTTTTCATCAGGAAATTGATTTTTTGGACTGTATAAAAAATGATTCAAAATTTCAATTGGATCGTGCTTCATGTTGAATAACCACTTTTTAAAGCCTCACAGAGACCAAAATTGCAATTTTTGCAGAAATTTCCTCCTACTCAGAAGCTTCTATTTTGACCGATTTCGGCAGGAAAATTACTCTGAACACACTTATTTTAGTTCCAATTTGCAGTCAAAAGATTAAACATTAGAAAATCACCATTACTGATCATCACTGTTCCCAACAACGTCGCGCACGTCTGTATCATGAAGCACGCAGTGCTGTGTGAGGAGCGCGCACACACACAGCACTTCAATCAACAACATTCGCGCCGCTGCTTTTAAAAAGCGAGCGGCACAAAAACCGGGTGTTTCTTTATGTTTGCTTTTGTTTAAAGTATTCATGTTAATTGCAGCGCCGTCACGAGCTGCAATTAAAATGAACACTTTAAACAAAAGCAAACAGTGTGCCCATCACCCCTCAGCTGCGCTCTATTAAGTAGAGAAATGCAACAACTCTACAAACACAGCGTGTGCTTTTCACGTCGTGTTTGTAGAGTTGCTGCAATTCTTTTCTTAACAGAGCTGGGCTGCGGGGTGATTG
This sequence comes from Lissotriton helveticus, assembly GCF_964261635.1. Lineage (NCBI taxonomy): Eukaryota > Metazoa > Chordata > Amphibia > Caudata > Salamandridae > Lissotriton > Lissotriton helveticus. Next base: position 750,309,056 of record NC_136073.1, read on the forward strand.
TGGGGCTTTGTTAATGTTTTCAGGTTAATTACAGCCCCAGATGGGCGCCGGTGAGGGGTGATTTATACCTTTCTGTGCTTAGCGTAGCGTGCCACCCTACTCGTATTTTACAGTTTCTCTCATTGCATCCAGATATATGATACAAGTAACATCATGCACATATGGTCTCACAGGACAGGATGCCAGCAAAGACCAGCCTATCGGTGCGGCTTTCTTACCCTGTTTGGCTCTTGGCTTTTCTCTCAGATATCAGGGACAGGTGAAAAGCACCAATTAATGGGCCACAGATCAGTGTGCCTGTATTAATGTTGTGCATCATGCTTCCCAGATAAGAAATCCAGTTAATAATTTGCACAGGAAACCAACAAGCTGCATTCTTTCGTTTACAATTTTCTCACCATGCACTTTGTTAACAACAAAGGGCTGGGAAGAGGTCCAAGTTATCCAGTATTAGGGGTGTCTTTCATAGATTCACATGCCTGAATCATTCCCCGTCGTCGAGACGGGAGCCTCCGGTATATAGAAAAGTAATGTCCTATAGACATACATAAAGAAAAATAGGCCTAAGGGCCTCACCTTAGTAGCCTATCCTTGTCCTTATGCAAAAAGGACCAAACTCTTAGAGCCAGCCAATCAGCTATCACCTCCCTCTAGAACCTTCCCTGCAGGAGCCTCAGTCTCTCAGATTTTCTACCGCACGTTGTGCTAAGGGAGTCTCCTCTGAGCTCTGCTCAGATTCTGTGTTTTTTCACTTAATAAAATGACTTTGTTGTCAAGGATTCTTTTCTACTATGGATTTTCTTCAAATACATTCTCTAAAGAACGTCTGGTAAGGAGAAGAAAAGATTTTTTAAGAGCCTGTGCAACTTGTTTCTAGAGGTTGCTCTGCTTTGATCCTCACACGGACCGCATTTACTTTCTATACCACAGGCCAAAGACTGCAAGGTATGTCTTACTTTCTCAAGTAAGTTTTTGAGAGGTCGTGAAGGGCGATTTTTAATATGGTGTCAAACACTACGACCAGAAAGGAGGTTTTTCATTTTCTCCAGTGTCCGTGATGAGGCGTTATCCTCAACGTCTAGGAGACCTCAGAAGAGAATCTCCTCAGACTCATTCCTCAGGGGAAAATCCTGAGAAGGCCCTCAAAAAGATCACCCATGGGTCTTCTGGGCGCAGTTCTTAAAAATCTCCTCACTCTGTGGTACAGTAGAGTACAGGACTTGCTTTTGGGAGAAAAATCATGTAAAAAAGACGACTTCTGAGCCGTCAAAATCACCTCCTCTGGTCATAAGACCCTTCAGGAAGGCGTCTTCTATACCTCCTGAGGTAAAGACTAAGAAGCCAACATCGTCAACAGGATCGTCGACGAAAAAATCATCATCATCATTGCCTATTACAGCCTCTTCGTCTACGATGGCCTCGTCTACGATGCCTCGTCTACGATGTCCTCGTCTACGATGGCCTCGTCTACGATGGCCTCGTCTACGATGGCCTCGTCTACGATGGCTCGTCTACGATGGCCTCGTCTACGATGGCTCGTCTACGATGGCTCGTCTACGGCGGCTCGTCTACGACGGCTCGTCTACGACGGCTTGTCTACGATGGCTCGTCTACGAGGGCTCGTCTACGAGGGCTCGTCGACGATGGCTCGTCGACGACGGCCTCATCTACGACGGCCTCATCTATGATGGACTCTTCTACGCCTCATCTACGAGGGCCTCGTCTACGATGGCCTCGTCTACGATGGCCTCGTCTACGATGGCCTCGTCTACGATGGCTCATCTACAATGGCTCATCTACGATGGCTCGTCGACGATGGCTCGTCTACGGCGGCTCGTCTACGATGGCTCGTCGACGATGGCTCGTCTACGACGGCTCATCTACAATGGCTCATCTATGACGGCCTGTTTACGGCGTCGGCGATGACCTCATCTACGATGGCCTCGTCTATGATGGCCTCATCTACGATGGCTTGTCTATGATGGCCTCATCTACGATGGCTTGTCTATGATGGCCTCATCTACGATGGCTTGTCTATGATGGCCTCATCTACGATGGCTTGTCTACGATGGCTCGTCTACGACTGCGTCGTCGACGACTGCCTCGTCTATGACTGCTCGTCTACGACGGCCTGTCTATGGCGTCGACGATGGCCTCGTCTGACGCTCGTCTACGACGGCCTGTCTATGTCTACGATGGCCTCGTCTACGATGGCCTCATCTACGACGGCTCGTCTTCGATGGCTCATCTACGACGGCATCGTCATCGACGGCCTTGTCTATGACTGCTCGTCTACGACGGCCTGTCTATGGTGTCGACGATGGCCTAGTCTACCATGGCCTCGTCTACCATGGCCTCGTCTACCATGGCCTCGTCTACCATGGCCTCGTCTACCATGGCCTCGTCTACCATGGCCTCTTCTACCATGGCCTCGTCTACCATGGCCTCGTCTACCATGGCCTCATCTACGATGGCCTCATCTACGATGGCCTCATCTACGATTGCTCCTCTGCGATGGCTCGTCGCGACGGCCTCGTCTACAACGGATCGTCTATGGCATCGCCTACGGCGGCCTCGTCTATGACTGCTCGTCTACGACGGCATAGTCTATGACGCCGATCTCGTCGACGGACTCGTCGACAAGGGAAATTCTGACAATTCTGGAATCTTATAATGTGGTAGAGAGGGCTGCTCAACCTTTTAAGATCTCAATGGTCTCTCAAGAACAGGTCTGCTTCTTGTATGACTTCACAGAACCTCTCAAGAAGGCAGTAAGGTCAATACCGATTATCGATGGCTTATAGTCAGAGGGGTAAGGGTCATGCAGAACCCCTCCTCTGTATCACCAGTGATCCCTCAGTTGGATAAGAAGTATAGGGCGCCAGATACAGCGCCGGCGTGTTTAACAGGACATACTAAGCTGGACTCCGTGGTGACACAGGCGGCCCAGAAGACCTCCAGGAATCATTCGGCCCCTCTGCCGCTTCCTCCTGATAAGGAGGTAAGAAGAGTGGACAACATGGGGAACAGGTTTTCCTCAATATCGGCAATGACGGTAAAGGCCGCGAACGCCCTAGCACTCTTGGGACGTTATAATAAGCAATTGTGGGCACACATAGCCCCATAGCTGTCGGAATTGCCAGGTTCATCCACTGAGGTAGTAAAGAGGATTCTGCTGGATGGTGAAGCATCGGCGTCAGAAACTATAGACTGCGCGATGGATATCGCTATGACAGGGTTCTGCCAGTTGGCTGGAGCAGCAGTCTTGCGGCTCCAAGGAAGGCTAAAGGCAACCTCTTTCCGTCCTGAGGTGCAAACAAAGATTTTGGACATGCCATATGTTAACCAGTTACTATTTGGAACAAAAAATTGACGAAGCTGACCTTGCAAGAGCTTTGGGCACTCTTCAGTATAAGGATCAGTCCTTTAGTAGAATAGAGGAAGAGGACAGTCTTCCTACAGAGGAAATTATTAATGCAAGTCTTCCTGCCGTTCGGGCCAGAGTAGACCGCAATACCAACGGCGCCAACAACAGCAAAACAAGCAATCCTCTTTTGGGAGGTCGTCCTTTCAAGGTAAAGGACAGCGGACATAACAAAAATCTACGGCTGCTTCTATGAGAAATCTCGATTATGCTGCAGAAAGGAGCAATAGAGAGAGTACCTCCATCTCAGAAGGGAAAAGGGTTTTATTCCTGCTTCTTTTGGTCCAGACAAAAGACAAGAAGTGGAAACCAATCTTGGACCTTAGGGCCCTCAACAAATTCCTAAGAAGCAGTTGTTTCGCTTGGTAAAGATCCAGGAGGTCTTGCGACTACTGTAACAGCAGGATTTTAGGGCGTCCCTGGACATACAGGACGCTTACTTCCATATCCCAATTCACAGGAATCACAAAAAGGTACTTGCGATTTGCAGTAGCGGGCAGACACTTGCAGTTTCGCGTTCTGCCCTTCGGGCTCAAGTCTGCACCGCGCATATTCACGAAATGTCGTACCCCGGTGGCGGCATATCTCAGACAGTGCCCTCACCAAGTATTTCCGTATCTGAATGACTGGCAGGTCAGGGCTCCATCCTTAGAAGACACGTCCAGGCCTTCCAACGCCTGTTTAAGGCTTTTCGATTGCTTGGGTCTCACCCTCAATCAGGAAAAATCGGTCCTACAACCTTCTCAGTGCATCAGTTTCCTAGGTGCAACCCTGGACACACGGTCAGCAAAAGCTTTCCCATCCAGAGAAAGGATGAACAAGCCCCTTGCACTAGCTGCTATAGTAGCCACGAAGAAAGTCTTGACAGTCCGTCTCTTCAAATCCCTCCTGGGGATGATGTCAGCGTGTATCCTCCTGATTCCTCACTGTCGACTACGAATGAGGAATCTACAGAAGGTGCTCTCGAAGCGGTGGGTCCAATACACAGGGTCATTCGACGACCACATAAAAGTGAATCGTCAAATGGTCGGAGACCTGCAATGGTGGATGTAATCTCAAAACCTGTCTCAAGGCTTGTCATTCCTGCTTCCGGCTGCTCCTCATGTTGTCACAACAGGCGCCTCCTTGGAAGGCTGGGGAGTTTTTCTGCAAGAGCTACAGATAAGCGGGTAGTGGTCTCCTATGGAGAAGAAAATACATATCAATCTGCTTGAACTGCGGGCGGTCTTCCTGGCCCTTCAAGCTTTCCTGCCAAGAATAAAACATTCCCTGGTGCTCATCCGGCCAGACAACACCACGACTAAGCACTACCTCAACAAAGAGGGAGAGACACGCTCTCTGACACACTCTCGCGAGTTGCAAAAAATAATCTGGAATTGGCTCACACTCCACAATATAACCCTAAGAGCGGAATATGTCCCAGGCATGGACAATGTGCTCACTGACGTGTTCAGCAGGCAGAAAACATCGTCACACGAGTTCGAATTAGATCAACAAATTATCGACCACATCTTCTCCAGATGGGGCACGCCGCAAATCGATCTATTTTTGACGACAATGAACGCCAAATGCCCACACTTCGCAAGTTGGCATCCCCAGTCAGGGTCTCTAGGGAATGCATCTTCCATCGCATGGCGCAACGTCGTTGCGTACGCCTTTCCGTCATTCCCCATGCTTCCCAGAGTCCTCAGCAAAATTTAGGTGGAGCCTTGTACTCTAATTTTAATATCCCCAACTTGGCCGAGGCGGCATTGGTTCACGGAGCTCCACCGTCTATCCCTGGAGCCGCCGGTCCACCTGCGGCAGTATCTATCTCTGCTTACAATGAACAACAATAAAGTGCACCATCCGGATCTAAAGTCTCTCAGGTTCGTCGCCTGGCTCCTGAGTTCAGAGAGTTCCACAATCTGAATATTCCACAAGACTGCAGACATTCTTGCCAGAGCAAGGGCGGATAGCACGACCAAGACGTATTCCCTGAAATGGACGCGCTTTTGTGTTTGGTGTGCAGATCACGGAATTCGGCCTTTCTCCACATCACCGGAGCAAATATTAACTTATCTATTACATCTGGCACAGTCAGGCCTAGCCCACTCCTCCATTAAAGTACACTTAGCAGCAATATCTCGTTATAAAGAACCTCAACGAGTCCATCGCTCTGGTCAAGCGGGTTGATTAAGCAATTTCTAAAACGATTATACAGATCTTTCCTGCCAGTAAGGATGTTGCCACCTACCTGGCATCTCCATGTGGTTCTTAACCAGCTCATGAAACATCCGTTCAAACCAGTACACTGAGCTGACCTAAAGTATGCCTCGTGGAAATCAGCACTCCTCCTGACGCTCACATCTGCAAGGGGGGTCAGTGAGCTACAGGTGTTTTCAATCCAGCATCTTTTTCTACTATTTAATAACGACAGAGTAATCCTGAGAACCAATCCTAGGTTTATCTCAAAAGTCCCGTCGGACTTCCACCTTAATGAACCGGTGGCTCTACGTTCCTTCTTTGCAAACCCTACCACTGCAGCAGAAAGAACATTACACTCCTTAGACCTCAAAAGGTGTATAAAGTTTTACTTGGACAAGCCGAAAGGCTTCAGGAAGTCTTCACAACTTTTTGTGGCCTACAGTAGACCAAGGCTTGGTCTACCTCTAACAAAACAGAGTATATCTAGGTGGATCTCTTCAGCGATAGCATTCTGCCATGACAAGGCCGGCCGGCTGTTGAATGCCACGGTTCATGCACATTCCACAAGAGCAATGTCCACATCAGCAGCGCTGTTCGCTGGAGTGCCGATTCTGGACATATGCAGAGCAGCGACGTGGAAGTCACCGCATACGTTCGCCAGGCACTACTGCCTGGATGTTGAGCTTCTGCAGGACGCAGCAGTGGGTCAGGCAGTGCTTCGACATCTATTCCAGTGAGGTGAGCCTTCCTACATCCCGCCATCCTGGTATGCACATCTCTTCTATTTGGTTGTGTTGATGTATCCTAATGCTTACAGTCGCATGATACTAAGTGTGTTATATCACTGATTATATGGCATCATTGCTTCGAAGATGTGCATAGTGTATTGCTAACTACTCTGATTCAGGCATGTGAATCTATGAAAGACACCCCTAATACTGGATAAGAAATGCGTTACTTACCTGTAACAGCAGTTATCCAGTATTGGTGTCTTTCATAGATTCACATGCAACCCTCCCGCCTCCCCTGGAAGGTCTCACTTTCTCTCTACCTGCATTACGCCTACCTAGCTTGGTGCGTACGAAAATCTGAGAGACTGAGGCTCCTGCAGGGAAGGTTCTAGAGGGAGGTGATAGCTGATTGGCTGGCTCTAAGAGTTTGGTCCTTTTTGCATAAGGACAAGGATAGGCTACTAAGGTGAGGCCCTTAGGCCTATTTTTCTTTATGTATGTCTATAGGACATTACTTTTCTATATACCGGAGGCTCCCGTCTCGACGACGGGGAATGATTCAGGCATGTGAATCTATGAAAGACACCAATACTGGATAACTGCTGTTACAGGTAAGTAACGCATTTCTTATATTTTATTATTAATGCTGATAGTCAGATTTGCCTCGAGTTCCATTGACAGTAATACATTTGCCTAGTACACTCAGTTCCACGTGTTAATTGTTTCTGCTCCTCCCACCGCCTGTTGAGCAAACTGTTGTGAAAGAACGGGAAAACAACTTGGGGGCAGATTTACAAGCCCCTTGCGCCTGTTTTACGCCGCCGTTGCGTCACTTTTGTGAGATGGGAGATGCGTCATGTTGTAAAGCCCTGCGCCAGAAGGAGGCATTTCGGCGTAGGGGGGGGCTTTCCGGCGCAGGAACGCCTCCTAAAAGTGGCTGAGTGAAATCTACAAGATTTCACTCAGTCACTTTGGGCCCCATGCTGCGTCAAAACCCTGCACCTTCTTGAAGCAGGCGTAAGAATTGACACAGCATTCACAAGATAGGCCCCCCCCCCCAGAGCATTGCTGGAGCTGCGTCGCGCTTGCAACACAACTCCAGCAATGCGCCGCTTTTACGGCACAGATGCGTGACACATCTGTGCTGTTTTGCCCCATGGTGCGCCCCATTGTAATGCGGTGCATCCAGGGTGGCGGAGCTGCGGCGCACAATTACTGGCGCATCCCTGCTGATATGCAGGGATGCACCAGTAATTGTAAATATGCCCCCTGGTGTTCTGTCTCCTATAATTTACGTAAGAGCCCACTCGTAATATTTGTGTATCTTGGCTCATGTTTTAAGAATTTGTTTTAGCAAAGCATATACCTTACCTTGCCAACCGGGGCCAACATTGGTGAAATAACTCTGTAATGTTTGTGTGTGGAGCACGGTGGACAGCTTTTTATCACAAGTGTGTCTTATTACTGGGCTTTCGTGAGTATTACCCAATCAGAGTCTGTAATAAAATACAGTCAGTCAGTCAAGAATCTTTATTCGATTTAGTTAAAAATCATACAAACAGATAAAAACATTTATATACAAGTAAAAAGCTATTTACAATATCATGCAAATCAGTGCGTGTGATAAAGTTCTTTTTCCGGGCTATATATAAAAAGAGCGGATTAATTCATTTTATACAAGGTTAAAAAATAAAGCTCATTTGGGCGGGCCCATTACTGTTACATTTTTTAGTTCTAGCTGCCGCCACCAAAAAGTTTGCCATGCAAAATGTAATACGAATGTTGCTCAGTGATTGAAGATAGAGCAGGGCTGATCTCACCTGCGCGAAGCCAGCCTCCTTTGGAGCAGGCAACAGATGTTTTTATCCTAGGCTCCAAAAAGAGACCACAAAACATAACAAAATGCATGGTATCTTGAACAGAAAAGTTATCACAGCAACAGGGGGGGGCTAGATCTGGTTTTTCCCAAGTTTTGAAACTCCCAAATAAAAATGTATCAGGTTAAACCTAAACTTGGTCAGGAGAAACCTATGAAATGGCCTCGTAACAAAACTAAGGTAAGGTGCAAGTGCAATGGAATTTAGAAGCAGATAATGTTTCCTCACTGCCGGCTTCTGCAGTTCCCTTTCCTCCCGCCCCACTCTTGCCCTGCTCATGAACTGCTTCTTAATTGTATCTACATCCTGTTTCTTGATATCCCAAGGGGATGTAAAGAGTTCCGGGCGTCCCAGATCTGAAAAAGACTTAATCAGGTAGTCCAACCATGGCACCCTTTTAGAGTGGTCTAGGGACATGACATCAGTCATGATCTTATGGTTAAGGGACAGTTCCTCATTGAGCCACGTCCTTAGCCAAAAAATTAAAGGTGCCATGTTAAGTCTATCTATGACGAAATCCAAGCCCACCTCCATGTGTATGGAGAAAGTCGGTGTGGACTGTGGGACAGACAAAAGGGAACGTAAAAATCTGTTTTGCGCCTTCTGTATTGGTTCAAGATTTACATAAACCCAAAGGGGTGAACCATACATAGCCAGTGCGATGGATTTGCTATTATAAATCTACCTATTTGCAAAGCCCATAAGAGCTGCTGATGATCTAGTCACCGCCAGGCTTTTTGCCCTAACCTGTGGTCCCCAAGAGCCCCTTCCATCAAAAAGGACCCCCAGGTAGGGAAAAGTCGGTACTCTGGTAACAACCTCGCCCTTGCATTCAAAGGTTTTAGATATCCCCTTGTTTCTTTGGCGCCCGACAACCATTGTGTGTGATTTGTTCGTATTTATTTTTAAATCCAGTTGGTCCATGAATGTGCCAAAGGCATCCAGAAGCCGTTGAAGACAGACACCAGTGCGAGCTATCAGCACCGCGTCGTCCGTGTACAGGAGAGCGGGGATCTTAGCTACTCCTGCACGCGGAACGTCTCCCTCCACGTCTTCCAGGTAAGTGCCCAGGCCGTTAATGTAAATAGTGAAGAGCAGGGGGCCCAATATACAACACTGCCTAACCCCGTGCATAGGTTTAAAACGGGGCATGCACCATCCCTCATTTGTAACCCGCACCGCTGCAAATAGCTCTTGGTGAAGTGAAGCCATGTACCTAACCAGTGCCTCATCTATCCCCATCCTCAGGAGAGTGGCCCACAACTTAGACCTGTTCACCAGGTCGAAGGCCGAGGAGAGGTCCATAAACGCTAGGAATAAAGACCCCTCCTTGGCCACCGTATATTTCGAGATCAACGGATGTAAGTTGGAGCATTGCTCTACAGTTCCTCTCCTCTCCCTGAACCCATATTGGATGTCGGCCAGCCCCCCGCAGCTCTCGACACTATCCCTCAGCTTGACCAAAAGGACTCTGCCTAAGATCTTAACTGCAGAGTCCAAAAGAGATATGGGCCTATAGTACCCTGGGTCATCCCGCTGACCCTTCTTAAAAATGGGGACGATGGTGGAAGTTGCCCAGGTGGTTGGTAGGGGGTTGCCATTTGCGGCAGTGAAAACATTGGCCAGGACTCCCGCCCATAGCTTTGGTGAGTGTATGTAAAAATCGTCTGGTACCCCATCAGGGCCAGGGGCCTTGTTCTTGGTGGTGGCCAGAATAGCTTTCTCGACCTCTACCCTGTTAAAACATATGGGGGGGGGGGCCTCCAGGACCGCAGAGTGACATGCTTGACAGTCCGTATCATTGTCTCCATACACTGTTCTAAAATGAGCCAACCATTTGTCGTCGGGGATAACACAATCCATGACGGCATTGGTTGAGTCAGAGAAGAAGGGCTGCTTGATTATGGCCCAAAATTGCCTGCTGTCCCGCAGGACGGCCGTGGAAAGTAAATTCTCCCAGGCTTCGTTCTTAATTTTGTCCTGTCTGGTCTTGACAGCTCGCTTGTATTCCTTCCTCGGTATGGCGATGTCTGCCCTTGCCCTAGGTTTTGTCTTCAAGGCTGCCATTAAGGATTTGTGTGCTTTTGAACAAGTGGCGTCAAACCAGCGACGCTGGTTAAAAACTCCCTTCCTAGGTTTAGCCATTAAGTCCCGCAAGACCTGGCCACAAATTGCTTGAAAGGCCCCCATAATTTCGCTGTCTAAGGCGTTTGAGTTTTGGCATGTCGCCACATGGGCCTCGATTTTCGGGAACATTTCTGCATAAAAATTTTCCGGGACCACCTTCACCCACTTAAGCCTTCTTCCCTGGTCGACTGGGCGTAAAATATGTCCTGGTTTTGCTGGCCCCGGCATTGGCCCCATAAAATCTCCCCAGGCAACCTCAAGTAGGACAGGGTTATGATCACTATAAAGAGAGGGAACTGTACAATAGGAGCTAACCCTGTTTAAAATACCTGGGGTTACAAATATGTAATCGATGATTGTTCCAGGGTCAGTCCCCTTGAAAGTAGGTGTTCTCGATCCCTCCTCAGTGGACATTGGTTCAAAAAGGTTAAAATTGGCCAATAGATCTTCCAGCTCCTCACCTAATGTGGTGTGCTCAAAATTAGGTCCCTCTAGTCCTACACCCCCCTCTTTATTGCTTGAACCACACATGAGCTTGCAGGGATGAATGTTAAAATCGCCCAATAATACGCACTCGAAATTAATATGTATGTTACGACTGACTAATGTTAAAACGGAATCTAGGGTGGCAATATTATTATCACAAGTATCCCTATTCCATGAATTATAAAAATGTATGTATAGTGTCCTCCTAGTGGGACTAATTTCCCTTTCAACAATAAGAATATTAGGGAAAGCGTTTTTAATCTGTCTTAGGGACCCTTTAAGTTCTAGAGAAAATAAAGTTAAAAGGCCTCCTCTGGCTCTACCAGCATTACTGGGGGTGGCAGCCACGACGAAGCTAGTAAACCCGTCCAACCAGAAGCTAGAGGTGGTGTCCCATGTTTCTTGTAGGGCGATAACATTATGCCCAGAGACAAATCTGGTCCACTCCCTATCATTTCTTTTGGAACTAATTCCTGCCACGTTCCAGCTAAGCATTTTACACATCCCTGCCTCATCATTTGTGTTGCCTCCCTCCTCTGTCGGGAGGGGTGGATCGACTGATAGTCAGTCTATATCCTCCAGACCCGACAGGGGGCAAAACGGTTACTCGTGGCCAACCCACAACCCTCGGTGGCACTCTGGTAATCACGGGAATGGCATGCTGACGAAGTAGTTGGTCGCCTTGAGAGTTGTAAGGATGTGTGCCCATGGGGGCTTACCTCTCCTTGAGGTGGCCTCCCACCCAACCTTCTCCCTAGGAAGCATCTAGTTTGCATAGTGCGGACTGGGGGTGGGTAGAAAAAGCCCAAGGGGACAGGTCTCAAATGGTCCTTTAATGAAATAGCAGAGCCATCCCAGAAGAGTCTATCCGCCAGGTTAGCCCTGCTAAAATTAATAACCACGCAGTCCCCTTGAGTGGTTTTCTGCTGATTACCAATCCAACCCACCCTCCTTGCGTAGATGATCGTGTCCGCGATGTTCTCCCCACAACATGTGTCCGAGCACCACCTGTTAGCCTTAACCATGAGGTCCGGGGTAGATTCCACCTCGCCTTCCATGAGTGGGGGAACCCCTATAAAGACAGCAAATAATGGGGACGTTTCGGGTGGTAGGTTGAGTTTATATTCGCTAGGGGTTGCCTTCCTGTGAACAGGTGTACGTGACTGGTACTGAGGGCGTGGCCGAGCCTCCATGTTTGAAGAAATTGCCTCCTTAACAAGAAGTGGTGTTTTATTAACCCCTGCACTATTCCCTCTGATCTCAATTTGCGACACCCCACAGGGTGCCTGTACCATTGCCCCCTTACCGGACACCTCCATGCTCCCCTCTCCCTTAGTGGACAACACTCTATCACGTGTATCTAAGCAAGGGGAATGGGTATTAACGAGTCTATCTATTAGAGCACATTTCTTTAGAAGTCCTTCTAGACAGGTATTTAATGTGTCCACAATGTCCTTCGCAATCCCAACAAGTAAGGGTTCAATCCTAGCAACAAAGAGTGCCTTCAGTTTATCTCCCAGCGGGTCAGTTGGTATGCTAGATGTGCTCGCCCTGGTGGCGTTATTCTCCTTATTTCGCCTTGCTGGTTGGGTGAATAGCTGGTGGCTCTGCTTAGTATGTCTAGCTGGCGAATTAGGGATGATATCCTTGGTTGTGGTACATGGGGGGGGAGGATTTACAATAGTCACCACTGGTTCCAGGGGTAGCGGTGGGTTATCAGTGGGCACAATGTCACCCAGGTCCGTGGGAGTAGATGGAATGATATCTGTCGGAGGAGGGATTGACAAGCCCAGTTTGTACTCGGCGTTTGCAATCTCCTTCGTCAGGGCACCCCTGCCGAGGAAAGGTAGGTCATGATGGAGTTAGAGTGTCTTGGGACCTTGGCATTTTTCCCGCCCTCCTCCATGGTCGAAGCTTTCTTTCGCTTACCCATTTGTATCTGAAGATGTTAAGGATATGGCCCAGCCCGGCCCTCGACGGCCCGCCCTCTGCCCGGGCTCAGCCCGGCGCTGCCCGCGCGCGTCCCGCGGGGCAGGAGAAGCTCCGTGATGTTATGGCGCCAGCAGGCGCAGCAGGAGCATCACGGGAGCGCCGTGGGGCCGGGGCTGCTGGGGGATGTGGTCCCTGGCCCAGGAGTGCCTCGGTGTGCTGGCCGCTGGACGCTGGCCGTTTCCCTCACGGCTGGATTGCCCTGGACGCTGGCCGTTTCCCTCACGGCAGGATATGCGGGTAAGTGGCAAGCAGAGTGTCCCCTCCACCCCGCTCGAAGCTCCGCGATGTTATGGCGCCAGCAGGCGCAGCAGGAGCGTCACGGGAGCGCCGTGGGGCCGGGGCTGCTGGGGGATGTGGTCCCTGGCCCAGGAGTGCCTCGGTGTGCTGGCCGCTGGACGCTGGCCGTTTCCCTCACGGCTGGATTACCCTGGACGCTGGCCATTTCCCTCACGGCAGGATATGTGGGTAAGTGGCAAGCAGAGCGTCTCCTCCACCCCGCTCGAAGCTCCGCGATGTTATGGCGCCAGCAGGCGCAGCAGGAGCATCACGGGAGCGCCGTGGGGCCGGGGCTGCTGGGGGATGTGGTCCCTGGCCCAGGAGTGCCTCGGTGTGCTGGCCGCTGGACGCTGGCCGTTTCCCTCACGGCTGGATTACCCTGGACGCTGGCCATTTCCCTCACGGCAGGATATGCGGGTAAGTGGCAAGCAGAGCGTCCCCTCCGCCCCACTGGAAGCTCCGCGATGTTATGGCGCCAGCAGGCGCAGCAGGAGCGTCACGGGAGCGCTGTGAGGCCGGGGCTGCTGGGGATGTGGTCCCTGGCCCAGGAGTGCCTCGGTGTGCTGGCCGCTGGCCGTTTCCCTCACAGCTGGATTACCCTGGACGCTGGCCGTTTCCCTCACGGCAGGATATGTGGGTAAGTGGCAAGCAGAGCGTCCCCTCCGCCCCGCTCGAAGCTCCGCGATGTTATGGCGCCAGCAGGCGCAGCAGGAGCGTCACGGGAGCGCCGTGGGGCCGGGGCTGCTGGGGGATGTGGTCCCTGGCCCAGGAGTGCCTCGGTGTGCTGGCCGCTGGATGCTGGCCGTTTCCCTCACGGCTGTATTACCCTGGACGCTGGCCGTTTCCCTCACGGCAGGATATGCGGGTAAGTGGCAAGCAGAGCGTCCCCTCCGCCCCGCTCGAAGCTCCGCGATGTTATGGCGCCAGCAGGCGTAGCAGGAGCGTCACGGGAGCGCCGTGGGGCCGGGGCTGATGGGGATGTGGTCCCTGGCCCAGGAGTGCCTTGGTGCGCTGGACGCTGGCCGTTTCCCTCACGGCTGGATTACCCTGGACGCTGGCCGTTTCCCTCACGGCAGGATATGTGGGTAAGTGGCAAGCAGAGCGTCCTCTCCGCCCCGCTCGAAGCTGCGCGATGTTATGGTGCCAGCAGGCGCAGCAGGAGCGTCACGGGAGCGCCGTGGGGCCGGGGCTGCTGGGGGATGTGGTCCCTGGCCCAGGAGTGCCTCGGTGTGCTGGCCGCTGGACGCTGGCAGTTTACCTCACGGCTGGATTACCCTGGACGCTGGCCATTTCCCCCACGGCAGGATATGTGGGTAAGTGGCAAGCAAGCTCCGCGATGTTATGGTGCCAGCAGGCGCAGCAGGAGCATCACGGGAGCGCCGTGGGGCCGGGGCTGCTGGGGGATGTGGTCCCTGGCCCAGGAGTGCCTCGGTGTGCTGGCCACTGGACGCTGGCCGTTTCCCTCACGGCTGGATTACCCTGGACGCTGGCCGTTTCCCTCACGGCAGGATATGCGGGTAAGTGGCAAGCAGAGCGTCCCCTCCGCCCCGCTCGAAGCTCCGCGATTTTATGGCGCCAGCAGGCGCAGCAGGAGCGTCACGGGAGCGCCGTGGGGCTGGGGCTGCTGGGGGATGTGGTCCCTGGCCCAGGAGTGCCTCGGTGTGCTGGCCGCTGGACGCTGGCCGTTTCCCTCACGGCTGGATTACCCTGGACGCTGGCCGTTTCCCTCACGGCAGGATATGTGGGTAAGTGGCAAGCAGAGCGTCCCCTCCGCCCCGCTTGAAGCTCCGCGATGTTATGGCACCAGCAGGCGCAGCAGGAGCATCACGGGAGCGCCGTGGGGCCGGGGCTGCTGGGGGATGTGGTCCCTGGCCCAGGAGTGCCTCGGTGTGCTGGCCGCTGGACGCTGGCCGTTTCCCTCACGGCTGGATTACCCTGGACGCTGGCCGTTTCCCTCACGGCAGGATATGTGGGTAAGTGGCAAGCAGAGCGTCCCCTTCGCCCCGCTCGAAGCTCCGCGATGTTATGGCGCCAGCAGGTGCAGCAGGAGCGTCACGGGAGCGCCGGGGCTGCTGGGGGATGTGGTCCCTGGCCCAGGAGTGCCTCGGTGTGCTGGCCGCTGGACGCTGGCCGTTTCCCTCACGGCTGGATTACCCTGGACGCTGGCCGTTTCCCTCACGGCAGGATATGTGGGTAAGTGGCAAGCAGAGCGTCCCCTCCGCCCCGCTCGAAGCTCCGCGATGTTATGGCGCCAGCAGGCGCAGCAGGAGCGTCACGGGAGCGCCGTGGGGCCGGGGCTGCTGGGGGATGTGGTCCCTGGCCCAGGAGTGCCTCGGTGTGCTGGCCGCTGGAAGCTGGTCGTTTCCCTCACGGCTGGATTACCCTGGACGCTGGCCGTGTCCCTCACGGCTGGATTACCCTGGACGCTGGCCGTTTCCCTCACGGCAGGATATGTGGGTAAGTGGCAAGCAGAGCGTCCCCTCCGCCCCGCTTGAAGCTCCGCGATGTTATGGCGCCAGCAGGCGCAGCAGGAGCATCACGGGAGCGCCGTGGGGCCGGGGCTGCTGGGGGATGTGGTCCCTGGCCCAGGAGTGCCTCGGTGTGCTGGCCGCTGGACGCTGGCCGTTTCCCTCACGGCTGGATTACCCTGGACGCTGGCTGTTTCCCTCACGGCAGGATATGTGGGTAAGTGGCAAGCAGAGCGTCCCCTTCGCCCCGCTCGAAGCTCCGCGATGTTATGGCGCCAGCAGGTGCAGCAGGAGCGTCACGGGAGCGCCGGGGCTGCTAGGGGATGTGGTCCCTGGCCCAGGAGTGCCTCGGTGTGCTGGCCGCTGGAAGCTGGTCGTTTCCCTCACGGCTGGATTACCCTGGACGCTGGCCGTGTCCCTCACGGCAGGATATGTGGGTAAGTGGCAAGCAGTGCTTACGAGAATTGATTAGTAGATCGGGCCCTTGGTGATCTGCAGGGAGATAGTATATAATCTTTTTTCCCTGGGAGTGCTCCCATATGAATGAATTTATCTGACCCTTATATAGAATTGCTCTTAACCTTGTGCCTTTTCTTGCTGTTTCGATTGAGCTTTTGATGTCTTAAAAATTAGTAAAATGTTCAAGTGAAGATATCTTGGTCAAACTGCCTTTAGACTGCTAGGGCGGAGAGGATGTAGCCATATGGCTAGAGCGGTTGACTTCGAAGCTGGGGAACCGGGTTTGAGTCTCAACAACGATTATGAGCAAATCACTTCATCTCCCCATGCCTAACAAAAATGTGTCCTGTAACAAAACTGGTGCTCATGTAAAGCGCTCTGATACCCAATGTCTCGGGTCTAGTTCGCGCTATATAAAACTCTTAAAATAAATAAATCATACCTACAAGTAAGGACTATTGGCTTTGTCAATGGATGTAAGTTGCATAAGATAAATAAACAGCAACTATGGCCTGTGTGTAATATTTAAAAGGCTTCAACTTAAAGCCCTGGTGGCACCACAACAATGTTGCTGCCCCTGAGTTTCAAAAAGAGAAGGGAAGCAAGTGTTAGTGAAGAGAATACTCCCGACAGATGGATCAGTCATTTACACACTTGCAGCTGCCATCTGCTCAGACCTGCATCTTGCAGGATTAAAAATCTTGGCAAGGCCTAAACAACCTTCCACCCTACTTAGTTTGTTCAGGTGAGCATGGTTACATAGGATTTAGAAACGACAAGATGGCGAAAAAGGCTCCTTATAGAACACCCCCACGTCGATATGCAGAGACGCTACTTCTGAAGCATTGCCATACCACACTTGCTGTCTTCTCTGACATATCTTTTGTCCTGTTTTCTTCCACTCCCCACTGCTCTCGCCGTCTCATTCTCTTCTTTTTCTTCTTCCTCATATGAATCCCGCTCCACCTTTACCCACTTTCCCCTTCTCCCCATCCCATTCTTGTCTTCATTTCCCTCTCACTGCCTGTTCTTTGCTTTCTCTCTTACCAGTTTTCCATTCTCTGTTCTCCCTCCCAGTTCTCCAAAGCCTCTGGCTGCCTTTCTTTCTGTCCCTCTCTTACCAATTTCTTCATTACCCCTTCCCCATTTCTCATCTTTGCGCCCTGACTTTTTTTTTACTTTGTGCCTCTCTCCCCTTTCTCTGCCACTAAATCCTATTTCTCACTAGTCTCCTCTCCTTTTCCTTCAGGCTATGTTACAATTTTAAATACACAGACTGTCTGCTGGCCTTTAGGGACCCGGCTTGGGATACGCTGAGCAAGATAGCGACTAGTATTAAATCTGGCTTGCCTAAAGACCCTGCACCGGCTAAAGTTTTAAGGGGTAGCACTGAGACTTTGGAGCCATATATCAGACACTTGTTAGAACTCTCTTTTAGCTCGGGTAGGGTTCCAAAAACATGGAAGGAGGCAGTATTGCTCCCTTTGAAAAGAAAGCCGAACATCAGTATGCAGCAGTTAAACAACCTGCGCCCCATCTCGCTTTTACCCTACTTCGCCAAGATTGCGGAGAAGGCTGTTAATCAACAACTGACAGCCCATATTGACACTCATAAGCTGCTCCATCCCCTGCAATCTAGCTTCCATGTATTCCACTTGACGGAGTCAGCTCTTCTCTTCTCTACGTAGACACGTAGATGAGGATCAAACGGCGGCACTAATTTTACTTGACTTAAGTGCCGCATTTGACACTGTAGCGCATCTCACTTTGCTGCAGTGTCTGAATAGGGGAGGAGTGGCTGGTAAGGCGTGGGAATGGCTGGAATCCTTTCTTCATGATCGTAGTTTCCAACCGAATAAATGGGTACTTGTCCGACAGTTTTGCAGTAGAGCGTGGGACCAGACAGGGGTGCCCGCTCTCCCCCCTAATATTCGCCCTGGCTTTGGAACCACTGGCCTGCATTATCCGACAGAACTATAGAGCATCTGCCCTGCAATTTCCTGCCAGGCCGCTACACATATCATTGTACGCGGACGATATGGTGCTTTACGTTCGCGACCCGCACGAACATCTAAACCAGCTGCTGAGGGAATACCTAAAATTTGGCGGGCACTCAGGACTAACAATCAACTGGTCAAATACCCCCTAGAGTGGCAGACCGATCCGGTGCGGTATTTGGGAGTGCTGTTCCATAGGGATCCAGACATAGTAATCCGCGCAAACTATGGCGTAACAATATCCAAACTAGAAGATAAAATAAAGCGCTGGATACAGCTTCCGTTTGCAATAGTTAAAATGAATATATTGCCCAAACTGCTATATCTATTTAATAATATCCCCATTGCTCCGCCGAGAGAGGTATTCCGTCGCATCAAGTCACAGATGCTACAACTCATTTGGGCAGGGAAACAAGCACGGATCGACCTCCAGACATTGACACTCCCCTATGCTAAAAGGAGGATTCGGAGTGCCAGATTTTAAACTGTACTATTTGTGCGCGCAGGCACAGTACGCGGCTTATTGGTTTCACATGGTGCCATATTTAACTCACACAGCGATTGAAGAAGGCGATGCACACCCAGTCCCCCTTACCGCCATCCTCTCGTATAAACGCCCGCCATTACACGCTCGCGACATAAATACAGTCGACACTACCGTCAAGGCGTGGCACGAACTTGGGAGACTGGCACACAAAACCCCGCTTTATGCACGAAACATGCCACTGCATGATCACTCAGCACTTTCTGTTACACGCGAGAAGGTAGGGATGTCGCTGCTACAGCAGGTGGGCATTGCACAGATGGGAGACTTATTTAGCGAGGGCAGATTTGTAGAAGTTGCGGAACTCCAGTACATACACAACAAATCACAGATGTTTTACTTCACACATTATAGACTGAAGAGGGCCATGAGGGAACTATACTCTACCTTTCCTGAAGTGCCGGCTATCCTAGATACCTTACAACTAGTCATTACAACGCAGGATCTATCGCACCTCACATCACGACTATACTCCTCTGCACAAGCTGAGATTCCAGAGTCCACGGACAAGGCCAAGACTAGATGGGACTTGGTTTTAGACAGCCCATTGACAGAGAAGGAATGGGAACAGACATGTGCCCTAACACAGATTCTGACCCCCAACGGGAATCTCAAAATCATACATTACAAATATCTGCATCAGGCATACTACACCCCGGCACAGATGTGTAGATACGGAATGCAGGATGACTCCGGATGCAAAAGGTGCGGTGCAGAGGGTGCTGATTTTGTCCATTTAGCCTGGCATTGCCCCAAAATTCAGGACTACTGGGCAGAGGTAATCACTAAATTGTCTATCATGGTGGGGACTGCTGTGGACTGCACAATCCGATGCTGCTTGTTGGGCATTGTACCGCAGCTCAAATCATCTAAGCGTAAGTTCTGTACGATCGCCTTGTTATTAGCCAAAAGGCAGGTACACAATGCTGGCACACTACTCAAGTGCCCACCGCACTAAAATGGTTACAAGACATGTCCAGCTGTAGGGACAAATTACTGACATACGAAGAGAGCCTACCACTGCGATCCAGACCGAAAGACTTTTGGTTGTATCTCACTGGATATTTGGCCACGGTGGAGAGTGACACGGAGTAACACTGGAAGTTGCCAGTGATAAGGGCCGACCGTAGTGGTGCCTGGGGGGGTGGAGGGAGGGGTGTTCAGGAAAGATGTAACGATGTGTTTACACTGTACTTAATGATGTGGGCAAATGACAAGTGAAGGTCTCGTTGTTGGGGTTTATGGTTGATATTTTCTGTGTATGTTCTAATACACCAACAAAAATTGTTAAACTATAAGGCCTAAATGATGTGCTTTACGCCGCCGGACGGTTGTTGTCGGCTAAATGGCTGTGTACTATACACGTTGAAACGCACCTTAACACTAACGCAGCCGGCCCCAGGGTTGTAGGCTACCGGCTGTGTATACATCTTGTGCTACGAATAAAGGTCTTACAAAAAAAAAAAAAGTGATTTTTGACAAAAGAGATAACACCCCCCCCCCCATTACGTCATGCTTCAGGAAGGTGAAAAATGGTCCGTTTTCAAATGTTTTATTTTTGAACGTCAGTTCACATTTGTAGGTAGATCATCAGTTTAAGAGCTAAAATGAGCATGTTTAAAGTGATTTTAATGCTTCCAGGGGCCCGGGAAGTGAATTAAATACCATTTGGAGGCATTTAATGTTCAAGCAAAAACAGGTGATTTTTGACAAAAGAGATAACATCCCCCCCCATTACGTCATGCTTCAGAAAAGTGAAAAATGGTCCGTTTTCAAATGTTTTATTTTTGAACGTCAGTTCACATTTGTAGGTAGATCATCAGTTTAAGAGCTAAAATTAGCATGTTTAAAGTGATTTTCATGCTTCCAGGGGCCCGGGAAGTGAATTAAATACCATTTGGAGGCATTTAATGTTCAAGCAGAAACAGGTGATTTTTGACAAAAAGAGATAACACCCCCCATTACGTCATGCTATAGAAAGGTGAAAAATGGTCCGTTTTCAAATGTTTTATTTTTGAACGTCAGTTCACATTTGTAGGTAGATCATCAGTTTAAGAGCTCAAATTAGCATGTTTAAAGTGATTTTCATGCTTCCAGGGGCCCGGGAAGTGAATTAAATACCATTTGGAGGCATTTAATGTTCAAGCAAAAACAGGTGATTTTTGACAAAAGAGATAACACCACCCCATTACGTCATGCTTCATAAAGGTGAAAAATGGTCAGTTTCAAATGTTTTATTTTTGAACGTCAGTTCACATTTGTAGGTAGATCATCAGTTTAAGAGCTAAAATTAGCATGTTTAAAGTGATTTTCATGCTTCCAGGGGCCCGGGAAGTGAATTAAATACCATTTGGAGGCATTTAATGTTCAAGCAAAAACAGGTGATTTTTGACAAAAGAGATAACACCCCCCCATTACGTCATGCTTCAGAAAGGTGAAAAATGGTCCGTTTTCAAATGTTTTATTTTTGAACGTCAGTTCACATTTGTAGGGAGATCATCAGTTTTAGAGCTAAAATTAGCATGTTTAAAGTGATTTTCATGCTTCCAGGGGCCCGGGAAGTGAATTAAATACCATTTGGAGGCATTTAATGTTCAAGCAAAAACAGGTGATTTTTGACAAAAGAGAGAACACCCCCCCATTACGTCATGCTTCAGAAAGGTGAAAAATGGTCCGTTTCAAATGTTTTATTTTTGAACGTCAGTTCACATTTGTAGGTAGATCATCAATTTAAGAGCTAAAATTAGCATGTTTAAAGTGATTTTCATGCTTCCAGGGGCCCGGGAAGTAAATTAAATACCATTTGGAGGCATTTAATGTTCAAGCAAAAACAGGTGATTTTTGACAAAAGAGATAACACCACCCCATTACGTCATGCTTCATAAAGGTGAAAAATGGTCCGTTTCAAATGTTTTATTTTTGAACGTCAGTTCACATTTGTAGGTAGATCATCAGTTTAAGAGCTAAAATTAGCATGTTTAAAGTGATTTTCATGCTTCCAGGGGCCCGGGAAGTGAATTAAATACCATTTGGAGGCATTTAATGTTCAAGCAGAAACAGGTGATTTTTGACAAAAAGAGATAACACCCTCCATTACGTCATGCTTCAGAAAGGTGAAAAATGGTCAGTTTTCAAATGTTTTACATTAGCATGTTTAAAGTGATTTTCATGCTTCCAGGGGCCCGGGAAGTGAATTAAATACCATTTGGAGGCATTTAATGTTCAAGCAAAAACAGGTGATTTTTGACAAAAGAGATAACACCCCCCCATTACGTCATGCTTCAGAAAGGTGAAAAATGGTCCGTTTTCAAATGTTTTATTTTTGAACGTCAGTTCACATTTGTAGGTAGATCATCAGTTTTAGAGCTAAAATTAGCATGTTTAAAGTGATTTTCATGCTTCCAGGGGCCCGGGAAGTGAATTAAATACCATTTGGAGGCATTTATTGTTCAAGCAAAAACAGGTGATTTTTGACAAAAGAGATAACACCCCCCCATTACGTCATGCTTCAGAAAGGTGAAAAATGGTCCGTTTCAAATGTTTTATTTTTGAACGTCAATTCACATTTGTAGGTAGATCATCAGTTTAAGAGCTAAAATTAGCATGTTTAAAGTGATTTTCATGCTTCCAGGGGCCCGGGAAGTGAATTAAATACCATTTGGAGGCCTTTAATGTTCAAGCAAAAACAGGTGATTTTTGACAAAAGAGATAACACCCCCCCATTACGTCATGCTTCATAAAGGTGAAAAATGGTCCGTTTCAAATGTTTTATTTTTGAACGTCAGTTCACATTTGTAGGTAGATCATCAGTTTAAGAGCTAAAATTAGCATGTTTAAAGGGATTTTCATGCTTCCAGGTGCCCGGGAAGTGAATTAAATACCATTTGGAGGCATTTAATGTTCAAGCAAAAACAGGTGATTGTTGACAAAAGAGATAACACCCCCCCCCATTACGTCATGCTTCAGAAAGGTGAAAAATGGTCTGTTTTCAAATGTTTTATTTTTGAACGTCAGTTCACATTTGTATGTACATCATCAGTTTTAGAGCTAAAATTAGCATGTGTAAAGTGATTTTCATGGTTCCAGGGGCCCGGGAAGTGAATTAAATACCATTTGGAGGCATTTAATGTTCAAGCAAAAACAGATGATTTTTGACAAAAGAGATAACACCCCCCCCATTACGTCATGCTTCAGAAAGGTGAAAAATGGTCCGTTTTAAAATGTTTTATTTTTGAACGTCCGTTCACATTTGTATGTAGATCATCAGTTTAAGAGCTAAAATTAGCATGTTTAAAGTGATTTTCATGCTTCCAGGGGCCCGGGAAGTGAATTAAATACCATTTAGAGGCATTTAATGTTCAAGCAAAAACAGGTGATTGTTGACAAAAGAGATAACACCCCCCCCCCCATTACGTCATGCTTCTGAAAGGTGAAAAATGGTCTGTTTTCAAATGTTTTATTTTTGAACGTCAGTTCACATTTGTATGTACATCATCAGTTTTAGAGCTAAAATTAGCATGTGTAAAGTGATTTTCATGCTTCCAGGGGCCCGGGAAGTGAATTAAATACCATTTGGAGGCATTTAATGTTCAAGCAGAAACAGGTGATTTTTGACAAACAGAGATAACACCCTCCATTACGTCATGCTTCAGAAAGGTGAAAAATGGTCCGTTTTCAAATGTTTTATTTTTGAACGTCAGTTCACATTTGTAGGTAGATCATCAGTTTTAGAGCTAAAATTAGCATGTTTAAAGTGATTTTCATGCTTCCAGGGGCCCGGGAAGTGAATTAAATACCATTTGGAGGCATTTATTGTTCAAGCAAAAACAGGTGATTTTTGACAAAAGAGATAACACCCCCCATTACGTCATGCTTCAGAAAGGTGAAAAATGGTCCGTTTCAAATGTTTTATTTTTGAACGTCAATTCACATTTGTAGGTAGATCATCAGTTTAAGAGCTAAAATTAGCATGTTTAAAGTGATTTTCATGCTTCCAGGGGCCCGGGAAGTGAATTAAATACCATTTGGAGGCCTTTAATGTTCAAGCAAAAACAGGTGATTTTTGACAAAAGAGATAACACCCCCCCATTACGTCATGCTTCATAAAGGTGAAAAATGGTCCGTTTCAAATGTTTTATTTTTGAACGTCAGTTCACATTTGTAGGTAGATCATCAGTTTAAGAGCTAAAATTAGCATGTTTAAAGGGATTTTCATGCTTCCAGGTGCCCGGGAAGTGAATTAAATACCATTTGGAGGCATTTAATGTTCAAGCAAAAACAGGTGATTGTTGACAAAAGAGATAACACCCCCCCCCATTACGTCATGCTTCAGAAAGGTGAAAAATGGTCTGTTTTCAAATGTTTTATTTTTGAACGTCAGTTCACATTTGTATGTACATCATCAGTTTTAGAGCTAAAATTAGCATGTGTAAAGTGATTTTCATGGTTCCAGGGGCCCGGGAAGTGAATTAAATACCATTTGGAGGCATTTAATGTCCAAGCAAAAACAGGTGATTTTTGACAAAAGAGATAACACCCCCCATTACGTCATGCTTTAGAAAGGTGAAAAATGGTCCGTTTTCAAATGTTTTATTTTTGAACGTCAGTTCACATTTGTAGGTAGATCATCAGTTTTAGAGCTAAAATTAGCATGTTTAAAGTGATTTTCATGCTTCCAGTGGTCTGGGAAGTGAATTAAATACCATTTGGAGGCATTTAATGTTCAAGCAAAAACAGGTGATTTTTGACAAAAGAGATAACACCCCCCCATTACGTCATGCTTCATAAAGGTGAAAAATGGTCCGTTTCAAATGTTTTATTTTTGAACGTCAATTCACATTTGTAGGTAGATCATCAGTTTAAGAGCTAAAATTAGCATGTTTAAAGTGATTTTCATGCTTCCAGGGGCCCGGGAAGTGAATTAAATACCATTTGGAGGCATTTAATGTTCAAGCAAAAACAGGTGATTTTTGACAAAAGAGATAACACCCCCCCATTACGTCATGCTTCAGAAAGGTGAAAAATGGTCCGTTTTCAAATGTTTTATTTTTGAACGTCAGTTCACATTTGTAGTTAGATCATCAGTTTAAGAGCTAAAATTAGCATGTTGAAAGTGATTTTCATGCTTCCAGGGGCCCGGGAAGTGAATTAAATACCATTTGGAGGCATTTAATGTCCAAGCAAAAACAGGTGATTTTTGACAAAAGAGATAACACCCCCCATTACGTCATGCTTCAGAAAGGTGAAAAATGGTCCGTTTTCAAATGTTTTATTTTTGAACGTCAGTTCACATTTTTAGGTAGATCATCAGTTTTAGAGCTAAAATTAGCATGTTTAAAGTGATTTTCATGCTTCCAGGGGCCCGGGAAGTGAATTAAATACCATTTGGAGGCATTTAATGTTCAAGCAAAAACAGGTGATTTTTGACAAAAGAGATAACACCCCCCCATTACGTCATGCTTTAGAAAGGTGAAAAATGGTCCGTTTTCAAATGTTTTATTTTTGAACGTCCGTTCACATTTGTAGGTAGATCATCAGTTTTAGAGCTAAAATTAGCATGTTTAAAGTGATTTTCATGCTTCCAGTGGTCTGGGAAGTGAATTAAATACCATTTGGAGGCATTTAATGTTCAAGCAAAAACAGGTGATTTTTGACAAAAGAGATAACACCCCCCCATTACATCATGCTTCAGAAAGGTGAAAAATGGTCCGTTTCAAATGTTTTAGTTTTTGAACGTCAGTTCACATTTGTAGGTAGATCATCAGTTTTAGAGCTACAATTAGCATGTTTAAAGTGATTTTCATGCTTCCAGTGGTCTGGGAAGTGAATTAAATACCATTTGGAGGCATTTAATGTTCAAGCAAAAACAGGTGATTTTTGACAAAAGAGATAACACCCCCCCATTACGTCATGCTTCAGAAAGGTGAAAAATGGTCCGTTTCAAATGTTTTATTTTTGAACGTCAGTTCACATTTGTAGGTAGATCATCAGTTTAAGAGCTAAAATTAGCATGTTTAAAGTGATTTTTATGCTTCCAGGGGCCCGGGAAGTGAATTAAATACCATTTGGAGGCATTTAATGTTCAAGCAAAAACAGGTGATTTTTGACAAAAGAGATAACACCCCCCCATTACGTCATGCTTCAGAAAGGTGAAAAATGGTCCGTTTCAAATGTTTTATTTTTGAACGTCAGTTCACATTTGTAGGTAGATCATCAGTTTAAGAGCTAAAATTAGCATGTTTAAAGTGATTTTCATGCTTCCAGGGGCCCGGGAAGTGAATTAAATACCATTTGGAGGCCTTTAATGTTCAAGCAAAAACAGGTGATTTTTGACAAAAGAGATAACACCCCCCCATTACGTCATGCTTCATAAAGGTGAAAAATGGTCCGTTTCAAATGTTTTATTTTTGAACGTCAGTTCACATTTGTAGGTAGATCATCAGTTTAAGAGCTAAAATTAGCATGTTTAAAGGGATTTTCATGCTTCCAGGTGCCCGGGAAGTGAATTAAATACCATTTGGAGGCATTTAATGTTCAAGCAAAAACAGGTGATTGTTGACAAAAGAGATAACACCCCCCCCCCCATTACGTCATGCTTCAGAAAGGTGAAAAATGGTCTGTTTTCAAATGTTTTATTTTTGAACGTCAGTTCACATTTGTATGTACATCATCAGTTTTAGAGCTAAAATTAGCATGTGTAAAGTGATTTTCATGGTTCCAGGGGCCCGGGAAGTGAATTAAATACCATTTGGAGGCATTTAATGTTCAAGCAAAAACAGATGATTTTTGACAAAAGAGATAACACCCCCCCCATTACGTCATGCTTCAGAAAGGTGAAAAATGGTCCGTTTTAAAATGTTTTATTTTTGAACGTCCGTTCACATTTGTATGTAGATCATCAGTTTAAGAGCTAAAATTAGCATGTTTAAAGTGATTTTCATGCTTCCAGGGGCCCGGGAAGTGAATTAAATACCATTTAGAGGCATTTAATGTTCAAGCAAAAACAGGTGATTGTTGACAAAAGAGATAACACCCCCCCCCATTACGTCATGCTTCTGAAAGGTGAAAAATGGTCTGTTTTCAAATGTTTTATTTTTGAACGTCAGTTCACATTTGTATGTACATCATCAGTTTTAGAGCTAAAATTAGCATGTGTAAAGTGATTTTCATGCTTCCAGGGGCCCGGGAAGTGAATTAAATACCATTTGGAGGCATTTAATGTTCAAGCAGAAACAGGTGATTTTTGACAAACAGAGATAACACCCTCCATTACGTCATGCTTCAGAAAGGTGAAAAATGGTCCGTTTTCAAATGTTTTATTTTTGAACGTCAGTTCACATTTGTAGGTAGATCATCAGTTTTAGAGCTAAAATTAGCATGTTTAAAGTGATTTTCATGCTTCCAGGGGCCCGGGAAGTGAATTAAATACCATTTGGAGGCATTTATTGTTCAAGCAAAAACAGGTGATTTTTGACAAAAGAGATAACACCCCCCATTACGTCATGCTTCAGAAAGGTGAAAAATGGTCCGTTTCAAATGTTTTATTTTTGAACGTCAATTCACATTTGTAGGTAGATCATCAGTTTAAGAGCTAAAATTAGCATGTTTAAAGTGATTTTCATGCTTCCAGGGGCCCGGGAAGTGAATTAAATACCATTTGGAGGCCTTTAATGTTCAAGCAAAAACAGGTGATTTTTGACAAAAGAGATAACACCCCCCCATTACGTCATGCTTCATAAAGGTGAAAAATGGTCCGTTTCAAATGTTTTATTTTTGAACGTCAGTTCACATTTGTAGGTAGATCATCAGTTTAAGAGCTTAAATTAGCATGTTTAAAGGGATTTTCATGCTTCCAGGTGCCCGGGAAGTGAATTAAATACCATTTGGAGGCATTTAATGTTCAAGCAAAAACAGGTGATTGTTGACAAAAGAGATAACACCCCCCCCCCATTACGTCATGCTTCAGAAAGGTGAAAAATGGTCTGTTTTCAAATGTTTTATTTTTGAACGTCAGTTCACATTTGTATGTACATCATCAGTTTTAGAGCTAAAATTAGCATGTGTAAAGTGATTTTCATGGTTCCAGGGGCCCGGGAAGTGAATTAAATACCATTTGGAGGCATTTAATGTCCAAGCAAAAACAGGTGATTTTTGACAAAAGAGATAACACCCCCCATTACGTCATGCTTTAGAAAGGTGAAAAATGGTCCGTTTTCAAATGTTTTATTTTTGAACGTCAGTTCACATTTGTAGGTAGATCATCAGTTTTAGAGCTAAAATTAGCATGTTTAAAGTGATTTTCATGCTTCCAGTGGTCTGGGAAGTGAATTAAATACCATTTGGAGGCATTTAATGTTCAAGCAAAAACAGGTGATTTTTGACAAAAGAGATAACACCCCCCCATTACGTCATGCTTCATAAAGGTGAAAAATGGTCCGTTTCAAATGTTTTATTTTTGAACGTCAATTCACATTTGTAGGTAGATCATCAGTTTAAGAGCTAAAATTAGCATGTTTAAAGTGATTTTCATGCTTCCAGGGGCCCGGGAAGTGAATTAAATACCATTTGGAGGCATTTAATGTTCAAGCAAAAACAGGTGATTTTTGACAAAAGAGATAACACCCCCCCATTACGTCATGCTTCAGAAAGGTGAAAAATGGTCCGTTTTCAAATGTTTTATTTTTGAACGTCAGTTCACATTTGTAGTTAGATCATCAGTTTAAGAGCTAAAATTAGCATGTTGAAAGTGATTTTCATGCTTCCAGGGGCCCGGGAAGTGAATTAAATACCATTTGGAGGCATTTAATGTCCAAGCAAAAACAGGTGATTTTTGACAAAAGAGATAACACCCCCCATTACGTCATGCTTCAGAAAGGTGAAAAATGGTCCGTTTTCAAATGTTTTATTTTTGAACGTCAGTTCACATTTTTAGGTAGATCATCAGTTTTAGAGCTAAAATTAGCATGTTTAAAGTGATTTTCATGCTTCCAGGGGCCCGGGAAGTGAATTAAATACCATTTGGAGGCATTTAATGTTCAAGCAAAAACAGGTGATTTTTGACAAAAGAGATAACACCCCCCCATTACGTCATGCTTTAGAAAGGTGAAAAATGGTCCGTTTTCAAATGTTTTATTTTTGAACGTCCGTTCACATTTGTAGGTAGATCATCAGTTTTAGAGCTAAAATTAGCATGTTTAAAGTGATTTTCATGCTTCCAGTGGTCTGGGAAGTGAATTAAATACCATTTGGAGGCATTTAATGTTCAAGCAAAAACAGGTGATTTTTGACAAAAGAGATAACACCCCCCCATTACATCATGCTTCAGAAAGGTGAAAAATGGTCCGTTTCAAATGTTTTAGTTTTTGAACGTCAGTTCACATTTGTAGGTAGATCATCAGTTTTAGAGCTAAAATTAGCATGTTTAAAGTGATTTTCATGCTTCCAGTGGTCTGGGAAGTGAATTAAATACCATTTGGAGGCATTTAATGTTCAAGCAAAAACAGGTGATTTTTGACAAAAGAGATAACACCCCCCCATTACGTCATGCTTCAGAAAGGTGAAAAATGGTCCGTTTCAAATGTTTTATTTTTGAACGTCAGTTCACATTTGTAGGTAGATCATCAGTTTAAGAGCTAAAATTAGCATGTTTAAAGTGATTTTTATGCTTCCAGGGGCCCGGGAAGTGAATTAAATACCATTTGGAGGCATTTAATGTTCAAGCACATTTGTAGGTAGATCATCAGTTTAAGAGCTAAAATTAGCATGTTTAAAGTGATTTTCATGCTTCCAGGGGCCCGGGAAGTGAATTAAATACCATTTGGAGGCATTTAATGTTCAAGCAAAAACAGGTGATTTTTGACAAAAGAGATAACACCCCCCCATTACGTCATGCTTCAGAAAGGTGAAAAATGGTCCGTTTTCAAATGTTTTATTTTTGAACGTCAGTTCACATTTGTAGTTAGATCATCAGTTTAAGAGCTAAAATTAGCATGTTGAAAGTGATTTTCATGCTTCCAGGGGCCCGGGAAGTGAATTAAATACCATTTGGAGGCATTTAATGTCCAAGCAAAAACAGGTGATTTTTGACAAAAGAGATAACACCCCCCATTACGTCATGCTTCAGAAAGGTGAAAAATGGTCCGTTTTCAAATGTTTTATTTTTGAACGTCAGTTCACATTTTTAGGTAGATCATCAGTTTTAGAGCTAAAATTAGCATGTTTAAAGTGATTTTCATGCTTCCAGGGGCCCGGGAAGTGAATTAAATACCATTTGGAGGCATTTAATGTTCAAGCAAAAACAGGTGATTTTTGACAAAAGAGATAACACCCCCCCATTACGTCATGCTTTAGAAAGGTGAAAAATGGTCCGTTTTCAAATGTTTTATTTTTGAACGTCCGTTCACATTTCAAGGCTACTGACACACTATGTCTAGCATTAATATAATCTTACTCACTCCTACTTAACTTCCCACTTTTCCCCTTGGCATTTTTCGTTTCCCTTCTTTTCTTCTCATCTGTGACACGAGATGACTAGCGCCAAGATGCTCCATGGAGTGTATGCTGCGCTTAATAAAAGCCTATTCATTCATTCATTCATTCATTCAAGCAAAAACAGGTGATTTTTGACAAAAGAGATAACACCCCCCCATTACGTCATGCTTCAGAAAGGTGAAAAATGGTCCGTTTCAAATGTTTTATTTTTGAACGTCAGTTCACATTTGTAGGTAGATCATCAGTTTAAGAGCTAAAATTAGCATGTTTAAAGTGATTTTCATGCTTCCAGGGGCCCGGGAAGTGAATTAAATACCATTTGGAGGCATTTAATGTTCAAGCAAAAACAGGTGATTTTTGACAAAAGAGATAACACCACCCCATTACGTCATGCTTCATAAAGGTGAAAAATGGTCCGTTTCAAATGTTTTATTTTTGAACGTCAGTTCACATTTTTAGGTAGATCATCAGTTTTAGAGCTAAAATTAGCATGTTTAAAGTGATTTTCATGCTTCCAGGGGCCCGGGAAGTGAATTAAATACCATTTGGAGGCATTTAATGTTCAAGCAAAAACAGGTGATTTTTGACAAAAGAGATAACACCCCCCCATTACGTCATGCTTTAGAAAGGTGAAAAATGGTCCGTTTTCAAATGTTTTATTTTTGAACGTCCTTTCACATTTGTAGGTAGATCATCAGTTTTAGAGCTAAAATTAGCATGTTTAAAGTGATTTTCATGCTTCCAGTGGTCTGGGAAGTGAATTAAATACCATTTGGAGGCATTTAATGTTCAAGCAAAAACAGGTGATTTTTGACAAAAGAGATAACACCCCCCCATTACATCATGCTTCAGAAAGGTGAAAAATGGTCCGTTTCAAATGTTTTAGTTTTTGAACGTCAGTTCACATTTGTAGGTAGATCATCAGTTTTAGAGCTAAAATTAGCATGTTTAAAGTGATTTTCATGCTTCCAGTGGTCTGGGAAGTGAATTAAATACCATTTGGAGGCATTTAATGTTCAAGCAAAAACAGGTGATTTTTGACAAAAGAGATAACACCCCCCCATTACGTCATGCTTCAGAAAGGTGAAAAATGGTCCGTTTCAAATGTTTTATTTTTGAACGTCAGTTCACATTTGTAGGTAGATCATCAGTTTAAGAGCTAAAATTAGCATGTTTAAAGTGATTTTTATGCTTCCAGGGGCCCGGGAAGTGAATTAAATACCATTTGGAGGCATTTAATGTTCAAGCAAAAACAGGTGATTGTTGACAAAAGAGATAACACCCCCCCCCATTACGTCATGCTTCAGAAAGGTGAAAAATGGTCTGTTTTCAAATGTTTTATTTTTGAACGTCAGTTCACATTTTTATGTAGATCATCAGTTTTAGAGCTAAAATTAGCATGTGTAAAGTGATTTTCATGCTTCCAGGGGCCCGGGAAGTGAATTAAATACCATTTGGAGGCATTTAATGTTCAAGCAAAAACAGATGATTTTTGACAAAAGAGATAACACCCCCCCATTACGTCATGCTTCAGAAAGGTGAAAAATGGTCCGTTTTCAAATGTTTTATTTTTGAACGTCAGTTCACATTTGTAGGTAGATCATCAGTTTAAGAGCTAAAATTAGCATGTTTAAAGTGATTTTCATGCTTCCAGGGGCCCGGGAAGTAAATTAAATACCATTTGGAGGCATTTAATGTTCAAGCAAAAACAGGTGATTTTTGACAAAAGAGATAACACCACCCCATTACGTCATGCTTCATAAAGGTGAAAAATGGTCCGTTTCAAATGTTTTATTTTTGAACGTTAATTCACATTTGTAGGTAGATCATCAGTTTAAGAGCTAAAATTAGCATGTTTAAAGTGATTTTCATGCTTCCAGGGGCCCCGGAAGTGAATTAAATACCATTTGGAGGCCTTTAATGTTCAAGCAAAAACAGGTGATTTTTGACAAAAGAGATAACACCCCCCCCCCCCATTACATCATGCTTCATAAAGGTGAAAAATGGTCCGTTTCAAATGTTTTATTTTTGAACGTCAGTTCACATTTGTAGGTAGATCATCAGTTTAAGAGCTAAAATTAGCATGTTTAAAGTGATTTTCATGCTTCCAGGGGCCCGGGAAGTGAATTAAATACCATTTGGAGGCATTTAATGTTCAAGCAAAAACAGGTGATTTTTGACAAAAGAGATAATACCCCCCCCCCATTACGTCATGCTTCAGAAAGGTGAAAAATGGTCCGTTTCAAATGTTTTATTTTTGAACGTCAGTTCACATTTGTAGGTAGATCATCAGTTTAAGAGCTAAAATTAGCATGTTTAAAGTGATTTTCATGCTTCCAGGGGCCCGGGAAGTGAATTAAATACCATTTGGAGGCATTTAATGTTCAAGCAAAAACAGGTGATTTTTGACAAAAGAGATAACACCACCCCATTACGTCATGCTTCATAAAGGTGAAAAATGGTCCGTTTCAAATGTTTTATTTTTGAACGTCAGTTCACATTTGTAGGTAGATCATCAGTTTAAGAGCTAAAATTAGCATGTTTAAAGTGATTTTCATGCTTTCAAGGGGCCCGGGAAGTGAATTAAATACCATTTGGAGGCATTTAATGTTCAAGCAGAAACAGGTGATTTTTGACAAAAAGAGATAACACCCTCCATTACGTCATGCTTCAGAAAGGTGAAAAATGGTCCGTTTTCAAATGTTTTATTTTTGAACGTCAGTTCACATTTGTAGGTAGATCAGTTTAAGAGCTAAAATGAGCATGTGTAAAGTGATTTTCATGCTTCCAGGGGCCCGGGAAGTGAATTAAATACCATTTGGAGGCATTTAATGTTTAAGCAAAAACAGATGATTTTTGACAAAAGAGATAACACCCCCCCATTACGTCATGCTTTAGAAAGGTGAAAAATGGTCCGTTTTCAAATGTTTTATTTTTGAACGTCAGTTCACATTTGTAGGTAGATCATCAGTTTAAGAGCTAAAATTAGCATGTTTAAAGTGATTTTCATGCTTCCAGGGGCCCGGGAAGTGAATTAAATACCATTTGGAGGCATTTAATGTTCAAGCAAAAACAGGTGATTTTTGACAAAAGAGATAACACCCCCATTACGTCATGCTTCAGAAAGGTGAAAAATGGTCCGTTTCAAATGTTTTATTTTTGAACGTCAGTTCACATTTGTAGGTAGATCATCAGTTTTAGAGCTAAAATTAGCATGTTTAAAGTGATTTTCATGCTTCCAGTAGTCTGGGAAGTGAATTAAATACCATTTGGAGGCCTTTAATGTTCAAGCAAAAACAGGTGATTTTTGACAAAAGAGATAACACCCCCCCATTACGTCATGCTTCATAAAGGTGAAAAATGGTCCGTTTTAAATGTTTTATTTTTGAACGTCAGTTCACATTTGTAGGTAGATCATCAGTTTAAGAGCTAAAATTAGCATGTTTAAAGTGATTTTCATGCTTCCAGGTGCCCGGGAAGTGAAATAAATACCATTTGGAGGCATTTAATGTTCAAGCAAAAACAGGTGATTGTTGACAAAAGAGATAACACCCCCCCATTACGTCATGCTTCAGAAAGGTGAAAAATGGTTCGTTTTCAAATGTTTTATTTTTGAACGTCAGTTCACATTTGTAGGTAGATCATCAGTTTTAGAGCTAAAATTAGCATGTTTAAAGTGATTTTCATGCTTCCAGAGGCCCGGGAAGTAAATTAAATACCATTTGGAGGCATTTAATGTTCAAGCAAAAACAGGTGATTTTTGACAAAAGAGATAACACCACCCCATTACGTCATGCTTCATAAAGGTGAAAAATGGTCCGTTTCAAATGTTTTATTTTTGAACGTCAATTCACATTTGTAGGTAGATCATCAGTTTAAGAGCTAAAATTAGCATGTTTAAAGTGATTTTCATGCTTCCAGGGGCCCGGGAAGTGAATTAAATACCATTTGGAGGCATTTAATGTTCAAGCAAAAACAGATGATTTTTGACAAAAGAGATTACACCCCCCCATTACGTCATGCTTCAGAAAGGTGAAAAATGGTCCGTTTTCAAATGTTTTATTTTTGAACGTCAGTTCACATTTGTAGGTAGATCATCAGTTTTAGAGCTAAAATTAGCATGTTTAAAGTGATTTTCATGCTTCCAGGGGCCCGGGAAGTGAATTAAATACCATTTGGAGGCCTTTAATGTTCAAGCAAAAACAGGTGATTTTTTACAAAAGAGATAACACCCCCCCATTACGTCATGCTTCATAAAGGTGAAAAATGGTCCGTTTCAAATGTTTTATTTTTGAACGTCAGTTCACATTTGTAGGTAGATCATCAGTTTAAGAGCTAAAATTAGCATGTTTAAAGTGATTTTCATGCTTCCAGGTGCCCGGGAAGTGAATTAAATACCATTTGGAGGCATTTAATGTTCAAGCAAAAACAGGTGATTGTTGACAAAAGAGATAACAACCCCCCATTACGTCATGCTTCAGAAAGGTGAAAAATGGTCCGTTTTCAAATGTTTTATTTTTGAACGTCAGTTCACATTTGTAGGTAGATCATCAGTTTAAGAGCTAAAATTAGCATGTTTAAAGTGATTTTCATGCTTCCAGGGGCCCGGGAAGTGAATTAAATACCATTTGGAGGCATTTAATGTTCAAGCAAAAACAGGTGATTTTTGACAAAAGAGATAACACCACCCCATTACGTCATGCTTCATAAAGGTGAAAAATGGTCCGTTTCAAATGTTTTATTTTTGAACGTCAGTTCACATTTGTAGGTAGATCATCAGTTTAAGAGGTAAAATTAGCATGTTTAAAGTGATTTTCATGCTTTCAAGGGGCCCGGGAAGTGAATTAAATACCATTTGGAGGCATTTAATGTTCAAGCAGAAACAGGTGATTTTTGACAAAAAGAGATAACACCCTCCATTACGTCATGCTTCAGAAAGGTGAAAAATGGTCCGTTTTCAAATGTTTTATTTTTGAACGTCAGTTCACATTTGTAGGTAGATCATCAGTTTAAGAGCTAAAATTAGCATGTTTAAAGTGATTTTCATGCTTCCAGGGGCCCGGGAAGTGAATTAAATACCATTTGGAGGCATTTAATGTTCAAGCAAAAACAGGTGATTTTTGACAAAAGAGAGAACACCCCCCCATTACGTCATGCTTCAGAAAGGTGAAAAATGGTCCGTTTCAAATGTTTTATTTTTGAACGTCAGTTCACATTTGTAGGTAGATCATCAATTTAAGAGCTAAAATTAGCATGTTTAAAGTGATTTTCATGCTTCCAGGGGCCCGGGAAGTAAATTAAATACCATTTGGAGGCATTTAATGTTCAAGCAAAAACAGGTGATTTTTGACAAAAGAGATAACACCACCCCATTACGTCATGCTTCATAAAGGTGAAAAATGGTCCGTTTCAAATGTTTTATTTTTGAACGTCAGTTCACATTTGTAGGTAGATCATCAGTTTAAGAGCTAAAATTAGCATGTTTAAAGTGATTTTCATGCTTCCAGGGGCCCGGGAAGTGAATTAAATACCATTTGGAGGCATTTAATGTTCAAGCAGAAACAGGTGATTTTTGACAAAAAGAGATAACACCCTCCATTACGTCATGCTTCAGAAAGGTGAAAAATGGTCCGTTTTCAAATGTTTTATTTTTGAACGTCAGTTAACATTTGTAGGTAGATCATCAGTTTAAGAGCTAAAATTAGCATGTTTAAAGTGATTTTCATGCTTCCAGGGGCCCGGGAAGTAAATTAAATACCATTTGGAGGCATTTAATGTTCAAGCAAAAACAGGTGATTTTTGACAAAAGAGATAACACCACCCCATTACGTCATGCTTCATAAAGGTGAAAAATGGTCCGTTACAAATGTTTTATTTTTGAACGTCAGTTCACATTTGTAGGTAGATCATCAGTTTAAGAGCTAAAATTAGCATGTTTAAAGTGATTTTCATGCTTCCAGGGGCCCGGGAAGTGAATTAAATACCATTTGGAGGCATTTAATGTTCAAGCAAAAACAGGTGATTTTTGACAAAAGAGATAACACCCCCCATTACGTCATGCTTCAGAAAGGTGAAAAATGGTCCGTTTTCAAATGTTTTATTTTTGAACGTCAGTTCACATTTGTATGTAGATCATCAGTTTAAGAGCTAAAATGAGCATGTGTAAAGTGATTTTCATGCTTCCAGGGGCCCGGGAAGTGAATTAAATACCATTTGGAGGCATTTAATGTTTAAGCAAAAACAGATGATTTTTGACAAAAGAGATAACACCCCCCCATTACGTCATGCTTTAGAAAGGTGAAAAATGGTCCGTTTTCAAATGTTTTATTTTTGAACGTCAGTTCACATTTGTAGGTAGATCATCAGTTTAAGAGCTATAATTAGCATGTTTAAAGTGATTTTCATGCTTCCAGGGGCCCGGGAAGTGAATTAAATACCATTTGGAGGCATTTAATGTTCAAGCAAAAACAGGTGATTTTTGACAAAAGAGATAACACCCCCATTACGTCATGCTTCAGAAAGGTGAAAAATGGTCCGTTTCAAATGTTTTATTTTTGAACGTCAGTTCACATTTGTAGGTAGATCATCAGTTTTAGAGCTAAAATTAGCATGTTTAAAGTGATTTTCATGCTTCCAGTAGTCTGGGAAGTGAATTAAATACCATTTGGAGGCATTTAATGTTCAAGCAAAAACAGGTGATTTTTGACAAAAGAGATAACACCCCCCATTACGTCATGCTTCAGAAAGGTGAAAAATGGTCAGTTTCAAATGTTTTAGTTTTTGAACGTCAGTTCACATTTGTAGGTAGATCATCAGTTTTAGAGCTAAAATTAGCATGTTTAAAGTGATTTTCATGCTTCCAGGGGCCCGGGAAGTGAATTAAATACCATTTGGAGGCCTTTAATGTTCAAGCAAAAACAGGTGATTTTTGACAAAAGAGATAACACCCCCCCATTACGTCATGCTTCATAAAGGTGAAAAATGGTCCGTTTTAAATGTTTTATTTTTGAACGTCAGTTCACATTTGTAGGTAGATCATCAGTTTAAGAGCTAAAATTAGCATGTTTAAAGTGATTTTCATGCTTCCAGGTGCCCGGGAAGTGAAATAAATACCATTTGGAGGCATTTAATGTTCAAGCAAAAACAGGTGATTGTTGACAAAAGAGATAACACCCCCCCATTACGTCATGCTTCAGAAAGGTGAAAAATGGTTCGTTTTCAAATGTTTTATTTTTGAACGTCAGTTCACATTTGTAGGTAGATCATCAGTTTTAGAGCTAAAATTAGCATGTTTAAAGTGATTTTCATGCTTCCAGAGGCCCGGGAAGTAAATTAAATACCATTTGGAGGCATTTAATGTTCAAGCAAAAACAGGTGATTTTTGACAAAAGAGATAACACCACCCCATTACGTCATGCTTCATAAAGGTGAAAAATGGTCCGTTTCAAATGTTTTATTTTTGAACGTCAATTCACATTTGTAGGTAGATCATCAGTTTAAGAGCTAAAATTAGCATGTTTAAAGTGATTTTCATGCTTCCAGGGGCCCGGGAAGTGAATTAAATACCATTTGGAGGCATTTAATGTTCAAGCAAAAACAGATGATTTTTGACAAAAGAGATAACACCCCCCCATTACGTCATGCTTCATAAAGGTGAAAAATGGTCCGTTTCAAATGTTTTATTTTTGAACGTCAGTTCACATTTGTAGGTAGATCATCAGTTTAAGAGCTAAAATTAGCATGTTTAAAGTGATTTTCATGCTTCCAGGTGCCCGGGAAGTGAATTAAATACCATTTGGAGGCATTTAATGTTCAAGCAAAAACAGGTGATTGTTGACAAAAGAGATAACAACCCCCCCATTACGTCATGCTTCAGAAAGGTGAAAAATGGTCCGTTTCAAATGTTTTATTTTTGAACGTCAGTTCACATTTGTAGGTAGATCATCAGTTTAAGAGCTAAAATTAGCATGTTTAAAGTGATTTTCATGCTTCCAGGGGCCCGGGAAGTAAATTAAATACCATTTGGAGGCATTTAATGTTCAAGCAAAAACAGGTGATTTTTGACAAAAGAGATAACACCACCCCATTACGTCATGCTTCATAAAGGTGAAAAATGGTCCGTTACAAATGTTTTATTTTTGAACGTCAGTTCACATTTGTAGGTAGATCATCAGTTTAAGAGCTAAAATTAGCATGTTTAAAGTGATTTTCATGCTTCCAGGGGCCCGGGAAGTGAATTAAATACCATTTGGAGGCATTTAATGTTCAAGCAAAAACAGGTGATCTTTGACAAAAGAGATAACACCCCCCCATTACGTCATGCTTCATAAAGGTGAAAAATGGTCCGTTTCAAATGTTTTATTTTTGAACGTCAGTTCACATTTGTAGGTAGATCATCCATTTAAGAGCTAAAATTAGCATGTTGAAAGTGATTTTCATGCTTCCAGGGCCCCGGGAAGTGAATTAAATACCATTTGGAGGCATTTAATGTCCAAGCAAAAACAGGTGATTTTTGACAAAAGAGATAACACCCCCCCATTACGTCATGCTTCAGAAAGGTGAAAAATGGTCCGTTTTCAAATGTTTTATTTTTGAACGTCAGTTCACATTTGTATGTAGATCATCAGTTTAAGAGCTAAAATGAGCACGTGTAAAGTGATTTTCATGCTTCCAGGGGCCCGGGAAGTGAATTAAATACCATTTGGAGGCATTTAAAGGTTAAGCAAAAACAGATGATTTTTGACAAAAGAGATAACACCCCCCCATTACGTCATGCTTTAGAAAGGTGAAAAATGGTCCGTTTTCAAATGTTTTATTTTTGAACGTCAGTTCACATTTGTAGGTAGATCATCAGTTTAAGAGCTAAAATTAGCATGTTTAAAGTGATTTTCATGCTTCCAGGGGCCCGGGAAGTGAATTAAATACCATTTGGAGGCATTTAATGTTCAAGCAAAAACAGGTGAATTTTGACAAAAGAGATAACACCCCCCATTACGTCATGCTTCAGAAAGGTGAAAAATGGTCCGTTTCAAATGTTTTATTTTTGAACGTCAGTTCACATTTGTAGGTAGATCATCAGTTTTAGAGCTAAAATTAGCATGTTTAAAGTGATTTTCATGCTTCCAGTGGTCTGGGAAGTGAATTAAATACCATTTGGAGGCATTTAATGTTCAAGCAAAAACAGGTGATTTTTGGCAAAAGAGATAACACCCCCCCATTACGTCATGCTTCAGAAAGGTGAAAAATGGTCAGTTTCAAATGTTTTAGTTTTTGAACGTCAGTTCACATTTGTAGGTAGATCATCAGTTTTAGAGCTAAAATTAGCATGTTTAAAGTGATTTTCATGCTTCCAGGGGCCCGGGAAGTGAATTAAATACCATTTGGAGGCCTTTAATGTTCAAGCAAAAACAGGTGATTTTTGACAAAAGAGATAACACCCCCCCATTACGTCATGCTTCATAAAGCTGAAAAATGGTCCGTTTTAAATGTTTTATTTTTGAACGTCAGTTCACATTTGTAGGTAGATCATCAGTTTAAGAGCTAAAATTAGCATGTTTAAAGTGATTTTCATGCTTCCAGGTGCCCGGGAAGTGAAATAAATACCATTTGGAGGCATTTAATGTTCAAGCAAAAACAGGTGATTGTTGACAAAAGAGATAACACCCCCCCATTACGTCATGCTTCAGAAAGGTGAAAAATGGTTCGTTTTCAAATGTTTTATTTTTGAACGTCAGTTCACATTTGTAGGTAGATCATCAGTTTTAGAGCTAAAATTAGCATGTTTAAAGTGATTTTCATGCTTCCAGAGGCCCGGGAAGTAAATTAAATACCATTTGGAGGCATTTAATGTTCAAGCAAAAACAGGTGATTTTTGACAAAAGAGATAACACCACCCCATTACGTCATGCTTCATAAAGGTGAAAAATGGTCCGTTTCAAATGTTTTATTTTTGAACGTCAATTCACATTTGTAGGTAGATCATCAGTTTAAGAGCTAAAATTAGCATGTTTAAAGTGATTTTCATGCTTACAGGGGCCCGGGAAGTGAATTAAATACCATTTGGAGGCATTTAATGTTCAAGCAAAAACAGATGATTTTTGACAAAAGAGATAACACCCCCCCATTACGTCATGCTTCAGAAAGGTGAAAAATGGTCCGTTTTCAAATGTTTTATTTTTGAACGTCAGTTCACATTTGTAGGTAGATCATCAGTTTTAGAGCTAAAATTAGCATGTTTAAAGTGATTTTCATGCTTCCAGGGGCCCGGGAAGTGAATTAAATACCATTTGGAGGCCTTTAATGTTCAAGCAAAAACAGGTGATTTTTTACAAAAGAGATAACACCCCCCCATTACGTCATGCTTCATAAAGGTGAAAAATGGTCCGTTTCAAATGTTTTATTTTTGAACGTCAGTTCACATTTGTAGGTAGATCATCAGTTTAAGAGCTAAAATTAGCATGTTTAAAGTGATTTT
Source organism: Lissotriton helveticus (assembly GCF_964261635.1). Lineage (NCBI taxonomy): Eukaryota > Metazoa > Chordata > Amphibia > Caudata > Salamandridae > Lissotriton > Lissotriton helveticus. The sequence continues at coordinate 750,349,588 of NC_136073.1, forward strand.
CATGCTTCCAGGTGCCCGGGAAGTGAATTAAATACCATTTGGAGGCATTTAATGTTCAAGCAAAAACAGGTGATTGTTGACAAAAGAGATAACAACCCCCCCATTACGTCATGCTTCAGAAAGGTGAAAAATGGTCCGTTTCAAACATTTTTGAACGTCAGTTCACATTTGTAGGTAGATCATCAGTTTAAGAGCTAAAATTAGCATGTTTAAAGTGATTTTCATGCTTCCAGGGGCCCGGGAAGTAAATTAAATACCATTTGGAGGCATTTAATGTTCAAGCAAAAACAGGTGATTTTTGACAAAAGAGATAACACCACCCCATTACGTCATGCTTCATAAAGGTGAAAAATGGTCCGTTACAAATGTTTTATTTTTGAACGTCAGTTCACATTTGTAGGTAGATCATCAGTTTAAGAGCTAAAATTAGCATGTTTAAAGTGATTTTCATGCTTCCAGGGGCCCGGGAAGTGAATTAAATACCATTTGGAGGCATTTAATGTTCAAGCAAAAACAGGTGATTTTTGACAAAAGAGATAACACCCCCCATTACGTCATGCTTCATAAAGGTGAAAAATGGTCCGTTTCAAATGTTTTATTTTTGAACGTCAGTTCACATTTGTAGGTAGATCATCCGTTTAAGAGCTAAAATTAGCATGTTGAAAGTGATTTTCATGCTTCCAGGGCCCCGGGAAGTGAATTAAATACCATTTGGAGGCATTTAATGTCCAAGCAAAAACAGGTGATTTTTGACAAAAGAGATAACACCCCCCCATTACGTCATGCTTCAGAAAGGTGAAAAATGGTCCGTTTTCAAATGTTTTATTTTTGAACGTCAGTTCACATTTGTATGTAGATCATCAGTTTAAGAGCTAAAATGAGCACGTGTAAAGTGATTTTCATGCTTCCAGGGGCCCGGGAAGTGAATTAAATACCATTTGGAGGCATTTAATGTTTAAGCAAAAACAGATGATTTTTGACAAAAGAGATAACACCCCCCCATTACGTCATGCTTTAGAAAGGTGAAAAATGGTCCGTTTTCAAATGTTTTATTTTTGAACGTCAGTTCACATTTGTAGGTAGATCATCAGTTTAAGAGCTAAAATTAGCATGTTTAAAGTGATTTTCATGCTTCCAGGGGCCCGGGAAGTGAATTAAATACCATTTGGAGGCATTTAATGTTCAAGCAAAAACAGGTGAATTTTGACAAAAGAGATAACACCCCCCATTACGTCATGCTTCAGAAAGGTGAAAAATGGTCCGTTTCAAATGTTTTATTTTTGAACGTCAGTTCACATTTGTAGGTAGATCATCAGTTTTAGAGCTAAAATTAGCATGTTTAAAGTGATTTTCATGCTTCCAGTGGTCTGGGAAGTGAATTAAATACCATTTGGAGGCATTTAATGTTCAAGCAAAAACAGGTGATTTTTGGCAAAAGAGATAACACCCCCCCATTACGTCATGCTTCAGAAAGGTGAAAAATGGTCAGTTTCAAATGTTTTAGTTTTTGAACGTCAGTTCACATTTGTAGGTAGATCATCAGTTTAAGAGCTAAAATTAGCATGTTTAAAGTGATTTTCATGCTTCCAGGGGCCCGGGAAGTGAATTAAATACCATTTGGAGGCATTTAATGTTCAAGCAAAAACAGGTGATTTTTGACAAAAGAGATAACACCCCCCATTACGTCATGCTTCAGAAAGGTGAAAAATTATCCGTTTTCAAATGTTTTATTTTTGAACGTCAGTTCACATTTGTAGTTAGATCATCAGTTTAAGAGCTAAAATTAGCATGTTGAAAGTGAATTTCATGCTTCCAGGGGCCCGGGAAGTGAATTAAATACCATTTGGAGGCATTTAATGTCCAAGCAAAAACAGGTGATTTTTGACAAAAGAGATAACACCCCCCATTACGTCTTGCTTCAGAAAGGTGAAAAATGGTCCGTTTCAAATGTTTTAGTTTTTGAACGTCAGTTCACATTTGTAGGTAGATCATCAGTTTTAGAGCTAAAATTAGCATGTTTAAAGTGATTTTCATGCTTCCAGTGGTCTGGGAAGTGAATTAAATACCATTTGGAGGCATTTAATGTTCAAGCAAAAACAGGTGATTTTTGACAAAAGAGCTAACACCCCCCCATTACGTCATGCTTCAGAAAGGTGAAAAATGGTCCATTTTCAAATGTTTTATTTTTGAACGTCAGTTCACATTTGTAGGTAGATCATCAGTTTAAGAGCTAAAATTAGCATGTTTAAAGTGATTTTCATGCTTCCAGGGGCCCGGGAAGTGAATTAAATACCATTTGGAGGCATTTAATGTTCAAGCAAAAACAGGTGATTTTTGACAAAAGAGATAACACCCCCCCCATTACGTCATGCTTCAGAAAGGTGAAAAATGGTCCGTTTTCAAATGTTTTATTTTTGAACGTCAGTTCACATTTGTAGGTAGATCATCAGTTTTAGAGCTAAAATTAGCATGTTTAAAGTGATTTTCATGCTTCCAGGGGCCCGGGAAGTGAATTAAATACCATTTGGAGGCATTTATTGTTCAAGCAAAAACAGGTGATTTTTGACAAAAGAGATAACACCCCCCCATTACGTCATGCTTCAGAAAGGTGAAAAATGGTCCGTTTCAAATGTTTTATTTTTGAACGTCAGTTCACATTTGTAGGTAGATCATCAGTTTAAGAGCTAAAATTAGCATGTTTAAAGTGATTTTCATGCTTCCAGGGGCCCGGGAAGTGAAATAAATACCATTTGGAGGCATTTAATGTTCAAGCAAAAACAGGTGATTGTTGACAAAAGAGATAACACCCCCCCATTACGTCATGCTTCAGAAAGGTGAAAAATGGTCCGTTTTCAAATGTTTTATTTTTGAACGTCAGTTCACATTTGTAGGTAGATCATCAGTTTTAGAGCTAAAATTAGCATGTTTAAAGTGATTTTCATGCTTCCAGGGGCCCGGGAAGTGAATTAAATACCATTTGGAGGCCTTTAATGTTCAAGCAAAAACAGGTGATTTTTTACAAAAGAGATAACACCCCCCCATTACGTCATGCTTCATAAAGGTGAAAAATGGTCCGTTTCAAATGTTTTATTTTTGAACGTCAGTTCACATTTGTAGGTAGATCATCAGTTTAAGAGCTAAAATTAGCATGTTTAAAGTGATTTTCATGCTTCCAGGTGCCCGGGAAGTGAATTAAATACCATTTGGAGGCATTTAATGTTCAAGCAAAAACAGGTGATTGTTGACAAAAGAGATAACAACCCCCCATTACGTCATGCTTCAGAAAGGTGAAAAATGGTCCGTTTCAAATGTTTTATTTTTGAACGTCAGTTCACATTTGTAGGTAGATCATCAGTTTAAGAGCTAAAATTAGCATGTTTAAAGTGATTTTCATGCTTCCAGGGGCCCGGGAAGTGAATTAAATACCATTTGGAGTTATTTAATGTTCAAGCAAAAACAGGTGATTTTTGACAAAAGAGATAACACCACCCCATTACGTCATGCTTCATAAAGGTGAAAAATGGTCCGTTTCAAATGTTTTATTTTTGAACGTCAGTTCACATTTGTAGGTAGATCATCAGTTTAAGAGCTAAAATTAGCATGTTTAAAGTGATTTTCATGCTTTCAAGGGGCCCGGGAAGTGAATTAAATACCATTTGGAGGCATTTAATGTTCAAGCAGAAACAGGTGATTTTTGACAAAAAGAGATAACACCCTCCATTACGTCATGCTTCAGAAAGGTGAAAAATGGTCCGTTTTCAAATGTTTTATTTTTGAACGTCAGTTTACATTTGTAGGTAGATCATCAGTTTAAGAGCTAAAATTAGCATGTTTAAAGTGATTTTCATGCTTCCAGGGGCCCGGGAAGTGAATTAAATACCATTTGGAGGCATTTAATGTTCAAGCAAAAACAGGTGATTTTTGACAAAAGAGAGAACACCCCCCCATTACGTCATGCTTCAGAAAGGTGAAAAATGGTCCGTTTCAAATGTTTTATTTTTGAACGTCAGTTCACATTTGTAGGTAGATCATCAATTTAAGAGCTAAAATTAGCATGTTTAAAGTGATTTTCATGCTTCCAGGGGCCCGGGAAGTAAATTAAATACCATTTGGAGGCATTTAATGTTCAAGCAAAAACAGGTGATTTTTGACAAAAGAGATAACACCACCCCATTACGTCATGCTTCATAAAGGTGAAAAATGGTCCGTTTCAAATGTTTTATTTTTGAACGTCAGTTCACATTTGTAGGTAGATCATCAGTTTAGGAGCTAAAATTAGCATGTTTAAAGTGATTTTCATGCTTCCAGGGGCCCGGGAAGTGAATTAAATACCATTTGGAGGCATTTAATGTTCAAGCAGAAACAGGTGATTTTTGACAAAAAGAGATAACACCCTCCATTACGTCATGCTTCAGAAAGGTGAAAAATGGTCCGTTTTCAAATGTTTTATTTTTGAACGTCAGTTAACATTTGTAGGTAGATCATCAGTTTAAGAGCTAAAATTAGCATGTTTAAAGTGATTTTCATGCTTCCAGGGGCCCGGGAAGTAAATTAAATACCATTTGGAGGCATTTAATGTTCAAGCAAAAACAGGTGATTTTTGACAAAAGAGATAACACCACCCCATTACGTCATGCTTCATAAAGGTGAAAAATGGTCCGTTACAAATGTTTTATTTTTGAACGTCAGTTCACATTTGTAGGTAGATCATCAGTTTAAGAGCTAAAATTAGCATGTTTAAAGTGATTTTCATGCTTCCAGGGGCCCGGGAAGTGAATTAAATACCATTTGGAGGCATTTAATGTTCAAGCAAAAACAGGTGATTTTTGACAAAAGAGATAACACCCCCCCATTACGTCATGCTTCAGAAAGGTGAAAAATGGTCCGTTTTCAAATGTTTTATTTTTGAACGTCAGTTCACATTTGTATGTAGATCATCAGTTTAAGAGCTAAAATGAGCATGTGTAAAGTGATTTTCATGCTTCCAGGGGCCCGGGAAGTGAATTAAATACCATTTGGAGGCATTTAATGTTTAAGCAAAAACAGATGATTTTTGACAAAAGAGATAACACCCCCCCATTACGTCATGCTTTAGAAAGGTGAAAAATGGTCCGTTTTCAAATGTTTTATTTTTGAACGTCAGTTCACATTTGTAGGTAGATCATCAGTTTAAGAGCTAAAATTAGCATGTTTAAAGTGATTTTCATGCTTCCAGGGGCCCGGGAAGTGAATTAAATACCATTTGGAGGCATTTAATGTTCAAGCAAAAACAGGTGATTTTTGACAAAAGAGATAACACCCCCATTACGTCATGCTTCAGAAAGGTGAAAAATGGTCCGTTTCAAATGTTTTATTTTTGAACGTCAGTTCACATTTGTAGGTAGATCATCAGTTTTAGAGCTAAAATTAGCATGTTTAAAGTGATTTTCATGCTTCCAGTAGTCTGGGAAGTGAATTAAATACCATTTGGAGGCATTTAATGTTCAAGCAAAAACAGGTGATTTTTGACAAAAGAGATAACACCCCCCATTACGTCATGCTTCAGAAAGGTGAAAAATGGTCAGTTTCAAATGTTTTAGTTTTTGAACGTCAGTTCACATTTGTAGGTAGATCATCAGTTTTAGAGCTAAAATTAGCATGTTTAAAGTGATTTTCATGCTTCCAGGGGCCCGGGAAGTGAATTAAATACCATTTGGAGGCCTTTAATGTTCAAGCAAAAACAGGTGATTTTTGACAAAAGAGATAACACCCCCCCATTACGTCATGCTTCATAAAGGTGAAAAATGGTCCGTTTTAAATGTTTTATTTTTGAACGTCAGTTCACATTTGTAGGTAGATCATCAGTTTAAGAGCTAAAATTAGCATGTTTAAAGTGATTTTCATGCTTCCAGGTGCCCGGGAAGTGAAATAAATACCATTTGGAGGCATTTAATGTTCAAGCAAAAACAGGTGATTGTTGACAAAAGAGATAACACCCCCCCATTACGTCATGCTTCAGAAAGGTGAAAAATGGTTCGTTTTCAAATGTTTTATTTTTGAACGTCAGTTCACATTTGTAGGTAGATCATCAGTTTTAGAGCTAAAATTAGCATGTTTAAAGTGATTTTCATGCTTCCAGAGGCCCGGGAAGTAAATTAAATACCATTTGGAGGCATTTAATGTTCAAGCAAAAACAGGTGATTTTTGACAAAAGAGATAACACCACCCCATTACGTCATGCTTCATAAAGGTGAAAAATGGTCCGTTTCAAATGTTTTATTTTTGAACGTCAATTCACATTTGTAGGTAGATCATCAGTTTAAGAGCTAAAATTAGCATGTTTAAAGTGATTTTCATGCTTCCAGGGGCCCGGGAAGTGAATTAAATACCATTTGGAGGCATTTAATGTTCAAGCAAAAACAGATGATTTTTGACAAAAGAGATAACACCCCCCATTACGTCATGCTTCAGAAAGGTGAAAAATGGTCCGTTTTCAAATGTTTTATTTTTGAACGTCAGTTCACATTTGTAGGTAGATCATCAGTTTTAGAGCTAAAATTAGCATGTTTAAAGTGATTTTCATGCTTCCAGGGGCCCGGGAAGTGAATTAAATACCATTTGGAGGCCTTTAATGTTCAAGCAAAAACAGGTGATTTTTTACAAAAGAGATAACACCCCCCCATTACGTCATGCTTCATAAAGGTGAAAAATGGTCCGTTTCAAATGTTTTATTTTTGAACGTCAGTTCACATTTGTAGGTAGATCATCAGTTTAAGAGCTAAAATTAGCATGTTTAAAGTGATTTTCATGCTTCCAGGTGCCCGGGAAGTGAATTAAATACCATTTGGAGGCATTTAATGTTCAAGCAAAAACAGGTGATTGTTGACAAAAGAGATAACAACCCCCCCATTACGTCATGCTTCAGAAAGGTGAAAAATGGTCCGTTTCAAATGTTTTATTTTTGAACGTCAGTTCACATTTGTAGGTAGATCATCAGTTTAAGAGCTAAAATTAGCATGTTTAAAGTGATTTTCATGCTTCCAGGGGCCCGGGAAGTAAATTAAATACCATTTGGAGGCATTTAATGTTCAAGCAAAAACAGGTGATTTTTGACAAAAGAGATAACACCACCCCATTACGTCATGCTTCATAAAGGTGAAAAATGGTCCGTTACAAATGTTTTATTTTTGAACGTCAGTTCACATTTGTAGGTAGATCATCAGTTTAAGAGCTAAAATTAGCATGTTTAAAGTGATTTTCATGCTTCCAGGGGCCCGGGAAGTGAATTAAATACCATTTGGAGGCATTTAATGTTCAAGCAAAAACAGGTGATTTTTGAAAAAAGAGATAACACCCCCCCATTACGTCATGCTTCAGAAAGGTGAAAAATGGTCCGTTTTCAAATGTTTTATTTTTGAACGTCAGTTCACATTTGTATGTAGATCATCAGTTTAAGAGCTAAAATGAGCACGTGTAAAGTGATTTTCATGCTTCCAGGGGCCCGGGAAGTGAATTAAATACCATTTGGAGGCATTTAATGTTTAAGCAAAAACAGATGATTTTTGACAAAAGAGATAACACCCCCCCATTACGTCATGCTTTAGAAAGGTGAAAAATGGTCCGTTTTCAAATGTTTTATTTTTGAACGTCAGTTCACATTTGTAGGTAGATCATCAGTTTAAGAGCTAAAATTAGCATGTTTAAAGTGATTTTCATGCTTCCAGGGGCCCGGGAAGTGAATTAAATACCATTTGGAGGCCTTTAATGTTCAAGCAAAAACAGGTGATTTTTGGCAAAAGAGATAACACCCCCCCATTACGTCATGCTTCAGAAAGGTGAAAAATGGTCCGTTTCAAATGTTTTAGTTTTTGAACGTCAGTTCACATTTGTAGGTAGATCATCAGTTTTAGAGCTAAAATTAGCATGTTTAAAGTGATTTTCATGCTTCCAGTGGTCTGGGAAGTGAATTAAATACCATTTGGAGGCATTTAATGTTCAAGCAAAAACAGGTGATTTTTGACAAAAGAGCTAACACCCCCCCATTACGTCAGGCTTCAGAAAGGTGAAAAATGGTCCGTTTTCAAATGTTTTATTTTTGAACGTCAGTTCACATTTGTAGGTAGATCATCAGTTTAAGAGCTAAAATTAGCATGTTTAAAGTGATTTTCATGCTTCCAGGGGCCCGGGAAGTGAATTAAATACCATTTGGAGGCATTTAATGTTCAAGCAAAAACAGGTGATTTTTGACAAAAGAGATAACACCCCCCCATTACGTCATGCTTCAGAAAGGTGAACAATGGTCCGTTTCAAATGTTTTATTTTTGAACGTCAGTTCACATTTGTAGGTAGATCATCAGTTTAAGAGCTAAAATTAGCATGTTTAAAGTGATTTTCATGCTTCCAGGGGCCCGGGAAGTGAATTAAATACCATTTGGAGGCATTTAATGTTCAAGCAAAAACAGGTGATTTTTGACAAAAGAGATAACACCCCCCATTACGTCATGCTTCAGAAAGGTGAAAAATGATCCGTTTTCAAATGTTTTATTTTTGAACGTCAGTTCACATTTGTAGTTAGATCATCAGTTTAAGAGCTAAAATTAGCATGTTGAAAGTGAATTTCATGCTTCCAGGGGCCCGGGAAGTGAATTAAATACCATTTGGAGGCATTTAATGTCCAAGCAAAAACAGGTGATTTTTGACAAAAGAGATAACACCCCCCATTACGTCATGCTTCAGAAAGGTGAAAAATGGTCCGTTTTCAAATGTTTTATTTTTGAACGTCAGTTCACATTTGTAGGTAGATCATCAGTTTTAGAGCTAAAATTAGCATGTTTAAAGTGATTTTCATGCTTCCAGGGGCCCGGGAAGTGAATTAAATACCATTTGGAGGCCTTTAATGTTCAAGCAAAAACAGGTGATTTTTTAAAAAAGAGATAACACCCCCCCATTACGTCATGCTTCATAAAGGTGAAAAATGGTCCGTTTCAAATGTTTTATTTTTGAACGTCAGTTCACATTTGTAGGTAGATCATCAGTTTAAGAGCTAAAATTAGCATGTTTAAAGTGATTTTCATGCTTCCAGGTGCCCGGGAAGTGAATTAAATACCATTTGGAGGCATTTAATGTTCAAGCAAAAACAGGTGATTGTTGACAAAAGAGATAACAACCCCCCCATTACGTCATGCTTCAGAAAGGTGAAAAATGGTCCGTTTCAAATGTTTTATTTTTGAACGTCAGTTCACATTTGTATGTAGATCATCAGTTTAAGAGCTAAAATGAGCACGTGTAAAGTGATTTTCATGCTTCCAGGGGCCCGGGAAGTGAATTAAATACCATTTGGAGGCATTTAATGTTTAAGCAAAAACAGATGATTTTTGACAAAAGAGATAACACCCCCCCATTACGTCATGCTTTAGAAAGGTGAAAAATGGTCCGTTTTCAAATGTTTTATTTTTGAACGTCAGTTCACATTTGTAGGTAGATCATCAGTTTAAGAGCTAAAATTAGCATGTTTAAAGTGATTTTCATGCTTCCAGGGGCCCGGGAAGTGAATTAAATACCATTTGGAGGCATTTAATGTTCAAGCAAAAACAGGTGAATTTTGACAAAAGAGATAACACCCCCCATTACGTCATGCTTCAGAAAGGTGAAAAATGGTCCGTTTCAAATGTTTTATTTTTGAACGTCAGTTCACATTTGTAGGTAGATCATCAGTTTTAGAGCTAAAATTAGCATGTTTAAAGTGATTTTCATGCTTCCAGTGGTCTGGGAAGTGAATTAAATACCATTTGGAGGCATTTAATGTTCAAGCAAAAACAGGTGATTTTTGGCAAAAGAGATAACACCCCCCCATTACGTCATGCTTCAGAAAGGTGAAAAATGGTCAGTTTCGAATGTTTTAGTTTTTGAACGTCAGTTCACATTTGTAGGTAGATCATCAGTTTTAGAGCTAAAATTAGCATGTTTAAAGTGATTTTCATGCTTCCAGTGGTCTGGGAAGTGAATTAAATACCATTTGGAGGCATTTAATGTTCAAGCAAAAACAGGTGATTTTTGACAAAAGAGCTAACACCCCCCCATTACGTCAGGCTTCAGAAAGGTGAAAAATGGTCCGTTTTCAAATGTTTTATTTTTGAACGTCAGTTCACATTTGTAGGTAGATCATCAGTTTAAGAGCTAAAATTAGCATGTTTAAAGTGATTTTCATGCTTCCAGGGGCCCGGGAAGTGAATTAAATACCATTTGGAGGCATTTAATGTTCAAGCAAAAACAGGTGATTTTTGACAAAAGAGATAACACCCCCCCATTACGTCATGCTTCAGAAAGGTGAACAATGGTCCGTTTCAAATGTTTTATTTTTGAACGTCAGTTCACATTTGTAGGTAGATCATCAGTTTAAGAGCTAAAATTAGCATGTTTAAAGTGATTTTCATGCTTCCAGGGGCCCGGGAAGTGAATTAAATACCATTTGGAGGCATTTAATGTTCAAGCAAAAACAGGTGATTTTTGACAAAAGAGATAACACCCCCCATTACGTCATGCTTCAGAAAGGTGAAAAATGATCCGTTTTCAAATGTTTTATTTTTGAACGTCAGTTCACATTTGTAGTTAGATCATCAGTTTAAGAGCTAAAATTAGCATGTTGAAAGTGAATTTCATGCTTCCAGGGGCCCGGGAAGTGAATTAAATACCATTTGGAGGCATTTAATGTCCAAGCAAAAACAGGTGATTTTTGACAAAAGAGATAACACCCCCCATTACGTCTTGCTTCAGAAAGGTGAAAAATGGTCCGTTTCAAATGTTTTAGTTTTTGAACGTCAGTTCACATTTGTAGGTAGATCATCAGTTTTAGAGCTAAAATTAGCATGTTTAAAGTGATTTTCATGCTTCCAGTGGTCTGGGAAGTGAATTAAATACCATTTGGAGGCATTTAATGTTCAAGCAAAAACAGGTGATTTTTGACAAAAGAGATAACACCCCCCCATTACGTCATGCTTCAGAAAGGTGAAAAATGGTCCGTTTTCAAATGTTTTATTTTTGAACGTCAGTTCACATTTGTAGGTAGATCATCAGTTTTAGAGCTAAAATTAGCATGTTTAAAGTGATTTTCATGCTTCCAGGGGCCCGGGAAGTGAATTAAATACCATTTGGAGGCATTTATTGTTCAAGCAAAAACAGGTGATTTTTGACAAAAGAGATAACACCCCCCCATTACGTCATGCTTCAGAAAGGTGAAAAATGGTCCGTTTCAAATGTTTTATTTTTGAACGTCAGTTCACATTTGTAGGTAGATCATCAGTTTAAGAGCTAAAATTAGCATGTTTAAAGTGATTTTCATGCTTCCAGGGGCCCGGGAAGTGAAATAAATACCATTTGGAGGCATTTAATGTTCAAGCAAAAACAGGTGATTGTTGACAAAAGAGATAACACCCCCCCATTACGTCATGCTTCAGAAAGGTGAAAAATGGTCCGTTTCAAATGTTTTATTTTTGAACGTCAGTTCACATTTGTAGGTAGATCATCAGTTTAAGAGCTAAAATTAGCATGTTTAAAGTGATTTTCATGCTTCCAGGGGCCCGGGAAGTAAATTAAATACCATTTGGAGGCATTTAATGTTCAAGCAAAAACAGGTGATTTTTGACAAAAGAGATAACACCACTCCATTACGTCATGCTTCATAAAGGTGAAAAATGGTCCATTTCAAATGTTTTATTTTTGAACGTCAGTTCACATTTGTAGGTAGATCATCAGTTTTAGAGCTAAAATTAGCATGTTTAAGGAGATTTTCATGCTTCTAGGGGTCCGGGAAGTGAATTAAATACCATTTGGAGGCATTTAATGTTCAAGCAAAAACAGGTGATTTTTGACAAAAGAGATAACACCCCCCCATTACGTCATGCTTCAGAAAGGTGAAAAATGGTCCGTTTTCAAATGTTTTATTTTTGAACGTCAGTTCACATTTGTAGGTAGATCATCAGTTTAAGAGCTAAAATTAGCATGTTTAAAGTGATTTTCATGCTTCCAGGGGCCCGGGAAGTGAATTAAATACCATTTGGAGGCATTTAATGTTCAAGCAAAAACAGATTATTTTTGACAAAAGAGATAACACCCCCCCATTACGTCATGCTTCAGAAAGGTGAAAAATGGTCCGTTTTGAAATGTTTTATTTTTGAACGTCAGTTCACATTTGTAGGTAGATCATCAGTTTAAGAGCTAAAATTAGCATGTTTAAAGTGATTTTCATGCTTCCAGGGGCCCGGGAAGTGAATTAAATACCATTTGGAGGCCTTTAATGTTCAAGCAAAAACAGGTGATTTTTGACAAAAGAGATAACACCCCCCCCCATTACGTCATGCTTCATAAAGGTGAAAAATGGTCCGTTTCAAATGTTTTATTTTTGAACGTCAGTTCACATTTGTAGGTAGATCATCAGTTTAAGAGCTAAAATTAGCATGTTTAAAGTGATTTTCATGCTTCCAGGGGCCCGGGAAGTGAATTAAATACCATTTGGAGGCATTTAATGTTCAAGCAGAAACAGGTGATTTTTGACAAAAAGAGATAACACCCCCCATTACGTCATGCTTCAGAAAGGTGAAAAATGGTCCGTTTTCAAATGTTTTATTTTTGAACGTCAGTTCACATTTGTAGGTAGATCATCAGTTTAAGAGCTAAAATTAGCATGTTTAAAGTGATTTTCATGCTTCCAGGGGCCCAGGAAGTGAATTAAATACCATTTGGAGGCATTTAATGTTCAAGCAAAAACAGGTGATTTTTGACAAAAGAGATAACACCCCCCCCATTACGTCATGCTTCATAAAGGTGAAAAATGGTCCGTTTCAAATGTTTTATTTTTGAACGTCAGTTCACATTTGTAGGTAGATCATCAGTTTAAGAGCTAAAATTAGCATGTTTAAAGTGATTTTCATGCTTCCAGGGGCCCGGGAAGTGAATTAAATACCATTTGGAGGCATTTATTGTTCAAGCAAAAACAGGTGATTTTTGACAAAAGAGATAACACCCCCCATTACGTCATGCTTCAGAAAGGTGAAAAATGGTCCGTTTCAAATGTTTTATTTTTGAACGTCAGTTCACATTTGTAGGTAGATCATCAGTTTAAGAGCTAAAATTAGCATGTTTAAAGTGATTTTCATGCTTCCAGGGGCCCGGGAAGTGAATTAAATACCATTTGGAGGCATTTAATGTTCAAGCAAAAACAGGTGATTTTTGACAAAAGAGATAACACCACATTACGTCATGCTTCATAAAGGTGAAAAATGGTCCGTTTCAAATGTTTTATTTTTGAACGTCAGTTCACATTTGTAGGTAGATCATCAGTTTAAGAGCTAAAATTAGCATGTTTAAAGTGATTTTCATGCTTTCAAGGGGCCCGGGAAGTAAATTAAATACCATTTGGAGGCATTTAATGTTCAAGCAAAAACAGGTGATTTTTGACAAAAGAGAGAACACCCCCCCATTACGTCATGCTTCAGAAAGGTGAAAAATGGTCCGTTTCAAATGTTTTATTTTTGAACGTCAGTTCACATTTGTAGGTAGATCATCAATTTAAGAGCTAAAATTAGCATGTTTAAAGTGATTTTCATGCTTCCAGGGGCCCGGGAAGTAAATTAAATACCATTTGGAGGCATTTAATGTTCAAGCAAAAACAGGTGATTTTTGACAAAAGAGATAACACCACCCCATTACGTCATGCTTCATAAAGGTGAAAAATGGTCCGTTTCAAATGTTTTATTTTTGAACGTCAGTTCACATTTGTAGGTAGATCATCAGTTTAAGAGCTAAAATTAGCATGTTTAAAGTGATTTTCATGCTTCCAGGGGCCCGGGAAGTGAATTAAATACCATTTGGAGGCATTTAATGTTCAAGCAGAAACAGGTGATTTTTGACAAAAAGAGATAACACCCTCCATTACGTCATGCTTCAGAAAGGTGAAAAATGGTCCGTTTTCAAATGTTTTATTTTTGAACGTCAGTTCACATTTGTAGGTAGATCATCAGTTTAAGAGCTAAAATTAGCATGTTTAAAGTGATTTTCATGCTTCCAGGGGCCCGGGAAGTGAATTAAATACCATTTGGAGGCATTTAATGTTCAAGCAAAAACAGATGATTTTTGACAAAAGAGATAACACCCCCCCATTACGTCATGCTTCAGAAAGGTGAAAAATGGTCCGTTTTCAAATGTTTTATTTTTGAACGTCAGTTCACATTTGTAGGTAGATCATCAGTTTTAGAGCTGAAATTAGCATGTTTAAAGTGATTTTCATGCTTCCAGGGGCCCGGGAAGTGAATTAAATACCATTTGGAGGCCTTTAATGTTCAAGCAAAAACAGGTGATTTTTTACAAAAGAGATAACACCCCCCCATTACGTCATGC